>NC_135330.1:51180900-51865879 GCF_023851605.1 Tamandua tetradactyla
CCACATCTGTAAAGTATTGACAGTGCAGAGAGATCAAAGTTTTCCCATTTTCTGGACCTTATTTTTATCACCTGCTCCTGTTTAATTAATTATTCACACTCAATTTTTTCCTTTTGCCAAGTTTATGTTGGAGTAGAGAGATTTCTTTTGGTTGGTTTATTTCTTTGTCTGCGATTCTGAGTCACATAATTATCTGGCCTGTACGTTTCTTGAATTCCTGGCCAAAAACAGAAAGACATATGCTGTTTCTTATATGCTTTCTTAAAGGTTATTCTATTTTATAATTTACTGGCTGTGGGAAATATCAAAACAGCTGCAATATTTTCACATCTTTCTTCACAAATCTCATCCTTGATTGCCCTTTTATCGCAAATAAATTCATTAATATAGTTCAGGTTTATTTCCTGACACTTTCAGGGAACATGAACCTGTTGCCTGTATTAGACAGTGTTTAGGGTTGAATTGTGTCCACCTAAAAGTGTGTTGAAATACTAACTCCCCAGAATGTGATCCTATTTGTAAATAGGGTCTTTGCGAATAGACTTACTTGAGTTAAGATGTGGTCCTACTGGAGTAGGGTGGGCATTTAATCCAGTAGGACAAGTGTCTTTTTAAGAAGAAGAAAAGAGACATGGAGCCAGAGAAATAGAAGAGAGAGGGCCAGGTGAAAACAGACAGACGGTAGTTATGCAGCCGACAATAGGTCATGGAATGCCAAGGATCGCTGGCTACCACCAGCAGCTCTCAGAGGCAGCATCTTGATTTTCTGATGTGTAGCCTCCAGCACTGTGGAGTAATATTATGCTGTTTTAAGCCACCTGGTTTGTGGTACTTTGTTATGGCAACCCTAGGAAACTAATACAGATAGGAAGATAGCTGTTAGTGAAAAATCTAACTCCAATTTTCTTCAGTAAAGATTTGCACTGGAACAAATAACTGCAAAGCTCAGTAATAAGGTAAGCTCAGAAATTCCTGGATTCATGAACATAAATACATTAGTAGCATTTCCCTTGTTGTACTTGGCTTTGTTAGTATTTCTTCTGGTAAATGCTCTGTGCCAGTACAAATTAAAGTTGGCGATATTTGGTTCGTACACTTGCAGTTGAGTCATCCCTATAAGAATGAGCTTGTCTTTCCAGAACCCAGATTTCAATCTGGCTCTAGTTCTATTTAGTCACTTGAGCACCCAGGAGCTAAGTGGGTAGATTATCTACCAGGTAATCAATGACTAGTTCATTTCCATTGTGGTCTTAAAGACATAGGAAAAAACAACACTAATAGAGTCTGCTAAAAAGAATTTTTCACCTCAGGCTACTGACTTCTACATTATTTACTGGAATTAATTAGTCATGACCAAACGTCTCAGGAGAATCCTTTTCTATTATACCAAGTCAAAGCAAATTCCAAATATATATTTTTTCACCCCAGCTTCAAATTTATGTGGTTAGATTATATTTTAAAACTTAACTAATTTTTTCTTAGTGTTTCATTGGTTTCTTTTTATTTTATTTAATATACTTTAAAATTTCATCCCTTGAGGCAGTCATAAATATAAGCCATATATTAACTTAAGCAAAAATTATCAGAGAATACCAGAGGGCACGTATTATTTTTGGTTTTCAAATTTCAAAGCTGTAGTTCAAGTGTTAAACAGAAACCATTTTAAAGTATCCTTGATTCACATCACTTTTCTCTGCCTGGGGCTAGAGAAAGATTTCATAGACTTCAAGATGGGCTTAAAGGGAATACCATAGGGTGTGTTAATCATGAAGAAACTCATAGCTCCATTTTACAGAACACTGAATTTCACCTGTGCTAGGCAGCCTTATAAGAGTCAGTGTTCAGAAATGACCAGTGTCCATTAAAGAGCTCATGTAGCACCTTTGCCTAGAGAGTTCTTTGTTTTAAATGTTTCTGCCTGTTGGATAACTCCACTCAATGCAGGTTTACTCCACATTCGAGTAAAGCCTGTGCTTGTCCCGAAATTTGTCTTATTGTTGCATCTATTCCGTGTTTAAAGAATACCTTTCAATATCCCAGGAGAACATTTATAGGAAACCTAGAAAAGAGTGTGAAATTTGAGCTCTAGAAATTTAATTATAGTGGAATTCCACTACTGTTGGAAAAGCAGAGTCTCCATATGATGAAGAGTGAAACCTGGGCACTATTTCCCATCAAGTTCGGAGACTGGTGTAACACATCCTTTTCTCAGGCAGGACTCTGAGAGGGCTGAATGTAAAATGGCATGTGCCTTGGACAAGGCATCTTTCAGTCACATTTTTTAATCACTGTTACCGACGCATCCTTCAGGTTTAAAGACAGAATGTTAATATCTTAGTATAAAAGAGCACATAAGATTATAATCTTTTTTGTCCTCCCCAAGTCCTCCTATCATCCTGAAAATTTCAATCTCAATTTCTTTTACTTTTTTTTTTTGCATGGGCAGGCACCGGAATTTGAACCTGGGTCTCCGGCATGGCAGGCGAGAACCGTGCCTGCTGTGCCACCATGGCCCACCCTCAATTCCTTTATATTCTACTCCTTTTAAAGACACTGATTTTTGTATTCTGTGATCCTTTATACTTTTCATCTAATTCCAGTAGTGGTTAATACTTTCATATCTGCTCTGAATTTTATGACTTCCTGCATATGTTCTTAAATTTCCCTAATATAAAACAAAACAAAAAATCACCAATCCTTTGCCTCTCTTTGTAAGAACATCTAAATTGGTATGCTGCAATTAAGATATGGATATAACTATAGATATTTATTCCCTCAGTATTTGGTTTAAAGAGGGGAGAAGTGGTTTGGATCTTTTGGGCAAATTACCTCCACAATTAACGTCTTCAGTTGGGATTCATTAGAGGTGTCCCAGAAGAACAACATTTCATTTAGTGGACAAGATGACATCTAAGAGAAATCATGCTGAAAGTGATCGGAGAAATACTACACCACTTGGAAATTTACTTTAGGGTCCGGCTGCAGAGAATAGCATTCTTCATGTAGACAAGAGCCCATGGAGCTGTTAGAAAAGTTGCATGCCAGGTGTCAAGAAGAATGCTCTGTGGTCCAGTCGGTAAGATGTGTGAGTGCACCGAGAGTAATTTTGAGTTCATGATTAAAATTGCTTGATTAGGAAATACCCATTTGAGAAAAGCATCTTATGTTAAAATATGTTTATTGAAGCAGTATCTTGTTGATAAGGTTGACACAAATACAATGCTCAGTGCTTTCCGTAATAAATTACATTTTGTTTTCCTTAATGAAATTTTATAACATTAAAAAAAACATGATTGATATTTTCCCCACAAGCTCCATTTATATCATAAGACTTCAACTTTGCTCTGTCATCATAGGAAAAGTGGAGAATTACTGCTCTAGTATCTCAGCACTTCCTACCTTCCCTTCATAGCTACCTTCTCAGAAGAAAAGCTCATAATCATTGCATTTACTTCTTCACTTGACACTCAATACTCAACCTACCATAACCAGTGTTTCATCACCATTATTCTATTAAAAAATGATTTGAGGTCATCAGTGATTTTCTGGTTAGTAGTTCACTGGACAATTCTTAGACTTAATATAATGTGCTGTCTCTTCCTCCTTTGGCACCATCTAATCCTCCAGTCTTAAAAAAATACAATTCAGGCTTGATTTTCCTAACTTTCCTGCTGTTCCTTCTCTAGTCCCGTTGTGGCCCTCTTTACTTCAATCTTCCCACCGAATGCTGGCATTTTCAAGTTCTCTCAACCCTGTTTATGTTATATTCTCTCTTCTAAGTATCTCTTATGTGTTGACGACTTTACAATCTCTTTCTCCAACACAAATTTATTTCTTTAGTTCCCGATCTGTGGAAAATGCTTTCTCTTTGACGTATTTACCTGGGTGACAATAATTGGGACAGGTTCAAAGTATTCGAAATAAATAAATTTGTCATCTTTTCTTTATGACTAAATTGTCTCTTATTACGTCTGACAATCAAATGAAAACCATAGTATCCTCCTTGATTCTTTATCTCTTTTACTCTCAACATTCAAATGAAACCAAATCTGTCAATTTCATTGCCTTTGATTTCCAACAAAATATTTATTTTCTTCTTTTCATGCTCTCCTAATTTCTCCCTATTATTCTCGAAGCCTCAGGGTTTGTTTGCCATGCTGTTGCTGAAATATTTTTTATAAAAGTCAAAAAACTGTCAAGTAACTCTTCTCATATTTCTTTATGAAATCTTCATTGCCTTTATCCAAATGCCCAAATGCAGTATTTGAGACAATTTATAGAGTAATGATTTTCATATCTTTAATCTCACATATAGATACTTTTCCTCAAAACATATGCCTAAACTACATGAAACTAACTAAACATAACCAAATCTCTAGTAGTCTCTTATGTCTTTATGTTTTCACTCAGGCAAGAATAACCTTAGCAATTAACTCTCACTCTCAGCTTTTTGTGATTATCTTTTCTGCCATAAACTATCAGTTCAGAAGTCTCCTCTTGTGTGTAGTGGAAAGAAATGCTTCAATAACTCCATAACTTTTCTTCTTTTTGTTTCTGGCACTTGGCTAATCACTTTGTGTTATATATGTCTATATTCCAATTAGTTTCTTGATGTCAATAATTTTATTATTTTGTCCAGTTATTCTCAGCAACTAGCAAAGGGCACAGAATAAAATAATAAGTGAACTATGATTTATTGAAAAAATGAAGTAGGAGACACTATTCTTGCTAGAGTTGGGTGTAAAACTTTACCATATGATCTTCCTTTGGTTTCTTTTTGCTGCTATCCTTACTGCTTTGTTCTTGCCCTCTATTATTGTTTTATATAATTAAATAAGATAAGTAAATGTTTAAGAATAGCAAAACAAATATTTTAGATATTCTTAGACAAAATGTCACTAAATTAAGATAAAATGCCCTCTTGTACGTGTAATTCGCTGATTTTTCTCATTTTTATACATTAATTTTTATATTTTATCTAGTGACATTAGTTGTTTTCTTAGCTAGCTTAAAATTTGATACTTATAAAAATTCTAAATAACGTACTTTAAATTTTACAACTTAAGAAATACAGAAACATTAAAAATAATATGGGTTACTTATTTAAAATAATAAAATCAAATATATAAAATAAATATAAAAACGGTCACGATGTGAGAGAGAAATGAGCAGGCCATTTTACTGCAAAAATTGAGCTACATTATTTGCTTCTTTCCATTATATTTTTCTAGGAGCAAATGTTTATAAAGGTATTTCACTAAGTTGAATGTTTTTGTATATAATGAAATGTGAATGGCAATATAGACTTGACTTCCATAATATAACAAGGGACATAAACTAATAATACATTTAATTAAGGTGATTAATAGTCAGTTCTTCATTGAATTACTACTTTAGCTAAATACATGAGATGTAAATAACAACAGAAGGCATGTTATCAGATAAACACGATGGCACTTTAAGGAACATCTCTAATTGTTCAAACTAGAGAGAAAAATAAGTGCTTTTTAGTGAACTTTCATTTGACCTGTATCAGGGAAGAATTGAAGAATGAAGTCTACATAATTCTATTACCCTTTGGTCAATATTGCAAAAAAGAAAATAGAAAAACAAGTTCTCAATTCTAAATCATCATCCTAACCTCATTAATATAGTAATGAAGTTTAAAAGTCTACACTAAGAATTAATAATATTGAAGTTCAGCTTTGATATTTGGAACTTGGATGTAAAACCCATAAGGGGTGACAAATCTATGAGTGCAGTTTGTGTGCTTGACAATAAATTTGGGAGTCAGCATTGAAAAAAGAACATTTCCATTCTGTTAAGGTATAATTATACTTTCAGATTACATATGCACATATATTTTGATCTATTCTTTTCATTATATTAGGGTGCTGAGAATGAATGCATCCATTTAAATTCTATGTAGAATTAATTTGTGTTGATATATATTAATTAACTGAGGAAGTTATTCAGGTTAACAAAATTGATAAATATCAGCAAGGGTGTATAGTCAACACCACTCAAAACTTAACACCTCAGAAGAGGTTTACTACACATATACTTCAGATTTTTTATTTTTACTTTATTTTGTACAAAAATCAAATAATACAAAAAAAATTATAACGAGAAGGAATAACTCAAACCCCACATAAACTCATCCAAAGCTCACATGCCTGATGTATCTATTTTTCATGTCTATTTTTGTTGTTGTTGGAGGGGTTAGTTACCTCTATGAATATTTAAATAAATCTAAATAATATCATTTAAAAAGTTTAGACAATTAATTTAGATGTCAGGACAGATGAAGATTTATTCACATCCTCATCTGTCCTGACACCTAAATACACTATTCACAATCCAAAATCCCCCCTTCTCTAATAATGTAATATTAGAAATATTCACTAATCGTCTTTTTTATATACCAGCAATATTCATTAACCTTTATTTCTTTTGACATCATTCATGAAATCTTACTATTAGAGGATATGAGAATCTGCCCCCTTCACTCCCCCTCCAACACTTCTGAACAATCATCTAATTATCTTTCTTTGTTACCCATATATTTATTTTACATGTTCTGCCATGACTTTATAATTATCAAGTACATTTTGTTCACTTCAGAGACAATACTTATTGCACAACTCTATTTTGTCCCATAATTATTTAATTTTGCAATCTTTATGTCATTTAATGGATTATAATTTGAATATTTGCTTCAGTTTAACACTACCCAGCTAATCCAGATCTTTTCATTTTCTTTATCATCTCAGTTTACAAATTTCACTTATTTTTTTCCCCACAGACTTTGCTTCCATGATATTCTATGCTTCTAATCAAGTTCAGGTAAATTGTTCTCCGGACTTCCTATAGAGATGCTTTTCAGGTAATTACCTTTTTTCTGCTTTTTTGGATCTAGTGTCTTGAGTCTAGCATGGATATTGGAATATTTCAACTTTTACTGAAATGCATTTTCAAGTAAGCTTTAAGACGTCATACTTGGATGTGTCTATCCTATTTTCAAGTAAGCTTTAAGAAACCATATTTGGATGCATCTATTCTATTTTCACATGTACTTTGATATTTTAGCTAGGAATATATTTCTTAGTTTAAGAACATGTAATTGCTTATAGCATCCAGAATTTTGGTAAAAGTTCAGACTGCAATCTATCATTTTGTAATGACCATTCAGAAATGTGTGCATGTATGTGTACAGTAGTATATTTTTATCTTCTATGTTCTCAGTTTTCATATTAATACACCTAGGTAAGTGTGGAACTGTTTCTAATTTGTTATGCTGGGAAAGTTTGTAACATACATACATACATATATATGTAATTTTTCTGAAATAAGAGTAAATTGAAAGTATGATGTTTCTTTACCTCTAAATATTACATATCTCATTTGGAGCTATAAGAATAAAAACTTCTGCTTATCACCTATCTGACAGTCTTTTTATGCCCACCATCCTAAGAACCTATGATTATACTTAATCTCTCATAATTATAGAATAATACGGAAGTCCAGTGAAAGGGAAAGTGAAAAAAGAAAGAGAAGAAAACAAAACAAAACAAAACAAAAAAAACAAGCTGCCACAAATGAGCCATAGAAATAGAATGAAAACATGATGTAAAAGATGAAATAATAGAGCAGTTTGTTTTTATATTGTTGTTAATAATTCAATGGAAAAGGGGAGATCAATGCACTTGTAGAAAAGTAAGATAATCAGTGTTGAGATATGTGAAAAAGTAACAGGGTTTAGCCATTTATAAGAGAGGTGCTTCTTCCATTGCAACATAAAGATTGGGAGAAAATGTGTACTACAACAACATAAAGGTTGGAAAAAACATGCACTACAATTGCAGTTTCTTTAGGAAATTAGTGATTGAAAAATGAGAATGGCCCCACTTGATAACTTTTATTTTTTATTTAAATGGAAGGCTCAATCAGTAACTGAATAATTTAGGAAGATGAGGGTGACATAGATCTCAGAAGTGAGGAGAAGCTATAATCAGATTATAATTATAACAATTAATTTATAGAATTGAAAAGAGACGCTACTACAGCAAGGGTGGATTAATAGAAAGGGAATTGATGGGAAGGATTTGAAGAGAAATTGGTAATCTCAGTTGCAGAAATTTCAGCTACTTTTACCTTCTTTGTTGTAGACTAATAGTAAGGAAGATGGAAGAGTTCATCCTGAATTAGTTGGCAGGTCAGGATGAATGAAGGTAAGGAAGTTTGGGTTGCTGGGATGGGAGCGGTTTAAACGATAAACCAGAGTGCCTAAGTTAGACAAACAGGGAAGTAAAGTCAAGAAATGTAGATGGATGGTGATGATGGAAAGTAAGAATGTGGCTGGGTCATTGAATTGGAGGTCAAGGAGAAGTAGGAATTATTACAGTAGTTGGGAAAGTCTGTAAGCCAAGAGGTAATATTTTCCTTAAATATTGAGGAATGGCAGGAAATCTGTATCTGATAATAATGAGGTGAAGATGGGTAGCCAAGTGGCAGGACTCTTAAAGCAACAAATATTCACCACGAGACTCTGACTCTCAACCCCTTCAGTGTGAGGGGAAAAATGTTCAGTACATGTCAAAAGAGAAAGAAAGAAACCAGCCCCACTTGCTAACCCTGAGATTTGTGACGTACTTAGTTGTAGCAACAACATTTGCTGAGAGAGTTTGAGAGGAAACGTATATAAACAAATATATTTCTGTTGTATTTATATTTTAATCATTTAAAATAAACCACTAAAGGAAGAGTAAGCAAGCACATTAAAGGGGAAATTATGTGGAAAAGATGATGTTTGCTTATTAAAATAATAGTAACTTCTGCACAACCAAAACTAAAATAGAATTTAAATATGCTTGTAAAACAAAAAATGCAAGAGGGACAGCATGAAATATATAATGGTCTAAGAATTAATACATTTAATATGTGAAGAATTTGTAATACACATATTTCTCCATTAAATGTAGTCATAGGTTATGACCTTTAGGACAAAAGTGGAAATAAGATATAAATAGAAACAGCATTGAAATAAAAATACTATTTTTGTCCAAAAAGATCTGAAAAAAGAAAGAGCAAATATTTAACTCATTATTGTTATAATTTAGATTGATTCAACTTTCTTAGAAGGTAATTTGGCAATGCCTATCAAATATACATATTCATAGACTTTGAACTAAGAATTCCACATTAAAAATGTTTCATTAAGGAGATAATTGTTCACCTTAGAACAAACAAAATTTAAAAATTCTTGTACAGTGTACCACAATCTCACCTACATATTAATACACTAAATATAATAAATTCAATATCACGAGTATTTAACTTTTGTTTCTCACCTAATCACCTCCATTAGAATGCAAATCCCATAACTGTAGAATTTTGTCTCTTTCGTTCACTGCCCTATCTCTGCTCTAAAATTCTTCAAAGGTTTTCATCTCATTCAGTATAAAAGCCAAATTCCAAGTAATCTTTAGTGCCCCAAAATATTTGGTTATTGCTATTCTTTGATATAATTATCTTCACGCCAACTGCACTGGACTCCTTGCTGTCCCTTAAGAATGCCAGGTTCTGTCTCCTTCCTAAATACCAAGTGCTGATATGTTTTTCTCTCATGTGCCCTTTTAATTGACTCACTTTCTTCAAGTATTTGATCAAAAGTCACATTCTTATTGAGGTTTCCCTGATTGATCCCCTTTTGTAAAATTTCAACCACCTGTCGTTTTCTGTCACTATTTAACTCTTTTTCCCTGTTTGTTTCTCTTAATGGCGTTTATAATTTTATAATCGATAGAACTTATTTGTAAATTATCTGTCTTCTCCTTCATCCCATTAGAAAGGAATTGGGTCAGGATTTACATGTATTTTGCTTACAATTCTATCACCAGCATTTAATCAGTCTGTCACAAAAAAGGTGCTGAAAAAAATGTGTATTTAATTAACAGTATCAGCAAATACTTAGTGGCAAATACACATTTGTTTAAAAAATTAATGAAGGTACAAATAGTGATAAGGACATTCCTAGCAAATTTACAGAGTTGCTGGAGCACTCAACTAAAAGAGGAATAAGTAATGACACTTTCAATTCTTCTAAAAATAAATGTATTATGGTCAAAGTCTAATAATTTATTTGCAAATGCATATATGCTACCAAAATGCAATTTCAATTAAACTTGTCTTAGTTTTATATACTAAGAAGCAATGTATACATTTAATGTCATTTACTATTGCTGCATTTCTTTGTTCTACTATTTTCCACAGATTTTGTCATTTTTCAGGTCTTTAAATTTTGTAAACAATTAAAATTTAAAATTTAGATATTTATAAATGTTAAGCACAGAGTCGTTAAGGAATCCATGCAGAGCAGCAAGTTAAAGATTAACATGTTTATCGAAGGGAAAGAAAGCAGAGAGAAAGCAGGGAAAGAGCAGGCAGGTGGGAGCCAGTGAAACCTGCCAATGAAAGGAAAGAAAAATGGTTCCTGCTGTTTGTTCTAGGAGCTGTGTTTTAAAGGGAGAGTGATGCCAAGAGGGGAGGGTGTCTGTTCTAGTGTGCTAGCTGCCAGAATGCAATATACCAGAAACAGAACAACTTTTAAAAATGGGAATTTAAAAGTTGCTAATTTACAGTTCTAAGGCTGAGAAAATGTTCCAATTAAAACAAGTCTATAGAAACGTCCTGTCAAAAGCATCCAGGAAATGATACCTTAGTTCAGGAAGGCCAATGAAGTTTAGGGTCTCCCTCTCAAGTGAGAAGGCACATGGTGAACACAGTCAGGGCTTCTCTCTCAGCTGAAACAGCAATGGCGAGCACAGTGTCATCTGCTAGCTTTCTCTCCTGGCTTCTGGTTTCATGAAGCTCCCTGGGAGGCATTTTCCTTCATCATCTCCAAAGGTCACTGGCTCTTGGACTCTCTGTTTCATGGTGCTGCAGCCTTCTCTGCTGTCTCCAAATCTCCCATTCTCCAAAACGTTTCCTCTTTTATAGGACTCTAATAAACCAATCAAGACCTACCCAAATGGGTGGAGAAATGCCGTCACCTAATCCAGCTTAACAACCACTCTTGACTAAATCACATCTCCAGTGAGATGATCTGATTACAGTTTCAAACATACAGTATTGAATAGGGGTTATTCTGCCTTTCTGAAATGAGATTTTGATTAAAACATGGCTTTTCTAGAGTCCATACATCCTTTCAAGTTAGCACAGTGCCTTTCTGCTTTTTTCTTCACTGTGTCTTTTCTGACCTATTTGTTTCTTTTTTGTTGTTGTTGTTGTTGTTTTTTTTCACATGAGCAGGCACCGGGAATCGAACCCGGGTCCTCTGGCATGGCAGGCAAGCATTCTTGCCTGCTGAGCCACCGTGGCCCGCCCTCCTTGTTTTTTTGCCTTGAGGAATGTTTGGCAAGAGGAGTCACAATTTGGGGAAAGGGGAAAGGAGGGAGAAAGGGTCAAGAGTTTCAACTGTGGAAGCAATGGGAGGAGGGGGGGGTCATGAGTTTCATCTCTTGTGATCTGTCATTCCTACCTTTTGATTAATATATATATTTGAGATGGTCAAGCTAGATTTAAGGGGGGTAGGCAGGGCACCATATGTCCTTCTTGGCTACTTCCTTCTGGATGGGGGCAGAGTCAGGGACTTTTGGGAGTCGGGGCAGGATTTTCAATGCAGCAGTGGTCAGGGGCCAAGTTATCCGGTTTTTGTCTTGCATGTTTTTGGTAGCTTAGAGTATTGTTCCTGAAAGAGTTTAAGAGTAACATTTTATGAACCGATGTAATTGTGTGTCATAGAAAATGATTTATGTGTTTGCAGAACTGAGTTGCTAAGTATTAATAAAATGATAAGAGGTCCTATAAGGGGAAGTAAGTACAGGAGCCATGATAACATTTTAAACTAGAAGGATTTGTGCTAGTTTTTGCAACCAAGCAAATTTGAGAGCGTTTGTGATGTAATTAGACTGCCAACACTTTTTCTTACCCCTGCTAGGATGCCTAAAGTGGCTAGCAGAGGTAGAAGAAAAACATCATGTTTCAGTTTTAGGCTTATGTTCAGAACGGGAAAGGATTGGTTAATGGGGGCTATTGAAATTTTGAGTGACAGGTAGACTAGAGTATAGACTCCTGTCCAGTTAGTAGGTAGACGAGACATATAAGTTTTTACTAAAATAGATTAATAATCCAAGAAATTTTATTATTTTAACAGAGAGAAAACTAAATTTTAATTTATTTAGCATGGAGCATTAATGCAAAATTTTAATTTTATATTTATATATTATTTGACACTAAAGCTTTAAAGCATTTTTTTGATAGATGCATCAGATTTTCCTAACTTTGACCATAATTTTCCTTTCCACAAACATTTTATGACTTACTATATCCATTCAGCTTTTGTCTGCTTCTTCCTCATTCTGTAACAATTATTTATTTTATTTTAAGACAAAACAATCTTTTTTTTCCTTTTAACAAAATTACTTCCTTTATATCCTTTATAGTTAAGTTTTTGAGCAAACTTCTGATCACATACAATAACGTTTAAGCTCAAACTTGTCAGAATAATGTCAAAAACTGATAACACGTTAGTGAGTCATTTTTGAACCAGCAACTTTACAATTTTTTATCAAGAACTTAAGGTCGTGGTCGGGTGAAGATTGTGGCTAAGGGTAAATAACAGGACCGCAGGCGGCATGGGGCTTAGCTCTAAGTGAAGGAAGTGTGAGTGCTGCACTTAGTTTAGCTAGAATGTCTCAGCCTAAGAGGAGGACTAGGTATGAAGGCACTACTAAGAGTGAGTGGAAGAAGGAGTGGTTTGAAGAATGCAGGCTATAGGTGAGGTTTGTGGTTGGTGGATGCTTGCTCCATTAATTACAACTACAGACATGAGGGAAGGTTTAAGGTCTCTGAAAATTTAGGTAAGACTGAGAATGTGGCTCCTGTGTTAACAACAAAAGAGATTGGCTTACTTGCCATGAGGATGTTTATCCTGGACTCTGTCATGGACATGCAAAGAGTTGGGGCTGAGGAACCCAGGCCCCATTAGCCTTCAGTGGCTAGACTGGGGAAGTCTGAGACTTTAAATCCTGAGTGGTTCTGCCTGTTAAGGATGGCTGTCTATTTCTGTCATGCAAGGGTGAAGGACAGTCAGTTTTCTGGTGTCCTGTCTTATGACAAAGAGGGCAAGGCCCCAGTAGTGGCTTGGGATTAGGGCAAGCTGTTGCCTAATGTCCCTCATGGCTACAGCGAAAACAGGGATGTGGGAGTGCTTTAGCTCCCGGAAACTAAATTAGATGGAATTTAGTTCCCAGTTATATTCCATCTCACTAGGTATGGGTGAATCCTTACAGGGCATTGGCATATAATAAATAGCTAGTGTCTTTTTACTCCTGTCTACACTTTTCCTGAGCTTATTTTTTGATGTTCCTTTTCTTCTGCCTATTGTTGAAAACACAGAAGGCAACTCAAATGAGTTTATCTTGCAGTGTTTGGGTTTTTTTCTTTAGTTTCTGGAGGTTTTACAAATGTCAGGAGCTGATTGTGCAATGAAGTGTGTGTAGGAAAAGGTGCCTTTCAGGTGAAGTTGTATCTAGATTACATTACTGTATTTTTTATGGTATTGAATAGGGCTAAATTCTGTTCGATGTGTAAAAGATCAGAAAGTGAAAAAAGAATGTGAACCCTGGCAATGCCTTCACATCCTGCTATTTTCCTAAGGGGAAATATACCAGCTGAGGAGGGGATGGGGGAGGCAGTTGAGGATGAGGAAGTAGGAGTTTCAGAGCTAGAGGGGGAGAGGGAGGAAGGGTCAAAGCATGTGAGGAAGTGGGGGCGGGGCAGGAGGGTAGGGAAGAGGTTGTAAGGAAGAAGACGGCCAGCTAGGTTGAAGAAGTTGGGAGAAGGGGGAGAAGAGGGAGAAGAAGTTGGAGGGTTTGATTTTTCAGAAGAGGGACAAGAAATGGAAGGTTTTGGTTTTTCATTGAAGATGAGAATTTGATAGGTAGTTAATGAAGAACAGAATGAGGGCTTAGCATGGAACATCCAAAAGTCTTGGACATAGGGTACCTTGTCCCACTTTGCAGATTGTTGCAGGAAGTTATCAAGGTCAGTAAAAATCTAAAAATAAAAAATACCATTTTCTGGCCTAAGGAAGGAGAGGGTGAGGAAGAAATAAAAAGTGAGAATACTCTGTGGGAATATTTTTTGGGGTCACAGTTCAGAGGTGGAGATCAGATCCCCGAGGGACAGCAGAGGGTGTCCACATGTCTACACAGCAGAGAGAGAAAGTAGGTCACTCGGTAGTTTCTAGGCATTCCCCAAATCCACCAGGACTAAGAGTGGAGCAGTGATAGCTAATGAGCCTTTGCAGCCACAGTGAAAATGGGTACCTGGTTGATCAGTTTCCGGTGGCTAAACTGAGAACTCCTGGCCACAGCAAAAACAGGGACCTGGAGCATCAGCTGCCAGTGGCTGGGCTGAGAAGGTCTGAAATACCTATGCTTATGTAGGATATTCTGACTGAGCACTCAGATTTGAAAGAGAGAGAGAGAGAATGGGGCCGCTAGGACTCAAAATGGAACCTCCATTTGCACCCAAACCCAAACCTGCATGAGCCCTACAGAAGTATCCTTCTTAAGCACTCCCATGAAACCCACAAATATTTGTCAGCCTTACCTTATATAGAAGAGAACCAGTGTTGGGTGAATAGAGTGGTGAAGTGAATAGAGGGGTGTTCAAGCTGAACTGGGAAGAGGAAGATGCAACCAGTTTTGGCCCAACACTCATAGCTACATAATGAGCTGAGGTATAGAGGGGATTTATTGCAAGGGGAGGATGTGGAAAGGGTAAGGAAACACTTTTTTCAAGAGGCTGAAGAAAATGTTTTCCTGTGTGGTGATGCAAAGTGAAAAGGGGGGTGCTTGAGCTAGGGTCGAACTAGTTGAAGATGTCATGTATATGAGCTGACATCACTTTAAGGTAATAAATGGAAACCTGAATGACCATGCTGGCCCAGGGAACAGAATGCTTGGGAGGTTTTCATAGTTCTGAGTGTCTGGAAACTTAAACTTCAGTCTAAGATCTAGTCCCAAGTTTTGGCACCATTATATTAGGCACAGAGTCATTAAAGAATCCACACAGGGCAGCAAGTTGAAGTTTAGCTGGTTTATTGAAGGGAAAGAAAGCAAAGAGAGGGCAGTGAAAGAGCACGCTGGCAGGAGCCAGTGAAACCTGCAAGTGAAAGGAAAGAAAAATGGCTCCTGCTTTTTGTTCTGGGAACTGTGTTTGAAAGGGAGAGTGACATGAGGAGGGGAGGGTGCCTTTCTGCTTCCTTCCTCACTGTGTCTGTTCTGACCTGTCTGCTCTTTTATTTTTTGCCTTGAGGAACATATGGCAAAGGGAGTCATGAGTTGTGGCAAAGAGGAAGGGGTGGGGAAGGGTCATGAGTTTTAACCACTGCAGCAAGGGGAGAAGGGGGATCATAAATTTCATCTCTTGTGACCTGTCAATAAATATCCAGAAATGTGTTCTTTTTTTTAATTATTTAATGCAACATCTGTAATATTCTGCATTCATTTACCTTAATTTCAAATGCATATGGATGATTACTTTAAATAATTCTCTACCTGTACTGTCTTGAAGGTGGCAATTTTATTTTAAATTTTAAGTATATGGATTGTTACAATGAAACTTAGAACTGGAAGAATGTTTATAGGGACATGAAATGTTGAAATAATCTGTTAGATCATGGAAGAAATACATAAGTAAATGCTAATAAAAGACATAAATTTTAAAAGGAGGTATTCTGGCTTAGTACTGAGAAGGACAATATGTGTTTCATTGTTCAGGAGCAGTTTGGCAAAAAAAGATTCAAATGACAGAAAAAAAAGTTAGTCTCAGGGGTGCAAGGATATTTCAGTGGTAGAATTCTTGTCTGCCATGTGGAGACCGAAGTTTGATTCCTGGTTCATGCACTTCCCAGAAACAAGCAAGCAAGCAAAATAAATGAACAAACAAAAATTCAACAAATGATGCCACAATAACAGGATAATCACATGGAAAAAATAATGAAAATGTGACTCCACCATACAGCATACAAAACAAACAAGCAAGTCCACAGAAATTAGTGTCAAGTTCAAATGTTCTCTCAGTATATTACCAAAATACACTTACAGAGTGTGCTCAGCTATGGTTTTTCCTACAATGGGAATGCTTGATTGGCTTTATGACTTATTTCATCTCTTTGGAAAATAGTGTTGAGGCCAAAAAGTCAATTTACTTTATTTCATAGCATATGTAAGAAATGGAATTTAAAAGTTCACAGTTTCCAAATATGTCAGTAAATGCAGAAATAGAATAAAAATAAGAGAAATTGAAATGTATTGTATATCTGTATGTTATTCATCTACTAACGATCATATTTTGATTTTCATTTGCAAATATTAAACTTCTGTTAACTAGTAGAATATGTCCTATATTCTCTGTATTATCCATATTTCTTTAGTGATATCATTTAGATTTTTCCTGGGCAAATATGGCTATTTAGTTTTAATGCAAATTACAGTTCTAATACTTGATACATTAGGGTTTACTTTTTATTTGGGAGATGGGGGCAAGGTATGCCCAGCTTTTTACCAAATATTAAGCTACGTAAGTCAGGATCACTGATATCCATCATCTAGTAGTTAGTGTACAATATAACAGACTTTAAATTTACATGCACTGACTAAAAGAATACATGAAAAGTGGAATAATAAAATAAATTTTATACATGAAGAGAAAAGCAAATACAACACAGTAGTTCATGAAAAATTGTAAATTGATGAAACATACATGCTAGAGTTATAGAAAGTGACAAAATTATCCATATGGGAGTGTGGCCTTTATTTGAAATGATCTTTTAATTTATGCATACAGTTTTTAAATGAATCCTCCATCGTTTTATCCTCCCTTACTTTCTGACTCCTTCTTTTGCTAATTCATGAGAAAGTTAAAACACTAAATATTTAAGAACTGCCTGAAACCTTTTATATTTCATAGGCACAGTTGTATGCTCATAGAGTGTTACAATAAGACAATTTGACTTGAAAGTTCTTGTCAGCCCTTAAACCAGCAAATAATCTTAAGGGACCTTGGAGATAAAGAGTTTAAATGAGCTTTTAAAAAGCTGAGGGGAAAAAGCACTTACACATACACATCCAATCACTTCTTTTGACCTTAGAATAATCTTTGGAAGTCACGAAATGAAGTCTCTTATACAATGAACAGCAGTTAAAAGGGCACTTATAATCCCAAGTGGCTTCTTTTGTAAAGTGGATTCTATTGTTGATTCTATATTAATTACCTTTTGATTTGCTGGCTACATAAAAGATGTGCTACTTGTTCTGTAAAATTTCTATGCATAAAATTGAAGAAGTATTCTTATTTTGACTACATATATGTTATAACTAAATTAAAACTATTTAGAAAATGTGAAAATATTCTGTAGAGAATGGTAGCTACTAAAGATTCTAGTTGTATTCTATTTAACCAGATATCATTGATTAGTGTGATGAAATGTAAGTCTGGTTTCCTAGACTGCCATCTATTGGATTTATACTAAATGGACTTTCACTTTCTATATTCTGTCATGAAATCACCTACCCACTAATATTGCTTCTGTCTTAAGGAATGTCTTCATCTGGGTCCCCTTGAGGCAAAACTTAGTGTTAATGCCTTATCGTATGAGTTGATTCCAGGGCAGGTGAAAGGATAAAGGAGGTGAATTAGAGAAAACTGGGAAGCAAATGCAAAGGGATAGGTTTCTGTGCTGTTGATTGTTGTGGCCAGCTTGTTCTGATGATATGACTGCTAATAATCATCTCCTTCCTCTATTATCTATTCATATCCCATCAATGAGTAACTTGATTGATTTGTGTTGCTTGCTTGTCAGGTTTACCTAGACCTTCATCGCTGAGTAGTCTGACCTTTCTTGGATTGTGTTTACTGCAATTGCCCACTGACAGTTATCACTGCTCACAGACTTATCAAGATAGGGGCTCTGGAATCCCCTGGATTCCAGACATATCACCCTCCCTCATTTTGTAGGAAGAATCCTAGATTCATGTGGCAATCCGGAATGAATGCCCTGACTAATAATGTACCTCCTTTTGCCTATTCATTTGCTGACATGAGGAGGCCAAAGAAACCTGATGGCAATTGTAAGTTCCTGGGAACTAGGACCACTAGGCCATCATAATCTAAAGTTACAGGGATAGGAAATACAAATGCAGAGATGAGTCTATGAATGAAGGGTCATTTTATATACTCTTGGGCTCATAGACAGCATAGAGTGGCTGTCAGCAGTTCAATGCATGTCCTGCATTCTAGATGGTGGAGCCTCAACCCCAAAGCTGATGTCTTAGCTCCCTCTAAAGTAGGTGGTTCCCTTATTCTATTAGGCTGGCTGCTTCTGGAAAAGATGAGTAAGCCCTGTGTCATGAGCCAATGTCATACTGTTTTTGTTAATTATGCTAGCTAAAATATTTTGGTCAGAGCAATTGTAGATGTTCTGTCCTCTTACAAGAACACATAAAAATAATGTGAAACCAATCTTTCAATTGGGTTTGTCCCTTGGTCTCCTCATACTTTGAGTCTTTTGCATCCTTAATTATATTGCTTCATTTTTTTAAAGATTTGCTATTACATATTACAGTGATTTTATTGTTAGAGAAGTAGAGTTGTGCACAAAAATAATGCAGAAAGTGCTATTAATATGACCCTTACCACACACATGAGCACATACTCAGTTTCCCCTATTATTTGCACATTGTATTAGTTTGGAAATCTTATTACAATTGATGAAACAATATAATTGTAATCACACTATTAATTGTAGCCCATAGTTTACATTAGGGTCAACTGTGTTATACAATTCTATGGTTTTTAAAATTTTTATTCTGTTAACATGTATAATACTTAAACTTTCTCATTTTAGCATATTAAAATATACAATTCAGCAGTGTCAATTTCATTCAAAACCTTGTGCTGTTTTTTATAGCACCCCTTACCAAACTATTCCCTCACCTCAAGCAGAAACTCTCTACCATTGCTAAGTAAAATAAAATGGACATCTGCATTGGGTGTTGCTCGAAGGAAACCACTTTCCAAGAATGGATTTTCAAGCTGACAAAAATAACTAAAGTGTGTTTCATATAGGCAGCACATAATTATGTCATGTTTTTATATCATCCTGTAAGTCTTTATCTTTTGTTTAGAGTTTAATTCATTTACATTTAAAGTAACTATCAATAATAAAGTAATTTCTTTTGCCATTTTGTTATTTTGTCTTTGTTAGTCTTACACTTTTTTTGTCCCTCAATTCTTCCTTTAATGCCTTTTATTTGATTTGATTTTTTAAAAGGGTACTATTTTGAGTTCCTTCTCACTTTAATTCTGTATGTATTTTTTTAGATATTTTCTTTGTGGTTACAATGGGGTATAGGAACTTCTCCAACTACATTTCAAAATTTGTGTTTTCTTGATTGGTTGGGCACTTGTCCAGTTACTGTAGCCTTTTAACTGTTTTCTGGACTTTTCAGAAAGATTACTCTAACAGTTTTTCTAGTTGCTCAATTATTCTGTGGGGGACAGAACCCTACAGTGTCTGATGCCACCATCTTGGTGCTTCAAATGGTTTTTGTTTTTGTTCTTGCTCTTGTTATTTCAAACAAATCATTACCATGTTTTCTATTTGCCATTCTCAACCAGAACCACAAATTATAGCACTCTCATTTGTTCTCATGAGGAATATGACTTTAATTTTCTTGTTAAAAGTATTATCCCATTATTGTTATATTAATAAGAATTGAAGCCCTGAATCATAAGGGATAAAACAATAATAATAGAATATTTTGGAGGAGGCAATGAACTTGCCTCTTTCCTAATAGATGTAAGTAATATCAACTGGTTTAGATTTCCTCTATTGTCTACAAGTAAATTCTGCTCTAGGTTTCCACAATTCAAATCTTTTTACAGACTCAATCTGAATTAAATTAGCCAATATATATCTGTATCATTAACAACTAATAATAGGTGTTTGAAGCTATGAATAAATAGATTGCATTCCCTAAAGAACATGTTATTGCATTTTCTTTCTAACACATGTTCAGCTTTTATGAATTTAATTTTATAAACAATAAAGAATGTTGACTACATATTCATAACCATAGAGTATGTTATGCTTCTCTTTTAGAAATTTACAGTTTAAATAAAACAATAGTAAGAAATTATTCCATTTTTATCACCTTGATTTTTTTCTTAAGTTCTACAATATTTGGATACTAACAGCATTTAATAAAAGTAAATATTCTGGAAATATTGGGGAAGACTATTTTTTGGAGGAGGATTTGAGAATCTTGTGTAAATATAGGAATTGGTTGATAATTTCTTTTAATTTGCCAGAAACAGCTTTGAAGCAATCAGTAAATATTTGCTAGATATTTGTAAAATAATTTAAATTACTTTATTTCCAACAAAAGTTCCTCCTTATTGAAGACAACTTGGGTGTAATTATGCATGACCATTATAAAAAAGGGGATGTTATATGGAAGATTCTAATAAAACAGAAAACCAATTGCATAAATTTATAATCAAGATATATATCACTTGCAGAAAAATGAAATGAAAACAAAGCTAAAATGTTCTTATTCTGCAACAATCTTTTATTGAAGCATTGCTATAATTATGAAAGGGAATTCAACTTTCTCGTATATATTGGGAACACAACCAGGACTAAAGAATTTTTTACCCCAGATGGTCTTTATATACATACAATTAATAAAGAGTTAAGTAAAACTGTGTTTACAAGAACATCCTAAATACCCTTCGATAACAATTGCAACCCATATCAATGACATTGACTTCAATTATATCTGATTTCTGCATTGGGGTTAGCGACTTAGAAATAAGGCACAAGTTACCCATTGAATATCATTTCTTGGTCCCTTGTTGATTCTATTTCTAACTTTATTCCTAATGAACAATTATGTCTTCCATTAATTCCTTAGAACATTTTAATAGCTTAACTATTTCTATTCACTATAAAAAACCGTTACATCTTAAACTATACAAGCCATATTTAATGGAGATTTATATCAAATTATTAGGACTAGAGGAAAATACCTTATAATATTGTTCTTCCTGCTTATTTCTAAAAAGTTATGAATCAGTATAGGGCATATTTGAGGAAGTTGGAACAATTGGACTTCTTTTGTATGATTTTCCTTTGTGAAATGACTTATATCAATATTGACATATAGTAGATAAAAGGAGTAGCCAGTGGGTAGAGTTATAATTCTCTAGGATCTCTTCCATATACTAATGAATGAAGGTTTCAGACCAAATCCTTTCATCATGCTGATATTTATTAAACACACATTTATTCATTAGCAAGTTAGTATAAAATAATACTTACATTCTGTTCTGGAGGCTTAACTAAAAATTAAAAAATAAAAACATATTCCATCCTATACATTCTCTGATCAAAACTTAAGTGAACAACTCATTCTAAGAAGAGGAAAAGTATTCTAGAGGCAGTCTCCTTTAATGCTTAGTATCAATATGAAATCATCAAAATCCTTATGTCCTATGACTGGGAATATGAACAAGCAGCATTTAGCCTGGGATTTCATCCCTAAAATTATAAGGTAAGTGACTTGATAAATGCTTAAAGCCTGTTCATTCATATAAAGAAGAGTTTCTAAATAGTTTAGCCAATTCACTTATCTTAAATATTTTAATCTCAACAACGAGATCCCATTTATATAATTCTTATTGTTACTTAGCAACTTTCATAATTGAATATCCATTCATTATGCTAATAGCAAGTCTTCTAATGTTCATTAGAAGTAGCCACCTCTGAAGCATGGGTTTTCTAACTGGAATGCTGATGAACATCCCTAAAATGAAACCTCTGCTAAAACACACATGGCAGCACATAACACATCTACAGGAAGGCAGTATCTTTGCACTTGATCATTTGATCACCTGTGCTTCACTCAAGACAGAGCCTCTATGCAGAATAGAAGCCTCATTATCTGACTACATGAGGGAAAATAGTTGTAAAACATGTCCATTTAGTCTTAGTTGGCAGATTTCAACACAGGATTGAATACAGTAAACAGAAATATATATTCTGTTTATATATATATGGGCGTATGATTTAAGCAGAACTGGAGGCAACAAATACATTTGAAACTTTTAGATAGAGAAAAATCATGTAAGGGATATTCTGATAGCACCTCTTCGGGAAGTATACTTTACTCTGGACTTCTAGTAAGGGCCAAAGCAGAACCCATAGATATAGAAGCAGAGAAGTCAACATTTTGAAGAAGTAAGTATGAAATACTAAATTTCTTCTCATGTATCTCAGTCCAATTTATCAGTTTAACCAAGCAATCAAGAATTTAGATCCCAAACATTTCTGGAATATGCAGAATGTTGGCCATCACTACAGAAAACAAACATTACTGTTGTCATCTGCATGAACCATAGCAAGAGCAGGAAGGGAAGGCAATAATAATGATTCATTTATAAAAATAAAGACATCTTTTCTGAAAACTTAAGATCTAGTTAAGAAAGCCTGGAAAGAATCTCCAGAGTCCTGACAACACTATCTGACCTTGCCAATGGCTATATATTTTACCTTAAGCAATATATTTAGCCTCTGTGGGTCTAAATTTCCATTTCAGTAAGATTAGTGAAGAAGAAGGCATGGGTCTAAAAGGTCACCTTGGTTCTGCTATTCTTTGATTCTCCTTATTTTCCATTTAAAACAAAAGTTTTCTTTTAAAATCCTGTACTCTCTGTAGATTATCATCAATAACTGAAACACTGCCCACAAGAGTAAATCTTGGAAGACTGGAATTCCTTGATAGCTTTTAAAGTGTTTACTTCTTGAAGAGTTCTTTCTTGAAACATGCAGCAGGAAGCCATTGTGTGCAATTAAGGTCCTGCCTTAGAGCAAAATAACGTTTTGCTACTCAAGGGAGAAAATATGAAATATGGGGCAATGTGATTTTCTTATCAAATAATGTTCATGTCCTCGATGCCAAATGTAATTTTATATGGTAGTGCTTTAAAGTAACAGGACTTTTTATGGGTACAGTCAGTCTGTGTTTGCATGTGTGAACTTGCAACTTCTGTGATTATATTTACTAAATATTATCATTAAATATTGTGGGACTTTAAGGAGTTAAAAAAAAAACTTCACGAATAAAAAGCCCCCAATTTGACTTGCAATTAAAGTTTGTTTTTGACATATGTTGCTTTTTATCTACAACCTTTCAAAGGATTTCTGTCAGGTGTGTGTAAAGAGCCCCTGTGGTAAACTGAATGCAACAATTGATGGAATATCTGCCAATACCACAACTCTTTGTTCCCTGTAACTAGAATAATTTCAGTCCTTTCTTTTTACCCTTCACTCTGTGCATATGTATAAGGAATGGGACTGGAAAGCTTGGAGAATTTATGATACAATATTCTACATAGTACTATAATATATTAAAGATGTAATTTCCTGGCACACTGAATTATCTTCTTTCATCCAAATAGCGTATTTCTGCTTAAGGACACAATACAAGTACGATATAATAATTTCATGAAAAATGAAATGAAAATGGAAATTAAATGAATATTTAAGTTTCAAGCACAGTGATTTGAGAACACATTTCTGCTTTTGTACTTCATTTGAAACTGTAGGGCATGATTTAAGTTTATCATTCATGACTTAGAGATATGTATTTAAATGATATATCATATTAAAAAGAGTATTGAGCATTTAAAAATTTGTAGTTAAGCTTGTATATAGAATGTTTTAATACTTACCATTAGCAATTTGCTGTGATATTGTTCTATCATAATCCTTTCATGGTTTCCACAAGTTGCTATAATATATCTTAAGTGTTTTAAAAATATTTTGTACGTCTTTTTCATCCCAAATAGTTATGTTGGTATAGAAGCAATACTAAAATTAATGTTTTAAATATATATATATATATATATCCAAAAGCATGAACTGAGGGAAAACTTTATCAACCTGAAGAGTTGTCCTATGAAATTATACCTCTGTTGCTAAGAAATTAGAAGAATATCATTCCTTGAAATCAACCATTATACAGTGAAATAATTTTGCATTTTATTAACAGGAAAAATGTTATACAATTATATGCATAATTATAATTGAGATTTAGTGTAAAATTTTACCAATAAGCATACATACCCACATACACACATACCAAGACACAATCATTTCATTGTTTCTGGTTATAGTTTAATACAAATTTTTATGTTTTATTTTCGAAGTTTCACTTTTGTCACGTAATATGCATACTTAAATAGGCATGATTATTCAAGTTAGTCTGTCTAACAGTAAAGTGAAAATGAAAGCAGGACTTGGTCAGCTGTTGGTACACCAATGTTCACCACAGCATTGTTCGCAAAAGCCAAAAGGTGGAAGCAACTCAAGTGTTCATCAGCAGATGAATGGATAAGTAAAATGCAGTATATCTCTATAACGAGATATTATTCAGTCATAAAAGTAAGTGAAGTGCTGGTGTATTATGCAACATGGATGACAGTTGAAGATATCAGGTGGGGTGGAATAAGTGAAATAAGACGCAAAGAACGCAAGATTTATATTATATGAAATATTTAAAATAAGTAAATTCATAGATACAGAAAGCAGAATAATGGTTCTCAGGGGTGGGAAAAGGGAGGAATGAGGAATTAATGCTAAATGAATATGAATTTTGGTTTGGAATGAAAAAAGTATCTAGAAATAGTGGCAAAAGTTGCACAGTTTGGTCAATCATGTAAAATGGATAAAGTGATTTTTATGTTATATATATTTTACCACAATTAAAATAAATTAGTTTATTTTAAATCGCCATGTTTAAAAACTGAAAAGAAATTGCTATGATTTTCATCAGTGAATTGCTTCAAATCTTAAACTTTAAGTGATGGAATGTTCTGTACCTAGTTCAACTTTGTTTGGAAAATTCTTGATATTTGGTAACAAAATATTTTTACTTTTCCATTGAAACTACTTATATTAGCTAATGTTGATTATAAAAATTCACAAAAAGTTACAATGTTTCATAGAAATATCTTACACTTTCTTTTTGCATGCCATATGGTGAGGACCACATTTCATTATTTTTCCATATAAGTGACCCTCTATTGCAGCACCATTTGTTGAAATTTTGTTTGGTTGCTTTCTCATTTGTTTGCTTGTTTGTCTGTTTAGGAAGTACATGGGCCAGGAATCAAACCCCAGTCTCCCACATGGCAAGTGAGAATTCTTCCACTGAACTACCCTTGCACCCCCCCATACTCAAATTTTATATGTCTTATAATAAGGTATCTAGCACAGTACCACTTGGCTTTAATCACACCTTTAAAGTTCATAATTACAATTTACTGTTCACCCAGATGATCTCTCATTATTTGTGGATGAGGCATAGTAAGAAATTGAAATTCTCAATTATGATTAAAACTTTAAACAATAAAACCTTTACAGTTTATTTTTTTAAAAAACAAAATGTAAAGTATATTCATTTTAATGTGTGGTGCTGAGTTTAGTAAGAATCGACTAGCAGTAGTACAGAATGGATGGTTGAGAAACAAACTTAAATATAAGTAAGAAAAACTTACAGTTTAAATTTTATCCTGTTGGATTTATTCTAACATTGTTATTTAACATAGCTTTTTCTATCACAGAATAGCTGAAGTCAGAATATTTCAAAATTAATAATCAATATTTTATTTATGGACATGTACTATTGGAAATAAAAGTAGGAAACATTTGCATAATCACAACAATAGTTTTAGAAATATTTATGAAAATAAATAATTATATCCAAGGTGATTTTGTAAATGAAGGTTTTTACAGGTACCATACAATCTAAAAGCTATTAAAGTTGAAATAATTTTTTAGATAAATTTAAAACCATATGTTAAATGCAAAATTACTTTTAAAGGATGAAAAAAAATTTTATGCTTTGCTGTACATAAAACAGAAAAATCTTAATAACTTTATATTCAAAATAAATAAACTCTCTCTAAATGTGAATAAGAAAATAACTAAGAAATCAAGAGTCAAAAGTATAAAGGACATGGAAAGGCGATTCATAAGCGAAAAAGTCAATGAATAATATACAACTCATGGTATAACAAATAAATTATTCATTGTGTTGTATAATGCATAAATGATTTTCCCCTCACCTGGGACATTCACATTCTGGAAATGACATGCTATTTTTTAACATGTAACATCATAAAATATTGAAAACATATTTATTCCAAAATGGAAAATATTCATAAAATCTTTATAAGTAAAAAATATAATTTTTAATTATAGTTTGGGCCATGTTTGGGTAGTTTTTATCCGGCAAATCTTGGTAAAAAATGAGAAATCTGAATATATTTGAAATAACCTAACCAAAATGTCCCATCCACAATATGTCTGCACCCACAGGAATAGATTAGAAGAACCTGGCCTTTTCCTGGGGCACATAACAGCTGCAAACCACCACGGGGTGAACTGGTACTTCATTGTGGCTTTTATTTCATAGTTAATGATGTTAAGCATCTTTTTGTGGGCTATCTGGACACAAGCATTTCTTTAGACAGAAATCTAGTCAAGTGTTTTGCCCAGTATTTAACTGTGCTGTTTGTCTTCTTTGTTGTTATTATGTTGAAAGTTTTCTCTTTATATTCCAGATATAAAACCTTATCAGATATATGGCTTCCAAATGTCTTCTTCCATTGTATAGTCTTTGTCATTTTATTTTCGTGATAAGGTCTGTTGAGGACTGTTTCAGTATGCTCAGGCTACTGAAATGCAATACACCAGAGATGAATCAGCTTTTATAAAGGGAATTTATCTAGTTACAATTTTAATAATGTGGGAAGGCACACAGTGATATCAGCTGGCCCTTTCTCACAGCTTCTGGGTTTAAATGGTTTTCCCCTGGGGAATTTCCTTTCTGCACCTCCAAATGCCTGGGTCTGAACTAACTCTGAGCTCCTCCCTTCTGACTCCTCCTTTTAAGCTTCACTTATTGCAGGAGACACTCTTCTTAGTTGACCGCAGATATTATTGACTATAGATGAAATTCACAGGCTGATGATATAAGTCCACAGTGACAGAACAACTGGACACCATCACCTGATCAAGTTGACACTTGAACCTAACTACTACAGAGTCCACCCCTTGTCAACTTGGCAGCTATACACATGACCTTAAACCACACTTAATCTCTAAATAAAAAACAATGCCAGGCATTCTGTTTTTATCTAATGATGCTCATCTGTTCTGCATGTAATCCACTAAATCCTCCCCTATACGAAATGCATTCATTTCATCACAATGTCACAAAATCATTTCAGTAAAATTACAAATACAACATCTACTCGAGAATAGTACAAAGTCTTTAGGAAGTGGCAGTTCTACCTTTTCCAGGGACCTATGTGGCAGCCCTGTTCTGTCCAAATATTGGAATGAGGTTGCAATATTGGGGAATATTTGAGAGACCACCTTTTTTTTCAGCCCCATCCTCAAGCATCTAGGTACATTTGGATTCTCTGTTTTCTCTGGGACACATGCTCAAGACCTTCAGAACAATAGATTGGCAACCAGGTTCTCCCCAATCTCCAGGGAATGTGCCCCACACTCTCTGAGGCCTGAGACATCAGAATTCCTCCTGAACATGGCAAACTCACCCCTTCCATATGCACAGGTGGATCTAATCCTCTGGACTGAGGTTTCTTGACTTCATACCTTAGCTTCCATGGTTCTGTCTCTAAGGATATTCATCCTTCTATCCATTCATTTTCTGTCACTTCCAGTCTAGACCTGCAGTGGTTCTGAAATTTATTGACTTGACATGGAGCATAGAGGGATCAAAGCTATCAGCCAATAGGACCTTCCACAAATTCTTTCTGTATAATCCCATCATCAGTCCTCATTTGTCCCATAATGGCTGACTGGTTCCATGTTTGGATAAACCCTCTTATCAGGCACTATTGTCAGGAGTCTCACTTTCTGGAAACCCAGAATTTCCCGTTCCATCAATTTCTGGTTTCTTCATACCCGAAATTTCAGTTCTTAATTGATCCCTCTCTTGTCACATTTTACTATAAGCTGCAAAGAGAAGTCAGGCCACACCTTCCACACTCAGTTTAGAAATATCCTCAGCCAAGCACCCCAGATTGTGAAATTCAAACTCTCCCTTCCATCTAGTACCAGGATTCAATTTTGCCAAACTCTCTACCACTTTAAAACAAGGGCTGCCCTACTTTCAATTTCCAATGAAAGAATCTTTAGGGTTCATATTTCTACCAACCGTCTCTTCAGAGCAATCTAGGCTTTCTCTATCAAAATCCTAACAATTCTTTCAGAAACTTCCTCTTATCCATTTAAAAAGCCATTCAAATATGTTTGGTATTTGCAAGCACAGCAGTTTCTCACTCCTGGTACCAAAATGTGTTTTAGTTTTCTAAGGCTGCTGGAATGCAACACACCAGAGATGGATCAACTTTTATAAAGAAGATTTATTTAGTGAGAAATTTACTAATTTGGAAAGGCACATGGCAGTGTCTACTGGTCCTCTGTCTTGGCTTCTGGGTTCAAATGACTTTCCCCAGGGCATATCCCTTCTGTATTTGTAAACATTTGTGTCTGAGCCAGCACTGAGTTTCTTTCTTCTGACTTTTCCTTTTAAGATTTACTCATTGCAGAAGGCACTCACCTTAGCTGCACACAGATGTAATAAGCCATAGATGAAGTCACATGTTGGAGATTTAAGGTCACAGCAGCAGAACAACTGGGCACCAGCACCTGGACAAGTTGACAGCTGAACCTAACTACTACATAGACCAAAAGTTTTTAATTTTAATGAGGTCCTATTTACCTATTTTTTAAAATTTTGTTGCTTGAGCTTTGGGTGTAAAGTCTCAGAAACCTTTGCCTAACACAATGTCCTGAAGATGCTACCCACTTTTTTTTCTAGTAGTGTGGTAATTCTGACTCTTACAGTAATGTTTTGATCGACTTAGAGTTGATTTTTTTGTGAGGTAGGGGTCCTTATTTTTATTTATTTACTTATTTTCTTGCATGTGGTGATTCAGTTTTCACAGCATCGTTTGTTGTGAATAATATTCTTTCCCAATTGGGTGTCTTTTCATCCTTGTCAAGATTGAATTGGCCATAAATGTGAAGGTTGATTTCTAAGCTATCAGTTCAATTCTACTGGGAATTATGTCTATTTTTGTGCTAATGCCATGATATATTGATTACAGTGGATTTGCAGTAAGGTTTCAAATCTGGAAGTGTGAGTCCTCCAACTTCACTCTCCTTTCTCAAAATGGGCTTTACTTATTTGGGTCCTCTTATTCTTCTAAGTAAATTTCATAATTGACCTTTCTATTGTTACAAAGAAGGTTGCTGGAATTTTTATTGGAATGGTGTGCTGGTTTGAAATGATGTGTGGACTCTAGAAAAGCCATGTTTTAATCCTAATTCCATTTTGTAAAGGGAGCCATTTCTTTTAATCCCTATTTAGTAGTGCATGTTTGAAACTATAATTAGATCATTCCCCTGGAAATGTGATATAATCAGGTGTGTTTCTTAAACTGGGTTAGGTGGAGGCATGTCTCAACCCATTTGGGTGGGTCTTGATTAGTTTACTGGAATCCTGTAAAAGAGGAAACATTTTGGAGAGAAATTCATAGACAGCAGAGTAGAACGACATAGCCATGAGAAACAGAGTCCACCAGCCAGCGACCTTTGGAGATGAAGAAGGAAAATACGTTTCAGGGAACTTCATCAAACAGGAAGCCAGGACAGAAAGCTAGCAGATGATGCCATGTTCACCACGTGCCCTTCCAGATGAGAGAGAAACCCTGACTGTGTTTGCCATGTGCCCTTTCACTTGAGAGAAAAACCCTGAACTTCATTGGCCTTCTTGAACCAAGGTATCATTCCCTGGATGCCTTTGATTGGACATTTCTATAGACTTGTTTAAATTGGGACATTTTCTCGGCCTTAGAACTGTAAAGTAGCAATTTATTAAATTCCCCTTTTTAAAAGCCATTCTATTTCTGATATATTGCATTCTGGCAGCTAGCAAACCAGAATAGATTTTGGTACTGGAGAGTGGGGTGTTGCTCATACTAAACATGTTTGTATGCAAATACTAAACATGTTGGAATGGCTTTTTAAATGGATAAGGGAAAGATGCTGAAAGATTTGTGAGGAACTTGAAAGAAAAGGCCTAGAATGTTTTGAAGAGAATCTTGGTAGAAATGTGAATTCTAAAGATACCTCTGATCAGGCTCTAGACAAAAATGAGGCATGTGTCATTATAGACTGGAAGGAAGGTGATCCTCATTTTAAAATGGCAGATAATCTGGCAAAGTTGATGAGTGGCTTTGGCTAGAAGGCAGATTTTAAAAGCCATGAACTTGGATATTAGCAGAAGAGATCTCCAAATTCAATGTGGAAAGTGCAGCCTGGTTTCTCCTCGCAGCTTACAGTGAATGTGACAGGAAAGAGATAAGATGAGAATTGAACTCTTGGGTATGAAGAAACTAGAAATTGATATTCTGGAAAATTCTGGGTTTCCAGGAAGAGAGACCCCAGATAATAGTGCCCCATATGAGGTCTTGGCCAAACGTGAAACCAGTCAGCCATTTCAGAGAAAGTCAAGGTTGGACATGGAGTTATCCAGGAAGGATTTGTGGAATCTCCTTATGTCTGATGGGCATGATCCAAGACTACTGCATAGAAACCCAACAAAAGTGCTGTGGGACCTGTATAAACACAGCTGCTGCCAGTATGGACTTGGGGATTCAGAGAAGGGACACTTTGGAGGAAAAATAACTTCAGAGGCAAAACCATGGAGTCTGAGGTCTGAAGTCAACAAGCCTCAGGCTAGGAGGGCAGACCCACCCAAGCCCTTGGAGAGGGTGAGTTTGCCCCAAAAGATGGGCCTTCCACCTTATTGCAGTGGAAGAGTCATGCCACCTCAGGTCTTGGAGAGGTGAAACACATTCCTTGTGGTTGGGTAGAGCCTGGCTGCCACCACATGGAGGGGTTGAGCGTGTGCCCCAGAGGTGGCAGAAAGTCCGGGGGCAGCCCCGATCCTTGGAGAGGGTGGAGCCAAGAAAAAGGTGATCTCCCCAATATTCCCCAAGGTTGCATTTGGAGAGAGGCAGGCCTCTGTGTAGGCCCTTGGAAAGGGCGGGACTGCCACTTTCAGAAGTACCAAAGATAAATGATTCTCAGACTTTGAAATCTAATGGACTTTGCCCTGCAGGTTTTCAAAACTGTATGGGTACAGTGACCACTGTATTCCTTCTTCCCTATGGAAATGGTTATATGTATCCTATGACTGTCCCTCCTTTCTATGTTGGCTGCAAATGACTTGTTTTGAGTTTTCATAGGTCCAGAGCCAGAGGAAAATCTTGTCTTAAAACAGACCATGCCTATAACTAACTTTGATAGGAGTTTGTACTGTTTTTAACTTTGTATTTCATTTGCATTGCTATTGAAATGGCCTAAGGATTTCTGGTATTGTGATGGAATTAATATATTTTGTATATGAGAAAAACATGTCTATTTTTAGGGTCCAGAGGGTGGAATGTGCTGGTTTGAAATGATGTATATAACCTGGAAAGGCCATGTTTTAGTCCTAACCCCGTTTTGTAAAGGGAGCCATTTCTTCTAATCCCTATTCAGTATTGCATGTTTGAAATTGTAATTAGATCATCTCCAGGGAGATGTGATTTAGCCAAGAGTGGTTCTTAAACTGGGTTAGGTGGAGGCATGTCTCCACCGATTTGGGTGGGTCATGATTAGTTTACTGGAATCCTATAAAAGAGGAAACATTTTGGAGAGAAATTCAGAGACAGCAGAGCAGAACGACATAGCCATGAGAAGCAGAGTCCACCAGCCAGTGACATTTGGAAATGGAGAAGGAAAATGCCTCCCAGGTATCTTCATGAAACAGGAAGCCAGGAGAGAAAGCTAGCAGATGACACCATGCTCGCCACATCCTCTTCCAGAAGAGACAGAAACCCTGACTGTGTTCACCATGTGCCTTTCCAGATGAGAGAAAAAACCTGACTGTGTTTACCATGTGTCCTTCCACTTGAGAGAGAAACCCTGAACTTCATTCATTGGTCTTCTTGAACCAAGGTTTCTTTCCCTTGATGCCTTTGATTGGATATTGCTATAGACTTGTTTTAATTGGGACATTTTCTCAGCCTTAGAAGTGTAAACTAGCAATTTATTAAATTTCCCTTTTTAAGAGCCATTCCATTTCTGGTATATTGCATTCTGGCAGCTAGCAAACTAGAACAGATGGCATTGAATCTATAAATTGCTTTTGGTAGAACTGGCATTTTAATGATATTTGGTATTCCAATCCACAAACATAGAATGTCCTTCTATATATTTAGGTCTTCTTAGTTTTCTGTGTACAATTCTGTACCTGCTTAGATAGATTTGTTCCTAGATATTTGATTCTTTTAGTTGCTATTTTGAATGAATTTTTCTTAATTTTTTTTCCAGTTGTTCATTGCTTGTGTACAGAAATGTTACTGACTATGAGGTATTGATCTTGTATCCCACCATTTTGCTTAATAATTTATTAACTCTAATAACTTTGTTGTGGATTTTTCAGGACTTTCTGTATATAGGATCCTATCATCTGCAAACAGGGAGAGTCTTCCTTTCCAATTTGGATGTGTTCTATTTCTTTTTCTTGCCTAATTGCTCAAGTAAGAATTTCCAATACAATGCTGAATAGTAATGACATCCTTGTCTTGTTCCTGATCTTTGAGGGAAAGCTTTCAGTCTTTCACTATTAAATAGTGTTAGTTGTAGGCCTTTCATATATGCTCTTTATCATGGTGAGGAAGTTTCCTTCTATACCTAGTGTTCTAAGTTCTTCTATCAAGAAATAATGCTGTATTTCATCAAATGACTTTCCTGCATCAATTGAGATGATCATGTGGTTGTTTTTCTTCATTCAGTTAATGTGGTATATTACATTAATTGATTTTCTTATCTTGAACCAACCTATCATACCAGGGATAAATCCCACTTGACCATGGTGTATAATTTTTTTAATATGCTGTTAGAGTTGTTCTGTTTGTATTTTATTGGGGATTTTTGCACACATATACAGAAGAGATATTGTTTGTAGTTTTGTTTTCTTATGGTATCTTTTTTTTAGCTATAGAGTGAGGGTGATATTTGCCTTGTAGAACAATTTAGGGAGTGTTCACTCTTCTTACATTTATCGGGAGGGGTTTGAGCAGAATTGGAATCAAGATTTCTTAGAATGTTTGCTACAATTCTTCTGTGAAGAATCCTGGGATTTTACTTGCTGTAGGAATTTTTATAAATTATTCAATCTTTTTACTAGTAATTGATTTTTTGAGATCTTCTATTTCTTCTTGAATCAATGTAGTTAGTTTGTGTGTTCATAAGAACTTGTACATTTCATCTAGGTTATCTGATTTATTGGTACTCAACTATTCCTAGAATCTTCTTATAGTCTTTTTTTTTTTTTTTCATTTTCAGGAGGGTCAGTAGTAATGTTACTGATTTTTGATATTTGTTTCCTTTCCTTTTTTTTTCTCTGACACCCTAGTGAAAATTTTATCAACTTCGTTGATCTTTTCAAAGAACCAACTTTTGATTTTTTTGATCCTATCTATTGTCTTCTCTTTTTTTCATTTATTTCTGCTTTGATATTTTTCCTTCCTTCTGATCACTTCGGATTTAGTTTGCTCTTCTTTTCAAGTTCTTCTAGTTTTGAGGTTAGGTTTCTGTTTTGAAGCCTTTCTACTTTTTTAATGTAAGCATTTAGAGCTATAAAATGTCTATATTATAGCTATATAAATGTCTCTCTTATCACTATCTTTGCTTCATCCTAGAAGTTTTGGCATGTTGTATTTCATTTTCATTTGCCTCAAGGTACTTTCTAACTTCCCTTGTGATTTTCTCTTTAGCCTTTTGGTTGCTTGAGGATATATTGTTTAATTTCCACATTTTTGTGAATTTTCCTTTTTTACTTCTCTTACTGATTTTTAGCTTTATTCCATTGTGATCAAAGAATATGCATTGTATGATTTCAATATTTCTTTATTTATTGAGATTTATTTTGTGACCCAACATTCAATCCATCTTTGAGAATGATCCATGTGCACTCAAGAACAATGTGTATCCTGTTTTTGTTGGGTGAAGTGTTCCATATATGTCTGTTGGGTATAGCTGTTTTTGGGGTAACATTCAAGTCCTGCACTTTCATATTGATTTTCTGACTAATGTTTCATTCATTATTTAGAATGGTATGTTAAAATCTTCTACTATTAATGCAGATCCATCAATTTCTGCCTTTAAATCTTTTAGTATTTGCTTCATTTATTCTGGAACTCTACTGTTAGGTGTGTATAAATTCATAAATGCTACATCTTCCTGTTGTATTTTACCTTTGTCACTATATAATGATCATCTTTGTCCCTCATAACTCTTTTTGACTTGAAGTCTATTTTATCTGATATTACTATAGCATATACAATTCTATTTTGGTTAGTAGTTTCATGGTTTGTTTTTATCCCATCCTTTAACCCTCAACTACTTGTCTCTTTTATTTTAAGGTAAAAGCAAGTGTATAGTTGGGTCATGCTTTTTTTTATGCATTTTGCAAATCTCTGCCTTTTGACTGGAGAGTTTAATCCATTTACATTTAAAGTCATAACTATTAATGCAGGATCTTTTCCTTCCGTTATAGCTTTTTATTCTTCAATCCAATTAATGTTTATCTTTATTTTTATTTAATATTTTGTATTGTACAGTACTGAGTGCCTTCTCATTTCTATCTGGATATATTCTCATCTATTTTTCTTTTGGTTACCATGGACTTAAAATTAAATGTCATATATATATTTATATTTATATATATATAATAAATTTATCTATAATTTATAAAATATAAATTATTTATTTATAAAATAAATAAATATATATTTGTTTTGATACCAACTTAATTTCAATAGCATGCGTATATACTTTTCTTATAACTATTTCTTCCCCCACCTTTCTTTTAAACTTATTAAGACTTCTATCTCTGTACATTTTATATCCAAAAACATTTATCATTATTCCTTATGCATTTGCATTTTAGCACCTGTATGATATAAGAAGTGGAATTATACATCCAACAATGTACTACAACAATATTGGCAGTTATAATTACCCAAATGGCTACTTTTACTACTAATATTTATTTCTTTAAGATACTTTGAACCACTGCCTAGTGTACATTCTTTCAATTTGAAGAACACCCTTTAGCATTGCTTTTTAGGACCAGTCTAGTAGTAATGAACTCCCTCAACTTCTGTTTATCTGAGAATGTCATATCTCTTCTCACATTTGAAAAAAAAAAGTCTTACTGATTATAAAATTCTAGGCTAGAAGTTGTTTTTTTTCAGCACTTTATTTTATCCAAGCATATTCTTGCTTCCATGACTTCTGAAGAGAAATTGGCACTCAATGAATATGGCCTTATATGTAACATGCCACATTTACATGCTTTCCTCTTGTAGTTGTCAGAACTTTCTTTGTCCTTTGCAGTCAATAGTTTGGTAGTAAATGATGAGATGTATTTTTCTTTATCTTTATGCTTTTTTTGTATTCTCAGGTCTTCTTGGATGTGCCTATTAGCATCTTTTGCTAAACTTGGGAAGTTCTCCATCATTATTCCAGTACCTCTGTTAGTTTACTTTTAAAAAAATTCTATTTCTTTTGTTAGATTCTCATATTTCTCATTCAGTATTTTCTTGATATTCTTTAGTTCTTTCTCTGTAGTTTCTTTCATCTCCTTGGGCTTAAAAATATCATTTCATTGAAGGCTTTGTTCTATATATCCCCATATTGTCTTCTTTATTGGTGTTTCCTGGATTTTTATCCTCTTCCTTTGGATGACCATCTTTTCTCATTTCTTTTTTGTATTTTACTTTTGTTGCACACTGTGCATTTTTACATTTTAAAATATTAACACTAGGCTTTATTCCCTGACATATATGTTTCTTGATTTTGTAATCAGCTGGTGATAAGACAGAGATTTTCTTGAGCTTTAGCCCTCTTGCTAAGAAAGTCTGCCCAAGGCAAATGCAGTGTCTAGTGTTTCCCCTGTTGTTTTGGGCCTCCATCTTGTCCTGGACTTTTGCTTGTTAGCTGTTTTGGAGTTCCCTGTTTACAGGAGTTTGACTGTGCTCTCTGTTTCACAGAGACAGAACTCCCTCTCCTGGGTATTTGAAGCTAGCAGGACTTTGTCCTGGAATGTGCCTCTATAGTTCGTACTCCATTCATTATCTCATGCTGTTTTTGCCTAGAGTGCACATTCTAGGAAAAGTGTATTTCACTAAAGGACCTTCCTAAGTTGGTCTTTCTCGGTCAAAACAGAGCCTGGGACCCATAAAGAGGTCATAGACCTGCCTCAAAGTTCCTGGGAAGGGTAACAGGAAGGGTGCTAAAACTTTGTCTGATGGCTTCCACAGCTGAGCTTTTCTGGACTGCCTAGCAAATACAGCCCTTCAACTAATTATCTTCTGCAGCTTTGTGGAAGCTACTGCTACCACTTCTGTTTGGGGAGGGTTGAAACAATGACTGCCCTCAGAACTGGGTCTCCAATGGTCTAAATTACCTAATCAAAAGCTTTGATTGGTGATCTGCCATGCCCACCCCTGCTCTTGGGAAAGAAGAATTTTATGCCCCTTTCTGTATCCAGAAAATTAGCTATGGGCTGGACCCATGATGACCTGATGCAAGAATGGGAGATGGGTGCTGGTAGCCAACATATGGTGAATGCAATTTACTGTTCTTTCCCATAATTTATCAGCCTCTTTCTACCACTCATTCTGAATGCTGTACAGTGTTATTCTGGCCTCTGAAATTTCAAAATAGTTATTTTAGTCAATTCCTTCCTATTTAATAGTTGTTTTGGTGGAAGGACAGTATCCTGGATATCCTTACTCCACAATTTTTTCAAGTTATCGTTGATGATTTTGAACAGAATACAAATGTGTTACAGGCAAAAAGTAGAAAATAAACATTATGCTATGAAAGGTGTAAACAAGAGAAGGATGTCAGAAACAGAGTCAAGAGCTGAATTTTGAAACATAGAACTCTTAGTAGATATGAGTTAAAATAAATTTTATTTTGAACTTCCACAAAAAATTTATAGTTGCCTATTTATCTAGGTACTTCAGATAAAGAAAGTTTCTGATTATAAAATTATATATCTTAATTCTTGAATATTTGAAGGAAAATTCACATAAAATTAAAAGCAAGCAAAGACAGAGGTAAGCAGAAAACAAAATATATTTTGCATAATTTTATTTCAATCCTCCAAGCTTAAATTAATTCCAGACATTTTTCCTGACAGGTAACATCTATTATAAATTTTAACAGCTGCCCATCTTTGTATCATATGGTATTAGAATGCTTACCACATAAGTAAATATTTAATACATATGTGGAGTTAATGGAATCATGGTATCTTACTTAAATATATAAAATACATAATTTATGTATCTAAGTTGTTACCAATTTCTAGGTTATACAATAATGATAATTTTATATTTACAAAATATTGTAAATTTCAGAATATTTGCTTGTGATTGTCATAGAGTCCCTCCTCTAACAGTATAATAGGCACTTTCAGTCTCTGAGCATGGTCAATGACTTAGCAACCCCAATGTGAATTTTATATTCAAGAGGAATTCATATATGGATGCAGAAAAATCAGCAAGAAAATTCATAACATTGTTTTTTGTAAGAGCAAAAATTAGAAACAACCAAATATATTATAAATTATCATACAATGGAATATTATAAAACAGGGAAATGTAGAAACCACAGTCCTATATACAAAACAAAATAGAAAATTGAGTAAATAAACATATCAAACGGGTCCCTGAGACCATTCTGTTAGTATTTCCTCAGTTCCAGAATGCATAATTGGAATAAGCACACTCAAAAAATGGTACATTTCCCACATTAGTTCCCTGACATGTGGGATGAGAGAAGTTATGGTAGAAAAGGTCAAGTGGAAGCCACTAGAACTGATTTTACCTAGCAAAATAGTAAATCAAAAACAATGTTGCATTCCTGGAGGGACTATAGAGGTTAGTACCACAATCAATGGCTTGATGGACAAAAGAGTGGTGGTGATTCTGAGTATATCCCCATTCAACTGTCCTGTTTGCCTTGTGCAGAAAACAGATAGCTCTTGGAAGATGACAGTGGGTTTTTATAAAATTAACTATGGGGTGACTCCAAATGCAGTAGCTGTTCCATATTTGGCATCATCGCTTGAGCAAATGTATACATCGCATATACATGACAAATGTATATGTCAGTTATTGTCTTAGTAAGTACTTTCATCATGGTAATTGTTAATAAACACCAAAAGAAACTGTGTTTAAGCTGTTAATGTCAACAACACACTTTCACTGTCTTACCACAGGGTTTTATCTATTCTCCAGCCATGTGTCTTAATTTAGGCTCCAAGAAACGTTATTGCTTTCCCTCCCATAAGATATACACTGGCCCATTGCACTGAGGACATTACATTGATTGGACCTAGTGAGAAAGAAGTAGAAACCACTCTAGACTTGTATGTGTGTGCTAGAGAGTGGAGAATAAATCCAATAAAAACTTATGATCCCTCCACCTCAATGAAATTTCTATGTGTCTGGTGGTGTAAGGCATGTCAAGATATCTGTTCCAAGGTGGGGGATAAATTGTTAAATCTGGCCCACAACCATTAAAAAAAAGGTACAGTGGCTATCTATAAGGTTTTTTGGAGACAATACTTTCTTTATTTTGTGGCACTACTCTAGCTCATTTATGTAGTGACATGAAAAGCTGATAGTAATGAGAGGGGACTAGAGTAAGAGAAAGTTCTATAATAGTTCCAGGATGCTATGGAAGTCACACTTACTAGTGTGCTGTAAGATTCAGAAGATTGAATGGGATGAGATGTCAGTGGCAAAAATAGATGATGTTCGGAGGCTTTGAAAGGTCCCTGTAGGAAATTTGCAACTCAGACTCTCAAGATTTTGGAGCAAAAATCTGCCATCTTCTGCAGATAATTACTCTCCTGGGGATACAGCTTTTGTCCTGCTCCTAGGACTTAGTAGATACCAAACATTTAATCATGGGCCACTGACCTGAGTTGCCCATAATGAATTGAGTGTTGTCTGACCCATCTAGCCAGAAAGTTGCATATGCACAGCAGCACCACATCATCAAAATGAAATGTTACATTGAGATGGGACTTGAGCAAACCCTGAAGACACAAGTGGATTAAACAAGGAAGTGACCCAAATGCCCATGGCTCCCATGTCTGCACATTACCTTCTCTTTCCTAACCTGCGGCTATGGCTTTTCGAGGAGTTGGCTATGATCAGGTGACTGAGGAAGAGAAAATTTTGGCTTAGCTTACAGGCAGTTCTCTTTCTGTGTGATATACAGGTACCACTTGAAAGCATAGAACAGCAGCACTACAATTCCTTTCTGGGACATCCCTGAAGGCCAGAACTAAAGAGAAAAATCTCTCAGTGGGTAGAACTTCAAGAACTGTACATGGTTGTTCATTTTACTTGGATGTAGAGATGGCTAGAGGTGAGTTTCTACACCAATTCATAGGATGAAGCCAATGGTTTTGCTAAATGGTCAGGAACTTGGAAGGAAAATGATCGCAAAGCTGGTGACAGGGAGGTCTGGGGGGAAAGACCTTTGTGTAGATAGACCTTTACAAATGAGTACAAAACAAGCTGAGTCTGTGTATCATGTGAATGCTTACAAGAGGGTGACCTCAGCAGAGAATGATTTTCATAATCTGGTAGATAGTCTGACTCATTCTGTAGATACCGTTCAGGTTCTTCCTCTTGCCACTCCTGTTATTGCTTAATGGGCTCCTAAAAAAGTGTCATGGTGATAGGGAGAGAGAACATGCATGGTTTCAGCAATACAGATTGCTACTCACCAAGGTAGACCTGACTACAGCTTCTGCTGAGTATCTAAATTGTCAGCAGCAGAAACAAAATTCTGCATCTGATATGGCAATATTCTGTAAAGTCATCAGCCTGCTACCTGTTGACAAGTTGATTACATTGAACTGCTTCCATTCTGGGAAGGATAGTATTTTTTTCTTACTGAAATAGACACGTATTCTGGATGCGGTTGTCCCTTTGCTACAGGCAATGCTTCTGACAAAACTATCATCTGTGGACTTAGTGATTGTTTTACCCACTAAAATGGTATTACACAGAGCATTGCTTCTTATCCAGAAACCCACTTTACAATGAATTAGGTGTGAAAATGGACCTATTCTCATGGAATTCATGGTCTCACCACGCTCCTAAACATCCTGAAGCAATTGGACTAATAGACCATGAAATAGCTTTTTGAAGACTCAGTTATAGTACCTACTGGGCAGCCATACCTTGTAGTACCAGGACAATGATCTTCAGGAGATTGTATATCTTCTACATCAGGATCCAATATATGGAGCTGTTTTGTCCATGGGATCTGCAGGTCCATGAATTAAGGAAGGGAAGGAAATGACACCACTCACTGTTGCCCCAAGTGGTCCACTAGAAGATTTTTTGCTTCTAGCCCTCATGAACTTATGCTATGTTGTTCAAGAATTCTTACTTCTAAAAGGAGGAGTGCTTTCACAACAATGATTCCATTGAACTGAAAGTTGAGACTGCCAGGTAGACACTTGAGTTCCTCATGTCTTTCCATAAACAAGCAAAGAAAGATATGACTGCACTGGATTGGGTGATGGATCTTAATTATTAAAGGGAAATTTCACTGCTACCACATAATAGGTGTGAGGAAGAGCATGTCTGGGATACCAGAGATCTTTTATCGAATATCTTAGTACCACATATCTGTGATTAAAATCAATAGAAAATTACACAGCAGTCCAATACAGGCAGGATTATTAATGGACAAGACCCTTCAGGAATGAAGATTTGGACTACGCCCCAAGCAAACACCCATGACTAACTGAGGTGCTTGCTGAAGATAAAGGGAATATGGCATGGGTAGTGGAAGAAATCATACCAGCCATGACCAAGTGATTAGTTACAAAAATAAGGACTGTAATTATGAATATTTCTTCCTTATTTTCATATGAACGTGTGTGTGCCTGTGTAGAAAGAGAGAGAGAGATCACAAATATCTGTGTTTTCTTCCCACTCTTATACCATTATCCATATAACATAAATTGGAGTAACTTCACATTATAATATTTAAGTTGCAGGGCATCAAGGATAAACATGAATATCACCCAAGAACTTGAACCTTCTTCTAAAGAGCGGTAAATGCATTTTTGGTAGGAAGCAGGAGAGTTGCATCATGTTAAGGGAAAGTGTGACTATGTTATTGTCTTTATTTGGAGATAAAGTAAAGTTTAAAGATATGTGTATGGGCATCTGCCTAATAAGGGATGGATTGCGATGGTTCATTGCAATGGTCAACTTGGCTAGATTATGATGTCCAAGTAGTTACTCAATGCAGTGCTATTCTGATTGTCACTGTGACAGTATTTTATAGGTGAATTTGCGTGCTTAATCAGTTGATTACATTTATAGTCAGCAAAAGAGATTGACCTCAGGAATGTGGGGAGACTTCCCATACAATCAGTTGGGTGTCCTAAGAGCCAGAAATGATGATTTTAGAGATCAAGAAGAATTGCTGTTTCCAGTTAAATCGAACAGGTTCCTCTGAGAATACAGACTTGCCATATTTCAGAATTACTTATATTGAAGTTTCCAGCTTCTGGCCCACTATAGGGAGTATGGACTTCTCAATTTCTTATAATAAATATTTTTATGTGTATATGCATTCTTCTATGGAAAACCCTGAAAATCAACCTGAATATTGTCTCTACTTCAAAACTTGCAGATGAAATAACTGACTCTGACTTTTTTACATCACCATTTTTAATTATTAAGAATTCACAAATATATAAAATATATTCTTTACACAATATATTTATTTACTCCCTCCTAAATGCATATTACTAACTCGTAATTATTTATTCTTATATTTCCTTCTTTATTTATTCATTTAAAAGTTTTCTTAATCATATGCTATGACACAGGCAATGTGATAAATGCAAGCGTTCTAATTTGAAAGCTACCAGAATGTGATATACCTGAAATGGAATGTCTTTTAGAAAAGGGAATTTATTAAGTTGCAAGTTTACAGTTCTAAGGTTGTGAAAATGTTCAAATTGAGGCAAGGATATGAAAATATCCAATCTATGGCATCCAGAGAAGGATACCTTGGTTCAAGAAGGCCAGTGATGTTCAGGGTTTCTCTCTCAATTGGATAGGCACATGGTGAGATCTATTAGCTTTTTCTTCACTTTCTTTACCTGGGCTCTGTCTGTTCTGCTGGCTCTGTCAATTCTGGTGGCTCTCATAGCTCTAAAGCTTTTCATAAATGGTTCCCTCTTAAGGGACTCCAGTAAGAAACTCCACCTTGAATGGGTAGAGATGTAACTCCACTGAAACCATCTAGTCAACAATTACCACTCATGATTGAATGGGTCACATGTCCATGGAAATAGTCAGTAAGGTCCTACCCAGCAATATTGAATGAGGATTAAAGGACATGGCTTTTCTGGGGTACATAATGCTTCAAATTGGCACAACAGGCACACCTCATTTTATGCACTTCATATTATTGTGCTTCACAAACATTGTTGTTTTGTTTTTAATTGAAGGCTTGTGGCAACCCTGCATTAAACAAATCTATCAATGCTACTTAAACATGTGCTCACTTAGTTTCTGTGTCACATTTTTATAATTTTTACAATTTTTCAAACTTTTTCATCATTACTATACCTAATATGGTGATCTATGGTCAGTCACCTTTGATGTTACTATTGTAATTATTTTGAGGTGCCACAAACCATACCCATATAAGACAATGAATTTAAATAATGTCTTTGTTCTGATTGCTCCACAATCAGCTGTTCCCCCAACTGTCTCCCTTTCCTTAGGCTTCCCTAATCCCTGAGACAAATCAATACTGAAATTAGACTATTTAACAACCACACATTGCCCTTTTAAAAAAAGTGTTCAAGTGAATGAAATAATTGCATCTCTCACACTTTAAGTCAAAAGCTAGAACTGATTAAATTTAGTTAGGGAGTCACGTAAAAAATCCTAGATATTCCAAAAGGTAGGCCTTTCACACCAATGGTTAGCCAAGTATGAATACAAAGGAAAAATTCTTGAAGGAAATTGGAAGTGTTAATCCAGTGAACATCTGAAAAATAAGATAGTGATACAGTCTTTTTGCTAATGTGGAGAAAGTTTTCTTGGTCTGGAAAGGAGATCAAACTAGCCAGAACATTCCCTTTAGTCAAAACTAATCCAGAGCATGGCCTTAACTCATCAATTCTATGATGGTTGAGAGAGGTGAGAAAGCTACAGAAGAGATGTCCCAATTCCATTACCAGGTAGTTTTAATTTGTTTTACATAGCTAACCTACAGCATAAAAACCAAAACAACAACAAAAAATCATCATTTTATAATTTTATGAGGTAACAAAAAAATGCATTAAAATTGAGAAAATATTATCTTTGATTTTTGATTAAACAGATTTGTTTATGGTTTGTGATATTCGTGTTCTAAAGTGAGTTTTACGCATGTTTATAGGTGACAGAGCTCTTATAAGAAAAAAAAATTCTTACCAATTAGTAAAATTCCCAAAACCAATAGGAAGAGGGAAAATTGGAAGTGAATGTGTTAGTCAAGAATACATTTATACATGACTGATAAATAAATTAAAACCACATGCTTTCCAATAATCGTGGAAGTACAAATTAAGACAACAATGAGAGAGCATATTATACCTCATTAATTGGCAAATTTTTAAAAAGTCTTTACAATATCTTTATATTTACAATAAAATTCCACTGTCGGTAAAACTAATGAACATAATCTCAGTTTTGAAAAGCAATTGGGCAGTAAATAAAGAATACAATTGTATGTCCTTTTTGACTTAGCAATTTGTCATCCAAAAAATCAGACTATTAAAAAAGGAAGAAAACACATGATTGCATACCTATACACAAAGGGGATGTTTATTGCACCCTTATTATTAATACTGCAAACTGAGTGCCAAATTAGATGTTCATTGAAATGTTCATAAATAAATAATGGAATATCTCGATGCAACGGAGAATTTTTCAGATGCAAATGTGATTTTAAAAATAATTTTTTTTATGAAGGGAATTTACTAAATTGTAAGTTTACAGTTCTAAGATTGTAATAATGTCCAAACTATGGCATCCAAAGCAAGATGACTTGACTCAGGAAAGCCAATGGGTCCAGAACACCTCTGTCAGCTGCTGGAATCTTTGGTTTCTGGTTTCAAACAGCTTCTCTGAAGGCATTTTCTTTCTGCATTCCCAAATATCTTCATCTTGTGTTGGCTCTGAAGATGTTTTCAAAAAAGGTTTCCTCTTAAAGAACTCCAGTAGGCAGATTAAGACCCATCTTGAATGTGTGGAGATATATTTCCATGGAAACCATTTGGTGGGTCAAATCTCCATGGAAACAACTTAATAAAAAATATCCCACTGAGCAATATTGAATCAGGATTAAAGAACATGACTTTTTCTGGGGTATGCAATTGTTTCTAATTGGCAAAATGCATAGCATACATCTGTGTGGAGGTTGTATACAAGCATGAGGGAACAGTGGGAAATTTGGCAAAAGACCCTGAGGGTAATCCTTTTAAAGGTATTTGCAGTCCCATGTCCTATATGGGTATGAGATCACTGAGGAAGATGCTTATATAGTGTCTTGAAAGAATCTCTTCTGGTTATTCTTTGTTTACAAAAGACATGATAACAATAGTATATACACTGTGATGACATGAGAAAATAAAACATTAATGCATCATTACATATGGAAGTGCATAGGGAAAGGTCTATAAGAATATACACCACCCAAGGCATACTTCTGGTTAGGAAGTGAAATCAGATGGGGTGAAAGAGAATTTTAATTTGGGGTCATAAATATTGATTTAAAGAAACACATTTATTTTTTCAACAAAGAGAAAATATAAAGCAAAATACTATGAGAATTGACTGTCCTAAACATAAGGGTAAATTTCAGATTTCAATAATAAAATTTGATTTCAGAGTTACAGACTTTGAAAATCCAGGAAATTAATTTTTATGCCTAAGTGTGACTATAATTTTGATTTTACTCTCTAAAACAAAATCCAAAGAATTGCTTTATAGTGTTTTGGATTTCTATTCCCTCAGATATAAGTACAGTTAACATTTCTAAAAAATCAGGCAATGGCTACATGGAAAAAGCAATGGGCCCAGTTTTTGCCCCACTAGGGTAAATACATTCTGTGTTTGAATAACCAGAGACTATAGCATAGACGTTGCAGCTACAGATATCTGTGTTTTAACTCCTACTACTCCTTTCCTAGTCTCTTGAGCCTCAACAAAATGCACATTAAGCTTAATTTTTGCTACTTAAGATTCATAGTCCCATGGGAGAAATTTGCCTGTCGTAATGTAATTATACATAACCTCACTCTGGTCATGGAAAATTAACTGGCTCCACATGAGCATTGAATACCTGCAAACCTTTTCAAACTCCCTTGCTGGCGTAGCTCTAGATCACCACTTCATCTTAGACTGCCTTTTAGCAAAATAAAGCAAGGTCTGAGCAGTGGCTGACACTTACCATTGCACTTAGATATATGATTCCCAAAAGGTTGAACTCTAGAAATCTGTCAGCAAGCTAAATGATTGCACAAGGTAAGAAGCCCGTCAGCCCCAAATATTTGGGAAAACATAAAATTTTATCCTACTAAACATTGTCTCAGTGATATTGTCTTATTGCTCAATAAATCATCCTGCTTATACTCCTCCTTGGGCCACTCAGAAGAAACCAAATCATGCAATTTGTTTCTCAAAAGCCTCAAGCTAAGGGACTCTTCTTGTTTCACCTATCCATTTCATGCTGGCACTTCACCACAGAAGTAACCAGGGAATATTTACATAAAGCAAAGTTCCATTCCTGAATTTCTCCCATGGACACTGCTAACCAGTAGAAAATGGCTAGAGCTCCACACCTCAAGATTGAGGAATCTAACAACAAAAAAGGGTGGGTTGAAACTGGCCCTTATTAAACCCCTTTTCCACTGAAGATGCCCTGCCCCTACTGGTTTGAAAAAGTTTCCATTTCATTTGTTTGAGCTCCCACACTCTCATGTTTATGCAGAAGAAGCTGCTTCACTATGAGAAAAGTTACCATTTTCTTCCCCTTGGCAACAACTGCTAAGGCAGTTTCTGACTGGATCTAGCCATTGAGCATGCTAAACCTCCATTTCAAGACCAGGCATAATTTGCAACAGAATATGCTCCGCCAGATCCTCCTTAATCTTGTCTTCCCTCCAGCAGATTCACCCATGTCTTCTCACCCTATCTTTATCCAGTCCCTTTCGCCTGCCTTTCCCAGATACTATAAAACCCCAGACCCCATTTTACTTGGGAAGACAGAGTTGAGGCTTTTCTCTGGTCTCCTTGCTGTCCTATGAAATAAACACTTTCTCTTCTGGTGCTCTGGTGCTGACTTCATGTGCATAGGTAGGACAACGAGCCCACATTGGGTGGTAATAAGATCATGCCCCTCTTCTGCTCAATGGCTTCTAATCATAGGATCAATAAAAGCCCAAGTCCTCTTATCTATTCTTCCATCCTCATCTCCTACCAATTTCCCCTTGCTTTCACCATTCAACAACATTGATTTCTTTGTGGTTTCTATTACAGGCAACACATATCCCCTGTTGCTTTAGTGCCCTTTTTGCCTGCCCCTTTAATTTAAGATGCCTGCTCAGATGTAACTTTATCTAATGGAAGAGAGGGTTTCTTTCTGTTTTTTTTTTTTCCTGTCATATTCCAAATGGCCACACCACTCTCCACCATATAAAGATACTAAATAAACATTTGTTGGATACATTTATTGAAATTAATCAAATATTTGCATTGTTTAATGCATAAATGAAAACTTTATTAAATAAGCTCAACCCACCACTTAATTTATGTCTTATTTCCTGATATATAGCTTCAAATATTGTATGTTGTTACATAACGTGAACTTTGTAGCTATTTACAAATCGTTTGTTTTTTCTGATTTTATTTTTCAACTGGTTTGAAATTTTTAGTCAAAATTCGTTTTAAATATTATCTTTTTAAAATTTGTATTGTTCAATAACTTAATCAAAATCCAGGAAAATGTTACTAACACTCTGCTTAAATGTATTATGTAGAATTTTAATTCAAATAAATAAATGAGACCTCTGTCACTTCATTGTTATTTAATGTAGGAGATAATTTCATTAAACATGCAGTTTTATAGTCATATTTCTGTCATTTGAGGTTTTTTATTCATGAAATCTGTGTACACTTTTTAACCATTTCTAATTGAAATTAGTTTTAAAATTAAAGTGTTCTAATAAATCAGTTATACTGCTGTTGTGTTTTGAGTAGGAGATAAATAAATAATGCATATATTTCCTTATTATTAACTGGCCTGACCATAAAATATTGATTTTGACCGCATTTTGCCTTATTTCTCAGTTTTGTAGGTTTTTTTTACACCAAGGAAGTTTTTAGAGTTTTTAGAGATTGGGTAAATCCTTTGGCATTACTTTTTTTTATTGTGTCTGGTTTCTTTTTGTCTTCTGCCATATTGGGAGCTTTTAATAGTGGCTTTGCTGATGATTTTAACTAGAGGCAAAAAATTCAGTCACTTAACTCCAAAGGTGACCTTGGATGTCATTGGAACAGAGAAACTTGAAAATTGGCAGTGTTTAATTTTTCAAAGTTGTTCTTTTATGCCCCATAAACCTTAAGAATATTGTGTGAAATACAGTGAAGTGATCTAGGTGTTCACATTTGTAAGAAAATTCTAAAATTTGTTGTTGAATGTTTTTATGTTTTCTGCCTTTGATATTGTTTGGAAAGCTAGAATTTAATGTGTTTATAGGGTTTATATTACAAATATAAAATTACTAAAGGTATGTCTTTGATTTACAAATCTCAAAGGTGTGCTTCTCTTTAAGTTTATATATGTAAAATATTGGGAAAAAATCACTGGCCTTTTATTTTGATAAATGACTAAAAAATATGAAATCACTTTTTACTTATGTAATTTTTACTAAGGTTCTATGATATGACAAGTTATTAGGGCCGTTTGTATCTTGAACATCTTTGAGTTGTTAAAATTACCTTTTCTCTTAGAGATTTCCCTACTGCTAAAGCATTAAGGCTGAATAGGACAGGAAATTTTTATTTCATTTTTTTCTTACTCTTTCCCAGTAGCATTTCTCAACATGTTTGAAAATTCCCCAAGTTTGTAAAGCATATATATTAAAATATATGTATATGATAGATTTTATCCTATAAAACACAATTACATTTTGAGTGAAAAATACTTTCTGTTCAATTAAAATTTTTTAGAGATGGGAGTGTGCTGGTTTGAAAGTACCATACACCCCAGAAAAGCCAAGTTTTAATTCTGATCTAATCTTGTAGGAGCAGCCATTTCATTTAATCCAAGTTCAGCATTGTAAATTAGAAATTTTTGATTAAATTTTATGCACAGAGATGTGACATGCCCAACTATGGGTGTGAACTTTTGATTAGGTGGTGATGTGACTCCACCCTTTCCAGACACATCTAGATTAGTTTACTTGAGTCCTTTAAAAGAGGAGACTTTTTGGAGAGAGCCCAAAATGACAGAAACCTCTGAAATGACAGAGCCGCCAGAAGCTTCAGAGCAGAGCTAACACAGATGTTGACAATTGGAGACCAGAGATACTGATGTTTGGAGATGATTGGAGCCTGGCAGACATCACCCAAGCCAGAACCTGGACAGAGGCAAGGGAAGCCAAAACATGAAAGCCAGCCCTGGAGAAGCAAAGTGAGGAACTCCTACAGGAACAGAAGCTAAAAGAAACAGAGATCAGGAGCAAGGGATCAGCAGATGCCAGCCATATGACTTCCCATGTGACAGCTTTTCCAGACCCATTGGCATTTCTTTAATTCAGGTATGTTTCCTGGATGCCTCAGTTTGGACATTTTCATAGGCTTAGAACTATGAAATTATAACTTATTAAATTCCCCTTTTTAAGAGCCATTCCATCTCTGGTATATCATATTCCAGCAGCTTCTAAACAAACACAGGGAGTTTATGAGGAATTATCTTCTGAATGCATCAGAAGTGTTTTGCCCCACCCACCATAATGAGAAGGAACATTTGCAAAGGAAACTAACATTGTTTAGCGTAATGAAGAAATGGCTGACAACTCATAGGACAATTAATGATTAAAAATTAAATCATTTATGGAATTTTCTAATGTAGTTGATGATAGCTCAGATATATATATATAATAACATCAATTTAGCTCTATCTGTTGATGGTGTCCATGAAAATTTTGGTGTGAAAATGCTGTGTGTTGAAGCACATCTTGAAAATTTTAATGTAAATCTGATCAAAATTATCACATATGACCACTAGCAGTGCTCAAAAAATGGTCAGAACAAATGTTGGACTCATTGCAAAATTGAATTAATGTGGTAAAATTTTTCAAGGACATTGAAACTTAAGTCTGTGCCTTGCATACATGACCTAGAATGCTCTGTGTTAGAAAATTAATATGAAATACATCTTCATTGTAATAATTAAGTCTATGAATTTGTGCCCTCTATGGCCAGATAGCATGCATTTCAGTCATTTATTTGAAAATTTGATAAATTAAGAGGTTTAGATATGACATGTTCTGAAGAGAATTTTGAAGTTTTAAGAAACCAACTCATGAATAATTTTCAATGAAGACTGGAACAAAAATTCTAGGGCAGTGCAATGGGTGTGTGTGTGTGCAATGGTTGCTCAGTGGCAGAATTCTTGCCTGCTGTGCCAGAGGCCCAGGTTTGATTCCTGGAGCCTGCCCATGTCAAAAAAAAAAAAAAAAAAAAAATCTAATGTTTTGGTAGAGATTTCAATCCTTTAAAAATTACTACAATTTTTTTTTGCCTCTTCTTTCAAGAGTCATAACCAAAACATATGATTCAATGTATTCTTTTCAAGATAAGTTGCATCTTTGTGAGATTTCTTTTATTGATGTCAGTTTTATCAAAACAAAGTAATGACTGGATTACAAAATACTCCTCCTCCACTCAAAATAAAAAGTAAAGTGAAATTATTCAGGCTGCCTTTCTCAATATTGAATGCTTAAGGAAAGAGCTAAAGATATGAAATTACTCAAACACAATTCCAATACAACATGGAAAGTTTATATGATGATACAGCAGTTCCAGAATTCTGATTATCTCAGTGGGTTTTCCTAAAATATCAAAAAAAAAGTTAAAAATAGTTACAATTCTATCAATATATGGAATTACCTATATTTTAACTGCTACTTAGTGATAGAAAAAAAAATCAAATTTTTCCATCCAGTTAAAGAATTAAAAGGTTCACAATGGCACAAATACAGTTCTTGTTATTTACATGTGCTATATATTTTTAATACTTATAACTATCCTATAAAATAGATCCTATTAATATCTCTATTTATATTTAAAGGAACTGAAGCACATACATATTAGTTAGGCTGTACTTCACAAGGAGTAAGGGATAGACTTGAAATTTGAATTTAGACAATCTGTTTCTACTATCCAAATTTATCTATGAGACTATAGCAACAATCTCTATGAAAGAAATCAAGTTTGGGATCAAACTGAAGCAAAAATGAGTTACTAAAAATATATTTAAGTGGTGAATGTTGAAGACAATTTCTAATATCACATACTACTTTTTACACAAAAGTCCAATGAAAAGATACTTTGGTTTTTCCTATACATAGAGCAATGTACTCATTTGGGCATTTAGACATTTTTCTTCTGATCATTGTTTAAAAACCTAATGGTGCGGTGGTTTTGTTTTGTTTTTTGGTTTTTTTTTACTTAAACTTATGACTCTCCCAAGTTGTTTCTGCACATTTATACAGTATGTACTCCCAGAATAACTGATCCCCAAATCTGGAGCTGACTTGTATTGAAATCACGCTTCCTTTCCCTTGAACTAACTTTCTACATATAAGCTTACTCGAGTATAAAATGCTCAATTTCATGTATATGTGAAGAGATAAAAAATTGATCACACTAAGGAAAGTTAGATAGTTGGAGTTCTGTGTATCTATCTGTGAAAAGAAAATGCACATTATTCAAATTGACTTTGGATACAAAAATTCCAGAGATAGATGAGTATGTTTTCCAATTTATATACCAAAATGCTAGTTCTGTATTATTAAATACTTGCTTATTTTCAAATGTATACATCACAATTTATTGTATATCAATTGTTAATGGCTAATATATATAACATAGCAGTAAATAACTATAATTATTTTATTTATGCTGAACATATATAATACTGTTCTATTTTATAAAATATAAAATATATTTTTGTAATCTAAGAAATGTGCAAGAATTTTAATTCTAATTGTGGTTAGGTTTAACTATATTATAAATATTTGGTACTTTATATTTTTCTATTAATGTAGTGAAAAAATCAGTACCATTTGACTGTCCCACATGTTATTAAAAAGTGCCTTTTCACTCACTCCCACACACACTCCCACAGCTTTTCTGACCTTCATTATTATATAATCTGTTCTATTTGTTTCTCATGGCAAAGTACATGTGGGCTAACTGTCATGTTTCATTGTGAAGTTTATTATTCTAGGTTGTAAAAATGTCTCTCAACTCCTGCTAAAAATTATTAATATTAAAGATAGCTTTTGAAGTTTATGTACTTTCATCCTGTCTTTATCCATATTATATTTAATAGTGCAAAGTTTAGAAATAGCATCAGTCATTTCTAGTCAAACAATATTGACAATATATACTCCACAGATTTCATATGCAAAACAGTGATTATATACACTAATGTAAACTGGAAAGTGTAAAGAAGAGAAAAATGCAACATGTGCTTTAACTTAATGTCATTTCCTAAAAAAAAATAATCACAAACTATTTTCTAATAAGATTTCAAAAATATGATTGGAAGTTTTGCTGTTCGGACCATTGTCTTCTATTGTTGTACTTTAAATGTTTGAATTCCACTTATGTGAAAATTTCAAATGACCTCCTCTTCTTGGTATGAATGGTTTCTAGATACAGTATATTAGGATTGGGTTTCACATCAGAGACTAAACATTAAAACAATTCAGCACAGATTTTTTAAAAAAAATTTTGTATTGTATAATATAACATATATACAAAGCAAGGAAAGAAAATAGAAATATTTTTCAAAGCACTCTTCAACAATTAGTTAAAGACAGATCCCAGAGTTTGTCATGGGCTACCATACCATCCTCTCAGATTTTTCCTTCTAGCTGCTCCAGGATAAAGGTAGCTAGAAGGAATAAATATTTTTTTTAATTATCACAAGTGACTTTTTGCATGAAAAATAACATACATACAGAAAAGCAATACATTTCAAAGCACAGCACAACAATTAGTTGTAGAACAGATTTCAGATTTTGGTATGAGTTACAGTTCCACAATTTTGAGTTTTACTTCTAGCTGCTCTAAGATACTGAAGACTAAAAGAAATATCAATTTAATGATTCAGCAATCATACTTGTCAATCAAACCCTACCTTCTCTGTATAACTCCACCATCACCGTTGATCTTCCTGTCCCACTCTTTAGGGGTATTTGGGCTATGGCAATTTTAACTTTTTCATGTTGGAAGGGGCTGTCAATAATATGGGGTAGGGAGATAGAACTAGCTGATAGTCTGGAGAGGCCCTCTAGGTTTCAGGACTTACTTGGTTCAGGGACCCATCTGGAGGTTGCAGGTTTCCTACAACCCTAGTGCATGGAAACTTCATAGAATCTTATATATTGCCCTAGGTGTTCTTTGGGTTTGGGTGGAATGGTTTTGATTGGGGTCTGGCAAGTTATGATGGATGGCAATGTCTAACTGAAGCTTGCATAAGAATGACCTCCAGAGTAACATCTTGATTCTATTTGAATTCTCTCAGCCACTGATACTTTATTTGTTACACTTCTTTTCCCCTTTTTGGTCAGGATGGAATTGTTGAACCCATGGTGCCAGGGCCAGACTCATCCCTGGGAGTCATCTCGCATGCCACCAGAAAGACTTTCACTCCTGGATGTCATGTCCCATGTAGTGGGGAGGGTAATGGTTTCACTCGGCACAGATATTTTTTAGTAAATATTTCATAATAGTGCTGTACTATGTAGAATGTTTTAAAAATATGTTAGTGGTCTTTAGGCTCAAAGAGTGAACAAATTAATAAGGATTCAACCAGGTAAGACAATAACTTGAATAAAAGTGCTTTACTGGAGATTAAAAAAAATTGTTTAAAATGCTACACTATCAATTTCATCAAAGTAAACCTAAACAGGTAATTCATGATCTTTCTCTGCAAGATAATTTCTTCTTTCCTCCATTACTTATTGTACCAGTTTGAAAATACTATGCACCCCAGAGAAGCCATGTCTTAATCCTGCTTCAATTTAGTGGAGGCAGCTATTTCTTCTAATCCTGATTCAATATTTTTGGGTGGAAACTGTAGATTAGATTATCCTTACGGAGTCATGACACATGCAATTGTGGGTGTGATCTTTTGATTAGATGTGACTCTACCCATTCTATGTGGGTCTTGATTAGATTATTAGAGTCTTTAAAAGGGGAAGCATTTTGGAGAAATGACAGAGCTGACAAGAACTTCAAGCAGAGCTGACACAGATGCCAACAGTTGGAGAACAGAGACACAGATATTTGGAGATGCTAGGAGACCACCAGATGTTGGCATGGCATCTGAGGGTTCTTCTACCATTCTAGCAAGCCAGATACTTAAAGATGAGCATGGTAAACTAATACATTCCATGCACATAGACCTATTGCCACACTTCATTTTCTGTGAAGTTATTTCCTTGGTCAGATGTTACACTGTGTGGAATAACATGACAGTGGATAGGGTAGTCATTGTATTTGTGGCAGAAGCATTGTGGTATTGAAAGGTAAATATATATCCAGAGTAAATGTTTATTCCAGTAAAAACAAAGTGCTACCCATCTCATGGTGGCAGATAGCTTATTGATGACCCTGAGGAATATTGCCATATCATGGCTCAGTATCAGTGGAAAATTGGCCATTCAGCAGAGGTTGTAGCCTGGTCAGGCTTGGTGGTTAAAGGCCACTGTTCCTAAGCTTATGCATCATTTGTCCCACCACACTTGACACTTTTCTTATCAACTTTTGTAAAATGAAAGATGCTGACTGATATCCAAAAGAATGGGTCACTGTTATCCACCTGATTATGAGAATCCTCCTTAGCTGAGGTCACATTTTGGTGATCTTTCACATGGAACACAAATATCTGCATTTTCTGGACCTATTCAACGAGTTCTAACCACTATCTTTCCTCAAGACCTCTCTGTCATCAGTTTCCTAACTGCTTTTTAAGATCTGAACCATTCAGCTAAACAATGGCCACATCCCACAAATTGATATCTGGTCAACTCTCCTTCCAAGCAAAAATGAACACTAATCAAAGTTCTGCCCACTGTGACAACTGTCCTTGACCACTGTCTTTCAGTGCTGTCCCTAAAAGGGACTATAATTCTGCAGTTGCCAACTTTTGGGTGAAGCTTAAATATTGTACAAAACTGTTTATGAACCAGGCTTTTTTACTCAATCATCCAGTTCTGCAATCTTCTTGTAAGTTCTGAGAGAAAGAAGGTAATGTAGCAGGAGTAGAAGACATAGGCATTTAGACCACTTCTTCATGCAACTTACATTTTCTTTCAGGACCTGATCAAGCCACATTTTATGCAACACATCCATTTGATAATGGAGTTCTGCTGTGATTATGCAGCTTTGCATCTTGGTGAACTTGCAACAAATCAGTTGATAGGCAACTCAGGTTGCCTGATAATTTCAAGGCATTCAGTCTTTTCTAGGGCCCAATAATGGGGAAAAAGCTGTTTCTCATAAGGAGACTGTTTTAGTTGGCTAATACTGCTGAAAATGTTATATACCAGAAATGGGCTGGCTTTTATAAAGGGAAATTTAAGTTACAAGTTTATAGTTCTGAGGCCATAAAAATGCCCAACTAAGGCATCAGAGACCTATACCTTGACTTCAGAAAGGGCCAATGGGTTCAGGGTTTCTCCGTCAGCTGGGAAGTCAAATGAAATGTTTGGGAGTTTCTCTCCCAGCTTCTCCTTCAAACAGCTTCCCCAGGGGCATTTTCTTTCTGCATTACCAAAGGTTTCTGGTTGTGAGGACTTTGAAGCTTTTTCCAAAAAAGTTCCCTCTTAAAGGACTCCAGTAAGCAATCATATGTTGAATGGGTAGAGACACAGCTTCATGGAAACAACTTAATAAAAAAGATCCTATCCAGCAATATTGAATCAGTATTAAAGAACGTGGCTTTTCTGGGGTACACAACAGTTTCAAACCAGTGCAGAGAGTAGTTAATGCCGGGGCTTTTCCCCCAAATCCTAAGATTCAGAGCTATGATTCAGTTCTAGGAACATGTCAAAGACTATGAACAGCATCTGTATCTGCTGCTGATGTTTCAATCATCATTGGATTTTCTGGATTATGTGACCCAATCAGTAGAACAACTTCAGGTAGTGCCCATGGAGTTCCAATATGCTTGTGCTCTTCCCTTTCTGACTGCCTGACTATGGACAATAAAATTCAGCCTGATGATTAATATCTCTTCAAAGTTAACATATGTGTCCTTAATAATGTGAGTAGAATAAACATATTTCAATGTTTCTTCATTCTAATGTCATTCTGAATTAAATTTCCTCTCTCCAAAGGAAATGAGTGCTCCTGGTGTACATAGATGTCTCTTTTTACATGTTACCAACATCCAAACTCAAGATTTGCATGTTAGTGATTTCTAATTAATTTATTAAATGAATCTGAACTAATATACATTTTTGGCAATAATTATTATCTGTATTTGTATGCAGATATGCTCAGGTCTGCACGTATGTACCCACTGTGGTGACTTGAAGCTGTCAGTACCCAGGAAAAACATGTTCTTAAATGTAATCCATTCCTTTGGGTGTGAATGGATACAGTCACACTCATTGTACATAGGAACTTTTGATTTGGTTACTTCAGGGACTCAATCCCATTACTGGAGCCCTTTAAATGCAGGATGAAATTCAGACACAAAGGAAGAAAGTTATTGGAAGCTAGAAGGTGAAATCCAATGGAGAATGGAGAGGGCAAGAGGGGCTGCCATGTGCATGGACACGTGACAGAGGCTCATTGAACAGTTCCAGAACACCACGCCTAGGGAAGAAAGCATCGCCTTGATGTCAACGTTTTTTGTGTACCAAAACTGTGTATAAATAAATTCCCTTGTTTAACACAGTCCATTTCATGGTATGTTCTTGAGCAGCCTAGAAAACTAAAACACTCAGAGTTATTCATGAACACAGAACTCATGAAGGAAGAATTCCCTGAGTAATATTCATTCAGTGTCTCAAAAGAAATTGTGTCTAATACTCTCTTTTGGTCAAGTCCCTAAACAGAAATTTTTTAATCATTTTGTCTTAACTGCATTTCATATTCATTTTTCTATACTATCTCCTTTCAAAATCCAATTCTGTCTACTCATCATTAAACATTCTTAATAAATCATACCTTGACATCATGTCCTAACTGAACTAAGGTCAACTCAAAACTGCAAGGTTATACATTAGCAGTTTCTCATGAACATATTTTAGATAATTAATATAATTAGTCTGAGTAATTATGGAACTGCTACATTCACAGATTGGCCCAATTAGCCTTTGCACAGACTGATGCCTCAATTGAAGTGTTAATAAATGATCTGGCTGATCTCCATGTGCCTTATATATTTGCTTTGATTAATGCCCAAGCTTTGGAGGAAGTAACTGGACAAAGAGTTAAAATTTAGCCTATCAATTTTCAATACTCACATGCTTTAATAATTATTTATCCATCCTGGATATCTGACCATTTTGGTTTTCATGCATTTTTGTGATGATTATGATATTAATCAGATTTTTTTCATTTATTTGCCCCTTGGTTAGTGCCAATAAAGTGATGCTTTTAAACTATATGTTACGAATGAATGACTCTAGGAACCCTGTAAAAACTGGGTTAAATTGCATGAAATTAATGAGTAATTTTAGTTTTCAATCTTTTAGTCATTCCATGTAGAAATTTCTCATAAACTTCCTTTGGTTTGATATTGCTGACTTATTTGTAAAATCCATTTTTATCTAATTTTATTTATGAGGAGAAAAATAAAAAAGCTTTCCCAATTGTTTACATTGTTTATATCAAATAATAATAATAAACTGGGTACAATTTCTAGCATTATTTATGTTTCATAGAACAAATATGTCTTTGTTATATTTACATTTGTTTTAATTAATTAAAAAAAATTGACCATAATATATATGGAAAGCTCCTTGACACTAAGTTAAGATCATTTACGGCGCTGACTTCAGTGATGCATAACACTCAGCTCAGGCAGTAAATGAAAATTATGAAAGTGTAATCTTCTAATTATCATGAAAAAGCTAGAGCTCATTTCTTCTTTTGAATGTAATACAGATTTTTGTTGACTCCTATGCTCCTATAAACCAAATGAAATTATTTGATCTTAAGAAACACCCCATGACAACCTATATAACGTCTCGAATTATGCATTTAAATTCAAAAGCTGCTCCTCAGTTATAAATCAATGTTCTTTTTAATTTAGAAAACATTTTAATTTGATGCTATTAATAACATGACTCAATTTGTAAATTAGAAAAATGATGATATGTTTAATATAATTTCTACTAGTAACTTAACTTTCTCACAGACACATTATTATCCAAATTTTGGTTTGCCTATCTCACACATAATGTATTTTATGTATGTGTGTATGCACATCTGTGTATGTGTGTGTACATAAATATATAATCTTGCCCACTGCTAAGACTTATTAAGGTAATTATTAATAGTTCATTTTCTACTTGTAATACTCTCCTCTATCATGCTCATTATCATTTCTGAAAGAATTTCATTTTCTCTCTAATCTTCACCATTTCTCTTTCCCTACTGCAACTTCTCTTACTAAATCATAACAACATTTTGATTATGAGACAAAAATATTTTATTTGAAACAATTTGCCATAGTGTATTAGCTTTACATCAATCCCTTCTCATCTCCACTTTTTCTTATGGAAAGAAAACTATTTTGTTTCAATTCCATTTTAATTATAGTTTCTAAATTCTCCCCTGTCCCATCTTGGTATCTAATTCCAGCTCCTTCTTTACTAGTTTACTAAAATCAAGTCCAGTAATATATCTTTGAGATCATTAATATATATCTTGAGCATGTATCAATGTTGCATTTTTATTTTTTTCTTCCATAAGTTTAAAAATGTAGCTGCTGTTTACTAAATGTGAAACTAAAGCACATTAAAATCTTTAATGTGAAATGAAAAATTTTACTCAAATTTGGAACCCATTTTTTATTTTTATAAAATTTTATCAGTGAAATATTTATTAATAATTTGAAAATTAAATATTACCATGTGATTGTAAGGACCAAGAGCATTCCCAGGTCTCTTCTCAAAATATATAGTTTACAATTATCTTTAAATTTTTCTTTTAATAATTGACTTGCATTTCTAAATACTAAGCTTACATTGAAATTTCTTAATTTTGCAATGTTGATCAATTTATATTAATTTACATGCATCACTCTTTCTGTATCCCCAAACACACTTCATTTTCCCTAATTCCATTATCTTTACCACCCAATTTTTTACTGGTTCAGTATTTAAGAATTAGAGTACTAACTTCATGTTAGTACTCTATGTCAAGCTATATGCTCATGAAAATCTTCCTCTTTAATACAAACTGTTGTTTTTATTTAAGTTAAGAATTGCTTTTATTTTTCTGTTTTAAATTTTTAATGTACCAATTAATAGTTAGTTCCTATACCTTAAAACAATACCAAATTGTCATGCATATTAGAAAGATACCATTTCTTATTCCTTATGCTAGAGACACTCTTATAATCTTTCTCCTCCAGTGTAGGCTGGTTGTCTTGTCAAACCACTACATATTTGTTGCTGAATTTCCATTCACCTTGGAAATTGCCTTTTCTAATCTTCAGAGTCTAGTAAGCTGTTAACTAGATCCCTTGCTTTGTTCTCTCATAGTTGATTCCCTTATTTTGCAGAAGCACATTTTTGTCTAGTTCCTTTGGAAAGAATGCAAGAAATTTTGAGACTTTGTATGTTTACCTTCTTTAGAATTCTTGGATATAATTTGCTTTCTTTCTCAGAAAATTGATATATTGCGTTCCAGCTTCATGGATTATTTTATTGTAATTTTATCTTAATTTTTTTTATCTTTTGTGTAATCAATTTTATTTATTCTCACCTGAAGCTTTTAAGAAATTTTCTTGAAACTTGATCTGGAATTTCAAAATAATATGCCTTCAAGTTCTGTTAAAGAAGTATTTTATTAAGTTGAAGGATTTTTTTCTATTTTTAAACTACTGAAATTTTTATGACAAATTCATGTTGAATTTTGTCAAATGCTTGATCTCTTTTTAGAAGCTCATATGGGTTGGCTCTTACAATTTGTTAACATGGTGAATTCTTTGATTCCTTTTCAAATGCAAAACTAACTAGGCATTCTTACAAATCAAATCTTTTCATGTAGAATTAATCTCTATCTACTTATCTTTCTGAATAATATTTGCTAATATGTCATTAATGATTTTTGTCATTAGATTTGTTTGGTAATATTCTTTCCTTCCAATGTCTTTTTATTGGTTACTTTTAAAATTGAGGTAAAATTAACAGAACATAGAAGTCTTCCTTTTGAAGTGTATACTTTGGTGGTTTTTAGTATATTTTCGAATATATGCAGCTACCTCCATTTTCTAATTTCAGAACATTTGACCGTGCTACAAACATATACCAAACCTATTTCTTCATTCTCCTTTCCCTTCCCTCCCAGAGAAATCATTAAATTGTGTTCTGTCTCTCAAGTTATGCACTTTCTGGACATTTCATATAAATGGAGAAAACACGATATATTGTCATTTGTGTCTAGCTTCTTTCCCTAAGCACAAAGTTTTCAAGCTGCATCCTTGTTGTAGAAGGTATCAGTACCTCATTTTTTTTACAGCTAAATAATATTGCATTGTGTGGATAAATCACATTTTCTTTATCAATTCTTTGGTTGATGGTCATTTGTGCTATTTTCACGTTTTGCCTAATTGTGAATAATGCTTCTACGAAAATTTATGTACAAGTTTTCGTGTTGACATATATTCATGCATTCATTCCTCTTGAGTTACCTGACTAAAAGAATTTAAGTTTATGTGATAATTCAATGTTTAAATTTTTGATGAGCTGCCAAACAGTTTTCCCAAGTGGCTGCATCATTTTACATTTTTACCAGCAATGTGGGAGGCTGCCAATTACTGCCCATACTCACCCAAGACTGTTAATGTATATATGATTATATTCATCTTCATGGATGTGAAGTGATGTCACATTGTAGTTTTGATTTGCATTTCCATAATGACTAATGATTTTGAACATCTTTTCATGTGCTTATTGGCTATTCATATATTTCCCCTGAAGAAATGTCTATACAAATCATTTGCTCAGTTTTAAATTAGATTATTTGTCTTTTTATTATTGAGCAGTAAGAATTCCTTTTGTAATCTGATACCAACACCTTCTCAAATAGATGATTTACAAATAGTTTTCCTTTTCTGTGTGTTGAATTTTTGCTTTCTTGATAGCATTTCTTCAGATTATTCATTTGATTTAACAGACTGGATAATGCTTTAGTCAAAAGAAAGAAGCTCTAACAGGAATCTTAGTAGCCATCTCATGGGTGAGGGGGAATTTTGTCAGTGAGATTGGTGGTATTGGGGGAGGAGGATGGAAGGAATGTCTTCCCAATGGAAGTGATATCTTTTAAATTTATTTTCCATTGGAGAAGTTGTGAGTTTACAAAATAACCACACATAAAGCACCAGATACCCATTCACTGCCCCATTACCAAACCTTGCATTGGTGTGGATCATTTGTTAAAATTGATGATAGCACTTTTAAAAAAAAATTGCTTTTTTTTTAAGCAGCAGTTAACCTTGTTACAATTGATGAAAGATTATTAAAATATTTCTATCTATGTTGCAATATTTACATTTCTATTAAGGGAATTGAAATCATAATTAGAAATCTTTCCATTCCCAAAAATAGAACACAAGAAGAAAAAATTCCAGGATGATTTGTCTTCACATGTGAAGCATTTAAGAAAGCAATAATAATAATAATATATGGAAGAGGCCAAAACAAAGCAAGACATTATAAAATATAGAAATCAGAAAGAGTGATGGAGTATCACCTCCAAAAAAATCCTGTCCTCCATCAAAACCATGAAAAATTTGCTCAAAAGTGTCAAAATCAACATTTTGAGAACGGTGGGAATTAATCAAGACTCACAAGAACCTTGGGAACATTTATTCAAGAAAAACAGGTGACTCTTGGTAAGAAGAGGAAGTCTTGTTCTATGTTAACTTGCCCTATTCCCATCCCTTCATGCCAGCTCCATGGTTGCCTTTAGAAAAACAGGAGCCTCAAAATTACAATGAAAATTAGCAGTCTATCTAGTCACTGAGGGGACAGAATAGGGATGGCGCCCATACAGAGCCTCATTTCCAGAGAACTAATTGACATTATTTGAACTCTGCGGCCATTCCCCAAAAACGTTATTTATAAAGCATGTCCTTATTTGACCTGAAGCAGCTGGGAGCAATACGAACAGACTTTCCCCTTTGTCATATACAGATAACAGCAATTGTTTAACATTGCAACAACCTGAGGTGATAATAACAGTTGAGACAAACAACATGCTAACAAAGAAACTTCAAAAGGAAAAGCTGGAAAATATAATGTTTGTAACAACCTTTGAAATGCTCTAACATGCTCTCAGGAATCTAGAAAGCCAGACGCACGTGTAGGGTATGCACGCACCCCCGTCTGGTCTGTGCGCTTGCGCAGGGACGTTCTCCCTAAGCTCTGGCCTTGATGACCTGCACAAGCAGAAAGTAAATGAGCTCTGAGGAGTGGAATGTGTTTTTCAGAGTTGCCAAACTACATTATTTAAAATGTTCAAATTTCAACAAAAAATTTGAGCACACACAAAGAAACAAGCATATGTGGCCTATACACAGGAAAAAAGCAACTAATAGAAACTATCACAATGGAAACCCCCACGATGGACTTTAAACCATCCATTTTAGATATGTCTAAAGAACTACAGGAAATAGTGTAAAGAATTAAAGGAAATTATGAGACTTATGTCTCATCAAATAGAAACTCAACAGAAATTATAAAAATCAACAAAATAGAAACTATGGTGTTGAAAAACAGAATAACTGAAGTGAAAAATTAAATAAAGGGGTCAAGAGCACAGTTCAGGTGGTGAAAGAAAGAATTAGTGAACTTAAAGACAGATCAGTTGAAATCAGACAGTCAGAAGAACATAAACAAAATAGTGAGAAAAAGTGAAAAGCCTTAAAGACTGTGGGACACCATCAAGTATGCCAACAGAGACAAAATGGGAGTCCCAGAAGGAAAAAGAAAAAAAGAAGTAGGTATGATTTAAAAATAATGTCTGAAAACATATACAATTTATTGAAAAACATTCATCTACACGTTCAAATAGTTCAACAAATTCCAAGTAGCATAAACTAAAAATGATCCACCCATATACACATTATTGTAAGATGCTGAAAACCAAAGAAAATGAGAATATCTTAAAAACAAGAGAGAAAATACATACAGGTACTCTGCAATATAATCAGCAATTTATTTTATCAGAAATCACTGAAGCCAGTTGGAAGTGGATGAAATATTCAGCATGCAGAAAGCAAAGGGTTGTCTAGCAAAACTATCCTTCAGAAATAAAAGAGAAATGAACATATTCCCTGATAAACATAAACTGAGACAACTCATTACTAGCAGACCTAGCATATAAGAAATACTTAAAAGGAGTTACTCAAGCTGAAATGAAGGTATATTAGACAGTAAATCAAAATCAGTCACATGGTGAAATGAAGTGCCCAGGTAGAAGTAAATACATAGGTAAATAAAAAGGCAATATAAATGCATTTGCATATATATTTTTTATATATGATTTGAAAGAAAACTGCAAAAAGCCATGTTCTAGTTTGCTAGCTGCCGGAATGCAACACACCAGAGATGGATTGGCTTTCAATAAAAGGTGATTTATTCCGTTAAGGTATAGTTCTTCAGAGGCAAGGCAGCTAACTTTCAACTGAGGTTCTTTCTTACATGGGAAGGCACAGAGTGATCTCTGCTGTCCTCTCCAGGCCTCTGGGTTCCAACAACTTTCCCTGACGTGATTTCTTTTTGCATCTCTAAAGGCCTTGGCTGAGCTGTGAGTGCTGAAATGAGTTATGCTGAGCTGCTTGGGCTGTGCTATGTTGAGCTCTCTCATTTAAGCAACAGCCAATTAAATAAGACATCATTCATTGCAGCAGGCATACCTCCTAGCCAACTGCAGATGTAATCAGCAACGGATGAGGTTCACATACTATTGGCTCCTGTCCACAGCAATTGAACTAGGCACCTTCACCTAGCCAAGTTGACACCTGAATCTAACTACCACAAGCCATAATTATAAATTTGTGTTAATGGGAATGCAATGTGTAATGATATACTTTGACACCAAAAAAGGGGAGTGATTGGAGTGATATAAAATAAATCACTTTACGTATTATTGAAAATCTGTGGTAACGTGCAAACTAGACTTCTAAATTAAGATGTTATTTGCAATCTTCGGGGCAATCATCTAAGAAAAATATGCAAAGAGAGTAGTAGAATAAGTAGAATAATTTTATTCATACACTAAACAATATTTAATGCAAAATAAGGCAATAAAGTATGAATAGAGGAACAAAAAATGTAAGACACATTAAAAACAAATAGCAAAAGGATAGTCAAAAACTCTATACTTCCAGGATGAAAACACACAACAAAATATAGAAGGAGACCCTCATCCTGAAAAGGAGCATTTTGAAAAATTCATGGATAGCATCACACTAATCCCCCAAAATTAGTAACAAGACCAAGATATCCATTCTCCTCATTTTTATGCTACATTGTACTAGAGGTTCTAACCAGGGTAATCAAGCAATAGAAGTAAAAGCAAAATTCATATTGGAAGTGTGTATCTGAACTATTCTTGTTTACTGCTGAATAATATTCCACTGTATGTGTTGGGAATTGAATCATGTCCCCCACAAGAGACTGTCCTGGTCCCTACTCCTTGTCCTGTGGGTGTGAACCGATCTGAAAATAGGACCTATGATGACAGTATTCATTGATATGTGTTCACACTAAATGAGATGAGCCGCAAATTTTTTTATTGCTGTCAGACTGATAAATTTGTGCCTTTAAGGAATTTGTATAGTTCATAAAAGCTATACATTTATTAGCACAAGATGTACATTATATTTTTTATTATCCTTTTAATATCTGCAATAACTTAAGTATTTTTCTCTCATTCTTGATATTGTTAACTTTTATTTTCTCTTCTTAATAAGTTTAGCTATAATTTTATCAATAATTTTCACTTAAAAAAGTTGGAGATTATTGATTTTTTTTCTAATATTTTCTAATTTCCCTCATTACGGCATTTCATTTAGAAATGTTTGCTTTCTAAATAATTGTGCGTTTTCCAGATGGCTCTATTTTTATTTATACAATAATTTTGTTTTGGTAAAAAAATATGCTCACATGATTTCAATTCCTAAAAACTCATTGAAACATGTTTTTATGGCCCAGTGTGTGTTCTACTCTGGCTAAGGTTTCACGCCTAGCTGGAAATGGAATGTATTCTGTGGTTTAGGGATGGCGTATCTGGCAAAGCCAGTTACAATTGGTTGATAGCATTGCTTTAAGCCTTTCATATTCTTATAGAATATATCTCTGTGTTCACTTGTTTTTTTAAATTACTGTGAGTAAACTACTGAAATAGTCACTTATAATTGGAGATTTGTTCATCTTTTATTGGGTGCTCATGTAGATGTATGTCTACTTTATGAATTCATCCCTATATCATCATCAAATATTCATTTTCCCCTTACTAATATTCCATGTCCAGATTCTGCCTAGCATTATATCAATATAGCCAGTCAACTCTGCATGTGCTGTTTCAGCTGTAAGAAAGCTCTGAGGCTGACAAAACAAAGGCCAGCCCTCTAAACTAGTCTACAGGAAGCCACCAGGCAAGTAAAAAATACAAAACACAGTTTCTTGAGACTAGGTCCATACTGCTCTCGTGGTATACCAGGATTGCAGACTTCTGTCTTTATGACCATTGCCAAATGGGAGTGAAGGACAGTAAGTGCAAAAGTTAAAATGCCACATCTAATTTCTGAAATTTAGCAGCTTCTTTCTTGGGTGAATGTTACCCTGAAAATTTTTATTGGGCTTTAAAGTTCTGTAAAGGTTGACTTTGTTTTTTTTTGTTTTGTTTTTTTATTTTTTCTCTGAATTAACTGTTGCTTTAGTGGAGAGAAAGTGTTTTGAGATTCCCTGCTCCATCATTTTTGGTGATTTCACTCTGTTTGTCTTAATTTTTATGATTCTGTTTTATCAATGCTATTGGACTTTCAGATATACTTTCTTTCCCAGTGGTTGAGCTTGAGTTTATACATATTTTACTTATCACTGTGTACCTTCAAATTATATTATTGCATTTCTCCTATAAGGTAAATAACTTATGGCACATTCTTTTACTCCCCCTAACCCTGTGTGAAATATTGTCATACAATTCATTTTGCTGATGCTTATTCTATAACCCCACAATAGATTGCTAATAATTTGCTTTAGAAAATTATTTTAAAAGATATATAAACATAAAAAAACTATTTTCATTTGTCTCTATTGTTACCAATTCAGACTTTCTCATTCTTTTCTCTAAACACAAGTTGCCATTTGAAATTCTTTTCCTCCAACCAAAAGAATTTCTTTTCATAATTTCTGTAGGGTTGATTGATGGTAACAAAGTTCAATATAATTTCCTGAAAAGTCTTTAGAAAACATTCACTTAAGATTTATATTTTTGTTTAATGTAGAAATCTAGTTTGATAGATTTTTTCTTGATCTTATTTTCACTTTAGCATCTCAAAGAGGTTATTTCATGATCTTCTGGCTTGCATAATTTCAAATGATGCCTCTTTTATTTCTCATTATTTTCCACTGTATAATGTGTATCTTTTTTTTCCTCTGACTTTTTTTCAGACTTATATCTGAGGAGTTTATCATCATTGGGGCTCAGTGAGCTTTTTGTATTAATAAGTATATAGATTTAGTCAAATTTTGAAAAAACTAGCCATTTTCTTCTTCAAATATCCCACTTCTCTCTTTTTTTCATTTCTAGAACTCCAATTACCTTTAAGTCAGCCAGCATGTTTAAATTCACATGTCTCTGAGACTTTGATCTTTTCCATTTTTCTTTTTAGAAAAGTTATTATGTTTACCTTTTTGTTTTATTTTGGATAGTTTTATTGCTATGTTTTCAAGTTCATTCATCTTTTTTGTAGTGCTTTTTCTTAAAATCATACAACACATTTTCATCTCTGTTATTGTAGTTTATCTTCCTTATATCTATTTCAATCATTATGTCTTAATTTTCCTTCAAATACCCGAGCCATCAAACACATATGCACATAAACCCACAAACCGATTTGAAGTCCATGTGTGCTCTTTTCTTCATCTCCATTAATACCTTATGATTGTTTTGCTCCTTTTATAAGTCATATTTTCCTTGTTCTTGGCATGTCTAGCAATTGGTTTATTTTAGTGTACTTCATAGCTGTTACATTGTTGAGCATGTATGATATGTTTTCTTCTTCTAAAGAGTCCTGGATTTTATTCTAGCTGTCAGTTAAATTACTTGCATATCAACTTGATTTTTCTCAAGACTTGTTTTTGAGTTTCATCATCATGAAATGGAATAGGATTTACTCTGGAGAAAATGTATGTTCCTACTAGAATTTCAACCTGTGGTCTCAATTCACTGCTCCAGGTTATTGTTTAAGACATTTTGGTATAGTTAGTTGAAGCTTAGACATCTCTGCATCTATGTGTGATCTAAGAATTATCCAGTTTCTAACATTTTCTGCTATTTTTGCTTAGTCTCATCCAGTTTTATTACACTTATCTGTGGGTCAGTATTCTGCAAAGACTCAATGCAATTGCTGTGCCGAATTTACAGAATTTAACTCATTTGCATCTCTTCAGATAGCCATTTGTTTTTGTATTTTATAAATGTATGAATAAAAAGGCATTATTAAAATAATGACCTAATAATCTACACCTAATCTGAACATAAAATAAACCCTATTAAAGTCTGTAACTTCATCTCTTTATTTCTTTTTTTTTTTTTTTTTTTTTAGAAGGAAGGAAGGATAGAAGGAAGGAAAGGAGGAAGAAAGGGAAACATCTTTAAACATTTTCTTGTTTTATTATATTTTGTTTGTTTGTTGTTTTACATGGGCTGGGGCCGGGAATCGAACCGGGGTCCTCCGGCATGGCAGGCAAGCACGCTTGCCCGCTGAGCCACCGCGGCCCGCCCTCTTTTTTAATATTCCATTATTTAGAGCAAAGGGAAGAATCATTTCACAATTCTAAGTCATGAAATATGCCACAAAAGAGAACCAAAATATTAAGCATCTATGTTTTAGAATCATACCATGTATTGAAGTTGAGAATGTTTTAGTATTGAAAATGTGTTCCGTCTAACATTGGAATGCTTACACACAGCGACACAATCGTATTTTGTTATGTCTTTAGATAGTTATAATTATTGATATACAATCCCTTGAGATTTAAAAAAGTTAATTGGTTTCTCAAGTCCTTCTCATATAAAAACATGGAAAGCGTGTATAATATTTATTGGAGAATTTTTTATATGTATTTAATCAACCTAAATTTATTATTTTCATATTGACCATTTTTTTATTGACCGTTACACTTTTTCCCTCAAGTCTGATGTATATAACTAATAACATTGATAAAGACATAAACTTTTCTTTATTTTTTAAAAATTATTTTAAAGTAATTTTATTGAGATGCATTCACACACCATAGAATTCATTGAAAGTGTGCAATCAGTGATTCACAGTATAATCACAGGTTGGTGCATTCATTATCACAATCAATTTTAGAACATTTTCATTACTCCAAAAAAAAACTCATTACTCCTTTTCCCACCTATTATTGACCCTCAGCATTGGTGTGGTACATTTGTTACTGTGCATGAGAGAATATCAAAATGTTATTGTTAACTGTTGTCCACAGTTTACATTAGGTACATTTTCCCATATCCCATTCTATTATTAACTCCTCATAATAGTGATATACATTTGTTCTAGTTCACAAATTTTAGATGTTAAAATATTTTAATTTCACAGTATTTTTTTATCATTGATTAGGTAGCATATAAACTCACTTCTTTCTGTGATGTGAAGCCATGTAGATATAGATCATATTAAAGTTTCTTTTTAATTAAAAGGAAAGCTAAAAGTACATCTGGTAGGCATTGTAGCCAAAGGCAAGAAACCGCAGAATAATGTAATAAACAGTAAAAATACCACCTGCTTATGATTTCTGCCTTTTTTCTCACTTAGTTCCACAGTGCATTAAATAATTTAGTATAGCAATCTATTTTATATATGCTAGCCTACTCTGCTCCCTTGGCTATCTCAAATGTGTTAGTGAAACACAATCATTGAAATTTCAATTTATATAATTTTCTTGGAACATAAAAGTTCAGTTAATGTAAAATAAGTAGTGATATGTAATTGGCTTAAATCCGTTTGAACTTTTCACTATATAAATCATTAGGTTATCTAAATAGATACATGACTTTATAATCATGAAACATTTATGGATATTTATGTGTGGTATTATTAAGATGTTTTCCATAAAACACCACAGGTTATTATAGGCATTTGGTAGGGTTAGAGTTCAGAAAAATGGTTCCTCAAATGTCATAAAAATGGCTAATGTGATGTATTAAGCATGTTTCTTACTGAGAATAAATGATTTGTATTTTCATACAGAGTTTATGTCTGTAACAACTATCCCTGGACTCATGAATCATGAAAGATAAAAACAAGAGAACATATGGCAGCTTTTGCATATTTCCTCCAGAGAGCTTATCCCAAAGTTTCTCAGAATGTGCTTTAGATTTGACAGGATTTACTCATCTAGTTTCCCTAAGGAAGAAAAAAATATCCCTTTTCAGGGAAAATTGGAGAAAAAACTGTGATGTTAAATTTTGGTTTTATTACTTGAAGTATACCAACTTTTATTTATATAAAATGTTTTATTTTGCAAAGCAGACAGTATACATTATCTCAGTCTTCAATGCAACCATGTGGATTAGGTAACACTCTATTTATTTTAAAGATTAACATTATGTATTGCCTTAGGTTTGGGGTTATATGAAGACTGACTACTCACTAACAAGTTACAAATAAGCCACAGAATTTCCTCTTAAAAGGCTTAAATATTTTGGATATTCAAGCCCAAAAAATCAACAATCATATTGCAATGGACTAAATAGATGGAAAAGGCTGTTTGCTGATAGTTATTTGACTCTTCTTAAGTTCCTGGCACTATCCAAAGTCTATTCTGACATTTTCCTTGTTTAGTCATCACAATGTATTGTATAGGAGGTTTTATTAGGAGTCCCAATACATAGGATGTACATTAGGGGACAGACAAACTAAGTTGTTTTTTATTTGACTAAGGCAAGGAGTAGATCCAATGCACATTTTGATCACAGAGTCCAAAACTATGTGGTGATGACTCTTGGTTTATGTTGAAATTACTTTTTGTGCTAGGAGAATAGTTTTGAGGAGAAACGTGACATTTTTGAGTGGTATACAAGCTGCTTCTTGAACTATAACTAAGAATCCCTGGTGGATGAGGAGATGAAAGATATTGCAGACAAAAGAACCAGCTGCCTCTCTGTCTCTTTCTCTCTCTCTCACACACACACACCCAAACATAAAAAGTCTTAATAAATATTATGTATCTGAAGTTTAATTGTTTTCTATGCGGGTATAAGTAATTTGTCATGTGAAGACCATAAACACATGTTAAAATATAGTGAAAATTAGGATGAAAAGACAGAGAGCCCCAAATTATATGAATGGAAAGTGGGAAAAATATATACGCATTTATGAGCAAAATTAACAGAATTTGGTGACTGTTACAAGAAATACAAGACATCTTGGAATTGATGTACATTACAGATGCAAAAGTGATATATTTAGAAAAAGTCTTCAATTTCATTTTAATGTATTTTCTCTCTGACATATTAATACAAATAATGTTACTTAAAATCCTATAAAAATCTCCATGCATATATATAAATACACATTAATTTTGGCATATTTAAAAGGTATTTAACATAAATGTAAAGCACGTCTGACCTGCTCAGGCTTTTTAGTATCTTTTTAGCTGTAAGTAAAGGAAAAACCCAGAGATTCCTTTGTTCATGACCGTCAAGTCTAAGAACAGATCCTTTCTCAAAGAAGGTAACGAAAGGATGTTTTCATACGTTTGTTACCCAACAGCATAACAATGGAATTGAATTTTCCATATCCAGGTTTTAGTTAACAATTCTGCTGCAGAAACCCCATAGGTATTTTCTACAGCTAGCAGAAAAAAGCAAGTGAAGTGAGTGTAAGTGTTAAGATCTGGGAGGAGTGATCACCATCCCTGGGTTTGCTCTGGTTACATATTATGACTCATTACTTTGTATTTTCAGTAAAGTATTCCCATTCAAATAACTGTTTCCCACCCCAAAATTGCTTCCTGTTGCTTCTTTTTTTAAACATTTCAAATTGTAAAATATAACAAATATTCAAAAAATGTTAAAATTCAAAGTACATTTTAACAAGCAGTTTTAAAATAAATTTCAAAGTATGCTATGGGTTACAGTTCTACTATTTCAGGTGTTTCCTTCCAGCTGCTCTAAGACATGGGAGGAGAAAAAGAAATATCTATCTAATGATTCAGTAGTCAAACTCATTTGCTAAATCCTACCTTCTCTGATATAACTCCTCTTTCTCCTGTGATCATTCTCCTATTCTTCTTTCCTTCATTTTTTTTTTGTTTTTAAAAAAGATGTTTTTATTGTGATATCTTCATACACCATACAGTCCATTCAAGATACACAATCAATGACTCACAACATCATCACATAGTTGTGTATTCATCACCATGATCATTTTTGGGACATTTGCACCACTCCAGAAAAAGTCCAAAGAATAAAGGAAAACCCCATACACCCATTTCTAGTCTGCTAGCTGCCAGAATGTAATATACCAGAAACTGAATGGCTTTTAAAAAGGGGAATTTAATATATTAATCGTTTATGGTTCCAAGGTGGAAAAAATGTTCTGATTAAAACAAATCTATACACATGTCCAATCTCAGCATCCAGGGAAAGAAACCTTGGTTGAAGAAGGCCGATGAAGTTCAGGGTTTCTCTCTCAAGTGAGGAGGTACATGGCAAACATGGTCAGGGTTTCTTTCTAATCTGGAAAGGCATGTGGCCAATATGGCATCATCTGCTAGCTTTCTTTCTTGGCTTCCTGTTTCATGAAGCACCCCGGGAAATGTTTTTCTTCTCCATTTGCAAAGGTCACTGATGGGTAGACTCTCTGCTTCCTGTAGCTTTGTCATTTTTCTCCCTCAGAATCTCTTGCTTTCTTCAAAATGTTTCCTCTTTTATAAGATTCCAGTAAACTAATCAAAACCCACCTGGAATGGGTGGATTCATGTCTTCACCTATTCCAGTTTAACAACCATTCTTGATTGAGTCACATCTCCAGGGAGATAATCTAATTAAAGTTTCAAATATACAGTACTGAATAAGAATTAGAAGAAACGACTTCTAATCTAAGCAAAATGGGATTAGGGATTAGGATTAAAACATGGCTTTTCAAGGGTACATACATCCTTTCAAACTGGCACAACCCCCATACCATTTACCTCCCTTTGCATTGACCACAGTTATTGCAATCTACCTATTTTTTTACCCCCTATTACCCCTATTATTTATTTATATTTTTGTCCTTATTTTCTTACTCATCTGGATAAAGGGAGCATCAGCCACAGGTTTTCATAATCATGCATTCAACTTGTAAAACTTTTATAGGTATACATCATCTTAAAGAATCAAGGCTACTGGAATACAGTTCAACAGCTTCAGGTATTTTCTTCTAGTTATTATAATACACTAAAAACTATTAAAAGGTATGTATATAATGCATAAGCGTAGTCCACAGCATAATCTCTCAACCCTATTTGAAATCTTTCAGCCACTGAAACTTTATTTTATCTCACTTCTCTCTTTTCCCTTTTGGTCAAGAAGGCTATCTCAATCTCATGATGGCACATCCTGGTTCATCCTGGGAGTCCTCTCCCATGTTGTCAGGGAGATTTACACCACTGGGAGTTATGTCCCATTTAGAGGGAGGTCATGAGTTCACCTGCTGAGTTGGCTTTAAGGGAGAGGCCACATCTGAGCAACAAAAGAGGTTCTCCTGGGGTGAGTCTTAGGTATAAATATAAATAGGCTTAGCTTCTTCTTAGGGGTGAGCCCCAAGATCAAGGGCTCAGCCTATTTAATTGGGTGTCCCCAGTGTTTACAAGCATAACAGGAATTCCTTAGGTGAGGAAGTTAAATATTTCTTCCTATCTCCCCAGTCCCTCATGGGATTTTGAAAATACCTTTTTATTCTTTGCCAAAACTACTCTGGAATGTACTGAGGCATCACACTCACCTGTTCAAAAAAGATCTCACCCCCATTCAAGATTCCATTATGGTGTACAATTAAACAGGCCATCCAAGTTAAATTAGATAGTGTGCTACCAAAAATATAAGCTTGCACCAAATAAACATCTCCTCCTTTTGATATCACACAGAAGTTGAAGTTTTAAAATATAAACCCTAGAGACTTCCGGAGAAGATGGCGGCTTAGGAAGATGTGCGGATCTTAGTTCCTCCTCCAGAACACCTACTAGGGGAGTAGAAACGATACAGAACAGCTCCTGGAGCCACGATAGAGCTCAAAAAGACAGCGTACCCATCCTGGAATGGCTGACTGGCCAGGAGAACCCACTCCGGTGAGATCATTGAGGGGCGTGGGCTACCCCGGGATGGGGCGGCAAGCGGCCGGAGTCCCTCCCTTCCTCCTTCCTGGGCCAGCTGGGAGAATTGGACAGGCGGTCCCCTCAAGCCGTGGTGGCAGGCGCCCCCCCCCCCCCCCCCCCACGCACAGCCCCCCGGACCAACTGGGAGATTTGGATCGGAGATTCCCAGGCTGCGGAGAACAGTGACTGGGGTCCCTTCCAAACACGTGAATTCCCGGTCCGGCTGGGAACGGTGCACTCTCCCGGGCAGGGGCGGCTGGTGCCCTCCCGCCATGCTTGGCGCCCCATGCCAACTAGGAGATTCAGACGGGCGCTCTCCTGGGCTCTGGCAGCTGGCAACCCTCCCGCGTTCAGATCCCCAGGCCGGCTGGCACTCTTCCAAGCCGCTTCGGCTGGCGAACCTCACCCATGGCGAGAGCTTTCCAAAGTTAAAGGACCCACAGCACCTTTTACTGGTGAGACCCGCAAGACAAACGTGTGCCACGAGTGTCACCTACTGGGCAGGATAAGAAAAACAGAACCCAGAGATTTCACAGAAAAATCTATCAACCTGTTGGGTCCAACACCCAAGGAAACCTGACTAAATGCCCAGACGCGAACAGAAGATAACGGATCACGCTCAGAAAATTGAAAATATGGCCCAGTCAAAGGAACAAACCAATAGTTCAAATGAGATACAGGAACTGAGACAACTAATGCTGAATAAATGAACAGAAATGGAAAACCTCTTCAAAAACTAAATCGATAAATTGAGGGAGGACATGAAAATGAAAATTATATTTTTTGTTTTACAGGAAACAAGTGAAAACTCTTATTTTATTACTTTATTTCATTATTCATTTTAGAGCAGATGATAGCTTGGTGAATTTTATTTAGTACAAAAACAATAGAATAAGCTTAAATGCTGCCTAATATCTTAGAAAATTCTAGTATTAATTTACATCAACAATATTTTAAGACCATGGCATTTCAAAGTCAATGCCCTCCTTATGCATGTGTAGTCTTTTTGAGGTATTTCTGAATCATCAAGACTTTGGTCTCTTTTTATTTTATCTATGTTTTGCCCATCCCACCAGAGGAATCTAGAAAATTTCATTAATAAGAATACCCCAATCCATCTTTTATCCGTGATAAATAATCACTGGTATATACCCAATATCATTCATATTTTAACTCTTTTAGCATATTTACATTTGATTTTAAAATAAAATGATTGTACAAAAATAGCTGGTAAAAATTACCTAGTAAATTCATATTTTTACTTTCTCTGTGAATCATAATAATTTTGGCACATATATTGAAGAGAAGTTTCTATAAAGCCCTACAGAAGTCATAACTAATTTGTACTTTTTCCAAAGAACTGTTAGTGATTTGAATCTGTCATTGCTCTGATCATGTAAAAAGTGAATCAGAATGCATATGTATGTTTAAGCAAATAAATATTGTTGAAAACACAGAAATTTGACATACTAACTTTCATTCTCTTATTTGTGCAGAAGTGTGCTTTTAAAACATTATGATGTGTATAAAATATACAAAAAAGCATCATTAAAAATATCATCTATTTATCAAATAACCACTTATATCTAATTTTTTCAGAATTTTGTTGATTTATAATTTTAATTCTACAGAAATTATTAAGCAGATATTTTTAACAACTAAGGAAATTGTAATTAGAATGTTTTATTTTGTTTTGCTGCAAACATTATGATAACTTTGCAATAAATAAAAAATAAAGAAACACATAATTTTTGTGGTTGGCAATAATGCTTCAATTGCGAAAAAATGTCGATGTTTCTCAATGCATTACTGTATTTATTAACACATTCATATCTGGAACTAAGAAAAAATTAAACTTTTAGTACTGCTGGTTCAATATTTCTTTAATCCAGTAGAAATGTTTTAGGAAAATTTTATTTTTATTTACATACTATGGCTGTTGACACAATTATCCTCATAAATTATTAATATTTTATATACATGTCTACTTTTAAAAACATAGGACATTCTGACATTACTAGTTGGTCTCAATGATTAATTATGTTATTGAAATGGCTGCAAAGCATGTTGACACAGTGAAATTTTTATTGACATTCTTTGTAAATTTTGAGACTATGTCAAAAGAAAATTTCCATATCCCAAATATAAATATAAAAACAAAATTCAGAATTTATAAAAAAATTTTATTTGCTAAAGGATGATTTTAATGAAATAATATCACCAATAATTATAATTATTACTACAAAATTATAATGCTGTCTTTATCACTATCATGATCACATATATTGATATGAACACTATATCTGCATATTAATATTGGAGAAAAGTATTTTTTCTTTGTTGTGGTCTGCCTATGGCTTTTTCCATAGTTATATAAAGAATCCATTTACTTTGTTACTATTTTAAGGTGGTCTTTTTAAAAAGAGCTTTTACTTGTTTTAATATTTTCATTCCACTTTATTTCATATTAAGAATAGAAAAGTATAAAAGCATTCCAAGGTCTCTGAAATTTTGATGGTACTGAGGTGGGAGGGAGCAAGCCTTCTAGCCTCTCAAACTGGGAGCCAACAAAATTCCTGATGTTGCCCAACCTATTTTATGGTATTTTCTTAGCTGCTAAAACAACACCCTAGGAATCTTCTGAATTCCAGGTCTATGACTGGATTCCAGGTTCCAAAGGAGGAATTTTCACCCTGTAAACTATTCAGTGTATTCAGAAGCTTCTAGCCCACCATTGTCTTTTAGTAACTGATCCTTTCATACTGGTTTATGGTAGCAATCAGTGAGTCTTCCAAAGCTTTATTTTGAAAGAGTTTTTTATTTTGAAAAATATGATAATCGAATGCATTGTTTGTATATGTATATCATGGAAAGCAACACTGAGGTTCACAGGGTTTTCCAAGACAATCTGGAGAGATAACCAATTATTAACTGTAATTTTTAATCGTCTATTTCCTGAAAATATTTCTGGGGCTCTGTATTCTCTTTCATTCAAAATTATGTCAAGAAAACAAGAACTATTTTATGTATGTCAAGCAGAAATGCATTTAATGTAGGAAACTGGGGCTTATAAAATCGTGATATATATACTGGAGGAGTGAAAGTCATTTGATCTGTGGATTTTTGAAATGTGATGCAGACGATCAGAAACTTGTTTTACCACACTTCATAAATGACTGGAAATCCCCACTGATGTGAAACTCCCCTTAATAACTCTTGAGTTAAGGGCTAAAGCTTATAACCCAATACCGTGTGGTTATAGAAATCACATAGAAGGGAGAAAATTAATTCCGATTAGAAGAAACCAAAACAAAACCTCAATTAGCACATCAGTTCTGTCAACCTCAGGGTTTGGATAACAAGTAGCCTGAACATATGACAAAATTGTTACTTTTACTCATATGCATTGTTCTCAGAAGAGTAATTTGGGGGTTAACATGACTTTGTTATATGATATAGTAATTCCTAACTGTAAGAATAAATTAAGTTTAGTTTTCACTTCCTGCAAAATTGTGCAGTATGAGAGAAATGGAACTAACTAACTAAAGGGCTGCAAGACAGCTCTGTTGGTCTTGCAGGCCAGGAAAGGAGAGGGCCTCTGATGCAAGCCTAGCATTGGTACCAAATCATTATATGGGTAAAAACAAATTTAAATAAATAACAACCAGGGTTGCTGGAATGTAAAGCATTATCAAAAGTGGGACTCTCAGTGGGAAATTTGAAATTGCCAGGTTGCTTGGATAGGCTGTAACCTCTGGAGTATTCAATCAGTAGTGAAACAGAGGAGGGATCTGTGTGCTAGGTTTAGGGAATAAATATGCTGCTTTCGGCTGCTTGGGGTGCCAGCCACCGCATTTTGCTTGTGCACCCATTCCTGCAAAATTGTGAATAAATTCTTTTCTTCTTCACAATCAGGTGACATTTATTCTCTTTCAGGAATGGCTTTCTTTTTAATGCTAACAGTTCTCCTATTATCCTTCTTTGATGTCACAGTCTTTACAAAAGAAATTGTCATTTTATATCACATTTTTAATTTGCTTATATATGTTTTTCCTCTAATTCCCTTGAAAGTTTTTCTGTGTTCAGTTCTGTTTCTTTGGAGAACACTAACACAGAACTCTTCCAACATCCAATCAAAGTCAAATTGAAAGTCTAAGTCAAAGAATGCACTTATTATGTGTCATAATCTGTTATCATATTCTCACAATCCATTTAAGTAAAAATTATCATCTGTATTTTGCATATAAAGAAATTGAAGTCAAAACATTTTACCTTTTCTAAAGTCATACAGCTTATAAATATTAAATTGGGGATGCAGATTCTTGCAGTCTAGCTCTCAGGTCTGCATTTAACTATATTTTTCTACGGGAAGAATGGAATTTGATCATCAGATCTGATAATAAAGCATAAGCTATTAAATAATTATGTAAAATATTAATTTTTGTGAAATCATGATGAAAATCATAATTTTTTTATGACCTTCAATTTTCTCTTTTATGTTGAATTCTAAAGCACCTTTTGAATAAAGGTTTTTCTCTAACTAATATATGATTACCACTTTGAAGTCAGGATCAATAGTAATGTTTTTAATTGGTTAATAAAGGTAATATTTTTCAGAGAGGTAAAACATTAATCTCTTTTGACCCTCTCCTTTTTCATGCATGCTTTGATAGTTTGATGTAAGTTTAAATATGCTTGAAAACAATATCCTTCTTCATGCAGATGTTATTTTTTGACATGTTCTAGTGGTTTTCTAATACATAACAGGTTCTAATATTAAATATAAACCAGAAATAACACCTTAGCTTAATTATTCTCTTTATGGGACAAGGAAATTGTTGAAATAAAAAGTCTCTTATAGAAAAAAAAATGTATTCAGTAATCCAGCCATACGTGTCACGTTCCTCTGTAAAATAATTAAATAAGCTGCTCCAAATATAATGCTCTTTAGGGATAATATTTTTGCTTTTCTGAACTGTATGGGTCATTTGCTTTAAAGATGTTTTTAGATCACACTCATCTTTGCCTTATGTCATAGAACTTGAAGACCTCAATCTTTCATCCTTCCATCAGTCTGCAAAATGTTATCGCAAAGACTGAATCTTCCCCCCAGGCTATCCCATGCACCCCTCATTCTTTGTAATATGTCCTTGTTTGATTCCACCATTATCATAAAAGCATACAACAAAGACAAATTCCTAGGAATAAGGAGCTTTACATTGTTTAACTGAATACTTAATGATGTTTGCACGTAGCCAACAATATAGAACACTTTAAATTCCAGGTATTTATCTGAAAGATAACCTTAAGCTCACTACCATTCAATATTATCAAGTAATTGGTTCATAAAAAAAATAATTTTATAAAATTTCATGATTGATAGCTATACAGTACAGTTTAGAGATTATTATCCTAAAATATTTTTTTAGATTTAGCATTTTCTGAAAGGGACATGCAATCAGGCAAAATCTGGGTACGCCTCATTAAATTACTGTCTATGATTCAGATTACATTGGTGTACATTGAAGGGAATTATAAGAAAGAAATTTAAAGCCACATTTTCATTTAACCATAGAAATGTGTTGAGTTGCATATTATAATATTTTCCTTATAAGAAATCAGAACAAAATTGTCTTCTCTGGTCGTGATTCTAGAAAAAGCTATATTTTGCTTAATAAGCCAGCACTTGCCATTTTGTGTATCAAAAATTCTATGATTAATAGTGACTTTCTGTTCAAAGTAAGCTGATAGTAATCTTAGCATCAAATATATGGTCTATCTCTAACTAGCACTCAAACTATTCATTATGACTATCGTATGTCATAATGAATGCCATATATTGTTTCCCTTGATTTTTATTTAAGATTTTCATTTTTAAAATATGTTTTTTTATAAGTTTAAACATATCTTTAAGCCACATTGGTCCAAATTTTAACAATGTGTACTATAAATAAGAAATAACACACTTGTTGGACTTAGTTATTTTTAAAGTTCCTTTGATGTATGAGCACAGATATTTGTGTTTATAAATATGCACTGTGGGCTATGGTCTGTTATTTTACATAGGCTGCTTGCAGGCAATATTAAAATATTATTGTTGCATCTTATGCTAATAGTGTTGTATCATGAAAGTTCAATTTCTTGAAGAAAGTATTAAAGGACAATGCAATTATAAATAAGGAATTTCTTATAAAATGAATAATGTAAAGGGTAGTTGGCAGATTAGGGAGATTCAGGACTCAGTCCTCCTAGTAAAACAACTATAAAACAGGCAGGAACTGGCCTGAAACAGCTATTTTGAAAGCCCAGAGGCCACAAGAACACTGAACAACATCCAGAAAAGACAGACAGAAGTAAAGAAATGTAAACTTCTCTTACCTCACTGTGGCTACCAGTATCCACACCCCACTCTCACAGCAGGTCGCCATGGGGTCGGTGCCTGGCCAGTTGTTGGTAACCGGAAGAGATATGAAAATCCTATTCCCCAAGAACAGGTGGGGGCCTGGCCAATTGCTAGTCAAGGCTTTTGATCAGGAAGTATGCATTGCTGGGTCAAGGCTACAAGGGCATTCGTTGCTTCATCCCAGTTCAGACAAAAGCTGTGACAGCCTTTGTATCTACATTCCCCAGACAGGGGTAGGGGCACAGGAAATTTAAAGGACCAGTGCATCCTCAGAGCTGCAGGAGACATAAAATTGAAGGGCTGCATATGCTGAACAGGCCAGGAAGATTCAGATTTGGGAATTTGTCAGAAAAAAAAATTTGGCACCTTTCTGATCTTCTCTCATTTGAAGCCTATCTGCACACATTTCATAGGGTCCTGGCCCAATTTTTGGTATGAAAAACTGACTAGATAAAAACTTTTCTGGGGATCTAGGGAGAAGATGGCGGCTTAGTAAGATGCGTGGGTCTTAGTGCCTCCTCCAGAACAGCAACTAAAGAAACAGAAACAATACGAAACAGCTCCCGGAGCCACGACAGAGACCAAAAAGACAGCGTACCCCATTCTGGAATGGCTGAACGGGCAGGGAGAATCCGCTGCGGTGAGATACCCGAGGGGCGCGCTCTTTCCCGGGCTGGGGCGGCTGGCGACCGGGGTTCCTTCCACACACGTGGGTCCCCGGTCCGACTGGGAACGTTGGAGAGCGGGGCCCTCCCGCTACGCTTGGCGTCTTGGGCCAGCTGGGCAATTTGGACCGGTACTCCCCCAAGCCGCGGTGGCCGGCGACCCCCCCTCCACGTGCGGTTTCCCGGGCCGACTGCAAGATTTGGATTGGCAAGTTAAAGGAGCCACAGCATCTTTTACTGGTGGGATCCGCAGACAGACGAGCACCACGAGCGCCACCTACTGGCAGGAAAAGAAAAACAGAGCCCAGAGATTTCACAGAAAAACCTTTCAACCAGCCGGGTCCCACACCCAGGGAAATCTGATCAAATGCCCAGACACCAGCAGAAAATAATGGATCATGCTCGGAAAATTGAAGATATGGCCCAGTCAAAGGAACAAATGAGACAACTAATGCTGAATATACAAACAGAAATGGAAAACCTCTTCAAAAACCAAATCAATAAATTGAGGGAGGACATGAAGAAGACATGGGTTGAACAAAAAGAAGAAATAGAAAATCTGAAAAAACAAATCACAGAACTTATGGGAATGAAGGACAAAGTAGAAAAGATGGAAAAAACAATGGATACCTACAATGGTAGATTTAAAGAGACAGAAGCTACAATTAGTGAACTGGAGGATGGAACATCTGAATCCCAAAAAGAAACAGAAACTATAGGGATAAGAATGGAAAAACTTGAGCAGGAGATCAGGGAACTGAATGACAATATGAAGCGCACAAATGTACGTGTTGTGGGTGTCCCAGAAGGAGAAGAGAAGGGAAAAGGAGGAGAAAAACTAATGGAAGAAATTATCACTGAAAATTTCCCAACTCTTATGAAAGACCTAAAATTACAGATCCAAGAAGTGCAGCACACCCCAAAGAGAATAGACCCAAATAGGTGTTCTCCAAGACACTTACTAGTTAGAATGTCAGAGGTCAAAGAGAAAGAGAGGATCTTGAAAGCAGCAAGAGAAAAACAATCTGTCACATACAAGGGAAACCCAATAAGACTATGTGTAGATTTCTCAGCAGAAACCATGGAAGCTAGAAGACAGTGGGATGATATATTTAAAATACTAAAAGAGAAAAACTGTCAACCAAGACTCCTATATCCAGCAAAATTGTCCTTCAAAAATGAAGGAGAAATTAAAACATTTATAGACAAAAAGTCACTGAGAGAATTTGTGACCAAGAGACCAGCTCTGCAAGAAATACTAAAGGGAGCACTAGAGTCAGATATGAAAAGACAGAAGAGAGAGGTGTGGAGAAGAGTGTAGAAAGAAGGAAAATCAGATATGATATATATAATACAAAAGCCAAAATGGTAGAGGAAAATATTATCCAAACAGTAATAACACTAAAAGTTAATAGACTGAATTCCCCAATCAAAAGACATAGACTGGCAGAATGGATTACGACCCAGCAATACCACTGCTAGTTATCTACTCAAAGGACTTAAGGGCAAAGACACAGATGGACGTTTGCACACCAGTGTTTATAGCAGCATTGTTTACAGTTGCAAAGAGATGGAGACAGCCAAAGTGTCCATCGACGGACGAGTGGCTAAGCGAACTGTGGTATGTACCTACGATGGAATATTATGCAGCTTTAAGACAGAATAAACTTATGAAGCATGTAATAACATGGATGGACCTAGAGAACATTATGCTGAGTGAGTCTAGCCAAAAACTAAAGGACAAATACTGTATGGTCCCACTAATGTGAACCGACATTCAAGAATCAACTTGGAATATATCATTGGTAACAGAGACCAGCAGGAGTTAGAAACAGGGTAAGATAATAGGTAATTGAAGCTGAAGGGATACAGACTGTGCAACAGGACTAGATACAAAAACTCAAAAATGGACAGCACAATAATACCTAATTGTAATGTAACTATGTTAAAACACTGAATGAAGCTGCACCTGAATTATAGTTTTTTTTGTTTGTTTGTTTGTATCTTTTGTTTTTGTTTGTTTCTTTTTCTTTTTTATATATATATATTTTATTATTATTATTATTTTAATTTTCTTCTTTATATTGACATTCTATATCTCTTCTGCTGTTTTGCTAGTTCTTTTCCTAAATCCATGCAAATGTACTAGGAAATGATGATCATGCATCTATGTGATGATACTAAGAATTACTGAGTGCATATGTAAAAAAAAAAAACTTATCTAATAAAACATGCTAAAAATAAAAATTTAAATAAAAAAATAAATAAATAAAAACTTTTCTGGGGTTATCCTCCCACCAGAATTTTCCCTCCAGGCAAAAGCAGCATGAGACAGCAAAAGGTGTGAAAAAACTGTAGACGTGGACTGTTGGAGATAAAAGTCTGCCTGCTTTCCTGGTGTGTGCCCATGCAAAAAAAATCGTCTGCCTGCTTCAAATATTCAGGAGAGGAGGTCTGTCTTTTGGTAAACAAAGGGGGCAACCAAACTGCTGTAAACAGCATAACTCCAAAACAGCAAGCAAGCAAAAGCTCAGGACAAGACAGAGACACAGGAAAAACCCCACACACTACATCTGCCTTAGACAACCTTCCTGATAGGAGGACTGAAGCTCAAAAAAACTTCTGTCTTATCGCCAGCTTGTTGCAAAACCCAGAATAAACCCCAGACTGAACATCTTAAAATGTTAAAATGCACATGTGCAAGAAAAGAATTCAAGACAAACAAACAAACAAACAAAAAAACCCAGGAAATGATGGCTGATCTAAAGGAAGAGGATAAAAATTCAGGAACACCAAAGAAGATGAAAATGTGGGCATACTGAGCAAAACCTTCAACAAAATGATTTTAAGATGCTCAGGAAGATGAAAGAAACTACAGATAAATAAGTGAAGCATATCAGGAAAACAGTGAGTGAACAATATGAGAATCACATTAAAGAGACAGAAATTATGAAGAGGGTAACACAGCTACTCATGTTGAAGAACACAATAGCTGAAATGAAAATTTCCGAAGACAGTTTCAAGAGCAGATTGGAATGGCAGAAAGAAGAATCTTAACTTGAAGACAAAAGACTTCAAGCTGAAAAACAGAAAAATAAAAGATATCAAAAGCAAAAATAACCTATGGGATACCATCAAGTCCACCAATATATGCAGTATGAGATTCTCAGAAGGAAAAGAAAGAGAAAAAGGGGCAGAAGCAATAGTCAAAGAAATAATTACAGAGAACTCCCCAAATTTAGCAAAAGATGTCAATTTGTACATCCAAAAAGCTCAGAGAACACCCAACAGGATAGTAGAAACCATATGGAAGCATCTTTAGGACCTTTTTATAAGCCATGGTTTATCATTTGCAGTACCAGTAACAAAAGAAAAAATAGATAAACAAGACCTGACCAAAGTCCAAAACTTCTATTCTTCAAAAGATTTTGTCATGAAAGTAAAATGACAACCTACACAATGGGAAATAATATTTTGAAACTATATATCTGATAAAATTTAATATCCAGAATATATAAAGAAATATTTCAACTTAACAGCAAAAAAGACAAACAACCCAATTTTTAAATGGGCAAAGGGAAAAGACATTTCTCAAATGAAGATGTGCAAACGGCCAGAAAGCACATGAAAATTTGCACAACATAACTCGCCATCAGGGAAATGCCAATCAATTCCATAGTGGGATACCATTTTACACATACACCCATTAGCATGTTTGTTATTAAGAAAAAAAGGAAAATAACAAATGTCACAGAGGTTGTGGAGAAAGAGGAACACTTATTTATTGCTGTTGGCAATGTGAAATGGTGTAGTCACTGTGAAATTCAGTTTGGTGATTCCTCAGAAAGCTAAGTAGAGAAATATCATATGACCCGGCAGTCCCACTTCTAGATGTACGTACAAAAAAGTTGAAAGCAGAGACTTGATCAGCAATTTTCACACTGGTATTCATGGCAGCATTATTCACAATTGCCAAAAAATGGAAGCAACCCAAGTATCCATCAACTGATGATTTGATGATTGGTAAACAAAATTTGGTATATATATATATATGTGTGTGTGTGTGTGTGTGTGTGTGTGTGTGTGTGTGTGTGTATGGAATAGTATGTTGAGTGAAATAAGCCACATACAACATATACAGAAGGGCAAATATTGTATGATCTCATTGTTTGGAAACAATTAGAATAAGCAAACACATAGAGTCAGATCTAGGTTATAGGTTACCATGGGGTGAGGGGTGGGGGTAAGATGGAAATAGGGAATGGGAAGCCAGGGCTTAAAATGTGCAGAGTTTCTATTTGGAATGATGGAATTGTTTTGGTAATGGATGATGGTGACAGTAGCACAACAGTAGTGAATGCAATTAACAGCACTTTAATACATATCTAACTATGATTAGAAGGGGAAATGCAAGGTTGTATAAAGGGTTACAAAATAATTTTAAAAAAAACAAAAACCCATGAAACTGACATGCAAATTGAACCTTAATTTAAATCATGAAATTTAATTAATAGTACAGTTATAATAATGTGCTCACATCAATTGTAACAAATGCAGGGTGTTGGTTTTTAGGCAGTATGTTGGAATCCTTTATTTTATGCATGATTGTTCTATAAATATACAACTTCTCCAGTAATAATAATAATAATAATGTTAATTATATAAAAATAAAGTAGTAGATTTTTTACTCTAGAAAGTATGTATGCCAGTTTGAAGCTGTTATGTACCCCATAAAAGGCACTGTTCTCTCAATCTATTCCTATGGCAGACCTATTTTTGAGTCATGCCTTTTGATTAGTTTGTTTCCATGGAGATGTGGCCCAGTCCCCTCAAGGTGAGTCTTAATGCCATTTCTGGAGTTCTTTGTGAGAAGGTAAAAGACAGATGAATCTCAGAGAGCTCAGGGAAGCTGAGAGAGAAAGCACCCTGAGAGAAGCAAAAAAGACCCACAGGAGCTGAAGGAGCCATTTTGAAACCAGCACCAGGAGAGAAGGCACAGCAGATGATGCCATGCATCTTTCTTTGGAGCAGAGGAACCCCAGGTGTCAGCAGCCTTTCCTCAGAGAAAGGATCTTCCTCTTGATTTTTAATTTGGACATATTCATGGCCTTAGAACTGTAAATTTGTAAACTAATAAATCCCCATTGAGAAAACCAACCCATAACTGGTATATTACCTTCTTGCAGCTTTAGCAAACCAGAACAGTATGAATCTGCATTTTAAGACAAATGTAGCATAATATATACGCATCCATAATAATAATTTCATAATATAAAATCATACAAACTAATAAATTAAATTTCATCATACATGATACCTTGCAAAGTTTTCAATTAAAAGACACATATGGTCAACTTAGACATTTTCATATCAAAGACAAATTCACTGCTATTTGAATGGATTTATAAGGGATGTGTAAAACATTATTTAAAAAAAAACATCATTAAAAAAAGGCTTGCTTGCCATGTGGCACAACAGTATTCACAGTGTTTTAGACATGAGGTCTCCTGATGTCAAAATTTTAATTTACAGTCCAGTCAGTCTATGAAAATGCAGAATGAAGTTTAAATATACAACAATTCACTTTATATCTATTGTATTATTAAGCACAGACTTTGTGCTCCCCCTCTTTATCTAAAGATATGTGTGTATATATATATACTTTCGTATGTATGTATTTGTATATACATATATATGACTAATTTTAGTTTTTAACCATTATTGGTTGTGAGAAAATAATTTATCTGTTTCTGTATCAGCTGTTTATATATGTATTTATAAGCTGTGTTTACTTACCTATGAATACCATGAAGTGTATAAAATAGTACCTATCTTTGAGGATTAAGCAAGCAAATATCAGTGAAGTGCTTTAGCCAGTGTCTGGAATTTAAAAGTTTTAAGGAAGTATTTGTTACCATTTTGCAAGTGTTAGGTCTCTAGCTTCAACTCACAATAATCCATTAGCTATCTTGCAGGTATGTTTGCTTCTGTCTCTTCCTCAAACACATCAGGCAGGTTCCTCTTTCAGAATTTACACTTTCTGTTATATTTGCCTGGAAAAATCTACATTTAACTTCATTCAGGTCTCTGTCCAAATGTCATTTCTTCAATGAGACCATTCCTTAAACCTGAATTTAAAATTGCCACTCTCCCTAGTTTCAGCAGTCCTTATCCTGTTTTAAGTGACTGTGCTAATTTGAATCTGTTATGGGCCCCAGAAAAGCCATGTCTTTTCATCCTCATTCATTATTGCTGGGAGGGAGTTTTTCTGGAAATGTGACCCAACCAACTGTGGGTGGTAACTTTTGATTATACGGTTTCCAGGGAGATGTGTCTCCATCTATTCAAGGGGCAGTTGCTTACTGGAACCCTCTAAGAGGGAACCATTCTGGAAAACACTGAAGGGCCCATGCAGCCAGAGACCTTTGGAGAGGAAGAAAAATGTCCCCAGGGGAGGTTCATGAAACAAGATGCTGGGAGAGAAAGCTAACAGACTTCACCATGTGTCTTTCCAGCTGAGAGAGAAATCCTAAATTTCATCAGCCTTTCTTGAATGAAGATGATCTTTTATTGGTGCCTTACTTTGGACATTTTTATGACCTTAGAACTGTAAACCTGTAACTTAATAAATTTCCCTTTTTTAAAAACTTTAAAAACTTTCTGGTATATCACATTTTGACAGCTGGTAAACTAGAACAATTCTTACCATTTGTCATAATCTTGAACTAAGATGTGAATTCATTCATTAGCTTATTTTCTTCTTTTTTTTATGTTTTGTTGATATCCATTTCTTTCTGTAAAATTAAGAATGGGATATTTTTGTTGTCATATTTTACTCTAGTACTCTTGGCAATATATTTCCTTCATATTTTTAATACGCTGTTAGTAATCAAGAGGCACAACATTTTAAAATGTCTGTTGTTAAGCTCTTCATGTTATTTTAATGTTTTAAAATATCCTCCAACTCAGAATCATTTATATAACTACACTTCTCCAATATTAAGATTTGCAATATTTTTCTAATTAGTTAACCTTAACAATAGAAAGCATGGAACTATAGATGTTCTCTTGAAGGTCTTCAGTTTTTGGTGCTATCCTATAAGCTGTTATTTAAGAGATAAATCTAAAAATCTTAATCCCTTCTTATTTATTTATTTTTTTATATTGAGAGTTAGTACTTGAATCCAAAAACAGGGCGAAACAATTAGACGTCATTTTTTTTTTAATTATCAGAATTATTTCAAAAAAGCCTATATGTTTGGGGTATGTGTGTGTGCATGGTCTGTGAATCGAACCCAGGTCTCCCAAATGGAAGGTGAACGTTCTACCACTGAAAATCTTATATATTTTTAAGAATTGATCCCAGAAACAAATTTTATTTTAAAAATATATAATTGAAAAAAGTAAGTAAAAAAATGCTTTAGGAAAGCATTCATTTGCATAGTGTAGCCAAATCAAAATATACATATTTTAAAATGCCTTTTCCCGTCTGTCTGCTCTTTCCTTTCCTCTCTTTCTTTTTTACCTCTCTCTTGCCCTCTCTCTCAAATAGCTTCATTCATTGCTCCAAAACTTTTCCTTTGTAATAGTTCCTCAAATTTTTGTATGTTTTCTATTGCATGCATTGTACACATACACACATATGAATTGTATGCTTTCAATCTCATTTGTATTTTCGTTGTTTGTTTAAGAATTCAACAATTCAAATACTAAAATATAATGGTGATATGAGGTTCCATGAATAATTAACTCAAAAAAGAGGAGTAAAGGGAGAATATTTGTCATTTTAGATAATAAGCATGCTGAGAATATATAATAATTTTTTAAATAGTAATTCTGATGTAATATCAGATATTTAGACTAGTATTAGTGAAAATAAAACAGTGGCTTACCAACATGTAACTGCAATGTAATGCGCAATACAGAATAAACTGCAATTAAATGAGAAAAAAAGAAGATTCCTCAATGTGATAGTTAGGGTCATGTGTCAACTTGGCCAGGTGATGGTGCCCAGTTATCAGGTCATGCAAACACTGACTTATTTCTTGATGCGAGGACATTTCATGGACTTAAATCACGAGCATGTTAGTTGTTTCTGCAACTAATTACACCTGCAGTTGGCTAAGGTGAGGGTCTTCTGCAATGAGTGATACCTAATCTATCACTTAGGAAGTGATATTAAGAAGGCTATTAAGAGAATTTGGAAGAGAGAATCTCTGCTTATGCTTCAGCAAGCCATCCTTTCTTGAAAATTTGTTGAGGACCTTAATTGGTAATGCCAGCTCATGGCCTTCCCTGCAGATTTTGGACTCTTACATCCCAATAGTTGCATAAGACACTTTTATAAATCTTGTATTTACAGATATCTCTTGTTGGTTGTCCTTCAAGAACACTGACTAACACAGTTTGGTCCTGGGAGTGGTTCTTGAGAAACAAAATCTTAAAATAGGCTTTTACAATTTTTTTTCTACTCTAATTAGATTCAAAGGCACTGATGACTGTATTTTCAAAATCAAGGTGGCACTGACAGTCCATGGCATGAATTGGAGATAGCAATATGCAAAATATCACCATTTGATCCTGGTAACTACACTTATATGAGGCAAGGCTCTGGGTGACATTGTTTTTGACACTAACAGTTTTGTGGAGTTAAAAGGTGTAATGATGTTGGAGGGTTGTTCTTAGATATGCTGAATATAGTTATAAAAGAAAGGGATGAGCTAAAGGCTTCACACTTGCAGCTTAATCACTGTATGAAAAATGTACTAGTTTCTGTGAATGCTCTAAAGGAAAAATTATTTTCTGTGGTGTCAGACTTGAGATCTCTAAAAATCAGTCCCAGAGTCTCATCGTTAGAGTGGCAGATTCACAAACTAAACTGAAGTCTCAAACTTGCATGATATCTGCTGTTAAAATGAGGGCATTGGTTGGAAAAGAGTGGGATCCTGAAAATTGGGATGGGGACATATGAATTGATAATGACAGCTGTGGGAAGACTGAAACCCTAGATTCTGCTGAGCCAATTCTAGTTAAATCTGTAATGGTCTGCCATGAGGACATAGCCACCCAATCTCCAGCCTTGCTGAGGAAAGTGCTGCCCGAGCCCCAGCCTGCCTTGAGGAAACAACTTCTCAACTCCATTCTGCCCTGAGAAGTCTGTTATCCAACCTCTACCTGAAGAGTTTAATACTTCAGAGCCTGGGATATATATAACCACCTCCCCTGGGGAAACAACCGTTGCTATTTCTGTCTGTAAAGATGAGTCCTGTTTTACCAGATGGAAATGCGAAGGAATGCCCTGAGGTAATTGGTTTGAAAAACATTTTTAATTATCTTCATGACCCACCCCCACCACCTCTCTTTTCTTTCAAACCTATAACTAAAGTCCCAACAGGCCCCAAAAAGTGAGGCACAAAGTAGTACCCATGAGAAGGTACAATATGCTCCAAAAGAACTTCATGAATTTTCCAATTTATATAGACAGAAATCAAGGGATTATGTGTGGGAATGGATATTAAGGGTGTGTGATTATTAAGCTGGATAAGGCTAAATTTATTGATATGGACCCACTGAACAGAGATTCTGGAGTCAATGTTTTAGCTTAAGGGGTTATAAAGGATATCAAGAGTCTGTTTGGGTGGTTGGCTAAAACAAGGATCAAAAGATGGATAACCTGAGGTTGAAATCCCAGAACTGCCCTGGTGTAATGACGACGAGAGGATCCAAGGGTTTAGAGAAACTGGAATATTAGAATGGAAGATCTGCTCACATACCCCAGAAATGTCCAAACAACACACCTTTTTACCAGAATTGTGAGAAATAAATCTGTGGGACTAGGCCCATCATCTCTAAAGAGTTCTGTGGTCACTCTTCTTTGTAGGTCAGATATTACCGTGGGAACTGCTGTCACTGAACTGGAAACCTTAAACACAACGGGATGATCAGATCCCATGCTGGCAGAAGACAGGTGGCAGCACTTAATCACCAAAAATATGTTGGACATGGTTGCCATAATGGACAGCAGATTCAAAGCAGGAGTCATAATACTGCAGCTGACGGATACCTGTGTTATTGGCTAGTAGATCATATGGCACCTAGGAATAGAATAGATAGATAGTTTACTACATTCTTGTTTGAACTGTATAAGCAGAAGAATTCTAGTTCAATTGAACAGAAGTCTAACTTGAATTACAAAAACAGAGAATCACAGTCCCTTAATTAACTCCCAGACTTGGGACAGTTTACAGACCCACAGCCCCTTGAATGAGGGAAAGGTCAGGTCCTTTTGGGGAAGCACTGCCACAAATCTATACTACTAATCTTCCTCCCAGCCTTCCCCAAGGAAGAGGAAGCCTTTTACCAGGGTAACAGTACATTTGGGAAAAGGAATCAGATGTTTGGGGGATTGTTAGACACTGGTCCAGAAGTTATATTAATTGTAGCAGACACAAAATGTCACTCTGACCAGTAAGAGTGGGGGCTTTTGGGGGTCGGGTGATTAATGGAATTTTAGTTCAGATCTATTTCACAAGGGTCCACTGGGTCCTCATGCCATTTTGTGGTTATTTCTCTAGTTTCAGAATGCATAATCGGAATAGACAAATTGAGTAATTGGCAGAATCCCCACATTGGCTCTCTGCCCCATGGAGTAAGGGCTATTATGGTAGGAAAGGCTAAGTGGAAGCCACTAGAACTGTCCCTACCTAGCAAAATAGTAAATCAGAAGCAATATAAGATTCCAGGAGGGATTGCAGAGATTAGAGACATCCTTAAGGACTTGAAGGATGCAGGGGTGGTGATTTCCACCACATCCCCATTCAACTCTCCTATTTGACCTGTGCAGAAAACAGATGGGCCTTAGAGAATGGCTGTGGCTTATGGTAAACTCTATCATGTGGTGACTCCAAATGCAACTTCTGTTCCAGATGCAGTATCATTGCCTGAGCAAATAAGCACATGTCTTGGTGCCTTGTATGCAGCTACTGATCTGGCAAATGCTTTTTTCTCAATAGGGACCACCAGAAACAGTTTTCTTTCAGCTGCCAAGGCCAGCAATATACTTTCACTGTTCCACGTCAGGGATATATCAACTCTGCAGCCCTGTTTTATAATCTTAATCTCAGAGAATGTAATCATTCCTCCCTCCCAAAAAACATCACACTGGTCATTATATTGATGATATTATGTTGATTGGACTTAGTAAGCAAGAAGTAGCAACTACTCTAAACTTATTGGTAATGCATTTGCATATTAGATGATGGGAGGTAAATTTAACAAAATTACAGATGCTTTTTACCTCAGTGAAATTTCTAGGTGTCCTGTGTTGTGGGGCATGTTGAGATTTCCCTTCTAAGGTAAAGGATAAGCTATTGCATGTAGCCTCTCCTATGACCACAAAAGAGGCTCAATCTCTAGTTGGTCTCTTCGGGTTTTGGAGACAACATACTTCCCATTTGGGTGTGCTACTCTGCCATTTACCAAGTGATCAGAAAAGCAGCTAGTTTTGAGTGGGGAACTGAACAAGAGGAGGCTCTGTGACAGGTCCAGGCTACTGTACAAGCTGCTCTGCCACTTTATCACATGATCCAGTAGATCTAATGGTGCTGGAAGTGTCATTGGCAAATAGAGATGCTGTTTGACATCTTTGGGAGATCACTGTAGGAGAACCACAATGCAGGGCCCTTAAGATTTTGGAGTAATGCCTTGCCATCTTTTGCAGATAACTACTTTTCTTCGAGAAGCAGCTTTTGGCCTACTTTACTTAGTAGAGACTGAATGTGTAACCATGGATCACCATGTTGCCATGAGACCTGAGTTGCCTATCACGAGCTGGGTGTTGTCTGGCCCACTAAGCCATAAAGTTGGGCGTGCACAGTAATACTCCATCATAAAATGGAAATGCTATTTATGAGGTAAGGTCAGAGTAGCTTGAAGGCACAAATAAGTTACATATGGAAGTTGCCAAAAGGCCCATGACACTCACTCCTCTCACATTCCCTTTTCTTTTCCAGACCCAAGGTATGGCCTCTTGGGGAGTTCTTTACAGTCAGTTGACTGAGGAAGAGAAAACTCAGGCCTGGTTTACAGATAACTTTGCATGATATGCAGGGACAACCTAAAAGTGGTCAGCTGCATGATGAAAGCCCCTTTTTGGGATGTCCCTGAAGGACAGTAGTGAGGGGAAATCCTCCCGATGGGGGAAATTTTGAACAGTGTACCTGGCTGTTCATTTTGCTTTGAAGGTGAATTGACAGGAGGTGCATTTGTACACTGACTCATTGGCTATTGGTTTGGCTGGATGGTTAGAGACTTGAAAGGGGCATGATTGGAATTTGGTGACAAAGATGTCTGGGGAAAAGTTCATGAACAGACCTCTCAACGTGGGCAAAAATCTTGAAGATATTTGTAACTCATGCAAATGTGCAACCGAGGGTAACTTTAGCAGAAGAAGTCATAATTACCAAGTGGATAAAATGACCCATTCTGTCGATATCAGTTAGTCTCTTTCCCCAGCAACTCCTGTCATCGCCAAATTGGCTCATAAACAACATGGTCATTGTGGTAGGGATGGAGATTATTTATGGGTTCAGCGATATGGGCTTCCACTCACCAAGGCTGACATGGCTGCAACCACTGCTGAGTACCTAATCGTCCAGCAACTAGAAACCCACATTCAGCTCCTGATATGGTGCCATTCCTTGAGCTGATCAGCCTGCTCTGTGATGGCAGATTGTTTAAATTGGACCACTTCCATCATGGAAGGGGCAGCAACTCATTCTAACTGGAATAAACACATACTCTGGATTTGGGTCTGTCTTCCCTGCACTGAATCCTTCTGCCAAACCTACCATCCATGGGCTTACAGAATGTTTTATCCACCATCATGGTATCCCAGACAGCACTGCTTCTGATCAAGGAACCCACTTCACAGCAAATGAAGTGTGGGGGTGGGCATATGCTCACAGAATTCTCTGATCTTACCGTGTTCCTCATCATCCTGAAGCAGCAGGATTGACAGTACAGTGGAATGACCTTTTGAAGACCCAATTGTGGTGTCAACTAGGTGGCAATACCTTGCAGGGTTGGAGCAACGTTCTCCAGGAGGCTGTGTATGTTCTGAATCAGCATTCACTCCATGGTTCTCTTTATCTCATAGTCAGGATTCACATGCCAAGGAATCAGGGAGTGGAAATGGGGGTGGCACCACTCACTATTACCCCTAGTGACCCACTAGGAAAATTTTACTCCCTGACTCTGCAACCTTGAGCTCTGCTGGTCTACTGGTTTAGTTCCAGAAGGAGGAGTGCTTCTACCAGGAGATACAACAATGATTCCATTGAACTGGGAGCTAAGCCTGCCACCTGGTCACTTTGGGCTACTCATGTCCCTGGATCACAGACAAAGAATGGGATTAGTTTATTGTCTGGGGTGACTGATCCTGACTATCAAGGGAAAAGAGGACTGCAATTACACAATGGAGATAAAGAAGAGTTTTTCTGAAATACAGGCGATCCTCTAGGGCATCTTTTATTATTACCATGCCCTGTGATTAAAGTCAGTGGAAAACTTCAACAACTCAATCCAAGCAGGACTACCAGTGGCTCGGAAACTTCAGGAATGAAGGTTTGAGTCACTCCACCAGGCAAAGAACTATGACCAGTTGAGGTGCTTGCTGAAGGTAAAGGGAATGTGGAATGGTTAGTGGAAGAAGGTGGGGATAAATATGAACTGTGGCCATGTAACCAGTTACAGAAACAAGCACTGTGAGGGTATGGATATTTCTTCCTTGCTTTGTAATAAGTATCTATGTTTGTACATAAAGAAAATATCTTTGTTTTCCTATCTATTTTATACCATTTATCATATGGCATATGTCGTATTGTTCATGTTATGGTATTTAAGTTATAGGATATCAAGTTTAAGAGTGAATATTACCCAAGGACTTGCACCCTATTCTGGAGAAATTTAGTACATTTCTGGATGTATGCAGGACAGTTGTGTATTGTTAGGTGAGAAAAAAAAATATGTTTGTTATTTTTTTCTATTTGGAGATTAAGTATGGTTTAAGATGATATTCATAGGTGCCAAGTTGACAAGGGGTGGACTGTGATGGTTGGGTTCATGTGTCAACTTGGCCAGGTGGGATGGTGCCCAGTTGTCTGGTCAAGCAAGCACTGGCCTCACAAATGCTGCAAGACTGGTTTATTAAACCATCAATTAGTTGTTTGCATCTGTGGTAATTAGATCTACTGTCAACTAAGGGAGTATCTCCCACAATGAGAGAATCCAATCAGTTAAAGACTTTTAAGGGAAAAGAGAGAACTTTCAGTTTTGTCTTCAGCTTGACAGCCTCTCCTGGAGAGTTCATTGATAAAATTCATTGGGGTTGCCTACTAGCAACCTGCCATAAAGAATTTGGATTTCTACATCCCCACAGCTAGGTAAAATCTCATATTTATAGATATTTCTTGTTGCTTTTAAAGAACTTTGACTAATACAATTGATAAATAAATAAACTAGAAATTATTGATACTACTAAGAAAGTATTAAACATTTAAATAGTGATGCTGAAATGACAGTAATTATGATGACAAATTTTTAGGACAAGATATAGAGAAATGAGACACTGAGCAAAAATTTAGCCAGTTAAGAGTGAAGTTATTGTTATTGTCTTCTCTATATTTGTATATATTTTGGAGGAAGGAAAGTGATACAGCGACAATATTGAGATCCTGTTTAGTCAAGTTAGTCAAGTATTAATTATAAAATAAGTACTAAGAAAAATCCACTTAAAAGAAGATATACTGTTTTCCAAATTCATATAAAGGTATATGAATGAAATACAACTCAAAAATTCAAAAGAAATGTCAAGAACTGGGAAAATGCCATGGGAAATACTAAAGTCAGTAGAAAGTATGATAGTAAAAGTAAATAACAATTTATATAAATCTATAATCTAAATTCAGTTGGAGCGAGTAACAGTATATAGAAATAATTAGATTGGTTGTTGAACAAAATCTAGCTCCTTGAAAGAGACCCCATTAATTTATAAATACACAAATTCAAAGTAAAATAATGGAAAGAACATTTTCACTGATAATGCAAGAACCTGAAAGAACCAAAATCCCCACTCTAACAGTGAGAATGAGCTGGATAGATTATAAAATCTAGGCTTTTTTTTTTTTTGAGCTCATCAGAATGGTGAGACACAAGACAAAAATGTGAACTGAATTCCAAAGGGTGACAACTTCCTCCAAACAGTGATATGAAACATATGCTAATTTACCTTTGGCAGTGAAAGTTGACAACCATGGTAATAGTTAAGAAAAAAAAAACTTTTGTTTGTTTGCTTGTCTGTTTATTTTGGTTTTGGTTTTAACACTAGAGGCTGCATTTGGACTAGTATGATAGTATAGAATCCACTAGAACCTCAATCAAAAGGAAAATCCATGCCCACCATCTGAATTCCAAAAGTCTCTCAAAGAGAAAGATAGGACACAGCAGGAAACCTTACAGAGTTTCTTCTTTGCCCAGGAATCCAGAACCTTCTCCAAAATCTTTTCACTTACAAAGTAAAATCGTCTTCCCACTGAGGCTAAAGTGGGTCCACAAATATACCTCAAAGCATAGTTTTAACAAGATTTTTTCATTCAATGATAAAATTTGTAATTTACTTTTTATTTTAATTGCATTTATTGATTCATTCGTTTACTATACACATTTTCAATGCAAGACTCAGGGTAGTGGCAATGATACAACAATGGATATTACATGAATCCTGCATTCAAGGTACCCACACTCTAGTGTCAATAGACTTGAACCAAATTTAGAACCCAGCTGTAATAATTGGCTCATGTTGGGTGCCTCAGAATATCCACCGCATTCTATTCACTTAAAATGATCTGTTTCATATGATTCCCAAATTAATATGGTTAATCCAGATTTCAAATCTATTAGAAATCAGACATAATATAAAAGTTAAGAAATCATTGTGAAAATAAGGCTATTGCAACAAAATCATATGCATCCTTTGGTTTATAAACCAGCAAAGTTTGACTGAACATTTTTGCTTCATTCTATCCTATTAATCACTCTTTTTAACAAATACAAGGAGTTCCTTGGAAGGATTTTGTTGATCCCTGCTGGGCTTAAAACTTCAATTAAGTGACTACTATGATTTTTTCCTATGATAACTAGCTTAGTTTCCTCAATTTTTCTACATAATTCATATCTGTGAGAGCAAGAACATATTGGTTGGAATAAATTTGTATCCCAGAAGGAGCAATTATATATTTTCTCATGTGACTGATACTGCATGTAAGTCTGTTGGTGAGCAGGAACCTGTGTCTTGTAATTCTTTTAATTTCATTTATATTCATCAGGGATATGAGCCAGATTTCTTTTGGCTTCAGCACATTTGTTGATGCCTAGAGAGAAGAGAGGATTTTTTCTTCTGTTTTCTAGTTTTTGCCAAGTTTAACACCTTCTTTTGCAGAATTTACTGTTGTTATTATTGACCAGGCATAAATTTTCTGCCTTTACCACCATCTCATTCTAAACCCAGCATCCTTTCCTATGACATTACTTTGGAATATAAGTTAAATTTTTGCATTTCTAAATAGTCTAGATTTGAGATTATAAATTAAGACTTTTAAGATAAAAACTTGCTAAGAGGCTATATTTTGGAAACATTGTGTTTACTATGTTAGTCAGAAATTTACATATTATTGATACACTCCATTTATCTTAGCATCTGTTATCCAATTTCTTAACTACAAATGAACACATTTTAATTTTCACTGGTTGCTTCTCCTAACAAACTAAGTGATAACTGGCATTATGAACTTCATTTTATAGAGAAGGGCATGCCACTTTCATTTTTAATCTGCATATGGCTAGAAAATAATTTGTATGTATACTTTTCAATGTATGTATCTTTTGAAAAGGGTAATAAGTTTGTGAAGCATCCTCACTGTTAAAGAAATAAATATGAACAATAAGATGAAATAGTACACTTAAATGCCATTACAAATATTTTCTTGTATAAATTTCCTATTTCTGATATTATAGCCAAGTAATGATTTGAAAGGGTACAGTATTTTCCCTTCGGCTTCCCTTAATGTGTGTATTTTTCAATGCCATTATTTTACGGCTGCAAATCATGTAAAGACACCAGAATGGTTAAATGCATAGCTAATGCCTATGAATATTTTTCATAATTTTTCTTGCCTAATTTTTATTTATCTCCTCATAAGCTAACTAAATTAATATGCTTGTTCTTGCATAACTTTCATTATATTCATTGCTTGATTAAATCTGGTATCTGTGATTTTGTAATGATAAAGAATTCTGAATGTATTGTAGGACATTCCTTCTCTTTGCACTATGCTTTGAGGCACTGAGACCCTGCAGTGAAAGCCATTGACTGCAAAAGCACTCTCTGCCTGGTCCAAGAGACATGCAATTGAGAAGCTGAAACACCCATGAAATGTGTTCCCTCAGATAATAAGTAGGCACAAATTTATCGTAGCTGCTGGAAATAACCTTCCTCGCTATTTATGTAATACATGTATTCGCTATGTAATTTGAATTTATAATACATAAATTAGCTAATTATGTAGTACATGTATTAAATGTATAGGGATATACAGGCACATACTCATATTCATATATGTGATATGACACTTTTAGAATAATATAATACAAGCAATCACTCATTTGCCCATAACCTGCAATTTAACTGATGAAAGAATGCTAATATCTTTGAAACCTACCTGTGTCCTTAAGTGATTTCATTTCCAGACAAGAATTAACTACATTCTTGAATATTTCATTATCAGTCTACTTTTCTTTATACCTTTACCAAACAAGTACATACCCCTTAATAATATAAATAATGATTTGTTACAAATATAAATACATTTAATTCATCTATTTCCATTGGTATTTAATATCCTACAATTTATTCATTTTCTTGCTAATGGGTATTTGGATTGCCTCAAGATTTTTGCTATTGTCTTAAAGTTGGCATGTGATAATAGAGTCCAATTTCTCCGCATCCTCCCCAACATTTATTTTCCTTTCTTAAAATAGCTATCCACATGGATGTGAAGTAGTCTTGCATTTTGGTTTTAATTTGAATTTCCCTAATGGCCTATGTACTTTTGCCCATTTGTACAATTCTTTGGAGAACTGCCTATTCAAGTCCTTTGCCCATTTTTTATTGGATACTCTGTCTTTTTTGCTGTTGAATTGTAGGAATTATTTATAGAGTCTTAATAGTATACCTTTATCTGATATATAGTTGCATAGCATTTTGGTCCACTCTGTAGATTGTCTTTTCAATTTCTTGATAATTTATTAGAAGAACAAGTTTTTTAATTTTTATGACATCAAATTTATTTATTGTTTTTTTGTTGCTCATGTTATAAGCATCATATCTAAAAATCCACTGCCAAATCCAAGGTCAGGAATATTTTCTCTTTTATTTTATTCTAATAAATTTATATTTGTAGCTCTTATATTTAGGTCATTTTTCCATTCTATGTTGATTTTTGTATATTGTATGAGGTGGGGGTCTAACTTCATTCTTCTGCCTGTGAATATCCAGTTTTCCTAACACCAATTTTTGCAGACTATTCTTTCCCCTACATATACTAAGCATCCTCGATGAAAATAAGTTGACTATGGTATATGGATCTTTTTCGGGTCTTTCTATTCTGTTCCAGTGATCTATTTGTTCATCTTTGTGCCAGTAGCATCTGTTTGGATAACTGTAGGTTTGCAATACAATTTGAAATCAGGAAGCATGAATCTTGCAACTTTAATCCTTACAGTTCCAGTTCCATATGTATTTTGAGGATTTATCTCTTTTCCCTTTTCCAGAAAAGGGTTGTTAGAATTTTAATAGGGGTTACATTAAATTTGTATATTACTTTGAGTAATTTTGAAATATTCACAGTGTTAAATCTTTCAGTCCGTGAATATGTATCCTGTCATTTATTTAGATCTTCTTTCATTTCTTTCAGCAGTGATTTATAAGATGTTGTATACTGTCTTCCGTATTCTCAATTACATTTAGTCATAGATCTTTCATTCATTTAGATGCTATTGTGAATAAATCATTAGTTTAATTTCCTGTTTGGTTTATCCATTGCTAATGTACAGGAATATGATTATTCTTTGTGTATTAATCCTGTATGTCACAACTTTGCTAAAATTGTTTTCAGCTCTAATAGTTTATTTGTGCATTCCTTTGAGATTTCTATATGTAAGATCATGTTGTCTGCAAATGGAAATAATTTTACTTCTTCCTTTTCAAATTGGATGCCTTTTATTTCTTTTTCTTTCTTAATTGCTCTGGAAAGAATTTCTAGTACAATACTGAATAGCAGTGGGCATTCTTGTCTTTTTCCTGATCTTAAGGGGGAAGCTTTAAGTCTTACTTCATTTAGTATGAAGTTAGCTGTGGGTTTTCATAAGTGGACTTCATCATATTGAGAAAGTTTACTTCTATTCCCTCTTTCTGGGTGAACTTTTATTAAGTAAGGCTACAGCATTTTGTGGCATGCCATTTCTGAATTTATAGTAATAGTCAAGTTATTTTTTCCTTCATTCTATTTACATAGTATCTCACTTGGTTATGGAGTATAATCTTTTTAATATGTTGTTGGATTTTATTTATTAGTTTTTTTAAAAGGATTTTTGTATCTATATACATCAGGAGAACTGGCTTAAAATTTTCTTTTCTTGTGATGAATTTTAAAGTGGTCCCACTTCTTGAATTCTTTGGAATCAAGTTGAGAAGAATTGGTACTAATTCTTCTTTAAATGTTTGGCAGAATTCATCACTGAAGTCATCTAGTCCTGGACTCTTCTTTGATGGAAGCTTCTGATTATATATTCAATCCCTGTGCTTCTTAAAGGTTCGTTGATGCTTTCTATTTCTTATTGAGTCAATTTGGATAGTTGATGCATTTCTAGGAACTTTCCATTCCTTCTTGACTATCTAGTTTGTTGGTCTATGATTGCTTATAATAGTCTTTTCTTTTTCAATTTTAGATAATTTCATTGTTCCCAAGAGAAAGAAAACCATAAACACACCCTTGTTAAATATGAAATCTAAACCTCTTCTTAACCCTTGTCCTTCCTCCCATTATTTACCTCTGCTATAGCTGTAGTAGTGTTGATGTTTTCCTTTTAAACATAGCCCATAGCATGCAATAGCAGTTTTTCCCCTATACCCTGGTCTTAAACACTCTTTGCACATGAATCATACCTTTGAAGTAGTTCTTGCAATAACTAATTTATATTTCTAGTGTTAATCATTGGGACATGCAAGTCTATACAACCCCTTTCAATTTTGTTCCTCTTCAATATGGTAATATCACTTATAGACCCACTAGAGAACCACTATCCCTTCTATGTATTCTCTGACATTGGAGTTCAACCTTATTAGCTATTTGTTTGCCCATCTCTAGCTTGTATGTATCTCTAACTCCTCTGTATTCTGCATTATAAGCCTCTGACTTTACCTTTACCATGGTCATAAAAGGAAATCATACAGTATCTGTTCTTTTTGTGTCTGGCTAATTTCACTCAGTGTTATGTCCTCAAGGATCATCCATCTTATCATATGCTTCAGGACGTCATTTCATCTTACTGCTGCATAGTATTTCATCATATGTATATATCACATTTTGTTAATCTACTCATCTGTAGATGGACATTTAGTTTGTTTCCATCTTTTGGTGATTGTGAATAATGCTGCTATGAACATCAGTGTGCAAATGTCTATTTGTGTCATTGCTTTCAGCCCTTCTGGGTATATACCAAGTAGTGCTATTGCTGGGTCATAGGACAACTTGATATTTAGTTTCCTAAGGAACCACCAAACAGTCTTCCATAGTGGCTGCATGATTATACATTCCTACCAGCAGAGCATAAGTGTCCCAATTTCTCCACATCCTCTCCAGCATTTATAGTTTCCTGTTTAACAGTCACCATTTTTATAGGTGTGAGGTGGTATCTCATTGTAGTCTTGATCTGCATTTCCCTTACAGCCAATGACATGAGCATTTCTTCATGTGTTTTTTTTTTTTTTTTTTTTTTTAAAGGAAAGACAGAGAGAAGGAAGGAAGGATAGAAGGAAGGAAGAAAGGGAAACATTTTTAAACATTTTCTTGTTTTATTGTATTCTGTTTCTCCGTTTTTGTTACATGGGCTGGGGCCGGGAATCGAACCGAGGTCCTCCGGCATAGCAGGCAAGCACTTTGCCCGCTGAGCCACCGCGGCCCGCCCTCTTCATGTGTTTTTGAGCCATCTGTATTTGCTCTTCAGAAAATTCCTATTCATATCTTTAACCCATTTTATAGTTGAATTGTTTGTTCTTTTGTTGTTGAGTTGTATGATTTCTTTGTGTATATAGGATATCAAAACTTTGTCTGGTGGTGATTTACAAATATTTTCTCCCCTTTAATTTGTTGTTGAGTTGTATGATTTCCTTGTGTATATAGGATATCAAAACTTTGTCTGGTATGTGATTTCCAAATATTTTCTCCCCTTTAATTGGCTGTCTCTTCACCTTTTTGAAAAAATCTTTTGAGGTGCAGAAGCATTTGATTTTGATGACTTCCTATTTACCTATTTTTCCCTTTGTTGCTTGTGCTTTGGGTGTAAAGTTTAGGAAGCAATCTCCCATTACTAGGTCTTGAAAATGTTCCCCTACATTTTCTTCTAAAAGCTTTATGGTGCCAGTTCTTATAGTTAGACATTTGATACACTTTGAGTTAATTTTTGTGTAGGGTGTAAGATAGGGATCCTCTTTCATTGTTTTTGTTATTGAGGTCCACTTGTTCCATGCCCACTTACTGAAAAGACTATTTTGTCCCAGTTCAGAGGATTTAGGGGTCTTGTGAAAAATCAGTTGACCATAGATTTGGCGGTCTATTTATGCACTCTTGATTCCATTCCATCAGTCAATTCTTCTGTCTTTGTGCCAGCACCATGCTGTTTTGACCACTGTGGCTTTATAATAGGTTTTAAAGTCAGGAAGTGTTAATTCTCCCACGGTGTTCTTCTTTTTTAGGATGCTTTTAGCTATCTGGGTTCTCTTTCTTTCCAGATGAATTTGATAGTTAGCTTTTCCAAATCTTCAAAGTAAGTTGTTGGAATTTTTATTAGTACTGTGTTGAATCTGTAGATCAACTGAGGGAGAAATGACATCTGAACTATATTTAGCCCTCCTATCTATGACCAGGGAATGTCTTTCTACCCATTTAGATCTCCTTTGATTTCTTTCAGCAGTGTTATGTAGTTTTCTGTGTACAAGTCCTTTAGATCCCTAGTTAAGTTCATTCCTAAGTATTTGATTCGTTTAGTTGCTATTTTGAATGGATTTTTTTCCTTAACTGAATCTTCAGCTAAGTCATTGCTTGTGTATAGTAATGTTGCTGATTTTTGCACATTAATTTTATATCACACCACTTTGCAAAGTTTGTTTATTAGCTCAAGTAACTTTACTATAGATTTCTCAGGATCTTCCAAGTATAGAAGATACTGCAAATAATGAAAGTTTTACTTCTTCCTTTCCAATTTGGATGCCTTTTATTTCTTTGCCCTGCCTGATTGCCCTAGCTAGAACTTCTAGCACAGTGTTGAATAATAGTGGTGACAGTGGGCATCCTTGTCTAATTCTTGATCTTAGGGGAAAAGTTTTAGTCTCTCTCCATTGAACATAATTCTGGCTGTGGGTTTTCACATATAACCTTTACCATATTGAGGTAGTTACCTTTGATTTCTATCTTTTGGAGTGTTTTTATCAGAAAAGGATATTGAATTTTGTCAAATGCTTTTTCATCATCAATTGAGATGATCATGTGATTTTTCCCTTTCAATTTGTTAATGTACTTCATTACATTAATTGATTTTCTTGTGTTGAACCACCCTTGCATTCCTGATATAAATTGCACTTGGTCATGGTGTATAATTCTTTTAATGTGTTATTGGATTTGATTTGTTAATATTTTGTGAAGAATTTTCTGCTTCTCTTCAGCATTTGACAGACTGATTAGTATGTGCCTTGGGGAAGGCCTCTTTGGGTTTATTCTGTTTGGAGTTTGTTGGGCTTCTTTGACTTGTATATTTATGTCTTTTATAAGAGTTGGAAAGTTTTCTCCCATTATATTCTCAACTAGTCTTCCTAGAGCTTTACACCTCTCTTCTTCTTCTTCTGGGACACCAATGATTCTTATATTTGTGCGCTTTGTTTTGTCTATCATTTCTCTGAGGTCCAATTCAAAGTTTTCCATCTTTTTTTGCCATTTGCTGTTTTGTGTGTTTAAAATCATTTATCCTGTCCTCTTTATCACTTATTCTTTCCTCTGTTCCTACAAATCTGCTGTTGTGTGCCTCTAGTATGTTTTTTATTTGGTCAACAGTCTTTAATCTCTGTGATATCTGCTATTTTTCTATTTATTCTTTCAAATGCCTCTTCTACTGTCTTCTTGATTTTCTTTATGTCATTAGCCATCCCACTTATTGTATTAAGTAGAGTTAAATGAACATCTTTGACTGGTTGTTCTCTGGTGTTTTAATTCAGCTGTTAGACAGGGGTATATCTGTCTGCATTGTGATATGTTTAGTGATTTTCTGTTGTTTTACTTGCATGTAAATATCTTGATTGATTTACTTTGGGAGTTGATTTTCTTCAACAGTCTAAAGACTTGTGTTTGTGGGGTGGATATGTAACAGGGTGCAGGATATGGGGTAGGGCACAATAGTGCAGTGATCTGTTGCAGCGCAGGGGTAGGTGCAGGTTGGGGATATTATGCTGGTGCTTATGATCACAGTTGCCCAGCTCCAGGGAAGATGTCGCTGTGCAGGCAAACAGGTCTGGGGGGGGTGTCACCTTGTTGTGCACTGGTCTAGGACATGAGGCCCTTTGTATGTATGTGCAGAGCTATGACAGTGGATCAGCATTAAGCCTTCATGGGCTGGGGACTGATGAGACCTGGCTGCACAGGTCAGTTCTTTCTCAGAGCTGGGAAGTGTGACTGAAGGCCATGCTCATGCATGGGTCTAGGAGTGCAGAAAATTGATGTTCCCAGAGCTGAGGGATGTGACTGGGGGCCAAGCACATTCACTGGTGTAGGAGCGCTATAAGCTGATGTGCCTGATGTGCAGAGCTTAGGGAGAGTGGAGTGAGGCTGTGCAACACTATGGGTGGGGGGCGTGTATAGCCTGGATATGGAGGAATGCATTGGCAGCTTTTATGTGCTGTGTACAGCCTGCAGGGATCAAGGAGGGGGAGGAGTACAGGAAAGGTGGGTTGGGTTGCACTGGGGTGGGTGTGTGGGGCAGGTAAGCCTGCTGGGCACTGGGGGTTGGTGGGGCAGGGGCGCTTGGAGCACGGGAAGTGGGGGTAGGTGATGGGGTTCAGTTGTGTGGAGTGTGGGGTGAGTCACAGGTCATGGCACTGTGCTGGTGAGGGTGTTCAAGGAACATGGTTTGGCTTACTTCTTAGTCCCCATCTCCCCATCCACGCACTCCTGTGGGTTCTGTGCTTCTGCATTAGGCTCCAGTCCTCTGCCTCTCAGTTCCTTGGTCTCTGCAACCAAGGCTGCCCTATGTGGTGCAGAAAGCTCTCCTAGGTCAGCTGCACTGCTAAATCATCATCTCAGTCACCTGCCAGTCCCTCCTCTAATTGTTCCTTGGAACAGGGCTGAACTCTACCTTATTCAGACATCTTCCCAAAACAAATATAATAGTTTTTTAAAATCCTTTTTATTTCAATAATGTCAGTAGTAATATCACTATTTTCATTTGTGACTTTAGTTATTTGCATATTTTCTCTTTTTTTCAGCCAGCCTAGCTGTTGGTTTGCCAATTTTATCGGTGTTTTCACATAACCAACTTTTTGGTTTTTTTAATGCTCTCATTTTCTATTCTTTATTTTATTTACCTCCACTCTAATCTTAATTATTTCCTTTATTCTTCTAACTTTGGGTTTACTTCATTCTTGTTTTACTAGTTCCACAACACCTCAACTTAATTTACTAATTTAGGATCTTTTTTTTTTTTTAAATATAGGCTTTCATACCTCTAACTTTCCCTCAGAGCACTACCTTCATGGCATCTCATAGGTTTGTTTTGATATTAATATAGTTATCTCTGATCTTTTTGGTTTACTTTTTGCATGAAATATCTTTTCCATCCTTTCACTTTCAATCAAATTGTTTCTATAAATGTAAGATGAGTCTCCTGTAAACAGCATGTAGTTGGGCTATATTTCTTTATCCATTCTTCCAATCTTTCCTTTTTGATTGAAGAGTTTTATTTTTCTATTTAAGGAAATTATTGACAAGACAAGATTTACTTCTGTCATTTTGCCAATTCATTTTTGTAGATCTTATATATTTTTTGTCTATTCTTTCTTTCATTACTGCTTTTCTTTTTGTTTAGGTGTTATTTTATAATAAGCCATTTTGAATCACATATCCTTTCATTTTTTTGTAAAATTTTAAAGACATTTCCTTCATGGTTTCCACAGGGATTACCTATTGCAAACTAAATCTATTACAATTTAGTTTATGTTGATTCCAATCTGACTTCAAAAGCCCACAGATACAGAGAAACCATATCTGTCCAGCCTTCTCTTTTATGTTGTTCATGTCACAGATTATAACTTAATGCATCGAATGTGCAGCAACAAAGATATTTCTTGTTTTTCTTATGCATTTGAATGTCCGGACTTATATGAAATGGAAGACAGTGTTAAAAAAGAAAAATGAAATAATACTGCAGTATGTATTTCCTATATTGTTACTTACACCAGAGATATTTATTTCTCCAACCAGCATTGAGATGTAGAATAGTGTCCATTACTTTCAACCTGGAAGACTCCCTTTAGCATTGCCTATAAGGCGTGTCTAGTGGTAATAAACGCCTTAGGTTTTCTTTGCCTGGAAATATCTTAACTTCCTCATAAATTTTAAAGGATAACTTTGCTGGACATATTATTCTTGGGTAACAGCTGTTTTCTCTTTCCACATTTTATATCAATCGCCTCTTTCCTCAAATGATCATTTGCTTTGCTTTGATTTAGATTTAATATATTTTCAAACTTTGCTTATTTTTTTAGGTGTCACAGGATGCTTTCACTATTGCTTCAGTCTTTTACCTTATTTTTTTGGCATGAGCAAGGTCCTGCGTCTCCAGCATCACGGCAGGCAAGAATTCTACCACTGAGCCACCCCTGCCTGCCCTTTTACTTCCTTTTTTTTTTTTTCTTCAATCTTTTTATCCTATTACCATGTAAAGCTTTGGTTGTTAATAGAAAAATTATTTAGATAGTCTGGAGAAAATGAAATGAAAATAGTATATTTATATTCTACCCTTTTTAAGTATTAGTTAAATTCAAGAGTTTAAATTGAAGGCAAATAGTGTCATGTGCCTCAGATGAATTTTAGAATCCTTTGTATACATTGCTCACAGATTGATTTTACAAAAGAGGCAAGACTTAAATCTACAAATCTATGTATTCAGCCATAAGTCAAAGTTTTCCTTTTTTCTCTGAGTGACCGGCTTTGTATTTTTCTGTGAGAATGCATGTTCAGATAATATTGGTTTCATCTTCTTTTCAAACGATCTGCCAGATACTTAAAGTTGTTTGCAAATTTGAACACTAAGCATGTCAGTTGACTTCAATTAATATTATTTACCCAACTATAAAAGAAGGTTGTTATGAAAACACTTTTTAATGTACCATTAAAATTATTTTCTATAATTCCAAACCCAACATAAATCTTTACTTTATTTTGACTTAGGAGTTTGCAGACCTTTCTGAAAAGGTCCAGATACCAAATATTTTAGGATTTGCAGGTCATATGGTCTCTGTCCCAACTTCTCAACTCTGTTATTGCAGTGAGAAAATAGCTATATGAATCTGAAAATGAATAGATAAAACCGAATCCCAATAAAATTTTTATTTACAAAAGCAGTGGCAGACTGGATTCTGTCTGTTGACTATAGTTTTATCTACATACTTCTGATGATAATTTAGGAGATGGCTTTAAATTGAAGCATGATTTTCTCTTTGCTGTGTAATACAAGCCAGAAGGGATAGCTTAATAAGGGAGTTGGGTTAAACAAAATTAAAGAAATTAGGAAAACAAGACCAAGGTGGGGAGATTGAACTTAATGATTATATAGCTAACATATATTAAAATTAGAAGAAAGTTGTCAAGATTTCGACTGAAACAACTATCAAAGCTGTACTATGAATATGGTTGCCAAACCAAGAACCCAGGATAACTTTTGTTTCATTGGAAAACTATAATTTGTAAACATAAGGAAATATGAACCCTACACGTTAACAGTTTACCTGATCCCAGCCAAAGATGTCAAGATTACCTTCAACAAGAAGCTCTTAATGATTAACCTTAAGAATTTATAAATTAATCTAAACAATTCAGGCTATATTTATATGCTTTTTAAGAAACTTCGATATCATGAGATCTGGACTTTTCTGGACAATTTTCAACACTAGCGATAGAAGAAAACAAATGTATCCATTTTTCGTTCTAACAATTTTCATCAGTGAAACGTTATAAACACAGTGCAAGCATTCTAACTCTAGAGTATGGTATAAAACCAGCGATAAACAGGAGTTCATAATCGTGGATACATATATTTTTTTTCTTTTTCTATATAAATCTTTAAAAATCAGCATTGGGACCTTAAATACATAAAATAAATTTTTAAGACTGTAGAAATTTTAAAACCTTAAATGTTTAAAAGAAATTTTTGAATAACTCAAGTGAGTCACACAATACAATGCATTTTATTATACTTTTCTTTTAAAATCTCTGAATTTGATTATATATTTTAGAATGGCACAAAAACTAAGGTAACAAACATTGTATGAATGTCATGAATATTTATCTATGTCCTCTCAGCTGTTAAAAACAGGAGCTATACTGCAAAAAATAGCTGAATGATTCAAATGCAGCAGGAAAAAGATATACAAAAAGAAAATCTAATAAAATTTGAACCAACCAATCAGCTATAACATAATACTTTCAATTGATAATAATACCTTCAATTGATAAGCTGATAGATGTTGAGTACAAATAAGCTTATAAAAAGTAAATTAAAAGTTTATATTTATTCTGAAGTTTTATCTAGATGATTGAGGTAAATAAATCAAACATGCAGAAAAAATTGCACATTTTTATTGATGAATGTGATATGCTCAGTGAAAGATCATTATAGTATATATAAAATTATTTTAGTTTTATCTGAGAACATTACTGAAATAAAATTCCATTGAGCCAAAACAACATAAGAATATAATATTTTATAGAGATTTTAAGCGAATCATTGAAGTCTACTGACAAGAACAATGATGCATCAAAATACAGCATTTTAAAACAAATAAGAGTGTACTTATGGAGACAGTTGGAAACTTGGTTAAAACAAATAGATAGTATAAGATAATCTATAAAGATTGTTATGCAAAAGATTACATTAAATTCCTATCCTTTTAAAAAAAATATTGATGGAAAAACTGATATGAAAGGTCTGACTGTCACATCTAGCACATCTACTAAATAATTTTAGAATTAAAGAAATTAGCTGGTTAATCAGAATAAAAAGTTGCTTTTCTCTAATTACCTAGATATAACAATGCAAAATTATTGAGCAAAGTTATTCCAATAATTTTATTTTGAGCTTTATTTCACCTATGAAGTTCAAATGGTTGAGAGCACATTATAGTGTAAACTATAGCTACTTATTTATAATGAGGTACAGTACAAAATGATTAGGTAGTCAATTATCTACCAATTATTTTTATTCCTTTATCAAAATAAAGCTAATTATTTATTTTCTCCAAATTGCAATGGTTTTATTTTCAGTGATGCCATTGTATTGTCTTTAATCCAGGTTTCTTCCAAGTTACTTGAGCAATATGCTTCATGTTTTACGATATGTTTATATTAGTTATTCCAGTATATTTAGATCTTTTTTCCCCACATAACGGCAATTATTTATTCAGATATACTACCATGGAGGAATGTAATTAGTGAAAATACAAATGTAAGCAAGTGTAAAATCATGCAGCTTAACTAGATGGAGCCTGTGAGGTCACAGGAATGGGTCATGGAATGAGAAAACAAATTTCTGATTAGGGAACTCCAAGAGAGATAGGAAGACATTTGGAAAGCAAATTAAAATAGTAAATGAGAAGAAAAAGATGAAGCAAAAAATAAAAGACAGGCAAGTCTAAGAAGGAAACTTTATTCTCTACATATATATTCAAGGGATGTAAATGTGAAATGAAATTTGAAGATTATAATTCGGCAGGGATTATTCATTGCTATTTCTATTTCGAATATTTTCCAATAAGCAAGCTGAACATATATTTTAACTCTAGATGGAAAATGAACATACCTGTGCTAGGCTGCTGTATCTTACTTCTGTTATGCATGCATTATATTATTTAAACAATCATCAGTGTAGACCAAATATCCATTGCTATCAGCCTCTCATCTGAGGAGTGGATGTATTCAATTTTAGAAAGTGAGTAGAATGTAGTACTCAAAAGAACTATATCAATAATGAATGAAGGGAAATGGAACAAATGCATTTTTAATAGCTCTGTGATGAAATAAATATTAATTTGAAAATCTTACTGTGTTCTCTTTTAGGTCTGTGAATGGATGCTGTACCAAATATCTGATAGAAAATAGAATAAGTTTCTGTGTTAAAGTCAGAATGCTATATTTGTGTAGCATACGCTTCTACAGTTTTTTTTTTTTTAGTTTTCTGAAATTGCTTGATTTTAGCATGGTTAGAAAAATTTTTAAAATAACAGATATGAGCTAGCCTTTCCTATGTTAATTATTACCGATATTAATTATAATCTTTTATTCCACAGTGATATTTTTGACTGAAATAGAATTTAAAATTCTGTCCTTTAAACATCTCATTGTCAGCTGCAATGATTTTTTTATTTTATGAGTAAGAATGAATAATTAATGTTTTCAGAACCTCATTATTTATACTGCCATATTATCCCAAGATAAAATTTAGTACTTCCAGCCATAACCTCAATACATATTCAGAATTTCTATGAGTGTATTCCTTATTTTAATTATTGATGTATAAGAAAAAAATATTGCTACTCAGTAGGTAATACTATGATGCCAATTATAATAATTTTCTTCAACTTAATGAGTTTTTTTCCTTTAGAATAAGGATGATGAAGTTCAACGTATTTATTTTCAGAGCAGTATATGGAAAAGATATTTTGAGTTGGATTTACTTCACATTAACTGTTTTTTTTTAATTAATTGTTTTTAAAACTGAAAAAAGCTGCATAACCTTTACTTTTAACTACTTGTATTAATTTTTATGACAGCTTAGTTTTTTTAAAAAAGTAAAATATGAATAACAGTTACATAGGCCTTCCTTTATCACTGAGGAGTTAATATCATCTGGCTTCATGCTCTTAGAATTTCAGAGCAATGCTTCCTATGAACTCAGATTCTAAATTAATATGTGTTTTAATAATGCATTATGATATCAACTATTTCAAGAAGGGTATTCATTGGTTCAGAGTAGTGTGTGGGGTGAAAATTAAACAGCAAATTGACTAAACTATTTTTTAATTCCATGGGTATGTTATGCTGCTTTTGCCTACTTAAATATATCTTTGTAACTTCATGTGGCAAGTCACTGTAGTCACACAAGTATATTGAAGTATCAATCTATTGTGAAAACGGAGTAGCTAATAGCTTCACTCACCAACCTGAAATGCCATTTTATTGTCTGATATGCTTGACCTTCTTTTTTATACAGTGAACTGCAAAAATAAATAAATAAATAAATAAATAAATAAATAAATAAATAAATAAATAAATAAAAGAGAACAAATGAATCATGTTAACCTACCAATAATCCTTCATGACAATTTCCAAGACCTCTGTTCCTGCAGAAAATATACAAGTCATGTTGACACCAACAAACTTGATTGTCTTCACTAGATAGCCCTTCCACTGCAAAGGTATTCTGCCTGTCCAAGTTACAAAATGAATAAGCAGGATCCAAGGGCATCCCACCTAAAGCAACCCTGTAGCTCGGTCTCCCTTGCTTTTCTCTCTATTCCCATACCCTCCCTTAGTTCCTAGCAGCCATATATACAGTCTGCCCAAAACTTGCCTTTTGAACATTAATCTTCTGTTGCTGGTCCTCATTAATTCTACTTTAGTTCAATAAACTTCTTCTATACTTTGATTTTCCAAGTCAGTTTTGACCTAAACAATTTGCTGTTAGAAGTGGGATTCAAAGGAGGATGCCAGGATGATGCTCAGACAACAGCTAAGGGAAAAACTTTTTTTCCAGCAAGAATCCTTTGTGTTTTATCTTCTCTGGGTTCATTGTCTGGCTGTCCTGACTAGCCCCTCTCAGATCTCTGAACTCCCTCCAAGTTGCTATTGAGGTCATATTCATTTGTTGAGCTAAAGTCTGGTTAGCCCGCAAAATACCGCCCCCCCCCCCATTACGGTTATTTTGTTCATAAGGTAAGAGATTTCTCTACTGTTTCTCTGATTCTTCTGTTGTAATTTGGGAAAAAAATCAATCAATCAACTCTAGGGAAGCACCTGCACAAAGGATGACTACTCATTTTATACTCTCTAACTTTGGACATAATTATTGTTCTTTTCTTAAAAAGTGGACAAAATTAATCTTTGATGACCCTAGATTAACTTGGCTTCAGTGGGGATATTTTAAACATTTCAGATTAAATTATCTCAGGGAAAATTTAAGTTCTAGCAAACTCTCTGAATGGAAAACTTTTAATAAGTGGTTTGTGGTTTTTAGAAGCTAATGGACATGAATCCAAAGCCCAGTTGGAATAATCAAAGGAAAATGAAAGACCTTAAAATAAAGACTCATAAACTCATGAAAGACTTTAAAGGAAAAACCCACAATCTTATGAAGGACATTAAAGCAGTGACTCATGATCTAATGGAAATTTTTAAAACAAGAGTCCTTGATCTCTGCAAAGTAACTGACAGCAAGGCTTGCTCCAGTCAGAAGCCATCATTCTCCCCTCCACAGCCCATTTTCCATACCCTTCTCAAGCCTCCATCCCAAATCTCTTTATCCCTCATTACTTAAGCCTGATCCTTCCTCCCTTTAGTCTCTAAATTTCTCCTCTCCCCCCTTGCTCCAATTTCATCTCTCAGTTTCCAGTTAAAGTTAAAACGCATATTGTCTGCAATTAAAACAAAGTAACTAAAGTTGTGCCCTCAAATGCTTAATCTTCATGGATTCAGAGTGAAGTAGCCAGCCCTCCACACCTCCAAGAATATCCTGCCAGCTTCTGTCTTACTTACAAGCTAGGAATCCCTGATCTTTTTCAGCTAGACCAATATGCTGTTGATCAAGGAAATGCTCTCCATTGGTTTGCTTAACAGGAATCATATCAGACTTCCAATCTTACCTTATGCAGGAATAGGCCCCTGAAGTACATTGGGATGTTGCAAGTCATTACACTACCAGGAACTACCTTTGTAGTTACTATCCAATAGTATCCCCCACTGCCTTCCCAAGACCTGTTGATCACTCAAAAGCCTGAGCCATAAAACAAAAGGATAGTGAATCTGTCCATGAATATTGCTCCCGCTTCAGTGAAGATTATGATGCAAACTCTGGTTTAAATCACAGCCATCACAGAACTCTCATAACTATCATTACATGGTTTCTGAAATTCTTCATCCTGAACTCTCCACTTTAGTCATGATTCTCACACTATCAATACCAAAGCACTCCTGTGAACAATGCTTGATTTCAGGACTCTCTCCAGTTAGAACAAAAGCAGAAAAATCCTACAGCTTCAATTTAGTCAGCTTCAAGGTCAGCAAAATCACCCATTACCAAACTTACCTCTTAATTACCTTCAAAGACAGTCCCCCACCCTTCCTGAGGCAGGAGCCTGCTTCTACTGCAAATCCCTTGGCACTAGAAAAATGAGTATCCCTTAATTATTGCTGAGAGAGACCTTAAAGTCCTTGTCCACTAAGAATTTATCAAATCCCCCTCCTTTCCCCATTTGACAAAAATATGCCCCTGCCATTTAACCCTGAGTTTTCAGCTTGAAAGTGCTTTGAGGAGATTAGTGTATGTATGGCTACTACCATTTCAGCCACTCCTCTAAGGTTTATCCCCATAACTATTTGTGGTAGCCCACTCTCTGTTCCATTGACTCTGGGACTACTCTGTCTTAAACCCCACATTATCCCAAAGCCTCCCTAGAATACTGGTTTACACTGTTGGGGGGATTGCAAACCATCCCTTTTCTGTCCCTCTTTCTAAACCTCTCACTTTAGTGTTTAGAGGCCTTACTGGAACTCACTCTTTCTTCTTTCCACTCACTCTGACATTTGTTCTTGGGGTAAGATTTCTTCTTAAAGTTTCATATGTCTCTCAACTTTCACACAAAAAGAATAATTTCACTAACAGTTGCAAACTCTCCCCAAGTCTCATCTTGCCCCCTGATTTGCACAGTTTTAAACATCCCATACATTCCCTAAAATGCCCTTGCATCTCTTCCCTGCACCTCCTTCTAAACTTCTGTCAACCTCACCCATCTTGCAGTGCCCACTATGCCTAACACCTTAAGTTGTCAAGATTAGATGAACACACTAATGGCATAATCGAAACCCAGTTAGGAAAATTCTGAGCAGTTCTCTCTTCCCTGGGTCAAAATCCTAGTCCTTACAAACTTATCGGCATAGCCTTTAGCCCTCATCAGGTTTTTTCTGTGACATAGTCACCAGTAGATCCATGCTCTTATTTCCTTAGTCTCAAACTGAAGTCAGTTCTTCCTTAGACTCATATTGGCAAAAAATCTCACAAACCCTCTCTGAGCCTCATAAAACTGTTTCTATGTCTCTCTCCACAGAGCCACCAGTCACTACACCCCCATAGGCCCAGGAGTTTGGGTCTATTGAAATGACATCTCCAAAAGCATGGGCTTGAGCCCTGGTGAAGAGGATCCTCACAAGACCTCCTCACCACCTTACACAACTGCCAAACTTTAAGGTGTAGAATCCTGGATAAATCTGTGTTGCTTAAAGCCAACTTTTCCACTTGAGTCAACCACAGAAGCTACCAGAGGCCTCACTGTAATTCTTTTGAGTGCTGAAGCAGATGGCATCTAATGCAGATTGCAATCCCAAGACCCTGGACCTGATCCTACAGGAGCAGATGGCACCAGAAGTAAACTGCTCTCCAAAGACTCGTGATGAGAGCTGAGTATAACTTCCTACAACTAAGCCACTATGTGATAATGATGAGAGCCATCCCTACTAGCACTGTTACCTGCTTTTTGCCTCTATTGTCATTACAATCCTAATATGGGCAGTTGCCATTATCTTTCTCCTTTAATTTTGGCTTTATTTCCCTCACCCTAATCTTAATTGTGTCCCTGTTCCCTTTTCCTACTAATGTACCTTCTTTGAATAATGATGCCATTGCTCAATTATCCCAAACAGTAACTACTGGAGAAAATTTAACTAATTGATGGATCTGTCATAACATCCACAGCACTCTTCCCCTTGACATGCTGGGGTACCCTTTAAGAGTTGTTTCCCACTGGCCAGGCACTTGTAATATTTCCAGGGACATCGCCATTCCCTTAGGCATTTATATAATTCTCCCTCAGCCCACTCCAAACAATCTATGTGTGTAATTTTCCACTCCAGAAACCCACTGTTATACAGAAAAATTCAGCAAAAGTGATGGAAGTATTTTTGTTTCAAACAACTCTCTCAAACCCAATACCTGCTCCCCCTCTGACTCTATCCAGCTGGACAGCAGGTAATTTCTCTACGTCTACAGTATCACTTTGTTCCCTCATCCTCTCTGCCACCAATAAGTGCAACTTTTGAAAAATCTGCCTCCCTTTATGTTTTACTTTTCTAGTAATAGCTCTGAAGGCTTCCTTTATCTTCCTTACCTCCACATAGTCAAACCCACAGGAAAATTGTGCTGTTTCCTCTCACACCCCAGCCACACTGTATATGATCCCACTCACATTCACTCGTGGCATCATAGAGCAATAGGACCCATCCAAACAGGAATAGGAGCCCTCTTAGGCTCAGCCACCCTTGGGGTTGGGTTCAGAATGCATGAAAACACCCTTTGAAACCTGTTACATCTGAACAAATAGCTTCCAAAAGAGGACAAACCCTCTTAGGACTTATCACTTCCCTCAATTCCCTCACAGCTGTGGTTTCGGATAACCAACTCACTTTAGATTATCTTTCAGCTGAAGAGGGTGGTGTTTGTGTTGTTGCCAATACCTCTTGCTGCACCTAGATCAAAACCACAGGACACTTCCGGAGAAGATGGTGGCTTAGTAAGACCCGCGGATGTTAGTTTCTCCTTCAGGACAGCTACTAGGGGAGTAGAAATGATACAGAACAGCTCCCAAAGCCATGACAGAGATAAAAAAAGACAGCGTACCCCATCCTGGAATGGCTGGCTGGCTGAGAGAACTGCACTGGTGAGATCGCCGAGGGGCACGGGCTTCACCGGGTGGGGCGGCAAGCGGCCGGAGTCACTCCCTTCCCCCTCCCTGGGCCGGCTGGGAGAATTGGACAGGCGGTCCCCTCAAACCGCGGCGGCTGGCACCCACACCACGCACACCCCTCCGGACCAACTGAGAGAATTGGATCGGAAATCCCCAGGACGCGGAGAATGGCGACGGGGGGGGGGGGCTCTTCCAAACCCGTGACTCCCCGGGAACGTGCACTCTCCCTGGCGGGCCGCTGCGGCTGGTGCCCTCCCGCCAAGCTTGGTGCCCCGGGCCTACTAGGATATTCGGACGGGCGCTTTCCTGGGCTGCAGCGGCCAGCGAGTCTCCCCACGTTCGGACCCCGGGCCGGCTGGCACTCTTCCAAGCCACTTTGGCTAGCGAAACTCCCGATCGGTGAGAGTTTTCCAAAGTTAAAGGACCCACAGCACCTTTTACTGGTGGGACCCACAGACAAACGTGTGCCACGAGTGCCACCTACTGGGCAGGATAAGAAAAACAGAACCCAGAGATTTCACAGAAAAATCTTACAACCTTGTTGGGTCCGACACCCAGGGAAATCTGACTAAATGCCCAGATGCCAGCAGCAGAAGATAACGGTTCATGCTCAGAAGATTGAGAATATGGCCCAGTCAAAGGAACAAACCAATAGTTCAAATGAGATACAGGAGCTGAGACAACTAATGCTGAATATATGAACAGAAATGGAAAACCTCTTCAAAAAGGAAATCGAGAAATTGAGGGAGGACATGAAGAGGACATGGGCTGAACATAAAGAAGAAATAGAAAAACTGAAAAAACAAATCACAGAACTTATGGAAGTGAAGGATAAAGTAGAAAAGATGGAAAAAACAATGGATACCTACAATGATAGATTTAAAGAGACAGAAGATAGATTAGTGATTTGGAGGATGGAACGTCTGAGTTCCAAAAAGAAACAGAAACTATGTGGAAAAGAATGGAAAAATTTGAGCAGGGGATCAGGGAACTGAAGGACAATATGAAGCACACAAATATACGTGTTGTGTGTTCTCCAGAAGGAGAAGAGAAGGGAAAAGGAGGAGAAAAACTAATGGAAGAAATTATCACTGAAAATTTCCCAACTCTTATGAAAGACCTAAAATTACAGATCCAAGAAGTGCAGCGCACCCCAAAGAGATTAGACCCAAATAGGCATCTAATCTCTTATAGATATATGGATATCTAATATATCCAGCAAAATTATCCTTCAAAAACGAGGGAGAAATTAAAACATTCTCAGACAAAAAGTCACTGAGAGAATTTGTGACCAAGAGACCAGCTCTGCAAGAAATACTAAAGGGAGCACTAGAGTCAGATACGAAAAGACAGAAGAGAGAGGTATGGAGAAGAGTGTAGAAAGAAGGAAAATCAGATATGATATATATAATACAAAAGGCAAAATGGTAGAGGAAAATATTATCCAAACAGTAATAACACTAAATGTTAATGGACTGAATTCCCCAATCAAAAGACATAGATTGGCAGAATGGATTAAAAAACAGGATCCTTCTGTATGCTGTCTACAGGAAACACATCTTAGACCCAAAGATAAACATAGGTTGAAAGTGAAAGGTTGGGAAAAGATATTTCATGCAAATAACAACCAGAAAAGAGCAAGAGTAGCTACACTAATATCCAACAAATTAGACTTCAAATGTAAAGCAGTTAAAAGAGACAAAGAAGGACACTATATACTAATAAAAGGAACAATTAAACAAGAAGACATAACAATCATAAATATTTATGCACCAAACCAGAATGCCCCAAAATACGTGAGGAATACACTGCAAACACTGAAAAGGGAAATAGACTCATATACCATAATAGTTGAAGACTTCAATTCACCACTCTCATCAATGGACAGAACATCTAGACAAAGGATCAATAAAGAAATAGAGAATCTGAATATTACTCTAAATGAGCTAGACTTAACAGACATTTATAGGACATTAAATCCCACAACAGCAGGATACACCTTTTTCTCAAGTGCTCATGGATCATTTTCAAAGATAGACCATATGCTGGGTCACAAAGCAAGTCTTAACAAATTTAAAAAGATTGAAATCATACACAACACTTTCTCGGATCATAAAGGAATGAAGTTGGAAATCAATAATAGGCGGAGTGCCAGAAAATTCACAAATACATGGAGGCTCAACAACACACTCCTAAACAACGACTGGGTCAAAGAAGAAATTGCTAGAGAAATTAGCAAATACCTCGAGGCGAATGAAAATGAAAACACAACATATCAAAACTTATGGGATGCAGCAAAGGCAGTGCTAAGAGGGAAATTTATTGCCCTAAATGCCTATATCAGAAAAGAAGAAAAGGCAAAAATTCAGGAATTAACTATCCATTTGGAAAAACTGGAGAAAGAACAGCAAACTAATCTCAAAGCAAGCAAAAGGAAAGAAATAACAAAGATTAGAGCAGAAATAAATGAAATTGAAAACATGAAAACAATAGAGAAAATCAATAAGGCCAGAAGTTGGTTCTATGAGAAAATCAATAAGATTGATGGGCCCTTAGCAAGATTGACAAAAAGAAGAAGAGAGAGGATGCAAATAAATAAGATCAGAAATGGAAGAGGAGACATAACTACTGACCTCACAGAAATAAAGGAGGTAATAACAGGATACTATGAACAACTTTACGCTAATAAATACAACAATTTAGAGGAAATGGAAGGGTTCCTGGAAAGACATGAACAACCAACTTTGACTCAAGAAGACACAGATGACCTCAACAAACCAATCACAAGAAAAGAAATTGAATCAGTCATTGAAAAGCTTCCTAAAAAGAAAAGTCCAGGACCAGACGGCTTCACATCTGAATTCTATCAAACATTCCAGAAAGATTTAGTACCATCTCTCATCAAACTCTTCAAAAAAATCGAAGCAGAGGGAAAACTACCTAATTCATTCTATGAAGCCAACATCACCCTCATACCAAAACCAGGCAAAGATATTACAAAAAAAGGAAACTACAGGCAAATCTCTCTAATGAATATAGATGCAAAAATCCTCAATAAAATTCTAGCAAATCGTATCCAACAACACATTAAAAGAATTATATATCATGACCAAGTAGGATTCATCCCAGGTATGCAAGGATGGTTCAACATAAGAAAATCAATTAATGTAATACACCATATCAACAAATCAAAGCAGAAAAATCACATGATCATCTCAATTGATGCAGAGAAGGCATCTGACAAGATTCAACATCCTTTCCTGTTGAAAACACTTCAAAGGATAGGAATACAAGGGAACCTCCTTAAAATTATAGAGGGAATATATGAAAAACCCACAGCTAATATCATCCTCAATGGGGAAAAATTGAAAACTTTCCCCTAAGATCAGGAACAAGACAAGGATGTCCACTATCACCACTATTATTCAACATTGTGTTGGAGGTCCTAGCCAGAGCAATTAGACAAGAAAAAGAAATACAAGGCATCAAAATAGGAAAAGAAGAAGTAAAACTATCACTGTTTGCAGACGATATGATACTATACGTCGAAAACCCGGAAAAATCCACAACAAAACTACTAGAGCTAATAACTGAGCACAGCAAAGTAGCAGGTTACAAGATCAACATTCAAAAATCTGTAGCATTTCTATACACTAGCAATGAACAAGCAGAGGGGGAAATCAAGAAACGAATCCCATTTACAATTGCAACTAAAAGAATAAAATACCTAGGAATAAATTTAACTAAAGAGACAAAAAACCTATATAAAGAAAACTACAAAAAACTGCTAAAAAAAATCACAGAAGACCTAAATAGATGGAAGGGCATACTGTGTTCATGGATTGGAAGACTAAATATAGTTAAGATGTCAATCCTACCTAAATTGATTTACAGATTCTATGCAATACCAATCAAAATCCCAACAACTTATTTTTCAGAAATAGAAAAACCAATAAGCAAATTTATCTGGAAGGGCAAGGTGCCCCGAATTGCTAAAAACATCTTGAGGAAAAAAAACGAAGCTGGAGGTCTTGCAATGCCTGACTTTAAGGCATATTATGAAGCCACAGTGGTCAAAACAGCATGGTATTGGCATAAAGATAGATATATCGACCAATGGAATCAAATAGAGTGCTCAGGTATAGACCCTCTCATCTATGGACATTTGATCTTTGATAAGGCAGTCAAGCCAACTCACCTGGGACAGAACAGTCTCTTCAATAAATGGTGCCTAGAGAACTGGATATCCATATGCAAAAGAATGAAAGAAGACCCATATCTCACACCCTACACAAAAGTTAACTCAAAATGGATCAAAGATCTAAACATTAGGTCTAAGACCATAAAACAGTTAGAGGAAAATGTAGGGAGATATCTTATGAATCTTACAATTGGAGGCAGTTTTATGGACCTTAAACCTAAAGCAAGAGCACTGAAGAAGGAAATAAATAAATGGGAGCTCCTCAAAATTAAACACTTTTGTGCATCAAAGAACTTCATCAAGAAAGCAGAAAGACAGCCTACACAATGGGAATCAATATTTGGAAACGACATATCAAATAAAGGTCTAGTATCCAGAATTTATAAAGAGATTGTTCAACTCAACAACAAAAAGACAGCCAACCCAATTACAAAATGGGAAAAAGACGTGAATAGACACCTCTCACAGGAGGAAATAGAAATGACCAAAAGAGACATGAAGAGATGCTCAATGTCCCTGGCCATTAGAGAAATGCAAATCAAAACCACAATGAGATATCATCTCACACCCACCAGAATGGCCATTATCAACAAAACAGAAAATGACAAGTGCTGGAGAGGATGCGGTGAAAGAGGCACACTTATCCACTGTTGGTGGGAATGTCGAATGGTGCAACCACTGTGGAAGGCAGTTTGGCGGTTCCTCAAAAAGCTGAATATAGAATTGCCATACGACCCAGCAATACCATTGCTGGGAATCTACTCAAAGGAATTAAGGGCAAAAACTCAAACGGACATTTGCACACCTATGTTTATAGCAGCGTTATTTACAATTGCAAAGAGATGGAAACAGCCAAAATGTCCATCCACAGACGAGTGACTAAACAAAGTGTGGTATATACATACGATGGAATATTATGCAGCTTTAAGGCAGGATAAACTTATGAAGCATGTAATAACATGGATGGACCTAGAGAACATTATGCTGAGTGAGTCTAGCCAAAAACTAAAAGACAAATACTGTATGGTCCCAATTATGTGAATCGACACTCGAGAATAAACTTGGAATATGTCATTGGTAACAGAGTTCAGCAGGAGTTAGAAACAGGGTAAGATAATGGGTAATTGGAGCTGATGGGATACAGACTGTGCAATAGGACTAGATACAAAAACTCAAAAATGGACAGCACAATAATACCTAATTGCAAAGTAATCATGTTAAAACACTGAATGAAGCTGCATCCGAGCTATAGGTTTTTGTTTTGTTTAGTTTTGTTTTGTTTTGTTCTTACTATTATTACTTTTATTTTTTTTTCTCTATATTAATATTCTGTATCTTTTTCGGTTATATTGCTAGTTCTTCTAAACCGATGCAAATGTACTAAGAAACGATGATCATGCATCTATGTGATGATGTTAAGAACTACTGATTGCATATGTAGAATGGTATGATTTCTAAAAAAAAAAAAAAAAAGGACAGCACAATACTACCTACTTGTAATGTAATTATGTTAAAACACTGAATGAAGCTGCATCTGAGCTATAGTTGTTCTTTTTTTTTCTTATATATTTTTGTATTTTTATTTTTATTTTTTCTCTATGTTATCATTTTATTTCTTTTTCTGTTGTCTTGCTATTTCTTTTTCTAAATCGATGCATATGTACTAAGAAATGATGATCATACATCTATGTGATGATATTAAGAATTACTGATTGCATATGTAGAATGGAATGATTTCTAAATGTTGTGTTAGTTAATTTTTTTTAATTAATAAAAAAAAAAAAAAAAACACAGGACAGACAAGTCTAAACCAACATCCAGGGCGGGCCATGGTGGCCCAGTAGGCAGAGTTCTCGCCTGTCATGCCAGCAACGCTGGTTCATTCCTGTTGCCTACCCATGCAAAAAACCAAACAAACAAACAAACAAAAAACCCAACATCCAAGAAGTCTTCAAGAAAGCCAGATGGCTTCATGGCATGGACCAGCAACCCAGAGACATATGGGAATCAATCAAGGGGGTTCTGCCTAACCCCTCCTGGTCATGACCTCTAGTCTTACTGCTAATCATTTAATCATCATCTTCGGACCTGTCTTCATCTGTATCATCACCAACTGTGCCACACAAAGCCTCAGAGCTATCCACTTCTTTCCCTTATCCCCTGTAGCTTTAGGGTATCAGCCTATAAAACCAAATCTGACTGCTCTTCGTCTTCAGGGAGTTCAAGGACTCCCTTGACCAAAAAGAGGGAGTGCAAACATGGAATGGTTAATAAAGTGCAAACATGGAATGGTTAATACTTTGACAATCAACTTGTTATACTTGAGTTTCCTTTTTATCTAGGGAGCTACAAAGTAGAAATGGAGAACAACTGAGTCAGATGAACTTACCAATAAGCATTCACAGTCCTTACTGAGACCTGTGCCCTTAAAGAAAAGAAGTCATGCTGACACCAACAAACATGGTTGTTTTCATTAGGTATAACTGCTGTTATCCATTTTATGTATAGACATAAAGACGTTTTAAGACATGTGTGTCCATGTTGCAAAATTAATGAAACATGGACCAAGGACATCCCACCCAAAGCAACTCCAGTAGATCACTCTCCCTTGCTCCCCCTCCCGACTCCCATACCCTCCCTTTGTTCCTTGTAGCCATATATATTGCCTGCCCAATACTTGCCTTTTGAGCAGTAACCTTTTATTGCTGCTCCACATTATTGCTACTTTTGTTCAATAAACTGTTTCTATATTTTGATTTTCAGAGTCTTAAACTAAACACTATCATAATCCGAATATCCTTAATAGATCATATATAATACATATATATCATGTATATATGTGTATATATACACACACACATACATACACACTATGTAAAATTTGGGAGTACAAGGAGAATATCTGCATGTATCCACCACTATCAGTAAATTTTTTATTAAAAAAGAATTTTGTGATATTTGAAATGTAAAAGAGAAGCACATACAAACACAGACACACACAAACACATTTTGCTATCCTCTTGTCCCTGAAAACAGAAAAGAATTTGTTAAAAAACAAAAAGTAAATCTATCTTTAATCTTTAAACTGCTTAGCAGCTGATACAAAATTACTTTTCTAATCCATTCTGCAAATGATGAAGAAATTATTCTAGCTAGGTTTAGGATGTAACATTTGTACATTTAATTTATAAGGAAGGTTGATTGCATTGCTCTTTTAGCCTTGGTACCTGGATACTCACTCAGGGTTCATAAATGATTTTTAAGTATGTAGAAAGAAGGTGGATTTCCCCCTAGCATTATTCTTAAGACCTTTGCACTCAGTCAAGTAATGAGAGATGTTGTGTATATCTACAGTGATTGTTCTCGGCATCCTTGAAGTTTAAGTCCTAAAGATCATGAGAGAAAAACTTAATAATAAATGGATTTCTGATGCTAGCATCTAAATAAGAAGATAGCATTACTGATTTTAATCTTAGGAAAATATAAAGCACCTGCAACCTAACTATATTTTGATAATGCCTTAGATCTCTAATATCCTTTCTCATTAAATTATGAGGATTTTTCTCTGTTCAAGATATTTTAAATTATAATTACACTTTTTCTTTAGAGAAATGTAACTCTTTTGAAAAAATGTGCTATAATGGAACACGTTATTTAGAATACTATATATTATATACCTTCTACTAAGATTTAAACATTGCATTGTTACTTCTGATATAGATGGTATTTGACTTTGTTGAAAAAATTGGATTGATATCTTTTGGAAGGTGGTTGCTTGTTCCCTACTGATTTTCAAATTCAGTTTTGACAAAGGATTTATTGTTGAAAGAGTTTGACTTTTGTACTTTTTAAGCACATAAATCAGATATCTATATTCAAAGTCTTCCAAATGAAATATAAAAGACTATTAATATATACTCTATTCATAGTCAAAAACTGGAAAAATCCAATTTCCTAAGAAAGTTGACACAATGTTTGTTGAAGTGAGTAACTGGAAATGTTACTCAGGGAATCAAAAGCAGTGCTATAAGGAGCCCATGGATTAAAGATTAGAAAGCAGTATATGAAAATATATAAAAGTAAGAGCTGTAAAGTTGTAGGTTTGAAAGGCAAAAATGTTGCAAAATGAAAATTTAAATATTTTTAAATGGTTAAAAAACAATAATGAAAAATGTCATTCTCAAAGGATAGAATAATTTCTATGTGAACTTATATAAGCAGTTTACTGACCTCTGATCTACAACAAATAACTAGAAATGTTATTGTTGGGTCAAATGATAAAGAAATGTTCATCTGGCTTCCAAAGTTACTGTGACATTTTGCCTTTTTATCAACAGTGAATAAATGTCCCATGTGTTTCATATCCTCATTAGCTCTTGATACTATCAATATTGTACTGTCAATACTTTAACTATACAAGTAGGTGTGTAGTAATATCTCATTAGACTTTTGATTTGCATTTCCTTAGTGGCTAATGATTTTACACACCTTTCATTGCTTATTTTTCTTCCATATATCATTTTTGGTGAGATAGCTGTTTAAGTGATTTGCTATTTTAAACTGATTTTTATGTTTTTTCACACTGTTGATTTTGGAGAATTCTTTATATTCTGAGTGCAAGTCTTTATCCAGAATGCTATTTACAAATCTTTCTTTCATTGTGTAGCTTGTGTTTTCATTGTTTTAACACTGTTTTACAGAGGACAAAAGTTTTAAATATTTGTGAAGCTAAACTTACGTGTTTTTCTTTTATAAATTATGCTTTTTATGACATATCTAAGAACCCTTTGTTTGACCCTATGTCAAGAAGATTTTCTATTTTTAAAGGTTTATAGTTTTGCATTTTATTTAGATTTACGTTTTACTTTGGGTTAACTTCATATAAAATGCAAGGTTTGGTCCATTTTCATTGCCCATGGATTTCTAACTGTTCCAGTATCAATTGTTGAAAAGACTTTTCTTTCCCAACGTCTTTTTACAAGGTCTTTGCATCTTGTAAAATGTTATTTGCTGATATTTGTGTAGGTCTATTTCTGTACTCCCAATTCTGTTTCATTTGAGTGTTTTTATCCCCTCACTACTATCACACTCTCTTGATTATTATAGCACTATAGTTTGCCGTAAAATCAGGTTATATCAAAATTAGAAATATATAAATGACTATTTTAATCATTTGCATTTCAATGTATGTATTTTAGAATCACTATCTCTGTACCTATGAAAAATCTCACTGACATTTTGATTTGAATTGCTTTAAATATATAGAAAACTAGGGGGAGAATTGAGCTTTTTACTATATTGAATTTTTCAAGCAAAGTACAGCCATGTTTTTTCATTTATTTAGGTCTTATTTGATTTCTTTCATCAGCATCTTGTCATTATCAGCATGCAGATTCTGTGCATGTTTTCTTTGACTTATGCTGAAAAGTATTCGATTTATTTTGAAGCTACTGTAAAGTATAATCTTTTAAATTTGTTTCTAAATATCCACTGCTATTATATAGAAACATGACTGGCATTTTTGTGTGGACCTTGAATCTTGTGATGTGAAAACACTTATTAGTACTAGGAGTATTTTTGCGCATTCCTTGGGATTTTCTAAAAATAAGATGTTTTAGATACACAAATTCCTTTCTAACATGTATACCTTTTGTTTATTTTTCTTCTCTTTCAAACTGCCTAGAACTTGCAGCGTAATTGGATAGTAGTGATGAATGTGGACGCCTTTATGTAGATCTAGAACTCAGGCAACAAGAATTCCCCCTATTGCTTTATTTAAATTATGCTAAGAATTATATCTTATATATTTTTAGCTTACACTCTACTGAAAGAAGATAAAAAATTAATAAAACATAGTATTGAAAAATCATTGCAGGCTATTAAGGTGAGGAGTTTGTGGTTTGTTATGGTGAAGTCATCGGTAGCCATTGTGTATAAAATGGTCCTGGAGAATCACCATTAACATTTTGACCAATACGCAGGATTGTAATACACAAAAAGAATCCAAAATTGAAAATGACGAGAAGATGAGCATTATAGACAGAGGAAAAAACACACTGTTGGTATTAAAAGGATACAAGAGAGCCAGTCTGACTGGAATAAGTGATTAAAGGGGAAAGTGGTAAGAAGGAAGCACAGACAGAGAGGTGTTGGAGGTGATTAAAGTCCAAATGGGGACTTTTGTAAATAGCAAGCCTTTATTTATACTGAGAAGAGAACAAAAATGCTCAACATTGCTAAAGGATTACTGTGACTGCTATGTTTAGAAGAAACTTTAAAATAGCAAGAGTAGAAGTGAAAGGCAGTCAGGTAATTATTGCTATAATTCAAGAGAAAAATGATGGTGGGTTGGACAAGGAAGATAGTTTGCAGTTGGTGAGAAGCAATTTTATAGCTGCAGATTGAATCTAGAGAATAATAATTAGCTCATTGAATGGATGTGGGCTATAAAACATAAAAATAAATCAAAGTCAACTCCAAGGTATTCTTACATTACAGTATTATTTGGGGATGGGCAACTTGATGAATGAAGTCACAAATTGCTGATGGGAAAAGATGGGGAAAGCTGACAGAAGAGAAAATTTGGCAGGGGAAATCAGAAATTAGGTACAAGTATCTGAAATTTGATACTTAAACTCTTAAGGTGAACTATCAAGGGACTGTCATATTCATAAGTTTGAAGTGCAGGAGACTAATACATGTTAGAGATACAAAATTCAAACCCACCAGCCTTAGCATCAGATGATATTGTCTGGAAAAATAGAGTAGAGAACTGAGGAGAAAATAGGAAAAAGAAAGAGAAAAAGATGGAATTCTGATACTGAGTCTAATGTGAACCATAATTTAGAGGCTGATAAATCAAGATGAACCAACAAAGGAGATGAAGGCAGAGCAACCAATGAGGGAAGAGAAGCAAGTAAGAGTCATATTCTGGAAGCTGCTGAAGAAACTTCTTCAAGAAGAAAGAGGTGATCAAATTTGCTAAATAGTGCTGATAGGTAAAATTAGAACAAGCCAGAAAATTAACCACTGAAGATGGTCTTTGGTGAATTTGGCAAAATTTCTTCTAGCAGAACAGTTGTGACAAAATTCATTAGAAGAAAATTTGAAATAGAATTGAAAGAAAAGAATTTGAGGAAATGAATAGAAAACTCTTGAGCAGCTTTTCTGTAAAGAAGAGCAGGGAAATGGGATAAAGCGCTAATAGATACGGGGTTAGTATTTTTCTTTTAATAGTGATGTTAGAGTATGTTTACCTATCATTGATTCAGAAGAAGGTACCCAATTGAGAATAAAAAGATGAAAATTGAACACATTTCCTTAAATAGACAAGATAAGAGGGAATTTAGGTGCAAATAACTGTGATCATCTTAGTGAATAATGCATTCAATGTTTATTTAAAAAAAAGTAAGGCAGTGAATATGGGTATAGGAGCAGGTAGACTGATAGATATGCTAAAATTACCAGAACTTGTCACCTGATTGCTCCCCTGCCTAGAAAACAAACTCCATTTCAACAATCTTTTTCTGATCTGTGTGGTGATGAATCTTAAATGTCCATAACAGGGTCTGAAAATAAGAAGGCAAATTTTTAAATGTTTGCTGAATGACTACTTCTACTTTTTCAGCTAGGGAGTGAAGTTACCAGCTGAGATAGGTGAAGAGGTGCTGATGATAGAATTTGAAATAGTTAGAGAGATTGGGTTATGAATAGACTAGAGAGACATAAATTTCTCATAGCCTTGAGGAATCACCTGATATAGATTATAAAATCAAATTCGAATCCGTAAGTATGCTTGAGTGTTTTTCTTCAGGCTTACAGTGGTGCAGAGTAGATAGAGAATTGGCTTAATTGAGGTTGGATTTTAGTCAAACAAGAAAATTGAAGTGAGCTGAGAAGAAATCAATAATATGCTTCAGGGAGTGATTCTGAGCACGGAATGTGTGGTCTGTGCTAGGAGGGAGGAAGGTGAGGTCACATGTAAGGAAGATCTCTAGAAAATGATATAATCAATGGATGTTTGATACCTGTGGAATTTTAAAATTTGGGGGCTTGCAGAACTACAGCAATGGAAAGGGATGATGAAAAGGGGTTGTCAGAAAATACAATGCTTAAAAGTAAAATCGTAGATTATAAGGGCAGATACTGGTAATGATGTGTCAAGGGCAGTTCTTCCCTAGCATTCACATATGTGGGAAGCATAGAGGATGATAATAGTTTCAGGCATAGAGAAGCAAGCTAGATAGATGGGTTTTGTGATGTTATATAGACTTGGTTCAAGGTTTTAAATATTCCCTATATAGCTATAAGAGAATTGCAAACACTATTAACCATTGAATTTTTATATACTTCCAAGAATTATTTTTACACAATTTTAATTGTAACTTAGAATAGTTTCTTGCCTGCTACACTTTATCAAGTTTTATACTTGTAATATTCCTAGCCAAGAATTTTATGGTGATCACTTAGAAATTTTGAAACTTTTTACCTATAAGAAGATCATTTTCATAAATAGAGGATAAAACATAAAACTATTTTGTCTTTATTTGAAAATTTTAAGCAGTTGACACTATTTCAGATAATTTTATAATAATTAACCATAATAGATTATCTAACATTTCCTTTTATTTAATTGATAAATGCAACTTTGAAACTTATTGTGAAAATATGAATGGATTTGGAATCAATTGAACTCTTTCACATAAAGTATTTTTAAATAACTGCAATTTGCAAAGAGAATTAATTTATACCAATCTTCTTGTTTATTGTTCAGAAGTCACATAAAGGCCCACTATGCACAGGCAGAATTATCAAATGTAAGAGAAAACAGAGATTAGTAGCTGTGCTAATCAATTGTTCTTGTCTACCCCCCAAACTCTCACCCAGCGAGCTGTATACTGGGCAATATTCTTTGGTCCTTAGGGTGCAAAAAACATAATTTTTTCAGTCCACTATAGTCCTTTTTGGCATGATAAGCAGTGATTTGTTTTGCATGTAGGTATCCAAGTTGCAGAGCGTTTTCTTAGCTACACTTAGAGTTAATAATTAATGTTGTTTCAGGAGACTTTGGGAGAGCTTCATTCTTGCTCTGCTTAGTTCATCTGCTAAAGAGCCCCATAGGAGGCTGCGCGATCCGGGTATCTTTTATTCCCACCGAATGCCCACTGATTTCAAACAGTGGTTGAAGTGCTCTGGTTCACACAGTCATGAGGGCGGGTGATGAAGCAGCATTAGAAAAGGTACTGGAAGGTAAGAACACTGAGGAACTGAGAAGCCTAGGTATTGACAAGATTGTTGAAATAATCCAGAACTTTGATAGGATATTTCAAAATAGCTGTCAGTAAATATTCAACTTGCCTATTTGAAAAACATTTCTGATATTCTCACATGTAGTGGGAACAACCATATCAATAAGCTGAGCCCTCAATCTTGGGGTTCGTCCCTATGAAACTTATACCTGCAAAAGATAGGCTAAGCCCACTTAAAATTAGACCTGGAGGGAGTAAGTAGAAATGTAATTCGGGAAATAAAAATAAGTGCCATAAAGTATCCATAGATTGAGGATTAGAGAACAATATAGTCTGAAAGTAGAAGTTTTAAGGCTGGGGATTTCAAAAGAAAATGTATTATATAATATAAATTTATAAGAAGAAATCTAACAACCCAAAAGAAAAATATGTAATTAGAATGCTTTAATCATAGATATTATGATTAAAGGATGTTTAAGCTTACAAGATAAAAATTTGGCAAGTAAACAAAATGAGCTTTTGTACTTCATTTAGAAGAATTTGAAAATTGGAAGGTTTATGACAAATGGTTTTAAACGGTTAAGTAAAGCAGACAAATTAATATAAGACAGCTGGTAATGTAAATTAGTACACCACCTATGGAGGAAAATTTAGCAATTCATTACACAGTAAAAATAAATTCTTAAATATTTGACCCAGCAATCACTTATAATAGTTAATTCTAAGATGATACATACATGCATAAAATAATTATGTAAAATATTTCATGAAGGGTAGTTTCTAATAGTCTAAATACAGAGAATAAACTAAAATTTCTCAAAACAGATTGATTAAATACTTTATGATATTATCTGTTGCATCCATACAATGAATATTATGCTATATAGCAAATGACAAAATCACAAATATTTATAATTACAAATTACAAATTAAGGTATTCCAAATCACAAAAAGTCACCCCAAACAGGTATCTTTAATACACAGATGAAGCATGATTGTTAACCTGTCTTGTTATATGATTAAAAAGATGCCAAAAGACATATGGATTATTCTTGCATTAGTTTATAAAAATTAAAACCGTATGTATATATCATATTGTATTATGTATCTCCAAAAACATACACAAATACACAAAATCTGATATCAGAGATTACTTTGGAGAGGAAATTGGATAACTAGTGTTAAGGGAGAGTTGAATACTTAATTTTCATTAATTAAATTTTTCTTTTGGATTCTCATGTGGCATTTTTTAAATTTGTATACCTAAATTTAAAAAAATTAAAATATGAAACTAAAATTAAAAATAAACAAAACCGTGATTTAAAATAAGAGATTATAGGGCGGGCCGCGGTGGCTCAGCGGGCAAAGTGCTTGCCTGCTATGCCGGAGGACCTCGGTTCGATTCCCGGCCCCAGCCCATGTAACAAAAACAAAAAAACAAAATACAATAAAACAAGAAAATGTTTAAAGATGTTTCCCTTTCTTCCTTCCTTCCTTCCTTCTATCCTTCCTTCCTTCTCTCTGTCTTTCCTTAAATAAAAAAAAAAAAAATAAAAAAAAATAAGAGATTATATAATATAATACCCAATATGCTAATATGGAATATAAACCATACGGTAAATGAATAACTTAAACTGTTGTGTTGAGAACTAGATAACAAAAAAGGGTATATATAAAAAAATGTCTGAATATATCTCCAGTGTAAAGTGTATAACTATCTGGAAAAATGTAGAGAACTGTCAATGAAGTAGAATTTAAATTTTATAGAATTATTTGTTCCTTATCAAAGATGATATTTTTTCATATTGGCCATTATCAAATATATGCTTGCCATCTAGGATTAAACTTATAATGTATACTCCAATCATTATCACTAGGAAGCTATTTTTTGAGCTTTATAAACAAAATGAGCTCTTACTTTCCCCAAATAAAATATTAAATTATTTACTCCAAATAATATATCTAGAATTTTAGAAGTCAAATATAGAATACCACACTCTTTTGACTGTAAAACTCAGAGCCCCTCCGCTTTTTTTCTACCAATAGAAGAAAATAAAGTGAGTTTTATTTAAATTAAACAGAATGTTCAGTGAATACGAAATATAATACACATTATCAAAATATGAAATACAAATTTTAGATTTGTTTCAATTGAGCAAATGTTTGGCTTAGACACATTTGAGATGAGGATTAGAAGATTTGCAGTGTCTTTTGCTGCTAAAATGGAATGCAAGAAGTCAAGAAGGGGAAACTTGAACATAGTGGATAAGGAAAAAAGGTAGAGAATAGCTATATCTCTGCTTTCAAAATATCTGTCAATAAATATTCAACTTCCCCATTTGAAAAACATTTCTGATATTCCTGCAAGTAGTGGGAATAACAATATCAAAAGACCGAGTCCTTGTCTTAGGGTTCGTCCCTATGAAACTTACTCCTGCAAAAGATAGTCTAAGCCTACTTAAAATTAGGCCTAAGAGTCACCCCCAAAGAACCTCTTTTGTTTTTCAGATGTGGCCTCTCTTTCTAAGCCAACTCAGCAGGTGAACTCACTGCCCTCCCCACCCCCACCTCACAGATGGGGCATCACTCCAAGGGAGTAACTGTTCTTGGCAATGTGGGACAGAACTCCTGGGACAAGCTGGTACCCAGCATCATGGGACTGAGGAAGCCTTTTTGACCAAAAGGTGGAAGAGAGAAACGAGACAAAATAAAGTTTCACTGGCTGAGAGATTTCGAACAGAGTTGAGAGGTTATCCTGGAGGTTATTCTGATGCCTTACGTAGATATCCCTTTTTAGTTTATAGTTTATTGGCATGGCTAGAGGGAAGTGCCTGAAATTGTTGAGATGTGTTCCAGTAGCGGAGATTCTTGAAGATGATTTTAATAAAGATATAACATTTACATTGTGGCTGTGTGATTGTGAAAACCTTGTGTCTGATGTGTCTGATGCTCCTTATATCCAGGGTATGGACAATGAGTAAAAAATATGGATAATAAATAATGGGGGGATAAGGGACAAAATAAATTGAGTAGATGGAAACACTAGTGGTCAATGAGAGGGAGGAGTAAGCTGTCTGGTATGTATTGCATGAGTGTTTTCTTTTTATTTCTTTTTCTAGAGTAATGCAAATGTTCTAAAAAATGACCATGCTGATGAATATACAACTATGTGATGATATTGTGTACCACTGATTGTATACCATGTTTGGTATACATGGTATACCAAATCTTTGTGAAGATTTCTCAATAAAAATAAATATATCTGTCAATGAGATTCTTGGCGAAACTAAAATTGGTACTTATCATTGGCCTCTGTGCTTATAATATATGTAAAATGATTCTTATTTTTATTTGCTTTGTTCATTTCTTCCACACAAAGCTTTGTATAAACCAATGTTGCTGGCATAAAACATCAGATAAATGTTCAAGACTGATAAATACCCAATTCATTCTCATTGCTACTGTGCTAAAACTAAGAGAATACTGGCACAGGAGCAGAAACCTTAAGCTAAGATCTAGATCTGCTACTTCTCATTTGAAGACTTTGTCATAGGTTCTGTTTTATCCTAAATCACGCCGTATGAAACAATGTCCTATAGATCCGACTTCAAATATTTTAAGCCTCAGAATTTCCAATATACCTGCTCAATATTTTTCTATTTTTTTCTCTGAAAAATTGCATTGTACATATCCTTAGAGATGGATGTTATTTACATGAATAATGATTTCTTGAATTATTTAAAACCACACATGGCTTGGATTTATTTGCATGATTTAAAATTGAATAAATTATTAGTTCTAAATTCTTCAGGGAGTGGAGGATTCGAGGCCTGTGGCACATCTGTGACATCAGAATGCCAAGTCACTCTTTTGGAAAGAAAGAAAAGCATTCAAAATGTCTCCACAGTAATTGGAAATATTTAAATACCTCTAATTTAGCTGAAAATAATTGTAGCCACAATTATTATACTTACTATAGTTACTGTAATTACCACGCAAATACAAATTTTATGTTCAAAAAATTATGCTCAATATAATACAAGTCATTATATAGGAAAATAATCTATGCTAATTCCTTTTTCTTGTGTCATTCCCATATTCTTTTACCTTTTCTGTGGCCAAAAATATCAAAATATTATTTCTTAAAACCTATTATAATATAATAAATTTCAGAAAACGTGATGCACACAGTTACATATTTTAATTTATTTACCAAGATTTGTATGATACAACACAGCTAATATTATACATTTATTATAGTATTTTAGCAATAATTTATATAAAATTGTTCATTAATAATGATTAGCTAGTTCTTTACATAAGAATAAAATCCCTTAAATACAATATTGTTTCTCAATTATCCAAAGTCTTTCTGGATAGGTATATTTTCTAACAGGATTTTGAACAAGGTGGAGCGGGACTGTGAAAAAAAAGAAACAATTCTCTCTGAGAGGTAAGGAGGATGTTTCCAGAGATGATAGTCACAGAATTGAATGAACGGAAAATTTCATGCAGAGAATGTATTTACTCCAGGTTGAAAGTAGTTCACCACTGAAAGGCAATGAAAATCTGAGGATAGGAAAAACTGGAATCATTTCAAAGTCTTCAGAAAATGATGCGCTTATAGGGTATAGAATATTGAAAATACGAGGCAGATTTCATTTGTCCAGACTTCAGTTGGCAGATATTGTGAGCATTTAAAATATTAAATCTGAGGACATTTTGACTAAATTTATGATTTTTGAAAGATTCAGATAGCTCTGAAGGACAGTTTCTAAAGGATAAAATTGAAAAAAAGTAGACCAGTTTTAGGGTTACTATGACATTTCATGAATTAGACCAACAAAAATAGTAGTAGTGATAGATGAGATTTTCTCTAAGGTGTTCCCTTGGCTTTTCATGCTGACAGTTACCTACCCCCATCCCTTATCTATTCTCTTCTTCCATGGTAAAAGACGTCTGGCATGGCAAGTTGCTGTTTGGTTAATATCTACTTCCATCTTTTTTTGTGGGTCTATAAATTTATGACACTAAATCCTGGCTATCAAAGAGTATGTCTAGCAGAAACCATTGCTAACTGCTTAAAAGGATTGACTTTTCGCTTCTCTAATCTTTTGTACCGTTACAAACCTGGGAGTAAACAGGAAGTAAAGCAGCCTACCCTGCTTACAGAGATGGAAGCCAAATGTTGGTAGTGTCCAAGCTTCAGAGACATAGTCTTTTGAACCATATAAAGCAAATCTAATCTATCCATGACTGTATTAGGATTCTCTGGGAAGCAGAACCAACTGGAGATATATCTCTATATAATGCATAATATATATATACAATGTAAGTGCACATGTATATATTATATATCTTGCAACTATTAAGAGGTTTTTATAAGAACTGTTTCACATAACTACAGTGACGGGCAAGTCCAGATTCAACAGGGCAGGTTGTAAGCTGGGAACTCAAATAAATGTCTTTGACAAATTCCCCAAAAGAAACTGGCTGGTTGAAGTAGAAATGAAAATTCTCTCTTCTGACTGCTGAAATCACTACTTCTTCTTTTAAAATCTTCAGCTGATTGGATAAGAATTCTCTCATTGTTGAAAGCAATCTTCTTAGGTGAGTGTTAATGTGATCAGCCGTAGATGCAACCAACTTACTGATGACCTAATTCCACAAAATGTCCCCCCAGTAGCAATCAGGGCAGTACTTGGTTAACCAAACAACTGGACGCTGTAACGTAATCAACTTGACATATGATGTTAACCATCGCAATATCTTTCCTATTTCTTAATATACAATAAATGGACAAGACTTCTATGTGGTTTGCTGCATCTATTATTGCTTTACAGGAATGGCAAAGGCATATTTTGTATTCAAAGACATAACAGAAGCAGTTGAGAAACCAATTTTGCACTTGAATGGTGTAACTGTAAAAGGAAGACAATTTTTGTAGCTTAATGTCCATTATTGGGTATTATTCCCAACTTGAGGTCTTAATCACAGGTATATTTTGTAAAAATACTAAGATTGCTTTGTTTGCAGATATTTTTACATATTATTCATATGTTTTATCACTCATTTTTACATTATCATATGTCAAATAAATCATAGATTAAGAAATACATTTTTATTAAAATAAATCAACACTTGATAGCAGCAGTGAATGAATTCAATTTGCCTTTTACCAAAATAGATTTTATTGAGTTAAATGTACTGGGTTATTAAAACAAAATCAGAGCGTCAAACTTCTAATTTCCAAAGCACACAAGAATATGTGTATTTTTATTATGATCAACTGCATGTGGCAGTGCAACACAATTAGACATTTCACTAGCATTTTGGCATGTTCAACCATATGCAGCATTGATTAAGGCATTAGGATGCTTTTGCTTTATCAAGTAATGCTTTGATTTAGTCTGAGAGTGGTGATATTACTCAAATAAACTTTTCTGTATTCCAAGAATAGTAGACACATAGCTAAAAATGGAGGGTGTGGAGGAGGAGGTTTAATTTATATCTGAAATTATGAAAGGAAATAAAGCAAAGAGTATAATATGAAAGGAATTTGACCATTTTTATTTAAATGGTTCTTCAGGTTCTTTGGTTATTCTTCACAGATAGGCACATTTTGTATTTGGGATGGCAGGAAAGCTAATCCCAATATTCTAGAGCAGCTATTAGGTCAAAGTGATGATGCAGCATGACTGACTGGCATCACTATATCACATTTGCTGAAGTTCTCCAAGTAAGATATAAAGGATATAATAGAAAAAAATTATTGAGAGGGTGGTTCAGTAGTAGAATGCTCACCTTTCGTGCGGGAGACCCAGGTTCGATTCCTGAAGCATGCACCCCCCCCAAAAAAAGAAAGAAATTGAGAGAAAATTCCTTGTAACCTAAAATGTTCACTGTCCAACTAACAGAATACCAGTTGCTTAGCAATTTCGACTTAAGCATAATATCAACAGAAACCTACAGAAAATTCTAGTGATATGTTTCTGCTGGAAAAATAGTCCAAATAATTAGAGATGATATGGTCAATAAACATTCAAAATATTTTTCCAGAATCCTCAAGTATAATATAATATTGATTTTATCCTTAGCACTTAACAGCTTTCAAAATATCAACACTCATGAAATGTAGAATGTGAATTTCACATGAAAATCCATGCATAAAAATTTAACCATTTCAACTGTTTAAGTTGTAGGTTTAATATAAATTACGTCAATACAATAAAGTTATATTTTGAGTGTACAAGTGTTAAACCCCTTGAAATGTTACTGGAAACAGAAAGTTATCATTGAATTTGATGGATTTAGCATCAAATTAATTACAAAATAACATGTTCAAAAAACTAAAGCAAAAAAACTCTGTTCCCAGGATAATGATTGTAGATTTTAGACATCAAATTTATGTTAGAGTCCACAGACTATGACATTATGAGGAACGGGGGTAGATAAGGTAAACCGAAAGATTTTGGTTTCTCTGAAATGTACTAAATGGGATTATGAATTTATTTTTCTCTGAGAATTTTCCTTCCTTTCCTCTGTCATCCATAACCATGAGCTTTATACGTCCTTCATAGACATTAGGATTCAAAGAAAGCACAGAAATCAGGAGAAAAGTTTGATACTGTATAGAGAATTTTCAGTCTCTTCAAACCCGAGAGCTTTTATTGATGTATTAACAAGCAGAAGAATGGAGAGAAATTATCAGTTTATATTCTAATTTGGAGGCCTTGATTCAAAAAGTACTGGACAAAATTCTGACTGTGGAAATAAACATCTATTACCACATAGTTAGGTTCTAAGTGAAGCTGCCTTTACTGGAAGCCCAGTGTGATGCAGCATGATTCTACCTAAAAGCTTTCATTATTGTAGACCAAAGATAGGAAGGAGGAGGACAAAATCCAGGACTCCACTAACAAAGTGAGATTTTAACCACTATTTGTTTGTAATGAAATATCAAAGAAATATTTGGTTCACATGAATACAAAACTCAACAAAATATTTTTGGGGGGTTCTGCAACAATAGGGTAAATTTCAAATATTAACTACAATTAATCTGATTCTGATAAAATTTGCTGAAGGCATCAAGGTGATCGATTTATCTATTTGTCTATCTATTTCTCAGAATAGGAATACATTTTAGTCCTTATTTGATATAGCATTGCATTTTTGTTATGTGTAATGGTTATTTCATTTATTTCGTGTTAATTTACCCAGCTGCTTCCCAGAAACACTGTGATAATTAAGGTAAAGCCCTTTGCTTCGACAACTGTTGGTTACATCTCATGGATACTTGCTATATATTTTGTATCTGATTTTAAATCTGTGCTGTCACTTTGGATTATGTTATTCAAAACATATCAGAGACTGTCCTGAAATAATTATCATTTTAAGATAATCTTGGTTAACGTTATATTTAAGGTGTGTAAATTTTTCATAATTAATGAAGTTGATAGTTTCATGCCTATTATTTAGATTCTGATACTTGACTGATATAAAGAGTATATGCTTTCTCAGACGATTTAAGGTGAAACAGTTGCTGTTTTGTTACCTATGAGTATGAATGACTTGTTCCAACCCACATCAGTACATTTGTAGAGTTGACATTTCCCATTTCAGATACTTCTCCCTAACATGCTTCAAAGAGAACTTTGTAATTTAAGAACATATGGACAATAAATTTACCCTGGCTATGACCCAGTACTTTACATCTGTAGCACACAAGCACCACAATGAGAACAATTGTAAAAGCTAGATGAAAATATTTTTTAAAACGCTAATATTTGAAGATGATATGAAGTATCCAGGACAACTGAGATTTAAGGGACAGTATAACAGAGAAAAAACAAATGCAGTGAGATGCGCCCAAATTCTCTGCTGCTTCTTCCTGAAGACATTTGCTAGTTCTTAAACGGTATACAGCTTAGTGGCAAAACAGAAAGAAGCTCAAAATTGTAACAGTCTCTTCTGCACAAAAATTGGAGAGCACAGATATGAAGGAAGCCTGAACTTGAAAAAGCCAAGACACCAAAGAGATAGGACTATCCGAAAGGTAAACCCTGACATTATGTCTTAACTTTCTCCTTAAGATTTTTTCTATTTTCTCATATTTGATAGTCAGGAGTTTAATAAACCAAGAATGTAATAAACTAAAATGGTACCTAATGTTTTGGGGTAAAACGGGGCAGGTTGCATCATATTACACTATTACAATAAAAAGAATAGAAGAATGTCCTTTTCTAGAATGGCAGTGTGAGGAGTGAGGGACACAGTGAGACAAAGGAGAGACATTTAATAGGTGAAAAATAAATATTATAATATGACACACACACAGACACTTGAGTCTCATAAATTATCTTCAGGACATTGTCTTCAAGAAATTATACTACGTTTCAATAAATGAGCTCAACAACAGAAAGGAGAGGACAGAGGAAATCACTCAGGGCTCTGTGAGATGATAACAAAAGATCGAATTTTCATGTCATTGGAGTTGCAAAAGGAGAAAGTATGGGTCTGTAAAAAGTACACAAAAAACAAAGTCAGAAATGTTTTCTAAAATATTAAAAATGCAAATCTACGGATAAAAGAAATGAATGAACCCCGTACATAAAACTCATAGACGTCCATGACAAGATGCATCATAGTCATAGTTCTGAAGACTAAAGACAAAGGAAAACTCTCTTTTAATAGCAATGAGAGAGAAAGGAAAGTTTAATTATAGTGAGAAAACAATTAGAATGATAGTAAATTTCTGATCAGAAACCAAGGCACATATTTTTCAAGGGCTGAAAAAGAACTATCATGGCAAAATTCTAAATCCAGTGATTTCTTTTTTTAAACAGTGAAGGGAAAATCAAGACATTCTCGGATAGAGGAAAACTAAAAGAATTTGTCTCCACCAGACCAACCCTAAAAGAATGGTTATCAAAATTATCTAAATGAAAAAGTGAAAAAGGAAGGAATCTGAGAATTGCAGTAAGGAAAAATGAATGCAGAAAAGAGCAAAATTAAAAGTAAATGCAATAAAGTTCTCTTCTCCTCTTGAATATTTAAAATTATGTTCGATGCATGAAAAAATATATATAATGCTGTCAAATGTGATTATCATTGTATGCAATGGAAATCTTTTAAGTAATTATCTGATAAATAGGAAAATAAGGACTATATCATTTGGAGGTTATAATATAATACTATAATCCATTGCTTTGTTGTTTGAAAACTTTGGCCATTGAATTTTTTTTACATGGAATCCATGTTGTTTTGTCATGCTCACATCTAATTTTCTTTTTTCTTTTGATCAATTCTCTATATTCTACCATCATAAACTACTCCAGGATTATTTTATATTTCTCTTGTTTCATCCCTAGAACCAGCCCATTCTCCAAGTAACCATGATTACTTTTATTTGAGAGGGCTAAATAAAAAAACACAGATCATGGCATGGGGTGGACCTATTGTTGGTGAAGTTTCACTGCTTTTAGACATGCACAGAGGACACAGTTAGAAAGTATTAGTATGGGTACTAATCCATCAATAAACACATAGCTATTTATTTCTACATCAAGCAATCAACAGAGTTATTAAAGCAATATAATTGTATGTATTAATATATTTGAACTAATTTTAAATAGTGTGCACATGTGGGCATATGTACATGGGGGGCAGTTTAACTGGGATGCACTCAAATATGGTTTTCTTTGTAATTAACTTGCTTGTAGTTTCCTGAGCATTTTGGATCAAATAATTTATGCTTTTAATTTGGGTGAATCATTGGGTGTTATCTCTTCAAAGCTTTCATATGTTCCATTCATTTTCTCTTTTCCTTTGGCACTCCAATATGTGCATATGGGAGCATTTAACATTTTCTCAAGATCTCAGACGCCTTTTTACATTTATTTTCTACTCATTCTATTTTAATCTTTGTTTGGAATAATTTCAATTGACTGTTTTAGTTTCTTTGTTGCTAAAGCAAATACCATACATGACTTGCCTTAAACAATGAGAATTTATTGGATCATTATTTATCAGAGAAGTTTAAATTATGGCATTATCACATAACATTTTCTTCCCCAAGACTTTGGAAATTCTGGGGTTGGATGCAAGTTAACATTGGTCCCTGGCTTTTCTGCCACATGGCAATGCACATGATGACTTCTGGTTTCTTCTTTCTCTTTGGAGTTCTGTTGACTTTTGGTTAGTGGCTCCTTCCTCTGTGGCTTTTTTCTCTCTCAGTGACCTTCCCTTAATCATAAAATCTCCAGTAATAGGATTATGACACATCTTAATTTGCCACACCTTATCTGAAGTCATCCCATCAAAGGTTCTATTTACAAAGGCTCACAACCACGGGAGTGGAATAAATTTAAGGATATGCTTTTCTGTGATACATAGCTCCAAACCATGAGTCCTCACTCTGGAAGCTCAAAAGACATTTTTGTTCTACCTATGCATTTCTTCCTCCTAAAGATGTAAGTCATTTCAGTAATCATGTTAGTACAAAGATTCGCCAAAATTGTTCATGAGTGTAGTCCATTTTGGGGCACAATTCCTCTCAGTTATGTGGATCTGTGAATTAGAAAACAAGTTATCTGCTTCCAATAAACAATAGAGGGACAGACATTGGATAGGCATTCCCATTTCAGAAGAAGGAAACTGGAAGCAAAATAGGGGAAACAGTTCACAAACAATTCTGCAAACCAACAAGGCAAACTTCATTATATTTTAAGGTCTAAGAGTTATCTGTGGATTGTTTTATCTTACAGGTCTGATAGGGTAGCAGTCCCACCCCTTCCAAGCATTAGCACAGTAGCCACTCTCTCCCCCAAATACTGGGGTGAAGATTCTGTCCTCTCCAAGCATCTGGATGGCAGCCAGACTCCCTATGAACATTGGGACACAGTCCCCACCATCTCTGATAGTTAGGGTGATGGCCGAGTTCTCCACGAATGCCTGTGCAAAGGCCCCATTCTCACCATGACTTGGGATGGTGTCCAGGCTCTCCGAATGCTGGCACACAGATCCCACCATCTTAGAGCATTGGGGTGGCACCACTCTCCCTGAACTATGGGGAAGAAGGCCTACCTCCTCCAAGTAATGGGGCAGATGATCCCCCCCTCAAATGCAAGGGTTAACCTGCCCTTTTACACACATGGGTGGGCCCACTCTCTTGGTATGAGGACATATCTTCAGTCCAGACCTCAGCTTTCATAGTCCAGCCCTTGAAATAACTTTTCTTTCAGTTCATCCCTTTTCTGTCCCTTTCCGTCAAGACTGGCAGTGATTCTGCTCATACAGATTCCATGTAAACCTTGTCAGCTCTGCATGCAGCTCACAGGGGGCAAAAAAACATCAGACAAAAGAACTTACCATAGATACCTCCTTCATAGCTGCATTTAATCCTGACTTCAACTGAAATGACTGACTCTTCCCATGTTTGGTTAAATCCTTACATGAAGCCCTAATCTCCATAAACTCAATGTCTGGAAGCCCAGGGAGGTCCCTGATAGAGCCACCTCTGACTACAGCCTCAGAGCACACTCTCTGAGCAGGCTCAGAATTTTCCAAATCATCAATTTCTGGTTTTCTTGTGCTGAGGAATTCACTTCTCAACGTATTCCTTTCTTCTCACATTTTACAATAAACTATAAGGAGAAAACCAGCCTGCACTTCCCAGCCTTATCTTGGAAATCTCCTCAGCTAAATATCTAAGACATTGCTTGCAAAGTCTGCTTTCCACCTGAAATTAGAACTCAGTTCTCTAACACTTTCAAACAAAGATCACCTTTCCACCATCTTCCAATAATACTTTAATATTTTCCTTCTAAGGTCTCATCAGAAGTACCTTTAGCATCCATATTTCTACCAATAATTTCTTCAATGCTATCTAAGGCTTTTTCTACCAAGCACCTCACAATTTCTCCAGCATTTATCCTTTATACAATTTGAAAGCCATGTTCACATTTCCTGGTGTTTGACATCACAGCACCCCATTCTCCTGGTACCAAAAACTGTTTTAGTTTCTTCATTTCTGCAACAAACACCGTGCAATGGGCTGGCTTAAACAGTAAGAACTTATTGCTTCATGGTTTCGAGGCAAGGTGAATTCTAAATCAAGGCTTCTCAAGGCAATGCTTTCTTCCCAAATGCTGTGAGTTCTGGAACTGGCCATTCTCTTTCTGGTTCCACTAACTTTAAGCTTTTTGCTATTTCCTCTGTGGTGTTTTTCTTTCTCTTCTACCTTCCCTTTAAGACATTCAGTAATAAGATTAAGAGCCATCCTGAGTCCACACCTTATCTGATGTAACCTCATCAAAAGGTCTTATTTAAAAGGGTTCCTCTGCTGACAAGCCCATTGGAATACACCTTATTTCTGATAGCATATTTTACGTTATCAGCATTTCTGTTTGGTTTATTTTATAGTTTCCTTCTCACTGCTGCATTTCTTTATCTGACCATGTGCTTTGCTCACCTTTTGTACTATATCATTCAATGTATTTATAGCAGTTATTTTAACATCTCTCTCTGATGATTCAAAAGTATTGTCAATCTTTAGACCAAAGTCCATTGATTCATTCCTCCCTGGAAAATGGGCCATATTTTCATAGATTTTCTAATATTTGATTATAAATATTATTTCAAATAATGTAATTAAATATGAAATGAAAAATGTTAAAAGAAAATAAAAATTGAGACTAAAGTAACTAATATTAATGTGTTATATACAATAATAATATTTATGCCCAGAAATGGCTCTGCCTCTCTCTGTCAGTCCATTAGCAGGTGTGGTAGACACAATCTAGCTGGAAGGTGACCTGTATATGGGCATTTTCATTAGTGGGAACAGAATCTTCCCTTTATTGGAAATTATCATTGTAAATCTCCTGCCTTACTCAGAAATTTTAGCAGGCGCCTGTACCTACAGCTCAGGGGATTCTTTTTCCAGCCTCCTACCCACTCCAGTGAATATTGCCACTGCCCCAATGTAAGGCCCTGGTTACCTATGAAATTTTTCTTTGCTTTGCTCTGCATTTAGATTTCAGCAAACACTTCATGCTGCATCCTCACTGGGTAGGTTATTTTTCAACTTTCCTGCCCATCTTTCATCAGTAGTTAGCTAGGAATTTCTGTGGGTTTCTGTCAATTGCCTCTCTAATTTCAGACTTTTTCAGGCTTCATGAGCATTCACCTGAGGGGATTTTTCAGCTCTTTACTTCCACCCCAACCCCTCAACCCCAAGAGGGAGAGAGTGGCTGCCTTCTACTTAGTATACAGCTTGAAGTCATGGAAAATATCACTCAGTCCTTCTGCTCCACCCTCAGAATTCAACATTTTTCCTCAGAGGGATTCTTTTTCAGTCTCCTGCCAGGCCCCCAGTCATTCTCATGAGCTCTCTGTGGAATCTTGGGTACCACATCAAAGATTTCAGGCAGATTCCTGCTGTGTCTGGGCATCAAGGGATTCTAAGCTATCATGCCACACCACCCTCAGGTTTAAAATTTTGATAAATTTCTTTAGTTTTCTTCTTACTTGCAATTATGGCAGTTCCTTTTACTTCCTGCTACTTTGCCAAGAATGAAAGCTGCTGTGAACCTGTTCTTCCCCAAGGTAGACTAGTCACTTCTTGGATTTATTTAATTAGATTTTCTGTCAGTTAAGCTCCCAGATGCCTCATTCATGTGGTTAAGATGCAAGAGAAGTTGTACTCTATCTATACTTTAAGCAAAAACAGAAGTTTTTGCTTAAAATGAGAGTAATTAGAGCATTTCAGAAATTACATACTTTGGAACTATTGTAATTATGAAAAATGTTAGATGCCAAATTTAAAATGTCAGATGAAATATGTTTTATTCTAAATTTCTTCTACAAAGTACCCTGACAACAATGTTTGGACACCATTAATCTAAAGTACTTCCTAACAACTGCTAGTAAAAGGCAATGACTGATTACAGAACCCTATAATCGGAAAAACATAAAAAAAAAAAATTCTATTCCTCAAGAAATAGAGCTTCTGGTCTCCTATACCTCGAAATCCTGACAATTTGAAAAATGAATAGAACTTAGAAAGTGTAGTAGAAGAAAGAACCTTGAAATATTAATTTTGCCCAGTTGCATAAATCAGCTGTAGGCATCTGACTTCTCCCACCATTTATAGAGGTTGTGTGCTAGAAGTTATGTTTTGATCTTAATTCTTCAATCTCAAGTTATACAATACTTTAATCAAATTACAACAATAACACCCACAGATGGATAAATGTAATGAAAGAACATGAGGACATCTTTTGGGAAAAAATTTAGGGCATTTGTGTGTATGTGTGTGCATTTGCACATACTAGGATTGATGGAATGTATTAAATCAGATAGTTTATTGTTTCCATTATTACAGGAAAGTTTTATATAAAAGAAGTGAGATGTTTTATATAACTTCAGTAGGAAATTCTTATAAGATATGGTTAATTGGTTTCAGTATCAATTCTCAACTCGACTGTGCCTTCCTGAACTGCAGTGACTGAAAGCTCAAAACTATTTTTCCTGCGTCCTTGCAGTTCTGTCTGGATGGTGGTTACATTCTAAAGTAAGGATTCTTTATGTGATATTCCGAAGAAAAATTTAAGAAGAGGTAGAGCCATTTCCAGTTTATTGTTTTTTCCTGAAAGCAGGCCAGTATTTCAGTGGCTAGCTACTAGTTCAGTTGCAAGTGGCAGTTGAGGTTGTGATTCTTAAGTCATAGCAATAACCATGGGTTCTTGAACTCAGTATTGATTTGCACTCTTCGAGGTCTTCCATGGATTTATCCCTACACTTACAGGCCGCCAATAGATTTATTCCCACTGCTATAGGCCTTCCATAGATTTTGTAAGACCTATACTACATTAAGTTGATTTCTGCTTGAAGAATGCCTTCTATTTCCTACCACTCCTCTCTACTAATACACTAGGGAAAATCGAAGAAAAGCTGTACATTTTATGTAATCAATTGTGGAACCCAAAATTTCAGCAAATCTTTTCCAATATAAACTTTATGTGGTCTATAGAAGAAAAAATCCAAGAGATTCAGTGACAGGAAACTGAATGAGAATTTATTTCACTGTTGCACACTAAAAAAAGCACAAATGATCCTATGAATGAATTGCTTCTGCACAGTAGAACCATTTACATATTCTTAATCATTTCAAAATGAAACAGTATAGAAATAAAATATGATTTAAAAATATGCTTTCTTTCTGTGCATCCAATGGCAAAACATTATAATTATAAATTTTATTTGTTTTTTAATAGTACATGTGTGAAGGGTGGGCAGTGGTGGCTCAGTGGCAGAATTCTCACCTGCTGTGCTGGAGACCTGGGTTCGGTTCCTGGTGCCTGCCCATGTGGAAAAAAATATATATAAATATATAAAATATATATATATATATATATATATTAGTTGTGTAGTACACCCAAGCTGCATTTTACATAATCTCAAACTCATTCCACTTCTATTAATATGCCAATGTTCTCTCTCAGCCCTTGCTCTTACATTACTTGGAATTTAGCCCATGAAAATAATTCTGATATAAAAGCAGTTTCATACATTCTGATATGCTTCCTTGCTTCATTTATATTAATGAAAGCTAAAAATTATCCTTAAACATTCAAAAAAATTTGTTTACATTAAAGATGAAATAGAATGAGGACTCAAAATTATGGTGTTATTGCATTTTTAAATTAATATTATGTGTTAACAGGAAATTCTTATGATATGTTGAGTGAACATAAAAAGCCTGGGGTGCGAAGCGTCTGCGGTTCAGTGGCAGAATTCTTGCCCACGGTACTGAAGACCGGGTTTCCATTCCCGGTGCCTGCCCATGTTAAAAAAAAAAAGGAAAATTTTTCAAAACAAAATATCCTCATAAGAATTGTAATGGTTTCTTTCTCAAGTGGTATTGCCTAACTGTATGTTTTCGGAAAACAGCCATTTAAAAAAATAATAATTATTGGGATTTAAATGTCATGACAAAAGATATAAAAAACGAAATATCACATTAAATGTGTCCCAGAGTCTATGGCTAGTTGGCAGAATGCGCGTTATTCAGATACCCCCAATATGAATATAATTGGGACAATCTGAAGACTTGTTAGGTTCTGTAAAATTATAAATTGAAATGAATTTTATTATTCAAAAATTAGAGATTTAAAAAAATTAAAAGCACTTTATGTTCATATCTTAAAAAAAGTGTTATCTTTCTCCTTGTAACTACTATTCTATTATGCCTTATTTTTTGTTTTAATTTGTTGATTTAATAAGCATCCCAATATAAACCTCTTTAGGGTAAACTACATTGACCCCAAATTTGCATTGTCAACAGGGCCTATGGTATGACTTTTATACTATTTGGTTATCTATAACATTATTTAATTAGACTACCAAATTTATTATAAATATGATACAAAGTCAGTGAAGGTAAAAACAATAAGCTTTATTTTCGTGTGTACACTCGAAACTGCAATGGTTTTACTATGTGATATAAAATCAGAAGAAATTGTCGCTGTACTTACTCATCGTTGTTGAAGTAATAATACATAGTAGTTAGGAACACAAATCCTAAGATCATTTTACTTTTTATTTTATTACTGGAAAGTTGCTTAACTTCACTATACCTCAGTATCCTGAGGTATGAAATAGATAATTGCCAAACCTTCAGCTTAGTAGGACTCAAAGTTAGATAATGTCTAAATGTATATTCTAATTAATCTAAATTAAAATTTAGCATTAGAACTGTTATCCAATTATGATATGTTAAGTGAACATATTATGATATATTGCCCAATTATGATATGCTGTTATGTTATTGTGATGCATACTACAGAATATAGCTTATAAGCTGCATTATCATTAGTAATATGGCAAAATAACTTCGAAAGCATATTTGCATTTTAGGGGAATCATATTTACACAATAACAGGTATGCACATGTACTGTATTAATAGAAATTGTGACCAAAGAGAAAAATTAATTGTATTAATTTTGCAGCACTTAACTTGCTGTTTCTACTTCTGCCTTTACTGAGATTTGATAAATAATAGAATTGAAAGTATGACAATGAAAAAAATTAAAATCAAAATAAATTTCAGTGGATGTATCAAACAACAGAAAAAGCATAATTGAATTTGAAGGCAACAAAAACATCACTTTATGCAAATAAAAAATTTAAAAATGGAAAATATGAAGATAAAGCTAAGAGACATAGTACTCCAAGATGTCCAACAAATTTCCAAAAGGAGGAAATCAAGAGAATAGGAGACACAATGCAATGCAACTCTGATCTAACACTAACTAGGAGGAGTTAGGCCAGCTTTCCAGGTTAAAGTACAATCTTCCACAAGAATGCTCTCATTTTAGACACCAGCTACAAGTTTGGAGATTCCTATGGCCTTATTCACATCTCACAAAATGCCTGCAGATTCAAGTGTTACCACCTCCCCTCCTCTTAAGTTCAATAATTCACTAGAATGGCTCACAGAACTCCAGATGCACTAAACTTACGAACAGTTTTATTTTAACAAAAAGATACACATCAGGACCAGCCATAAAGAGACAGATAGGGTGAGGTCTGGGGAGATGTCCCAACAAGAACACTCCATCTTCTCTCCCCGTAAAGTCAAGACATATAATCTGTCCAGAATATTGATGTGTATTAACAACAAGGGAGGCTCGCCCAAGGTTTGGAGTCCAGAATATTTTAGTGGAGTTTCTCTACGTCAGAATTATTGACTGAATGAATGCCTCTGTGACTGAACTCACTCTCCAGCTTACCCCCTTTCCCCATCCACTCCCTCTCGGCTGTGCTCAAAGTTCCAACCTTCTAATTGCATGGTTGGTCTTTCTGGCAAGTCCAGCCCCCACCCTGAGAGACCAGTGTATTGGCCCCACCTAGAGTTATCTGGTTACATAAACTATCAGCTATAGATCAGAGGGCCAGGTAACCAAGACAGTGCTGTCAATCCCCAAGGACCTGGAACAAAGGCCAGTTCTCCTTTCGAAGGTCAAATTCTTTACTATACAGCCAATATGCAAAGATGTAAAGTCAAGGAATTTTCCAGATTCTAAAGAAATCATGAGGAGAACATGGGTAACAATAGGATAAAGTTATAGCCTAAATCTAAATCACTGTCTTCACCTAATTCACCAATCAGGTATGGCTCCAGGTCTGATACTGAAGGAGCAGAATCTTTATTTACCTATTTATGTATAATGTGAAATCATAGCATGCTCTGGCCCCCTCTTCTGTGGTAGATACAAGTATCATCTAATGTTTTACGTGTACTTTTTATGAGGATGTGTTAAGTAATTCAGATCATACTTCAAAATAAAATTTATAGGATGTATCATGATATCAATTACAGTAGCAGCAGAGTAACATATTCATAAGAAAGTAATCTCACAAAAATTGAAAGGGAAAAATTTTTTAAGAAAACTCTAAATTTTATTAATGATCATGATAGGAAAACCTAAATATGTATAAAAAGAGAATGCTTGTATTTTATAAAAGTCAACACGATAAAAAAGCAATAAATCAAAATTAATTAAATACCTTGGATAAAATATATATATGAGGTATATAAAATTGTTCATTATAATATGAGAAGGAATTCAGATATTTACCAATAAAGGAATGTATAATAAATTAAACTATTATAATTAAATGTCATATTAGAATAATTTTTATTTTGGGGGGGTGCATGGTCCGTAAATCAAACCTGGCTCTCCCATATGGAAGGTGAGCATTCCACCACTGAACAACCTAAATGGCATATTACAAAGCTGCTAAAATAATAAAATCACATGAGCTATATATTTTCTTAGCACATTTCTTGAAATAATGCTATTTAAATAATAAAAATGAATTACATTACCAATTAAAGAAATTTGAAATAAGCTCAGAGTAGGTGATAAAATGAACCCTGTGGTGCTTTATTAGCATCAAAAATATAAATACAAACTCATGTTTATTAAGCTCTGTACACTGTGAATACATAACAGCTTTAATACCCCCGTGGCTATGAGCATAACCAATGACCAAATCTTGGTGCCTAAATACCACTATTCAATAAAAGAAACCAGGAGTCTGTGCAGAAATGGTTGATTCTTGGTCTGGAGATGGGGAAATACTAGAAAGGCTAAAGAAGTCTTATAGTGTCACATTTTTAAAAAGTGACTAAAAAATGGAAGGGGAATAGCTAAAGGATATAGGAGCCAACCTGAAAAAGCTTCCTATGGCCAAAGCTGAAAAGAATTGAGCAAAAAATACAGTACAGGAAGCTTCCAGTCAACTAAGGTCAAGGTGTTAAAGACACACCATTTATGTTCCAACACAAAGTCTTTGAACAACTAGCAAAAACTAGTAGTGAGGTAGTGCATAAGAGTGGCCCCAGTGTTATTGCTGTATTTCCTTACTAAAATGACTTTATCAATTTGTGTACTCTCAAGAATGTGTAAAAGCATGCTTTCTGAAAAAGGTATTGAAACAAAATGTCTACTGTGTCTTCCTTATCATGTGTAGGCATGCTTAGGCAGGCCCAGCCCCGCCTTATCTGCTAACAGCCAGAGCACTGCACATTCCCGTTGTAGCTCCCACCCTGCTACTGGGTGGAGTCCCGCCCATTGGAGTGATAAGAATGGCTGTTTGATCAGGTGTAGGGACTGACAGGTCCTGCCTCTTAGGCAGAAGAGGAGACTGATCACCTGCTAAACCAGGCCAAGTACCCTTTGGACAGAGGAGAGGCAGAAGGAGAAACCCTCAGTAGTTAGATACACTCTGGTTTTGAGAGGCAGCATATTGTCATATTGTCTAGTGCCTGCTTTGTGAAAATGCATGAATAAGAAATGGCTCTGTCCTGAGACTTAGGCACTGTGTCAACCATGAAGTGAATTGGGTCCTGGTCTGCAGTTCTGTGGGTCCTCATATGGCTCATAAGACAACTCTCTAAAAGGGAATGTGAGTTGGGGATTTAGCCTTATGCAGAGGACCCTAAATTCCTGGGAAGGAAATGGTCAGAGATGGATGAAGCAATTGTCATCTTGTATATATTTTTGTTGTCTGGAACCCCCAGAGAATTACTATGGGTGGTACTGAGAGCAAAACCTCCTTAGTCTGCCTCCTTAAAAAATTCCAAAAAGGGATTTACTGGAGACTATGGAGTGAAGCTTAAGTCCCAAGGTTGCACAAATTTTGCCAATTGAACTAGCCTACTTTTGGAGTTGGATGGCTATCAGAGGGGTTATTCAACCCCCAACTGATCCAAGCTGTCTGGCAAGTTATCACCAGACAGCCTGGCCACCCTGACCAGTTCCTCCTGGCTCCAACTTGTTAAGAATTCACCACCATGGCTAAAAGCTTGCATTGAAATTCATGCAAAAGTCCTGGTAGCCCACACAGACCGGAGCATTCCACCCCTGGGAGAGGTTACAGCAAAGTAATTATCTGGAGCCACCACTAAACTTCTGAACCCAGAGAACTCCTCACTGCCAACAAAGATAACCCTTTTTCTACCCTGGGGCCACCAAGATGAAGGGACATAGGGGCTGCCCCCCCCCCCCCCCCACCAACAGAGACTCTTACCCAGACCTTCCTAAGTCCTCAACCCTGGAAAAACCTCTGGTCCTCCCTGCTGCCAATGAAGACCCATAACTACTGCCTTACTTTTACTCAGCTCCAGCTTCCCAACCCCTGCCTCAGGTACCTGCTGTGCTTCTAGAAGTGCCCTCAGATCTCGTGACACCCTCTACTGAAAACTCCACCACTAATAAAACACCTCCAAGGAAATATTACACAATTTGGAAAATTAACCTTAAGAAATCAACTCCAGGGCCTAAGCTCCACCCTGACTCAGCTGCACAGCTGGGTAAATGAAAGGGTTCAACTATAATTAACACCCTCTGTGCATTCCTTTACCCCAGGATTGTTTGTCTGGGTAAAAGATTGGAAAAAACAGGCATTAACACCCACCTGGTTAAGGCCCTATATCCTTTCTACCCCTACAAGCTGTCAAGTTTGCTGAGACCATCCCTTGGAGTGACCACTCCTGGATGAAGCCTACAAATGGTTCAACCCTGGCTTGGAAGTGTCAGGCTATCCTAGAAAATCCGCTGCGTATGGCCCTGTGTAAAGAGCCCATCTGCCCTTCCCCAGCCACTCCAGAACTGGCTTGTCTATGCACAGCTGAAGCCTGAGGAAATCTTCTGACTCTGAGCCTTGCTTCAGTCCTGCCAGGGCTGACTGATCCATGCATGGCTGAAGAGTTAGGAATCACCACGTGAGCACCCCAGCCTGCAGGACTTGTGGGTTAACTTTCCTTATCATCATCTCTGTGTTGGTTTTTCATTTGGCTGTATTAGCTCTCCTAGAAGTAGGCCGCTAACAATTCTTTCCAGAAACCAATTTCATTTTATTTGGTGGCATTATCCACACCCAGGTAACTCCTCCCTTCCTATGTAAGTCTCAGAAAGCTGCTTTTGTCCCTAGCCTTTCTTGTCCTTTTCCTTTGTCCCTTCTGGATCACCACCCCAGACTCAGGCCATGAATGCATCCTCACTACCCATATTGGAGGCACAGCCACTTCCACCCTGGTATTCCACACCCATTACACTTGCCAAGGTATCTCCAAGGCCTTCTGCACCTAGAGTTGGACCACATACTTGATCTGTGACCCTGGGAAACACCTCACTACATCTGCCATGAACCTAAGAAGCCTGAGCATGAAACTGTGGCAGAATAAAAACTCCAAGAAGGTGAAAAAGAAATAGTAGTAAGCAGAGCCATTCCTTCAAAAAGCCAACAAGCAGTGTTTCCACTATTTAATACTTCTCATGCTTGCCCTGCCATGAGCTTGGGTGAAAACTCTGTGTTACTCCAAGCACGGAGCCCCTAAAGTGCCCTCCTGCAAGAAAGACCAAGTACCCCCTGTTGCAGGACGGGGCATTGCAATCTCACCAATTTTATCATTTAAATATTCATGATATCTGGTGGGACAAAGAAGTCCTGGTATTTGCCAGAGTAAAAAAATCTCCTTCCAAAATGATCATTGCCCCACCCTTTATATAAAAAGAACCATGACCTCTTACAATTGAAAAACACTCCATGTATCCAATTCCTTCTATAAGGAAATGCAAGAACAAACCCCGGCCATTCCTGTAAGCACTCAAAATCTGTTCTTTCAGCTAGCAGAACAGGTAGCCCCCTCTCTAAATGTTTCCTCCTGTTCTATCTGTGGAGGAACAAATACAGGGGATCAGTGACATTGGGAAGCAAGGGAACTAATGCCAACAGAAAAAGTAAACATGACTGTCTCCTGGCCTGGACCTAGCAGATGGGACCTGACAACTTCCATAATTGGAAAAAAACAGCATAGTTAGATGGGAATACAATTTCCCAGTTCCAGTTGGGAACGTCCTCTGTCTGGAGCAAATAGTATTATAATCAAAGTAAAAATGCCACCTTATGGTGGGGATCAAATGACAATCACATAGCTCCTGACCCATCACCATTAACCTCTTTCCCATCCCTAAATAGTTTCTGGAAAGATATTTCAGCCCCAGGCATTTGGAAATCCCCCAAAGGGTTGTACTGGATCTGTGGCAGGGCAGCCTATTTTGAATTACCTGCAGGGTTGCCATAAGCCTGTGTGTTAGGAACTACACTTCCTTCTTCCTGATCCCGCTAAAGCTAGGGAACTACTAGAATACCCAGTCTATGAATCAGAAAATAATCAGGTCCAAAAGAGAGGCATACAGATACAGACTGGAAAGGCAACAAGTGGCCTCCTGAGCACATCATCCAGCATTGTGGCCAGGCAACATGGATGGACACAGGTCATGGGGATGTTGGACCCCAAGTAACATCTTAAACCACATCATTTGGCTCCAGGTAGTAGTAGAACTAATTAGAAATGAAACTACCTGTGCTTTAAATCTATTAGCACAGCAACAAACCAAATTTAGGACTGCTACCTATCAAAACCGATTGGCTCTTGACTATCTGTTAGCAAAGAAAGGAAGAATATGTGGAAAATTTAACCTTTCCAAGTGTTACCTGTAGTTAGATGACCAAGGAAAGGTAATAAAAGAAATCACCAATGACACGAAAACCTTAGTGCATGTCCATGGCTCTGTTACTGAAGGAGCAGTCCGAACCCTCCTTTGCATACTGGGGTGCCTGGATGTCAGGACCCATCTACTGGTTGGCAGAAACCAACAAATCTTTCTGACCTGATACAGTCAATTGAAATGGCATAAAGTAATAAAGATCTCTGGTAAAAGTAACCATTTGGGTCATGATTAAATCAGCCTTGTTTTATTGATTTTGGGGGCATATAATTCTTCTTTTTACCTCGTAAAGTTTCTAAAATGCAAAAACATAAAAATTAATGATAAATATATGTTTTTTGACATAAAATGTATAAAGACGTAACTTGTGACATGCACAACAATCGGGGGGGGGGCATAGAGGGGTAGAGGAATTGTATATGTGTATGCTTTTAAAGATAAGTTGGCTTCAAATCAATTATGACTTTTATAGATTTATGATGTTAAATTTAAGCCTCATCATAACCACAAAGATAATGTATTCATAATATATAGAGAAAGAAACTAGAAGAAACTGAAGTGGTAAAAAAAAAAAAAAGCACACAAATAAGTAATAAAGTAAGCATTAGTGGAAAACTTAAGGGGCTAAAAACTATATGACTACAGAGATCAAAAAAAAATAGCTGAAGAAAATTCTACAATACCAGTAGTTACTTTAAATGTAAATGAATTAAACTCTCCAGTCAATTGGCATTCTCACTGTGAAAATGGAGAGATTGGGAAAATAGATTGAAAAGTATGACATAATTATATGCTGTTTATATCTTACTTATATTCAAAAGCTCAAGGAGATTGAAAGTGAAATGATAGAAAAATATATACCATGCAAATAGTAACCAAAAGAAAGTTGTATTATGAATACTAATAAATAGAATATACTTTAAGTTAAAAATGTTATAAGTGACAAAGTAGGTCATTATATACAGATAAAGGGTCAATTCAATAAGAAGACATAAAATTATAAATGTCTATGGACTTGTCATGGTCAGGTTCATGTGTCAAGTTGGCCAGGTGGTGGTGCCCATTTGTCTGGTTGGCCAAGTGCTGGCCTCTTTGTTGCTATGAAGAGATTTCACAGAATTAAATCATGATCAAATCGGCTGCATCCACAGCTGAAGCTGATTGCATTTGCAATCAACCAAGGGAAGTGTCTTCTGCAATGAGCGACATTTAATCTAATCACTGGAACAATTTTAAGGAGGATTCAGAAGAGAGTCACTCTTCCTGCTTCAGCCATCAAGCCTCCCCTGTGGAGTTTGTCCAGACACTTCATCAGAGTCATCAGCTTCACAGCCTGCCTTACAGATTTTGGACTCTACATCCCCAAGATTGTGTGAGACACCTTTATAAATTTTATAAGTATGGATATTTCTGCTGATTCTCTTTCTCTAGAAAACCCTAGCTACTACAGCACCTAATGGCAGAGCTCCAAACTATACAAAGCAAATACTGAAGAGAGAAATAGAAGGTTCTATATAAATATTAGAAGACTTCAACACATCACTTTCCATAATGGAGAATCATAAAGACAGAATATTAATAGGGAATAGAAGACTTGTTTGATACTATAAACCTACTAGACCTAATAGACACATATACAACACTTCATCCAATGGCAACAAAATACACATTCATCTTAAGTGCATGTGGAATGTACTCAAGGATAGACCATATGTTAGGTCACAAGATCAGTGTGAAAAAAATTTAAGATATTAAATCCATACACTGCATTTTCCTTTACTACATTGAATTGAAGTTATAAATCAATAACAGAAAGAGAGAACTGGAAAATTCATGAATATGTAGAAATTCAAACAACCAATCAATCTAACAGAAAATCATGAAGGAAATTAAGATATATCTTGAGGCAAGTGAAGATGAAAAACAACATTCCAAAACTTGTGGGATATAAGAAATATAGTGCTGACAGGCATATAACTACAAATGCTTCCATTAAAAAAGAAGAAATCTTAATTCAGAGACTTAACCTCACAGCTGGAGGATGTAGAAAAGAAGAGAAACTAAACCCAAAAGTAAGCAGAAAGAAGAAAACAACAAAGATTAGATTGGACATAAAAGAACAGAGAATAAAATAACAATAGAGCGGGTCAATGAAATCAAAAGTTAGTTCTTTGAAAAAGATGAACACAATTGACAAACCTGTAGCTAGACTGACAGAAGAACAGAAAGAGGAAGCAAATAATTAAAATCAGAAATGAAAGAGGGATCTTACTAGCAAATGTATCAAAATGAAATGGTTTATAATAGATACTATGAACAACTGTATACCACAGAAAAACAGTAAAAATATAGTAAAACAACATAAAAGCATCAGTGAACAGGATTCAGCTGACATTTACAGAACACTCCACTCAACAACAGCAGGACACAAATTCTCCTGTGACCACAGAACATAGAAAAAGTAGACCTTGTCTTGTGACATAAAGTGCATCCAACAATTTTGAAAGAGTTAAAAACATACAGATGTTTTTACCAATCACAATTGAATAAGATTAGAAATCAAGAGCAGTCATATAAGAGGAAAATCTTTACACACTCAGAAACTAAAGAACAAAATGCTAAAATATCCATGTGGCAAAGAGAAAGTCTCAGGGGATGTTAAAAACATTATGAAATTGCATGAATATGAAAACAACATATCAAAATTTCATCTCACACAACTAAAGTATTGTTGAGGTATAAGTTTATAATACTAAATGCAAATATTTGTAAAGAGGAAATTTTACAATAAAAAAATCTAATCTTCCACCACAAGGATCTAGGAAAAAAAAATTATCCCCAAATAGTTACAAAGAAATATGTAAAGGAGGAGGAGATATCAATGAAATTAAAGCCATAAAACAATAAGAAAATAAATGAAACAAAGAGCTAGTTCTTTGTAAAGATCAATAAAAAAAATAACAAAAATAGATGAATAAAAGAAGGTAGAAAGCATTAACATCAGCAAGAAACAAAGGGTATTACTAGAGTCCTGTTAGTCATCAAAAGGACCATAATTGGAAAATATGAAGAATTCTACACAGAAAAATCTGACCTCATAGACAAAATGGATCAGTCTTTCAGAAACACAAACTACAAGAACTCAACAAACGTGAAATAGTTAACAAAAATGTCCCTGTTAAGGAAATGCAATATCTGAATTTTAATTAATTGCACACATTTCACATCTACTAAGCATATCATTACTCTTCCCTCTACTCTCCAACCCCTGGTAATTTCTAATGTATCTTTGGTCTTTATGGATTAGTTATTTCTAGACATCTGTTATAAGCAAAGTAATCCAAGATTTTTCTTCATGTTTTTTTTTTTTGTTTCACCAAATATAATGTTTCCAAGGTTCTTCCATGCTGTGGTATGTCTCAGAACTCCTTTCCAATGGCTGAACAATAGTCCAATGTGATTAGGTACCTCACTTTGTTAACCCATTCATTCCTTGATGGATACTTACATCCTTCCACCTTTTTGCTATTGTGAATAATGGTACTATGAACATAAGTGTACAAGTATCTGTTTGCGACCCTGTTTTCCACCTTCTTTTGCTAAACATTTAGAAGCAAAACTGTGAGATCATATGGTAATTCTATATTTGATTTTTTTTAAGAAACTGCTGTATTGATCCATAGTGGCTGCACCATTTTACATTTCAACTAACAGTGCATTAGAGTTCTAGTTTCTCAGTATCCTTTCCAACGCTAGTTATTTTCCATTTTTATCATTAATATCCATACCAGTGAAGGTGAAGTGATATTCTATGATTTTAATCTGCATTTGCCTGATGGGTAATAATGCCAAATATCTTTTCACGTGCTTATCGGCCATTTGCATATTTTCTCTAGAAAAAGATCTATTCAGGTTCTTTGCCTATTTCTTTAAAAAAGTGGATTGTCTGCCTTTCTGCTGTTGCATTGCAAAAGTTCATTATATTCTGGATATTAAGCCATTATTCACTATGTGGCTTGCAACTACTCCTTCCAATCCTACAGATTTTTTCCCACTGTCTTAATAATGTCCTCTAAAGTAAAACATTTTAATTTTGATGAAGTTGAAATTTTCTATTGCTTTTTTTGTTTCTTCTGCTTTGGGGATTATATGTTTTAGTTTTTTTAATGCATATTCTTGATCCATTTTGAGGTACTCTCTTATGTGGTGTGAGATAGGGGTCTGTGCTGGTTTGAAACTGTTATGTACCACAGAAAACCCATGTTTTTCAAAGCAATCTTGTGGGGCAGATCTATTGTTGTGTGGAGCCTTTTGATTGGATTATTTTCATGACCCCAGCAATTCAAGTTTTTGAGGGAGTATGGGCTGAGACTTGAACCCATGTCTCCTTCATTTTGCCACAGAACTGCCCATGCTCCCAAGGTGGATCTTAATTTGTTTATTGGACTCCTCAAAAGTGCACATGAAGAGAGAAAGCACAGAGCCAAAATAGAGAGCTAACACAGAGAGCACAGAGGTGAGACCAGATACAGATGTTTGAAGATGTTAAGATAAAAGATGAAATGCAGAGTCTGCCTGGGTGAGGACCCCCAGACCCTAAAGAGAGAACACCACTGGAAACAGGAGCTGAGAGAGCCATTTGAAACCAGAAGCTTGGAGAGAGGGCCAGTAGCTCTCGCTGTGTGCCTTCCCCTGTGATAGAGGAACATAGATACATCAGCCTTTCTTGAGTGAAGTTATCCTCTTATTGATGCCTTAATTTGGACATTTTCATGGCCTTAGAACTGTAAATTTGTAACTTAATAAATCCCTTTTGTAAAAGCTGATCGATTTCTCGTATATTGCATTCCAGTAGCTTTAGTAAACTGAAACAAGATCTAAGTTCATTCATTTGTATGAGTGAAGCTACATACAAAATGGCGTTTGGAAAACAGTTGTCCAGTTTTCTGAACACCATTTGTCAGAGACTATTTTTTCCTCATTGCGTGTACTTAGGGTTCTCCTAAAAAGTCAATTGGTCATAGATGTGTAGGTCTATTTCTGGACTTTTGATTCTGTTCCACTGTTCAATATGTTTACCTTTATGCCAGTACCACCTTATTCTGAGTTTTGTAATACCATCTGAAATCAGAAAGTGTGAGTTCTCTAGCTTTGTTCTTCTAACTCTAAATTGTTCCAAAGATTTGGAGCAACTTACAGTCCCATATGAATTTTAGGATTGGCTTTTCCATTTCTTCAAAAATCCTGTTTCAATATTTTAAAATCTACCATATTAATAGACCTAAGAAAAGAAAACACATGATTTTATTGATAAATATAGAAGAATCATTTGACAGAATTCAACACCATTCATCCTAAACAATCAGAAAATCAGCAATAGAATGGAGCTTCCTCCACTTGATAAAGAGTAACTACAAAACACCTAAAGATAACTTTATAATTACTGGTAAGAAAGTAGATGCTTTTTCTTTAGAATTAAGCACAATGCAAAGATGAACACTCTTGTCACCCCTATTTAACATACTATTGAAATTTTGAATTAGATTTAGCTAAGCAATAAAAAGACTAAAATCATATGGGTTTGAAAGGAAGAGGTAAAACTGCCTTTATTTTAAGATGATTCATTATCAACGTGGAAAATGCCAAGGAACCCACTAAAAAAAAATCCTAGAACCAATATGTGAGTTTAGAAAGTTTGCTGAATCCAAAATAAATATACAAAAATTTGTAGTGATTCCTTATATAGGAAAGAACGCATAGACACGTATATTAAAAATTCAGTATCGTTGACAATCATTCATAAAGGTAGTGCCTAACAAAATATGTACAGGAATTATATGCTGAAAATTACATAACACTGCTGAAAGACATCAAAGAGCTAAGAAAAGAAAGGAAGTGTAACACTATGTTTATGGGTTAAAAGATAAAATTTAGGAATATATTAACCCCCCAAAATGATTTACAAGTTTATTGCAATTCTGACCAAGACTCTAATGAGGTTGCCTATATTTGGACAAATTGTTCAAAAATTATACAGAAAAACAGGGAGCTAGAATGTCTAAAATAATTTTGTAAACAAAATAGAAGGAATAAGTCTACTCATTTTCAAGATTATTCTAAAATCTACATGAAGATGCAAAGGAGCTAGAATATCTAGAACAATCTTGAAAAAAAAAAGGAAGGGATAAGTCTACCCATTTTAAGCACTTATCATATAGATACAGTAATCAAGACTGTGTGGTATTGGCAGAGTAACAGTTACACATGTCATTTGAATGAAAGGGATAACTTAAAAAACAACTCACATATATATGCCAAGCATTTACAACAAAGACATTAAAGCAATTCAATGGAAAAGAATAGCATTTCAGCAAATGTCCTAGAGTAATTGGATATCTATAGGCCCCCCAAATTAACCTTAATCCAAATCTCACACCATATGAAAATTTAACTCAAAATGAACCACAGCCTTAAATGCAAAATGTGAGAATATGGACTTAAAGATTATTAAAAATATCTTTTTGATTTAGTGCTAGACAAAACATTCTTAGATTTAAAATTTAAAAAATCCATAAAAAGAAAATTTAATAAATTAAACTTTATCAAAATTAAAAACTCTTTTCCCATGAAAAATATTTAAAGGGATTATAAAAGAAGCTACAAAAGGGAGGGAAATAATTGCAATTTACATAACAAATAAAAGAATGAAATGAAAAGTCACAAAAACTCTCACAATTCAACAGAGAAAAAACAATCAAGTAATTCTATAAGAATATGGTGAAAAGTCATGAAGAGGCATTTCAGTTAAGTGGATATACAAATGGCAAAAACATCCAAGAAAAGATATTCAACATTAGCAGACTTCTGGGAAGTGTAAATTGAAACCATAATGAAATACCTCTATAAAGCTCTCAGAATGTCTAAAATAATAAAAACTGCAACTCTCATACTCCCCAGGAGTTGCACTCCTGGGCATTCATCCAAGAGAAATGAAAGCTTACATATTGACAAAAATGATATACTACTATTTATAGCAACTTCATTCATGACAGCCCCAAACTGGAAGCAATTAATGGATGAATGATCAAGTCAACTGTGTGATGCATCATGGAAAAATAGTATATTAAATGGTATATAAAAGGATTTTGCATCATGATCAAGTGGAAATGCAAGGGCGGTTAAACATAACAAAATTGATCAATGTAATGAACCACATTAATAGGATGAAGGTAGAAAACCCATACAACCATCTCAATTGTTGCAGAAAAAAAAAATTGGGGAAAATCTAGCATGCTTTCATGATAAAAACCCTCAAAAAAGTAGAAGGAGAAGGGATCTTCCTCAATATGCTAAAGGGGATGAATGAAAATCCCACAGGTAGCATCAAACTTAATATTGAAAAACTGGAAAGAACAAAACAAAATTGCCTGCTTTCACTGTCACTACAACATGGTACTAGAAGTTCTAGTAAGAGCAATCAGGCAAGAACAAGAAATAAAAGGCATCCTCTAATAGAAATGCCACACAATGAATTAAATTAAACACAGGAATTTATTAGCTCACTATTTACAGGCTAAAAAAGAGTCCAAAATCAAGCCATGACAAGACTTACTTTCTTCAGAGTCTGTTTGTCCTGGTACTGGCAGCTGGCTGTCCTAGAGAACCCTATCTTCCATATCTGTCTTTTGCTAAATGCAGATGTCTTCACCTTACTCACTTCTGTGCCTTCCAAGTTCTTCTCCAGTAATACGGATCAAGACCTATTCTCATTCAGTTGTACCACTTCTTAACTAATAATAACATCTTTAAGAGGTCCTATTTGCAGTGGGTTCACACCCACAAAGACTTGGATTAAGATTAAGAACATGTGTTTTGGGGGCACATAATTCAATCTATCATAAAAAAAGCAGAAGTAAGACCATCTCTATTTGCAGATGACATGATCCTCTATATAGAGGAACCCACATCTTCCATATGAACACTTCTAAAAATAATTTAAAACTTCAACCAAGTTGCAGAATATGTGACCAACACAAAAATCAGGTATGTTTTATATGTGTGTATGTGTGTGTGTGTGTGTGTTTGCATAAATATATATGTCAGCAATGACAAATACTAAAAGGAAATTAAGAAATCATTTCCATTTACAACAGAATTTAGGAAATATCTAGGAAAAATTTATGAACTTGTATACTGAAAAGTACAAGCTATTGCTGAAAGTAATTTAAAATGACTTAAAAAAATGGAAAGATATCTCATGTTTATGGATGGGAAGGCTTAATATTCTTAAGAGACAATACTGCACATTGCAATCTAGAGATTCAATACTTGCTACAAGCTACTTTAATCAAAAGATTAAAGATTAAAGATGCAAAGATTTACATATATAAAAATGGAATAGAATGCACACTCCTAAAGTAAACCCATATATCCATGCTAGATGATTTTCAAAAATGGTGCCAAAACAATTCAATAGTGAAGAGATTACTTCTTCAATAAATGGACAAATGGTGCTGGAACAACTGGCTAGCCACATACAAAAAAGTATGCAGTTGACCCTCTCCCTCAAACTATATATAAAATTTAATTCAAAATGGATCAGGGTCCTAAATATTAGAGCTAAAGTGATAAAGATCTTAGAAGAAAACATAGAAGTAAATATTTACAATTTCATATTTGGCAATGGATTCTTAGATATGACACCAGAAGGATAAGCAACAAAATAAAAATAAAATCTTGATAAACTAGACATTACCCAATTAAAAATGAATACTGTTATTCATCAAAGGATATTATCAAGAAAGTGAAAAGGCGACCTACAGAATGAGAGAAAATATGATAAAGCTGTCTTAAATATATAATGAACTCTACAACTCAACAATATATAGAGAAACGACTTACACAAAGAAATGTTCAAAGGACTAGAATAGATATTTATCCAAAGAAGATAGATGTATTCATTTTCAACAGAAATATGAAAAAATGTTCAATGAATTAGTCATTTGAGACGTGCACATCAAAACCACAAAGCATCACTCCCGCATCAACTAAAATGATTCTATTTAAAAAAGAAATAACAACCCTTAACAAGGATGTAAACGAATTAGAACCCTTGTACTTTTCTGATGGGAAAGTAAATGGTTTAGCAGCTATGGAAGACTTTGACTGTTCTTCAAAAGTTTACACATATAATTGTCATATGACCCTGCATTTCCACTGCTAGGCATATATGCAAAAATAATTGAAAACTGGTACTCAAAAAATACATATAAATATATGTACATAGAACATAATTCACAATAGCCAAAAAGTAGAAACAGTCTAAATGCCCATCAGTGGATGAATTGATATACAAATTACAGCATATACATACAATGGGATGCTGTTAAATTATGAAAAAGATAGAATACTGATACATGCTACAGTGTGGATGAGCCTCCAAAACATCAAACTAAGTTAAAGAAGTCAAACATAAAGGGCCACATCATATGTGAATACACTTATATAAAAATCTAGATTTTTTGTGGTTGTCAAGGAAAAGGGTAAGGAATTGGTTAATGGGGAAAGGGTTTTAGTTTGCAGTATGGAAATGTTTTCTATCTAGATGAAGCTGTTGATTGCACAACATTGTGAATATCCTTAATGCCAGTGATTTTTTTCAGTTTAAATGGTTAATTTAATGTTATGGGAATTTCGTCTCAATAAATTACTTTTGCAGCTCGTACTTCATCACCTCATGGGGTTTATCTCAGTATATGCAAAGATAGTTTAGCATCTGACAGTCAATGTCATTAATCATATTAAAGTTAAAAAAAAAAATAAGAACCACATGATTGATGTGAATGTCTTCCTTTGCTGGACAGGTCAAAAAAGCTCCAATTTGGGCAGCTGTGGAAGAAGTTCCGGGTGCCCTTTCTGATACTATCCCCAGGGTAGTTTGGAGAGAGTCTGTGACTGCTTCATGGGTCCACAGTCCTGTTTTTTTTTGGGAAAGAATAAGCTGGAAAACTCCTCCAGTGTACCTCTGGGTGAAAGCAGCTTGAGAAAATGAAATAAGTGTAAGAAACTATAGAGAGAAACAGACTGGGGCAAAGGCACACCTTCTTTAAACCCTTCGGAGAGGGAGGTCTGGCTCCTGGGAAGCAGAAGGAGAATTTAAACTTCTGTAAACAGTAAACTCCAAAACAGCTAATAAGCACATGCCCAGGACAAGACACAGAACCAGAAAAGACAGGGAAGACACTGCACTCTGAATTTGTCAATTGTAACCTCCAAGTTAGTAAGGGTGAAGTTCAAGAATATCTCTGTCTTATCACCAGCTGCTTATAAAATCAAGAAGCAGACACCACAGGAAACAACTCCATAGTAATGAAAAGAGCAGGCACTGGCCTGAGGACAGACATATAATTAATGGAATCGAATTGAGAACTCAGAAGTCAACCCTCACATCTATGGCCAGCTGATTTTTGTGAAGTGATAAAGATCACTCAATTAGGAAAGTATCATCTCTTCAACTGGTGCTGAGAAAACTTTATTTCTGTTTTTAAAAGAAAGAAGGAGGACCACTATCTTACACCTGAAACAAAATCAACACAAAATGGATCAAAGGTCAAAGTATATATATTCTTGTGTGATAGTTCTGGCACAAGCTAGATAGTATAACTTCATGTATATTAAATTAAAGAAAAATGCTAAGAAATGCATGATGGTGACAGATCAGTGGTTGTCTTGGGTTACCAGTATTGATAGAAGCAAGAGGGACGAATTAAAAAGGGATACAAGGAATTTTTTTCTTTCATCTGGTTAATTTGATTGTAGTGACATTTCATGGTTGTATACATACATCAAAGTTCATAAATTTGTACACATTAAAAATATACATCTTACTGTATTTCAATACACCTTAATAGAGCTGCATAAAAATGTTTATGTGATAGTAAATGAAGCAGCCAATGTTCTCATTGGCTTGAAATTACTACTGTACATGGTTAAAGAAGCATTTTTATAGAGTTCATGGTTGTGAAGTTTATGCAGCTTCATTTTCCCCAAAATAAAAAAACTAATATTGATTTAATTGCAAAATGCTATTTCATATTTATTATCTATAAAACTGCAACCATGTATTATATGACAAATATATAGGTGTCTCTTGCATGTATTACTGTCTGTGAACAGAGGCACCACCTACATTTTTTCAAGATTATCTTTTGAAGGATGTCTGTATAGAAATATCATTGGGCGAGGTAGTGTCTCCCTTAAGAGTAAAGGAAACTTTTGATTACTGTCTAATATTGTAAAAATAACATCCCCCTCTAGAACAAAGATCAGGTATACCCATTATAAAATATACAGAATTCCGACACCCAGGTTCCTTCTGTTATAATGCATCCCATATCATACTTGTTAACCTGAAACAACAACATGGAAGAATCTCAAAATGAAAATGCCAATGGTAATAAGCTAGATAAATAGATAAATGTCAAATTCTTGTTACATTGTGAATTTCTGATTAGGGAACCAGCAAAAACACTGATACTTTATCTGCTCCCATTGCTTTGAATAATAAACTGACCCTTGACTACTCACCCAGTAGTCTTGTTTCTTTGGCCAGCACCAATGAAACTGTGGCAGGCTAAAATATTAGTTTGCAAGTACAGTAAGATTCCAGACCCTTCACTGTCCTTGACATCATTAGCACAGTATAAAAATCCACAAATATGTATGGATTCACTGAAAGAAGGTAGAGTTTTAAAGACTAAATTGTATTTTTCAGGTAAAAAAAAATCCTACAAAAATGAACTAGGAATTAAGATATTTTTCATTTTGGTGGATTTCTGACTTTCAGAAAACTATTCAATGTCTCTCAACTTTGATACCCTCATGATAACAGGAGTCCTTCACATGATTAAACGGCTTCCTTATTTTTTTCCTTGTCCTAAACCTTTTTGATCATGAGGAATCAGATGTATGGATAGGAGGAGATTATCTAAGCAAGACCTCTCTAAGAAGAGTTCCTTTATGTGTGTAGCTAAAGAAGAAATAGAAGCTCACCTGCTAAGATCTCTACAGTTCCATGGAGACTTCCCAGGAGGTGCTTCTTAGTCCTGGGGTGAGGAGGCTAGATTAAATAATTTTCAACACTAAAAGACTATGATCTATGTAACGTTGCATCTTTTGAAAAAAAAAAAAAAAAGACTATGATCTAAAATTGCTTTTATATTCCTATGTAAATCATTCTAACTTACTGTGGGCGCATTCTTACAGAAAAAGTATAAGACAGTGGGTGAAATTATTCAAAACCAAATATCAACTTTCATCTAAATTAATATCAATGGATGTTTTCATTTCAAGCTGATAAAACAAATACCATGCAAACAGTTGGGTTAAACAATGAGAATTTATTAGGTTATGATTTTAAGGCTAGGAGAAGTCCAAAATCAAGGTGTAATCAAGGCAAGACTTTCTCACAGAAGTTTGTAGCATTCTGGGTCTGGCTGCTGGTAATCCTTTGTCCTTGATATTTCTGACACCTGACAATACACATGTCAGTCTCTCCTGGCTTCTCCCTTCTCTTTTGGGTTCCATCCACTATCAACATCTGATTGTTCAATGTGGCTTTCTCCATTTGTGTCTGAATTACATTTCTCTTATAAAAGACTCTGATAACAGGATTAAGACCCATCCTAATTCAGTTGGGCCACAGCTTAACTGAAGTAGCCTTATGGAAAGGTCTTATTTACAAAGATTTCACATATTCACATGAATGGATTAAGTTTAGGAACATATTTCTTGGGGTATGTAGCTCCAAGCCACCACAATGGGTTTGACTAGTCATTCTTTAAAAAGCAATGACAATACATATCTCAAGTAATTTTATGAAAATTATAATGTGACCTGGTTATCCTCACTGGGTAAATTCCAAATATTCTTGGAGGATTCATATTAACAATGTATGTGGTTTTATCACATAATATTAGCAAATAATGATTCTGTTAAAAAATGGAAAATCTCTGTTATGTTGTCAATTTAAAATATTTCTAATCCTGTGTTTATCAGTATACTCGAATTACTTTATAGATTTGCTGGACACATACTACTATATCTAAATTCTAGATAGAATATAGCTATGTCTAAATTTCTTTATCTATCTGTGCTGGTTTGAAACTCTTATGCACCCCAGAAAAGCCATATTTTTTTAATTCAATCTTGGGAGTGCAGACCTGTTGTTGGACGGGATCTTTTATTAGGTTGATTCCATGGAGATGAGGTCTTGTCCACTTGGGGTGTGTCTTAATCCATTTACTGGAGTCCTATAGGAGGGGTATCTTTTGGAGAAAGCACAGATGCTTGGAGAGCCAAGACAGAGAACAGAGAGATAAAACAAAGTGAAGGACACTTGATAGACCCACAGATCTGAGAGAGACATTTTAATACCAACCCAGGGAAGAAGGACCAGCGGTTGTTGCCAGGAGTCTTCCTATGTGACAAGGAAACCCTGACACAACTGGCTTTTCTTGAGTGATAATTTCCTCTTGTTGATGCCTTAATTTGGACATTTTCATGGACTTAAAACTACAAATTTGTAACCTAGTAAATCCCCTTTGTAAAAACCAATCCATTTCTGGTATATTGCATTCCAGCAGCATTAGCAAACCGAAACACTATCTCCCTATTTTGCTCTCTAATCATCAATTTATAAAATATGAAGTTAATGTCCATAGTCATTGTGCTGGTTTGAAAGGATATATGCCTCCTAAGAAAAGCCATGTTTTGATATAAATCCCGTTTCTTAAAGGTAGAATAATCTCTATTCAATACTGTATGTTTGAAACTATAATGAGATCATCTCCCTGGTTGATGTGATTTAGTTAAGAATGGTTGTTAAACTGGATTAGGTGACGACATGTCTCCACCCATTTGAGTGGGTCTTGATTAGTTTCTGAAGTCCTATAAAAGAGGAAACATTTTGGAGAATGAGAGATTCAGAGAGAGTGACACTACGAAGCAGAGAGTCCTTCAGCCAGCGATCTTTGGAGATGAAGAAGGAAGATGCCTCCCAGGGAGCTTCATGAAACAGGAAGCCAGGAGAGAAATCTAGCAGATGACGCCGTGTTTGCCATGTGCTCTTCCAGCTGAGAGAGAAGCCCTGACTGTGTTCGCCACGTGCCTTCTCATTTGAGAGAGAAACCCTGAACTTCATCGGCCTTCTTGAACCAAGGTATCTTTCCCTAGATGCCTTTGATTGGACATTTCTTTAGACTTGTTTTAATCAGGACATTTTCTAGGCCTTAGAACTGTAAACTAGCAACTCATTAAATTCCCCTTTTTAAAAGCCATTCCGTTTCTGGTATATTGCATTCCAGCAGCTAGCAAACTAGAACAGTCATCTTAAAAATATAAAACTTTTTTGTCAAATTTGACCTTTAAAAGTATTTTACCAGCGTACATTTTTCTCATAATCCTCAAATATTATAATGCTTTAATCCATTAAGCTCAAAAACTTTTCAAGCAAAGATGTATTTAAAGGAAGTTCTAACTTTTCAGAAATTCATAGCTCATGTTTCTAACCCAATGGCATAAAAATAACACCAAATCACAATAAAAAGTCATGTAAGAAAAGTAATGACATTCATGTGTCTGTCTCATGAATTTTTAATTGTCAGAATATATGCTAAGTAAATTATTAAAATAAACTACTACCTTTTCTATTTCATTGTATTGAGAAAAATTACCTGAGCAGAAGTAAAACAAGTGCCCTTACTAAAGAACTCTATGAGAATGCATATTAAGTAGTATATTATATGTATCTCAGGTAAAACTGTATGATCAAATTTAACCAAAACTCAAAAATATGAAGCAATTTACATAAAAATTTAAAATTGATTATAAAGATAGTTCAAAATATCTATATAAATATGCAATGGACATTCAAGGAATTAAATGGTTTCATTATATCTAGGGTCTATTCAGATGGAGAAAATTCAATTCATGGGATATGGGGAGAAGAGGAAATAGGTATTCATCAGTTCAGGATAACTGCAATTATCTAATAGCATTGCCTCAATATTCTTTCAATTTCAGCGAGCCTCCATAAAAGCTTTATATATTATAGTCTTATGTAGTTTTAAATCATTTTTTCATTCTTTCTTATAATAACAAAATAACGTAGTAAATAAGTCTATGTAATTTTTGCTTCCATTGGCTATCTCCTATCGTCTCTTCTTGGTGTCTCTGTGTATGCCCATGATCTGAACTTTAATATGTTGTTAGCATGACACACTTCATGCCTTTCAATTTTGCTTAGCTCTGAATGTTTGCATCTCAAATTTAATTACTGAGCTACCCAGTCACTAGTATGCTGAAGAGCAACTATCCAGGCTTAATTATTAGTATTTGTTGAGGATGAATTTCATTAAATAGATAACTTTAAGGAGCATTTTAAAATAAGAAAAAAAATTAAGAATAAAAGCAAGTAGATTGCCATTTTTTTCTTGACTAACATAATTCCTAGCCTTTTCTTTACATTATTTGTCCCACCAATTCAAAAACAGAATTGAAACTCTTCACCCTTAACAATGTTGCTTTGACTTAAATTTACTGTGAGTGTACAACCTTTTTCAACTTTCCATGCAGAATTATTATATCCCTCCATTAATGTTGCATTCAAGTACCTTGTAATTCAAGTATATATTTCCATATCTTTCCCTTCTGCTAAGTAGTGAGCACTTGGAGGAGGAAGAACATGCATTTCCTGGAGTTGGAAGAACATTCTGGGGCAAAAAGATAGGTTTTTAGTCGTTAAAATGCAGTGACAAACTCTTGCATATGTATAAAATTGTCCACCGAGAAAGTCTAGAAAATTGAGGATAGTCCACTAAGCAAAACCAACATTTAGGGGATGAGAGAAGAAAGAAGAGTCTGTAAAATACAATAATAAACAGACATTAGAGTTGAATATCATTCAATAGTGGGGCTATGGAAAAACAATATTGGAAGAAGATACTTTTAAAAATGCAATGGTCAGTAGAGTTGAGGAGATGGAAACAGTTTCAATGGGGTGAGACATAAATAGAAAGTGAGAAAGTAGGGAAAGATGGGTAAGAATTTTTTTTTTATTCTTTTTTTATTCTGGGCTATAGGAGCAATTTACAAAGAAAAGAAACTTGACTGAAGACTGAAGAAAAAAAAAAAACAGTATATGTGTTGACCTGTATCTAATATTCCAAGTTATTTACAAGTGTTGAATGAAGAAAATAATCCTTATTGGACAGAATGCTGCATTGTCCTAGACTATTTATTCTCATTTGGACTTTATGATGCCATCTCCTGATTTTATTGCTTTCATTATCTTTAAACATGTCTTTTTATCCTTTTCTTCTTTTCATACTGTAAGTGTTGCTTCTTAATAGGACTATATGATTTTAATTCTCTATTCTTACTATAAATTTTCTCTTTGTGCCTCATATTAACAGAATATCACAACATCCTTCTTGGTGACCCAAGGTAGAAACTTGAATATTATTTGAGCATCATTTTCTCTTACCTGCTCCCCACCTTCCACTCACACATGGATCCACTTGGTCAATAAACCCCATGGATGCTGTTACAGTTTGCCAGGCTGCAAAGATAAATACCAGACAATGGTTTGACATAATAATGAATTTATTGGCTCACAATTTCAGAGACCAAAAGACTATACATCTAAGGAAGTATAAATACTGTCAGTACCCAGTATTTATAGGTAACCCAGTAATCCTTGGGTTCTTTGTCTTTCCTTTCATGAGGCTTTCCTTTCTCTTCTGGGTTCCTACTGACTTCCAGCTTCTGACTCCTCCCCATGGCTTTCTCTTTATAAGGCCTCCAATAATGCGACTAGTCCTATCCTAATTCAGTTGGCCAACACCTTAATTAAAAATAGCATCTTCAGAAGATCCTATTTGCAATGGGTTCATGCCCACAGGAATGGGACTCAGAATAAGAACATGCCACCCCACATTATTCGTTCCAACACAGATGCTAAATCATTGATATTTTTAAAACTAACTTTCTCCTTCAATTCCATGATTACAACCTTTGTTTCATCACCTCATGGTGTGTTGCTTGCTTCAAATGCAATAGTTTCCTTATCAGTTATTACTTCTAGGATTGCTTCCATACCATCCATCCACCACTCAGATGGCAAAATTTTTGTACCATAACTTGGAGTTTTGCTCTTTTTTTCTGAAATTCTTAAATTATTATCTTACATTCCACACTAAAGTCCAATGGCATGGCTTAGCCTAAAAAGTATATTATTATTATCTAATCCTCCCCATTTCTTTACCTTCATCCCCAGCCATTTATTTAAAACTTACTTCAGTGCAGTGTCATGTGCTCTCTGGAGTTGCATCAATCTGTCATGTTGTTTCATGTCATTATAGATACCATTCCCTTATTCTTTGTAGTGATAATTAACACCAGCCTTAGGGTTAAGCTCTAGATTCTACCATTCAGAAAGCATCCCATGATATATTGTGGTTCTTTCTTAATACCCTGTATATACCCTTATTTTGTCAATTAACACTTTAATTATTGTTTTGTTACTTGTTATCTCCAAGTATCTACTTTTGGGTAAAGAGCTAGGCTTATTTAGATCTGTATTTTGAATTCCTAACTTCAAATTAGCCAGGTTATCATTAATTTTAATAAATGACCACTAGATACTGACTAATTTTGATTTTCAACCAACTGATTGGTAACCTGTAGAAATAAATAACCCTTACTCTTCATAGAACCTGAATTCCCTTTTTAATGGTTGAATACTTATTCAAATCAATTATAAGTCAATTAAGAGGTCCCAGTCCATAATAGATATGAAATAGAGCTGAAACAAAATATCCTATTTAATTTGGCTCTGCTATTCTTCCACTTTTGATTTAGCGTCTCCTTCATTTAATTTGTTTTGATAAAGAGAATGAAAATATAGAGTAAATTTAATCACATCTGCAAACCACGATTTCTTATGCAAATTAAATATAAGCTAAAGCTCTAAATCATAGAATTTGTTAGTTAATAAAGTGAACCAATCTTAATTTGAGAAGTTCATATATCAACATAAAAGATTAAGCAGGGACTTTTGGTCTTCATTCAATATGTGTTGTAACCAAGAAGCATTAACTGTTTAGAATGTGCACAGATTATAGATACACACCATTTCCTACATTCTAGATAAACAGAAAATAATAGGCATTTAAAAAATCAACATTTTGCCTATTATATGACATTTTTATTGCAAATAAAGGCATTATAGCTAAGGTTGTGCTTATTGCTCTTTCCTTAATTTGTGACTTCATTTTTCTATACTAAAAACTAGCTGAAATTAATTTTATTAATCTAATTGTAAAATTAGGGACTGTGTATAGTACATATTGTAAAATCTTTGAATATAATACAATGAATAGATAGCTTTGAGAATTTTTACAGAACCAAAAAATATTTCTATGAACTCCATATACAGTTAGGAAATAATTTTATAACATTTGGGTTTTTTTATAACATTTGGATATTCATTACAGGCCTGAAATATTGGCACAAGTGTTCTGAGATACCCAGAAGAATGTGCCAAAAGGAGGCTTTGGATGAGGTTAATCCTGCTGGGTAGCGGGTTAGTGGGGGTGGTTGTGGCTGATGCATGTATTACCCCCACTTTGATTAAGAATATTGTTTTTCTCAGGTGTAGGTTTGGATGCTGACCTGGTAAAATTCCCCACATATAAAAACAAGTTTTATCTACAGAGAAATCTGATTCAATAGAACTCTCAAACACTTGACCAATGATCCCTATATTAGTCTTTCTTTCCAGTAAGTTTTCTGGTCTAAAGTTCATGACATTACATTACTATATCCTTTACTTCTTCTATCTCTGGTAGATCCCTGTCTACTCCTCACTTAGTTTTTAACTGTTCATGTATTTTATAGAAACCCTTGATGGATAAAAATATGTTGCAATTGCACATAAAATTCATAAAAGCCTTATATAAAATCACCAGCAACATTAAAACAAAATCTAATTCTCCCTCTGTCTAGGGAGAAGGATCTGGTCTCAGTTTCCCAAAAGCAGAAAGGACTAATTTTTGCTTTCTAAAGAGGAGAGATATTGCCTGGATAATTTCATTTCTTGGAGAAAGATGACCTATCCTCCCTAACAAGGGCCATTATTTTATTCATTTTTTTCAGCAAATATTGATTCTGTACCTACTATGTACCACAAATGCTTCTAGATCCTACAGATTTGAGGTTAAGAAAAAAAGCAAACCACAGAACACTGGGGCAATTTACCATCTTGTGAATTAAAGATAATAAAGGAGAGCACCAGTGGATAAACAAAACAATGATAAGTGCACTGATTACTGAAAATTTCCTGGGGAAAGAGAGGTAATCTGGCCATACAAATGAGGTGGCCTGGAAAGACCTCAGTGGGGATCTGAGATATGAATGCCAATATGAAAATATGGAGCTACTTGAGCATATAGGAAATAAAGATAAGACAGGTATTTGTTTGCAGTAGATGGAAAAAAATAATCCTTTGTAGTAGTTAAGTGACAAGGAGTAGAAACCAGAAAAGCAGTAAGGACCCATTAAGATATGTTTTACAGGTCAAGGCAAGAAATATGGATTTGATCCACCTAAAAGAAGTCCTTTAAGGGTTTTAAACTTGGAAGAATGAAATCTTATTGACACTTGTATTTCCATTACCTTGAGGTAGACTTTACATATCGTAAAATTCATACATCTTAAACATATAATTCAATGCATTGTGACAAATATATCATAGAACATGACCACTACAGTTATTACTTAATAAATACAGTTATTTATTAAAGTATAAAATGATTGAACATTTTAAGAAATCACTCTGGCTAATGATTGGACAATTAATGGATGCAATTTTATTTTAGAGAGTAATGTTTTATAGTCTTGTTAAATATTCTGATAATCCCTAATCTTGAACTGGGCATGCCCTCATGGATTATCTTTATTTCCAAGTACCTTAATATTGGCATGCATGGGGTGGAGAATAACCATGTGGCAGATATTAAATGCACTCTTGACTGAATGAATTATGAGTGTAGGATTGCCACCTGTGTCTTCACAATTAAGTTTGCATCTGTTGGCACACTTTACCACTGTGAATTACTAGGATTCATTTAGTAAAACCATTTGAAGCTCAATGGTTCAGAGCTAATTTGGTTTCTCTGCATGAAATTTTCCTCCACTGTTTCCTATGTTTCCTGGGCATTGATTTGTATAATGCCTGAAATAAGCCCTTAACGGTTATTTTCAGTATTTATATATTACTAGTCATTTATCAGCATGAAAGCAGACATTTAGAGAAACAAACTATGAAAAAGACAAAAAGGAAGCCGGTAAGTTATTTCTTGAACTCTTCTTTTGTTGATGCACTCTATGCTAATAGAAACAGGGAGAGAATTATTATTTATTTACTTTTTATAGAGATTGTAAATAACTTGTCAGAAGAAAAGACTTAACAAACAAGCAAAGTTCACTGTACTGTTCCCTTTATGTGTCAGTTGTCAGAACATAGTTTGAGATTTAATATTTTAGCTGCCAAGAAAAATAACCACATCTTACATAGATTCCCTCAATTTGAAAACCTTAAACCACTTTAATAGCATGTATTATTTGTTCAAATATTTTGTTATAATACTTACACTTTTAGAAATGTATCCTGAGCAAGTCATAAAATTTTTTTAAAAGTTTTATAAAATTTTGCATACTATAGCATTATTTATAATATTAAACATTTGAAACAAACTAAATGTCCTACTCAATTTTTGTATCAAGTATTTATTGATAGCTTATTCCATCTCAATTACTATTCAAGATAATGGGTCAAAGCAACAGACAAAAAACTAAGAAGTCTTATCCCACAACATAAGTGGGGTAAGTCTTATCCCTTCCTTAGATCCTAAGGAAGGAGAGAGGCAAACACAGTATTAAATAAATGTGGGATATAATGCAGAGGAGTGGTGTTTTAAAGAAAAATAAACAGAATAATGATATTCTTGAATATCATTAATAAAATAAACTAGATTTCTTCCATAATAGAAACACAATCATAATAACTCTGTATTTACAACTGCTAAATTTGGGGAGGAATATTTTCCCAAAGTATCATAAAAGGATGCATCACATACATCAACTCCATTTCAGACGTTTGTAAAGAACAGAGAGAATTAGGTGTAGCAAGTAATTTGATAGGCTCTACCCAGTCTTCACAATGTTTAATTCTCAATTTGCATCCTGATAACCCTACTCAACATATAATAATTCTTCAACTCCAAATGATTTTAATCCAAGGCCTTTGCCTTTATGTCAAAAAGCTTTGAGTGATATATTATGGTATATTTATCTATGAAGCTTTCTTTCACCTGATTTCAGTTTATAGTTACACTTTAACCCTACATGTAAATGATTTATTGTTAGTTAAATTCAAGGATATGTATTATTGATTACCTACATTAATTTATATTTCTGTGATACCGTGAAAATAAAGAGGTACATTTGGCAAAATTGTTGATATTTTTATTTAATTAATTTTCAATTTCTCTCAGATATTTATAAAAATAAGTAAAAAAGCTGTGAATGGAAGAAGTACTACTTGTTAGATCACTTACCATGCCAGGTATAAGACAAGATTGGGGAAAACTGCCAATGGGAATTTCTCAGAAGCTCATTATTATTCCTTAAATTTTGAATGAAGTGAAATTTTGAAGTTAATCATCTATTAAATGATGATTTTCCCAAGATGAAACATATTTTAAACTTTATTCCCATTAATATTTCTTTCATTCCTCCATCAGAGCAATGATTTTCACTTTTCATTTTTCACTTTTTTCATTAGAGAAATGTCAGTGTTTTAGGATAGTATTTCCATCAAAGTCCAAGGATGTCCTTTCTCACTTTGTATCCAGAAACATTTTTACTTCCTTGTTAGATTTAAATTTCATTGTTAATGGTACCACTACTTCTTTTGATTATTTTACTATCAAAACTCAGAATTTATCCCACTTAACCATCACATATCTTCTTAGTTTAGCCATTCTTTTTTGTTCATATTCATTATAAAAATTGACTTTTGCTGGCACTCTATATACTTATAACATTTAAATTTTTTTTCAGGACTAAAATTTAGACTTACAGACCTCTGGTTTTAGATTGGGATAAACGAGGCATTTCCCTGTCTCTAAAGAGACACATAGTGAAGGAACATGGTTAAAGCTTCTTCGTTAACACTGGTAATGTTATGAGATGCACCTTTTCTTCTTTTATGATACAGAACCAAGTACAACCCTTTGATATTGGAAGTTTCAAAATATAAGTTGTCGATTAAGTGAGGTCTCCAACTGTCCTAGGTTAACAATAATAACAATGCCGAAATAATAAAGAGAAGAAAGAGGAGATGGAGGAGTGTATGAGGAAGAAGAAAAAAGTAGGAAGAGGATATGTGAAGGAAGAGGAAGAAGAGGATGAGAATAATACTGATGACATGTATAGAGCATCCTGCGTAAAGGGTCGACATAAAGGATCATTTAATCCCTCCCCAAAATATTATGGAGTGTTACAATTATCCTTATTTTATCAATAAATAAATCAAGTCAGCATTTTAAAGTTATGTGAGTTAAAGATCCTGAATCAGAATATCTGTCTGATTCTACAATGCATGTCTGTAACAATGATACTCTACGTTTTCTGTAGAATATAATGATAGGTTTAGAAAGAAACAACAGCTAAAGTACTTGCTTCTGTAGATATCTAAATCTAAAACAAAATAGAACTGACAAAATTAAAGTTGAATTTTGTCAACTTTAAAAGTATCCTTTCATAAGTAGAAGTGAATTTTTCCAGACATATCTCCTAGAAGAAATGATCAAACGTGTTTGTGTTGTCCAGCTCTCCCAGGATATCCTCCCCCTTCTTGTTTTTTTTTTTCAAGTTCCAGTCCTTAACTTCATTTGTCCAAAGAACCATCACTGACCACTTAACTAAGTTTATATTTCTGCCATCTGTGAAATCCTAAATCATTCCTTTCTTTATGAATTTATTAAGAACTATATTGTATTTTTACTAATTTTTTGCATAAAATTTAAGACCATATCTCCAACTAGCAGAAGAGAATATGATCTTGCATATTTCAAAATTATCAAATATGGTTTTAAGCATTGTAACCAGTATTCAATTATTATTTATTATATAATTCAAAGGCCAGGGATATGAGATCATAAAGGGAAATGAAATACAGTCATATAAAGCATTTTTCATGCAATCTTTTAAGAAAGCATTGATATATCTAGGAAGTAGATTTTATCTTTCATTAGCTTTCATAGACTTTTTGTATATCACCTAAAAGGGTTGGAAATGTCCCTTCTATATATCACAGAGATTTATGATTGTGATTCTTTATTTCTTATTTCACAGATCTTCTGTGGGTAATTTTATTTTGAATTTACAGATTTATCTTGGTAATGTTTTAAAAAGAAATCGAACAAAACAAAATAACCCACAAACCCACTTTGATGAAAACATTTTCATGGAAATTTCTAAAATCATATTTGATTCTACACAATGATCATTTGGCATATATTGTCAGGAAAAATGTACCTTCAGTATATAGTCACACATGTTAGATGAAATTTGATGTGTGGAATTTTCTAGATTAAAATGACCGTGTTAATTTTTCACCTCAGAGACAAAGGTATTATTGCAATAGACAGGCAGAGATCGGTGATACTGTCATTGCATAGCGAATACAAGATGAAACATCATGGATTAGATAACACTCTGTGAAAATTCAATATAAGCAATAAAGTACCTGACCCTACTGTTTTGCTGAACACTTTGTTCCCTTTCTTCCTTTTGCTCTTCTCAGATATTCAGAGAAATACCTAGTTCCTCATAAAACATTCTCCTTTTTTCACTTAAGGTCTGTGGAAACAAATTAAGGAATACAGAATGTAGTATGCAGAAAAACTCAGCAGGAAGTCTTCTTGAAGACCCAAGCTGCATGTGGAGATAATACTGGAGAGTCCTGCCAGCACCTAATTAAAGTATCTATATGGAGTGGTTCTAGAAGCATGAAATTTAAAGGACTTTGGCAAGGTTTCCCCTATAAAATTTATGCTTCCATCAGAAATTTTCCTTATTGTTCCAAGTCTGTAAGAGAGTGTTGAAAAGTACATGAAGGAAAATGTCAGTAATGCAGATATTCACGAGATTATTTTTCTGATGAAAATTTCTTTTCTTATTTACATTATTTTTGCTTTGTTTGTTTCTACTTTGCACAAACTTTTGCTCCCAGGGATGGATAACAAGATAAATACTAAATTGAAATATTGACTTGGGATGGTCAGCAAACCTTCTGATTTTGGGTTTTTTTTAATGCCTACCAGATGGCATCCTTGCTGCAAAATTGTGACAAATAAGCCCTTGAGAATCCATTACACATATAATAAAATCCTGGCATATTTTATATAAATTCATTCATATTAACTTCCAAATTTAATATTATAAATATTAAAGATAGAAATTTATGACAAAGATAACTTGGCTGGTTGTAGTTTGCTTTCTGAAGTGATGGAAAAGATTACTAAATTGACATTTGAAATGTATATATATATATATATAAATCAATGTTGTAACTGTATGTATAATTTGCTTAGAAGAAACTTACCTAGAGGAAGCTGGCTCGGGACTCAAGTACCAAGGCCAGAAATGAATTGGTTATTTCCCTATATGTTCCATGATAAGGTATATTTATCTAGGACAAGAGTCAGTGGTTTGTCATTCACAGACATTATTCAATGCCCTAACAACATGAAAATAGATCTCGACAGCTTTTCAGAGGTCACCCAGTCTGCCAAGGACTAATTAAAACCAGATATGTGTACGTTATTAAAGTTATGGCCCAACAGTCTTTCCCCACTAAGTAGTCTACCAAGTAGTTATGACCCAGAGGGCCTTGACATTGCATTACCGTTTTCTTCTTCAATTATTACTGATGTATCTTCAGTAGAGTGAAAACAAATGTCATTCTGCCTTTGAAGCTTGGAAAGTTAATTTGTTATAAACTTCAGACTCAAGCTCCATGAACCAGAAGTGTCAGAAATAAATACACATTTATATAGTCTTGTGAGAGACGCAGCTCATCAATGCTGTGTATAAACATGTACTATGAATTCTCTGAAAATGTTTCTAGTGTCAAACAGAAAAAAAATGCTGAAACTTTTAATCAGCTAGGAATTTCCAAAAACTCACTTGCTTTGACATTATGTAAATAGAATAACCAAATAAATGATGAATTTGCCTTTTTAAAACTTTGGATGCTTGTAAAAAAATGTCAAAAGAGAAACACAATTTTTTAACATACAGTTTTAGGAGACTGTGCTTTGTCTAAGAAAATGATTTCACTGTTAATGTCATCTCTATTTCTTATATTTAGTTATGTGAAAGGAAGTCCAATAAGGCAGAGCATAAGGGATGGATATCCTTTCACACTCATAACAGGTATGACTAAATTGTGAATCAGGAAGCATTTTGACCAGTGCCAATCACTAAAAGTGTGAAACTCACAATTATTGTTTGCTGTTCCACTAAAAATTCTCACCGTAAACCAAATCTCTGAATATTTTCTATATTCACAATCTGATATAAAATTGTGGTAATCACAAAGACTTCTTTTCTCAGTTAACATTTTCCCACAATGAAAACCAGCACGAATCCTTCAGAGAGTAAGCATGCAACAAATTTAAAATGTTTAATTTTCAATTTGAAAAATCCAAACTGGCATCTCAAAATATAGATTAAATTTGTTTGCATGACGATTTATTCATCCTCTCAGTCTCTTTCAATTCCTATAATTATATGCTACTTGCTAACCAAGGAAGACAATTATTCCCACTTTACAATTATCACTTGGTTATACAGTAAAATATCCTTAACACTCCATGAGATAAAATATTTAATAAGAATATTGATTTTTAAAATAATATGCAAGTTTGCATGTGTCCTTATCAGCTACCCCACCTTGTGAGCTGAGTCTTCACTTAAAACCACTATGAATCATCAATTGTTTTTGTCTACAAGTTGATCCATATCTTTCTATTCCTTTGCAATATGGCCCATCCCAATCTGTCCCCTATGACAGCGCTATCAGCTAATATAGATGCCCTGGAGCCAGTTTGCCGAAACCTGGACAAACTAGAATTTTTACTTTGACAAGGTCTTCCTCTTCCTTGCACCACATATCCCATGCTAGTCCCTTTTTTATTAACCTGTACAGGGGCACAGGCATTATGCCAAAAGAGAAATGAATGTTGTTCTAGTTTGCTAGCTGCCGGAATGCAATATACCAGAAATGGAATGGCTTTTAAAAGGGGTGATTTAATGAGTTGCTAGTTTACAGTTCTAAGGCCGAGAAAATGTCCCAATTAAAAACAAGTCTAAAGAAATGTCCAATCAAAGGCATCCAGGGAAAGATACCTTGGTTCAAGAAGGCCAGTGAAGTTCAGGGTCTTTCTCTGAAGTGAGAAGGCACATGGTGGAACACAGTCAGGGCTTCTCTCTCAGCTGGAAGGGCACATGGCAAACACGGCGTCATCTGCTAGCTTACTCTCCTGGCTTCCTGTTTCATGAAGCTCTCCAGGAGGCGTTTTCCTTCTTCTTCTCCAAAGGATGCTGGCTTGTGGACTCTCTGCATCTCATAGCTACATCGTTCTGCTTTCTCTGAATCTCTCTGAATCTCTCATTCTCCAAAATGTTTCCTCTTTTATAGGACTTCAGAAACTAATCAAGACCCACTCAAATGGGTGGAGACATGTCATCCCCTAATCCAGTTTAACAACCATTCTTGACTAAACCACATCAACCAGGGAGATGATCTCAGTACAGTTTCAAATATACAGCATTGAATAAGGATGAGTCTACCTTTATGAAATGGGACTTATATTAAAACGTGGCTTTTCTTAGGGGACATGCTTCCTTTCAAACCAGCACAAATGTCTTTTATGAGCACAATAACCCTACAAAAGTCTGCATTTTTTTAACCATTTGTGTGTGGTAGGATAAGCTGAATCGTATTTATCACAAGCCATGTCCGAGCATAAAATCCCCAGGAAGTTGATGGTGTTTTTTGGTTGCTGTATTTTCTGGGGTTTGGTCACCTATTTCAGGAGACCCAGGTTTGTTTTCCAGACCATGCACCTATAAAAAGATTTGAGTCTATAGAGTATAGCAAAATATGATCCACATATCCACATAGCTTTCTATATGTACTCCTGGAATTGCACCCAATGCAGCTAGGTCCCTGGCTACCAATCAGTGATCAATAATAGAGCTTTCCTTAGGGAGCAAGAAAAGATCCACTGTCATCCATCCCATGTGAAGGCAAACATATCCTGTGACTATTTTTCTATTCATATACTGAAGAAAGTACTGGCTAAGTCCATAACAGTATGATTGATCCCTAGGCAGGTTGTTAAGATCTTTAATATTTGGGTCATGTTGGGCACGACAGCATGGATGCTGGGAGTCACTTTGTTCAGTTCTGATATAATCTATAGTCGTTCTCCATGTTCCATCCAGCTTTCATACAGGCCAAACTGGCCCACTGGAAGGACTTGTCCTGGCCTGAAAATTTGCATCTTTTCCAATTCTAAGATAGTTGAGGATATTTCTTGTATCTTCCAGGCAGGCAGTATTACTTAACAGTCATCGTTATCCTTGGTCACAGTAAGAGGATGGGTTCCCACCAGAGATGTCTTCATAGTACTGCCTTCATGGCATTCTTCCTTAGGCAAAATTCTCTCACAGTAGTTTCTGTGGCAGGCCCTAAAGAGGTGTCTAATCCCAGTATATTTTCAGATATAAAGGAAATTTATACCCCACCTGAGGCATGAAGGAATGTTTTAGTTTGCTAAAGCTGATGAAATACAATATACCAGAAATGGTCTGGCTTTTAAAAATGGAGATTCATTAATTTACAAATTTGCAGTTCTGAGACCATGAAAATGTCCAAATTAAGACGTCAATAGGTAATGCTTTCTCCCCGAAGACTGGTTACCAATAATCCTCAGCCCTTGTGTCACATGGCCAGGTACATGGGGACATCTGCTGGTCTCTCTCCTCTCTTTTACGTCTTGTTTCTTCCAATTTCTGGCTTCAGTGGCTTCCTCTCTGTTTTTTGTGTGTCCTCTCTCAATTTCTCTGGCTTTTCTCTCTGAGTTTCTCTGGGGCTTTCTTTCCTGTGTCTTCTCTCTGTCTTTTATCTTCTTATAAACGACTCCAGTCAGAAGACTAAGATCGATCCACCCTGAATGTGGTAGGTCACGTCTCAATTTAAGAGCCTATTCACCAAAAGATCTTACTCATAATGGGTCTACACCCACAGGAATGGATTAGCTTTAAGAACATGATGTTTTCTGGGGTATATACAGCTTCAAACCATCACAAGGGCTTTGCCCTATTTGAAGGAGGATATCAGCCTTTTGCACAAGGATGGATATGGCTGCATACACATCAATTGCATGTCAGTGGTCCAGAGAAATGGTGAGGATTTCCATGTATCAGAGTTCATTCCACTCCCATACCCCATGTGTATTTATTTTGTGAGGGCGAATGTGTACTTACTTCCACAAGAGTTTTCTGGTCCCCTACCTTTGCCCTATATCTTGGGAAACATTGGCCATCCTCTCAGAAAGTTACCGTTTTCTTTCTGTCTCCTCCTCCTGGGGCGGGCAGGGGTCAGTTGGTTCTACCCGATGATTATAGGGCCCTCTGGTATATTGTTGTTTTGGCTTCAGCTCCTTCCAAGCTTCCAGGAATGAAATGTTGGGTTCTTTGTCAATTTTCTCCCATGACACCCCAGATTTCAGAATGTTCAGCCACATCCATTTATTGGAAACATTTGCATTGAATTTGGGGAGAATCGGTTTCCTTTTCCATGTATTTCATATTCCCATTTTCCATTCTGGAACTGGAAGTCCCAGTATCTGTCTCTTCTATCTCAGCAAGGACCTGTTCTACACAAGGATACCAGCAAAAGGCCTTAAAATAAGGAGAAAGTTTCCCCTTTCCAACTGGAAGGATCTGCTTTTAACAATTTATTCTTCACACCTGCCACAAAATTCATGTTGTCAGGGCCTCAGAAAAGCAGAACATTTCCAGTTCTGGTAGCAGTGCTTGAGTTTCTTCAATAGTTTTCCTGCGGGAATTTTGTGTTCTATTATTTCCCCTCTGACAGTCATGCACCTTAGTAGGCATTACTGAACCAATCAGTTAAGGTTTGATTAACCAGCAATGCCCTTGCCATGTAACTGCTGTTAGATGGATGGATATGAAGGGACATTACTTATCTTTTCAGCCTAACTTCCTGAAAAGACCAGCTTGTCAGCCCTGTTATCCCACAGCCTTACCAGCACACTGTCAGTATCTCACTGGGATTTTGGCAGAAATAGCTTATCATATCAATTAACTCTACTGAGGTATATTCCAAGATGGAATGTGTTTGACTCACTGGCAGAGTTGCATTCGAGAACTCTCGCTGGCCTAGTTTGTTTTGACTTATTCTGTAAAGGGGACAAGCACAGAAAGATGCTTTCCTTCCTTTGTCCTTGGAGATGATTATCTTAAACTGACTCATTGGACTTATTCTCACTTTCTAAAGGACTCGAAGATTCTGCATCTCAATTGGTAGTCTTCACTATAGCTCATACCTTCACTTTAGGGAATCTTTCTTGAAAATAGCAAGCCAGGATATTCAGCCTAAGCTCTCATTCTTCCACCTTCCCTATGATATCAGTTATCAACAAAGTTGCCATTGACCTCAAGCCTCACTCCAACTACCCTTCCTTCTCTAATTTGCTTTCTCTGGTCTCAGTTATTAAATGTGCTTCTGTAGCCACACTTACTGGCACAACAGGAGACACCCTACCCCAGCCATAAGCCTGCTTCACTTCATTGCCAGCTAAGTGTGATTTTATACTTTCCAACAGAGAGGCCGGACATGCCTGAGGTTTTGAAGCATCACTGTTTTCCTGGGGTGACCTGTAGATATCTAAGTGATGTGCAAAGGGGCCCCACATGGCCTCTTATGACTAGTCTGAGATTTCCCCAGTTGATTCTTCTTTTCCCAGGCCATTTCTCTGGGATTCTATTAACCATGCCAATTGTTGTATCCCACTGAATCATCGGCAAGATTCACCACAAAAGAAGAAATAATGAAGACCCATTTGGGACTGTCTCAAACTTCCCTGTAAGGAGGCCAGTTGAGATTCTGAAGAAAGAGACACCAAATTCCAGGGTGATACCTCCCAAAGCATTTATTAGGGGAACTTATGTACAGAAAGCCACAGCTACCTCACAAAGCAAGATGGCAAGAAGCTGACTTGAGTATATCTGCTCCTGTGACAACCACTCCACAGATTATATATGGCTAAAAAGCAAAAGTAGCCAAGTGCCAGGGCTTACATGCAAGTACTAGAAAAACATCTTAATATGTGCTCTTTTCTCAAAACAAGATGTGTTCAGAGCAGGCTATATTCAAGGTTATAACAGCCAAAGCTTGCCATGCTTCCAGGATGTTATAAGAGGAGATGTCTGAAGAGGAGGACAGAGTGTGGTCAATCCTTGGTAACGTAGAAGATGCTATATGTATCACACTGTAAATTGGATTAGAATAGCCATATGGGCTGAGTGTAATATTTTATGTAATGTGTTCAAGAAAGATCTCTCTGATCAAGAGAGAGCAACAACAAAACCAATTCAACAAGGAAATTTCAACATTAATAACTATTATTGCAAAATGGAATTGAAATAATAAGTGATACACTAGTGGGAAATACAAAAAACTCTAAATAATACAGAAATTCTAAGGAGCAGGAACAATCCTTAGGGCTGAGACAGAGCACATAAGGAAAAGTTCTCCCCTGATGCTACCCAGGAAAAAAACCAGACCACGTTGAAGAGGTCATGGCCATGGTTCACTGGATGCCAAAGAAGTGGTGAATTACCAGTGGAACTTTCATTGGAAATCTATTCCCTGGAATACTAGGGGAAGCTGATAATTAGGAAGTGTCTCACCACAGGCACTTTGCTGCATAACCACCTTAGGGAATACTGGGGAATATGCTGACTGCTGAAGGCTTCTGGAGTTCATGCATTTGAAGATATGCATAATGAAGGTATTGGAAGCACTGCACTCAGCACATTGAAGCAGGAAGCAGGGTGCAGGATGCAGACTACATCAAACTAGGAATCAAAACTCTTTCTTTTGTAATGTCTCTTTAGCACTCTCTGTTGACATAACATAACACTGTGCTATGCAGACAAAGAAAAATATGGAAAGGACCCAAATCCATTTTCATACACCAACCAGTGAATAATGATCTGGAGCTTAGAGAAAATAAATAATAACAGGCTCATATTAGTCAGGGAAGTGAAACAACAATATTTTAGCAGAAAACCTACAAGAAATAAAGGAGCAAGTCATGAAAATATCTAGGGAAAGAGCTTTCATAGAGATGGCACAAGCACTGGAAGCCTGAGGTAGCAACATCCTTCACAGATTAGAGAAGTATCAAGGATGCCAGTTTATCTGGAAGAAGCTAATGGAGGAAGGATGTTGTAAAAAATTAGACCAGTGAAGTAGCAGGTATAGACATATTCCAAAAAGTACCATGTCTTTCATTCTCACTGAAATAGGATTCAAGGGAAGGGTCTTGGACAGATAATTAGCATGATCATATATATAGGCATTTCTGTTATTTTGTTGAGCAAAGAAAATAGAAGTCAACATTAGAAGGAAAGACACAAAGCCATAAATTAACTGCAGTAAACCAATATCTACAGGCAGAAAAGCAGATAATGATGGCAGAGTCAAAGAACTGGAGATCCTGTGTGGTCAAGTAATTTTTCAAGTTATAGTACAGAAAGGTGACGTGGAAAGGTAAAGGATGGGGATTGAAAGGAGAGAGGGATGAGAAATTGAGATTTTGAAGAGAAAGCTGTTATGGATAAAAACAAGAGCTCAGTTATAAGCATAGAGGTATTGGCTAAGTCAGAACAGAAGACAAAATCACTAGGGGAGAGCATAAAAGGAATTGAAAATCCATATATTGAGAGAATCATCACTGTAATTGAAATCATCCAAGTGTATGACAAGAATTAGTTTTGAGATTTGGAATATAAGACTTTGAAGAAGTGAGTTTGATTACGTGTTTTGCAAAAATAATAATGGTACAAACGTCATGAATCTGCTGGGTGTGAGAAATGAGTTTATATATTTTAATAAGTATCTTAGATAAAATTATGCAAGCCAATGATTGAAGAATTCCAGTATACATCGTTGTTTAATAGTGGTTGAATTCATTCAAATCCATTAGCAAAATATAGGAGGTGGGTGTGATTCTATGACAAACCTATTTAATGCCATATATATGTATATGCACACACATACAAGAACAATGAACTTTCTTGTTTTGTTCTTTTGATTTATTTTGTATTTCATTTAAATAGAAAAATCCTTCATTTGTTCCAGTTTCTTGGTGAAGTTAAATGTCATCAAAAATGGTTAGTATAAAGGAAAATAAAAGATGAAATTCTATGCCAAAATCTATGCTTAAAAATGAACCGTAGGTTTGCATTTGCTGAATTTATTCCTTTAAATTTTCACGTTTTATGTTAAAAAATAATGTCCTATTTAAAATATGTCATCCAAACTTAAATTCTTAAGTCCAAAATATAATTTTCTTTTTTGTGGTTTACTTGGAAAAAGATGGACAATTACGTGATGGCAGAAAAGCTAACCAAATTACTGGAAAACACTAAGGTCAATTTTAGATTACATATGCAACACAATGTTATTTATGAAATCTAATCTAATATTTATTTTTTTCAACAACAATTTTTAAATATTAGCTACCAATGAAAAGTCTTCAAAGTCTTCCGAGCGCTGTGTGGTAATCATTGCTGTATGAGAGACAATGGGAGAATTGAGACTCAGGACCCAGACAAACAGAGATGCAATACCGTTGGCTCTGTCATGTGTAGCTATTTAACATTGTCCTAATTTATTTTTCTTTGCTTCTGTTTTTGTCATCTATAAAACAGAAATAACATCACCGACCTCATTGTTATTGGAGTTAAAACATTCATATTGCCCGCGATAATGGTAATATTAAGTATTATTATTTTGTTAGTATTAATTGTTATAAAAATCTTGTCAGAAAGGTATTTAGTTTCCTCATTTTAAACTTGTGAAACCGAAGAAATATGTTTAACTGATACTTAAGTAATTTGTGTAACCCAACTACGTAATAGAGCCGAGATTCAAATTTAGGATTCTACTTAACTCCAAGCTCCACTCTTTCCACTGCACCACCACGTTCACGTTGGACCTTATTCAACTACTTAAACTACTGTGCAGATATGAAAAATAAATGTTTTGTGTTGTCTTTAGACACTGTATGCACAGAAAGAAAATTCTAGAAACAGAAAATAAAAAGAAACATATCCTAAAACATGCAAGTTTAGGAAGCTCAATGTGTGACATTTAAATTGGAAGCAGATGGCACAACTATGTTAATAAGTTTTAAAAGCTACATCATGTTATTGAAGTTAGTGGAGAGATCTGTCAGATGAATCTTTTGATATCTGAGAAATTAAGATGAGATAAGGTTTTAAAAAATAAAAGAGTGAAAACAATGAGGTATTGAATGCAATATTTATTTAGCTGGTATTTTTGAACACATGAATTAAATGGAAATTATAAAATTTTATTTTAAAAGAGAGCCCATTTTCAGATTTTAAAAGAGCATTTGGTTATAGTGATTGCAGATCTCATTGTACACCTAAATTCAATAAGTGGTTTTTAAATGAATTTAAAAATCAAATCTATGTGAATAAATAAAATAAATAATCATGAAAACATTCCTCTGGAAAAATAGTCATTAACTCTACACAACAGAGCTAATCTATACCCAAATTCGACTTCTTATTGATTGATAAGAACTCTAGCAGTTGCATATGTTGTAATCAGGAAAAGAAATCAACTTAGACAAAATACATAGGTAAATAGTTCTTTTGTAACTACAACAAACAATCCAGGTTGCAATAACTAATTTAATGACATATAATAATATTCAGTATATACAAACAGCAAGGGGAACAGCTTGATAAAATCATTAGTATTTCTTATCTATTAATTGAAAATAAAACTATCTAGTGCAATTTTTGAGGTGCTTTACCTTCTATCATGGTTCATATCTTTTGAAAATGACAGCATTTTTTGGTCCAAGATGTCAAAAAAATTGGCCCAGATGGTTTTCAAAACTCTTAAATCATTCAAATATGACAAAAGTATTTTGAATATATTATAATGATTCATGTAGTACTATACATGAACACGAAGAATATATTTTTACATAAAGAGATAGCTAAAGAACTAATGGCAGAATTTCTTCTTCTGAAAGGATGAAGGATTAAATAGTACCAAAGTTCTTTCCATTAAAGTATAGATGAACATGTCATAAAATGCCATGTCTTTAGTTCCCTGGGACTTTGGAAATTTCAGGGTGCAAAAAAATGAACTGAATTAAGAGAGGGAAATATTATCCTAAGCACAAATGATGATATTACTTGCATAATAGCTGGAATTAGTTTTGTACCAGTGTCAAGGTGGGCGAGCCAAACTTCAGAAAAATATTTAAGCCTGAGAAAAATAGCATTTCTTATAGTTAAATCACTTTGCTTTGAGAATATGACACATTTCTTAGACAGATTTGCCAAGTATTCTGTTCTATCAGTGTATTCTTTGACATGAAAATTTGAACTATTTTCCTAATTTTCACCTGCATATTCACAAGCAATTCTTACAAACGTACTCAGATGAGATTCTAATACTCAGTAATATGCTGTCCACTCTCAAAAATTAACATTGACCCTTCTGTTCAAATGTCTTTTTATGAAATTCATGGAAGTGTAATTAACACAGTAATTTATATTCAAAAAACCATTTAAATGCCAAAGCCTTTTTATTCAGCTCATTCCATCTGACTTTCAAATCAGAACAGACATATGGCTCTAAATGTATATTGAACACCATAAAGTGAGAAGCATTGAAACTATTTCAGAAACATTTTAATGCTGTTGGAAATATATACTCCGCTGTCTATCATGACCCTTGAAGAGAAAACAACATTAAGATATTAATTTCGATGTTTTAATCAATCAGAATTTTATTTAAAACATTGAAGGTGATTTAAATATTAGTTAAGACAAAATTTACTCAAACTCATTTTTTTAAATCAGAAAAAGACGTGGAAAAAATATCAATAAATGCCACAGCAATAATCACTGCTCCTCCCACCCTGGTCCTGTCTCTAATGCAGGTGGTGAGGCCCTAATTTGTAAGCTCGGCTTCTGCCAGTTTCAGAGAAAGTTCTGAATATGCTTGGCATTAAAATAAGCCTGGGCTATATCTGGCTTGCAATGAGGCATCTGGATTCCCATCAGTGTTTTTCTAACTTTGGAGAGAAAATGATTAATTTTATTTTGAGCTATTATCTCCTCAGAAATTCAATTTCTAATTACACTATTTCTTAAAATGTCAATAGTTTGGACTATGATGAAAGATGTAACAGAAATAAATTACTATATATATTTTTTTCTGGCAGAAAAATAGCAATTATTCATTTGCCTCATTTTATGGTTAACCATTTTTCACTCATGCACAAGTTCTTAATGTCAAAATTATCAAGTAAATCTATATTTCAAATATTAGATTGTTTATTTGTTTCCCTTCCAACATACACTTTTACTTAGTTGAAAATTAAAACAAACAAACAAAACTGATACACTTCTTACCTTTAAGTATGGTATAATTTAATAAACTATACATCAGCAAAGACGAAAACATCCAGATCCAGAAGAATTAGAGAATAACTTCAAAATGAATATTGCAAACCTTATTCAATGACAAGTATTAATGAAGGTATTTTAGAAGTGAAACACTGTTCACTTAGGACACATAAGTAAGCAAAATGCAAAATGATTCCTAATGTTGTAGAATCTATAGTCTAATGAGGGGAAAAACACCAGACTATCTAAGCATAATAAATATGGGAAGTGTTTAGTATTTTAGAAGGAGGTAATATCTCAGGTGTGGAGAGGGGTTGGGCTTTTTTTATCTATTTTGTGGGGGCACAGCTTGCAGCATTGAAAGTGATTGTCAGGAAGAGGTTCGTTGAGATTATAAAATATGCTCAAAGGATTTCAGGAAGGGCCATATAGATTGAAAATTGCTGCAAAGACTTCTAAATGGTCTCCTCGCATCTACAGTTGCCTCCCTACAGATCTACCCTATAATTTATATTTTTAATTAATCAAAATTTATTTAAAGCACTGAAGGTGAATTAAATAACAGTTCAGGCAATATCTATTCAAATCCAATTTTTTTAAGAATTAGAAAAAGAAGTGGGAAAATATACTTATAACTGCATGAACTTTATTCTGATTTTGCAGTATAAATGGATAGGCTGAAAAATGACTAAATTCACTCTGTAAGCCTAATTGCCTGTTGTAAAACATGAAACTTTGCACAGATGATGATAAACTCTATCAAAATCAGGGAACATTTATCATGATCATTTTGACCTGCTAGTGATTGGTCACTTATTTTGTTGGAGAACGATCTATAAATATTACAATATATATTTTATGAATTCCTATTACTTTTAAAACGTACTAACTTTTCCATAAAATTTCCAATTTCATACAGGTTTTAAAGTTCATTGGTCTAAAGTAATTTATAATGATATTTTTAAGTAATGTCAATTTTTTATCTGCAATTAAGCACTCTTTTAAAAAAATTCCTGGAACTACTTATTTCATCTTTTTATGTATTACCTTATCATTTCTTAGAAAATGTTTCATTTTTATCTTCATTATTTCTGCCTTGTTTTTTCAGTTATAACAAATAAGGTGTGTCAATGAAACCAATTAAAATGGAAGGTTTAATGATACAAAATATTACCTAAATAATGTAGCATGGCATTAAAGTTTTAAGACATAATTTTTTCTGCCTTTGTGGAAAGAGATACTTGAAAAACTATGCTGAATTCCTTCATATTAGGGTAGCTGCTATCATTTTCTACTCTCTTTCAACCTAAATTGAAAATCAAGAGTCCAGTTTTTCCCACACATTTTGATCTCTTATTTCCCTCTTTAGAGTGTTAAATTGTTTTCTAGATACCAACAATTATCTTTTTCTGCAGGACTTCTTTCTTTTACATCATTGCTTTGGGAAATACATAATGATACCAAACGATGTAATGGGTTGTGATGTGGAATGTGTCCATTTACTTCCAAATTGGTAAATAAGCCCCAAAGGAGATCAAAAGACTCCTAGAATAAAAGAAAGCTAACAGTACTTCTGGTCACAGCCATTATAGAGCTTTTAAATAAGTGACCAGGAGTCTACGTAATTACCCCAGAACCTTATAGTAGATGCTATCAATGCCTTGCCCATATCTTCTCTGCCTACTTCGGTTCACCATTTGCTGTGGTAGACAGTATGCAACAAGCTCACAGATTTCCTCCTCCAACACTTTTTCCTAGCTTTTTCCAGCAGGATTTTTTTTCCCTGACATGATAATTTGATGAACTGTGAGCAAGCTGCTTTTGTCAGGATTCTCTAGAGAAGCAGAACTGACAGGTTTATTATAGGAATTAGCTCAAGCAACAATGGGGACTGGCAAATCTGAATCCCATAGGACAGACTGCAAATTGGGAACCCTGAAGAGTTCAATGAATCCTCCAGGAGAATCTGGCTGGCTGAAGTAGAGGTAGAAATTCTTCTTTTGACTGCTAAAATCATCAGTTCTGTTTAAGGCCTTCCACTGATTTGGTGAGATTTCTTTTATTGTAGCTAATGACTATCTCTTTTGTTGATTGTAGATGCAATCAGCCATTAGAGGCAACCAACTGATTGATGATTTAAATCCATGAAATATCATCACGGTAACAATCACATCTAGACATAATAACATAGAAAGGATGATGCGTGAACTTAATCATCACACAAGCCTAACCCTTAACTGCTGAGAGATGAGTCTTTAATGACTACTATGCGCCATCGCCCCTGCAATTTAACCTTAGTTGCCCACAATGACAAACTCAGTGATACCCTTTGTTGTTCTTCCTCTGTTCTCTATCCTATATTCTCCCTTTCCTCGATTGTATACCTTGGGCATACCTCTGAACGAAATTGCACTTAATTCTGTATCTCAGGGTCTGTATTTGAGGGAAATCCACGTTAGGACAGTCTCTATCTCAAAAGTCTGTATAATTTGGATACTAAAAGGAAAGATGGGTGAAATTGTGGAAGCTGTAAGTCACAATCTAAGCTGGAAAAAGCTGTGGCCCATCTTTCCCATTCAATGGCAGTACATCTTTCTCGATTGAATCAACATGACCAAAGCTCAAGGAAAATCCCTGAGAGATATTTAAGTTATCTGAAAGACAGGGAGGACAATATCTAATTGATTTGTTAGATAATTCTTAGTTAAGGAATTTTCTTTTCTCCTTCATTGTCCAAGTAAGGGAAAAGATAAAGATAATTAGAAGAGATGATAGGAAAGAGAGGGATTAGTGTTAGAGCATTCTGCATTCCTGTTATTAAGGGACAAATGGGCATCAGTGAATATAAATATTCTTGAGCCAGTTTTCTAATGTCCCATGAAAGAGAGCTGCCTCCTGGAAATAGAACTTCAATGGCAAGAGTTTAAAATGCACAAACAGGGTGAAGGTTAAGGAGTTTGGAAGAGACCAAAATGAGATTGGTCTCCTATGTCAGGAGGACTCCTTGCAGAGTACATAAAAAATTTGTATGTATTACCCCATGGTAGGAGAAATATTTGAATCCCTGCAAGCTAAATTATATTATTAAAAAGCAAGAAAAGCTAGAAAAAGCTAGAAAATCAGGGACACTTGAAAGAAGACAACATCCACAGCATGCTTGGAAGGCGATGTGGAGCATAAGAGTATATAACATATTCTTCACAATTTGCCAACACCGTTAATCCAAAGGTTAACCTGTTTTAAAGGAAGAGAAGGAACTAGCCAATGTTGGAAACTGGTATCATATAAAATTTAAAATAGATTTTATTTAAACTGCTTAAAAATTTGAAACTGACCTAAAATTATGGTATATCATACAGTATTGATAAAAGAAATTAGCTAGGGGTTAAGTAAGGTAATGATTAGAGGAAAAATATATCAGCTGAGAGAAAGGAAAGTTTGTAAGGTGAAGATAATCAGAAACTGAAAATACTGATTATGCCATTTTATTCAACAAATAATGGTTGAGCATCTACTAAGGTGTGGAAATCATGATATGAAATGGATCCGTTACATGGCTTTTAAAGGGATCCTTTTCTCCTAGCGTGGGTAGGGATAATTAGAAGCTGAAACCTTAAGGATCAGAAATTAGGTATGGGGAAACAAGGCCAGCTGAGAGTTCTGGGAGATGGACAATGTCTCAGGGAAACTTCCAAACAGAGGAAAAAGCAAGAGTTCTGTGAAACAGCTTGGTACTATTGAGAAACTGAAATAAGCTCAGCATCATGGAACAAGAACAAACGGGCTGGTGGCACAGATGTATTTGAAAAGACAGAATAGGACCTGAAATGCAGGAACTTGTAGGGCAGGATAAGAAATTTTATTTTTATTCTAAATATAGTGGAAAGTCACCGATGAATTTATAAAGTGATATATTATTACAATTTATATATATATTTCTAAATGACTCAGGCCTATCCAGGAAATTCATTGAAAGAGACCAGGAATGAAAGGGTAGAGGGAATTTAGGCTGTTAATTTATGAGAAGTGGAGATAGATAAAGACAGTTGTGCTGGACATATAAATTGGAAATGCTATTGCCAGAGTTTAATGATAGATTGGAAGTTGCTTGGGAGAGAATGAGAAGAATTTGTAATGGTTCCTAAAATAGTGGCTTGAAGAATTGGGTAGATGATGGTGTGCATTTCTAGAGATGTGGAAGACGTAGCGGAAACAGGTTTGGGACTGAAAATCCTTATGGCATTCATGTTAGCAATAAAGAGAATTCTTGGCTGTTGTCATGTGAGGTCAATTATATTGTAAATATTTTGATTAGTTGAAAAACATATTGTCTAATTCTCTGGCATGTGTCTCTATTCTAAATATTTTCTTTTTGTTCACTCTAAAACACCTGAGTCACTACATATGGATGCATAGGGTGGTGATTTTTGGTTAATAAAAGAAGAATAAGTCGGGAACATGAGAATAATTGCAAAATCTAATACAGTTTAAGAGAGATTATAAAATAACAAATGGTTTTAATCAGGGAGAAAAGTACAAAAATGTATAAAAGTTTTATCAAAAGAATGCAGATTTTAAAAGACATGTAGAAACCGTGAATGTAGTTATAAAGCCAAGGAAATAGGCAGAAAGTTTACATGGATAATGAATAGTAGTGATAGGTAGAATACAGATCAGAACTGCAAAAATATTTTCTTATTGTTTTGTGTCATTTGCTTTTTAAATCGCTGCCATTAGTGTCTCAAGATGATTGAGAAGAGATGACCCTTATTTTAGTAAAATGTGGTAACATAAAGAAAAGGCAGCAAAATTGTTCAGCTTGCACATTGTTGCCCTCTTTCTATCAAGGAAAAGAAACAACTAACTGCTAAAAAATAATACAAAAATTGCTTAAAAAGAAAGATGAGAAAACGTCTACGTAGACAAGCAATAGTATGTGCTGCAATTTTAATTAATATGCTTTTAAATTAAAATAAAATAAATTCCAGTCACAAATTAGATAAGGGCACACATAAAAAAACCTAAAATGAATACATACTAAAATTAATAGCTGGAGATTCTTGCAAATTGTATTGAATAGATTATTATATCACCTCACTTCGACTACACAAGACTAAAGTTATGTATTACTTTTCCATTTTAGAAATGAGGTGCCCAGCAATTTTAGAAGTCAAGTTAATATTACAAGGATCTAGAATTTAGAGTCAGGTCTATCTGTGTTATAAAATTCTGTAACCTCAACAAGGATAAAGAGATAGTTCAAATGAATAAATTTGAAATATATAAAATGCGAAAGGAGGTCAGACAATAAAAACTACACAAAGGTAAATAATTTTGTGTTATAATAATTAGGTATATGATGTAAAAAACTATTGTCTTTAATGATATTCAAAAAAACCTTTGGGCGGGCCGCGGTGGCTCAGCGGGCAAAGTGCTTGCCTGCTATGCCGGAGGACCTCGGTTCGATTCCCGGCCCCAGCCCATGTAACAAAAACAGAAAAACAAAATACAATAAAACAAGAAAATGTTTAAAAAGATGTTTCCCTTTCTTCCTTCCTTCCTTCCTTCTCTCTGTCTTTCCTTTAAAAAAAAAAAAAAAAAAAAAAAAAAACCTTTTATTTTAACAGTATTCTGAAAAAGTATGGAAAAAAGGAAATTTCAAAGGAAAGCATGCAGTTTAGAATAATCTGTATGAGAAATATATATTACTTTAGTACTTATTAGATATATTGGTAATTCAGTTTTTAGAATGATGAACTTAAAAACACTTTGAAAGTGTAAAAATGCATTTCACTTTAATTATTTCAAGTTTGAAAATGAAGTTCTAATGAGAAATAGTTCCTACAAACATTCCATATTACTTAGGGCACTGTTATCCAGTGATATAACACAAACATGATTAACTGGAAGAAAAAAAGGATTTATTGAAAGGATTTGGGATCATTCACATAAGGCTAAGAAAAACTGCATAGTCAGGCCTCTGAAAGGACAGGAATTAAACATTTCTGGAGATGCTGACACTGGAAGAAATGGAATTTTTTATGGGATGACTCCCAATTCTTGAATCACTTGCATCATTCAGATCTCAGAAGTAAGCATTTCATAGCTTTGGTTTGGGCAAATTTCCATCTCCCATTCCTGGGCCAACCAGGAGAAGGCCCTTTGATAAGCAGTCTCACCAAGTCAGGCTGCAGTGAGCAGGTTCGTTTACCAAAAGGAAGAAGGTTAGGTAGCAGGAAAATATAAAAATCTCTAGTATATCTGGCATATTTTGACATAAATTAAATCAGATATACCTTCACAACTTTTTTGAAAATAGAATACATAAAATTTAAATCCTCATAGGTCATTAATTATAAGAATTTAAGACAAAAATGAATCATCTTTCGTAAGTATTTCTACTCTAATTCTAAAGTTAGAATATCAGTTCCAAAATTTGCCTGGAAAACATAAATGTCTTTTGTAAATGCTCTTCTACCCAATTTCATTATTATAATCCCTTTCAAAACTGCATATTTAAGTGAGATGATAATCATTCTAAACTCTGCCAAGAATTGTCTGTTTTCTCTTCACACTTAACCTATTATACTCCTAATATGACTTCTTAAAAGAATAAGCATATGGAAAGCACATCTGCCTTTGTAGTTGCTTGGAGATAAATGATATCTGACAATGAAACATTTTTTTGCAGACTGCCCATATCACCACATTCAAAATGTTCACAATGATGCATGTACAAATTTACATAATATGGCATGAAATTCTTTAAAGAGGGTTTCCTTTAGCTCTTCCTTTTCCTTTAGTTTCCTTTAGCTGATATCTAAATCAGCTGCTATCAAGCATAGGTCCTATGGTTTTAAGTGCCATTGCATCAAGTAATAAATCTTTCAACTTACTAGAATATTTAATATTTTAAATACAACCCAAGAATTATTATTGTCTACAGCATTGCCATTTCTCTAATTCTTTTTTGTGGCCTTCAGAGAACCCTTTAGATGCAGATAAAAAAACCAAACCTACACAATAGGAGCTGAAACTGGATCCAAGTTGGTGTCTCCTGATAAGAGAATTCACCACCCAAAGAAGATTTATATAAAATACTAAAAGAAAAGATGAGGCAAGCTGATGTTGAGTCCAGTGGTGGCTGATTGACAGGGGAGGAGTCAGCGATGGCACGGGAACGCTCAGGTTTCTTTCTCATGAGTGTGAGTGTTAAACACTGCCATGGTGAGGGTCAGGATGAGTTTTCCATTATTCAGTTTCCGCAAATTGTCTTCTCTTGCCTGTCCCACTTCTGCATGAACACAAGTTTGCCTCCATCAAGTGTCACAGTGGACTGGACTTTCCTGTTATCTGCTGTTGCCTCAACAAACTCCACCCCTAGCTTGAAGTGGATCTCCGTTTTCTCAAGGCACTTCGACTTTTTTCATGATTGTGGCAGGCTTGGTCATGGTGGCCACTTGTCTGGTAGCAAAACTCACACCCAGAGACTTCATGGAGTCAACAAAGTTTTTGCTCTCCACGAGCTTCCTGGTGCCCAGAAAGGAGGTCGCCTAGTGGGGCTGGATTAGGTGGGAAGAGAAATGGTGGGAGAGAGGAAACCTGTAAGGACTCTGGAACCAGCCCCCCTAATGTTGATTTCTTCTGTCTTTGCTCATTCTTAATTAGCACAAATATAAGCTTTGAAATATTTTATTTAAACTTTGTCTCCCATTGGCGATTTTGCCAAAATATTTGCCAGTAATCTTTACACAACTCTTAATTTCCCAGAATTTTACAAAGTAAAGCGTTGTATTTGATTAATGGATTGATCTCTGTCTCAATGAGTACCTTACATACGGGGGCCATTTTTCTGGGTAGTATTTTCTGTTAGAATATAACCTAATCTATATTATTGACATACCATATTACTTGAAATGAAAATAACCACATAAAAGTGCAGACAAAAAATAATCATAAGTATAACGCAACACTTGAAAGTCTATTTCAAAAAAAGAGAGTGAAAAAAGGGCAGTACAAAATCTAATAAATTCCAAAACAGGTATTCAGGCAACAAGTTAATCATGATAAAATATTTGCTTTGATAGTGTCTGTATGCTATTTATTTTTCAACTTTTCAATTGTTTTAATTATAATAATCTAATAAATAAAGCCAATTTAATATGAATTTAAGCAGTATATGCATATGAAATTTTTAGTGATCTGACATGTCAAGATGAAAATTTTCCCAAAATAGATGGATAATATTTTTATTTCCTTGTTATATCCTCCGCTAATTATTAGATTCAATGAGAAGTTATCACAAGCAATCCAGACAGCTTTGTATTTGTGATACAGCTTTGTGCTGTTTGTTTATAGGTCTTATGTTCCATCAAACCCTTACTAAAAGTATGAGATAAGCATAGAAGATCACTTACTCAGTTCTTTTTTTATCTTCAAGTATGGTAATTTCACATGGTGCAAACTAATTGTTACTTCCAAGTGGTGAGTTGTCGGGAGGCTTAATTTTTTGAGTAAATTGTTCTTCAATATAATTTCTGTTACGTGTGATTATGGTAACAATCTACATGTATTTGCTGTTCAAATACATTATTCATTTTCAGTGTAATTATTTTTTTTAAAAAGTTCCTTATTTTTATCAAATTAAGTTGCAATGTTTTCTAAATTGCATTTACTTATAAATTGAGCCTTGTTGAGAAGAACCCACATTTGCGCTATTAAATTCTCTAAAAAATATAATCTAAAAAATTAAAAATGTGCATATGTTATTCTAACAGAAAAGATCGGTAGTTTTGTTGATTTCAAAAGAAAGTGCTGTGTATATACAAGAATTCAATAACTATTAACTGTTGGAAATGAAATGGACATCATTACAATAATCATGCAATCATGGTGGAATAAACTTTATAAAAACAGAAGCAATTATTTTGATTATTTTCTGAATTCAGGCAACAAAAGATTTAATCATATCTTTTAATTCAAAGTACATTTTCTTAATTCTTTCTGGAGAAGTCCTTCTCTGGCTTTATTTCTTTATTTATTCACATTTAGTCCATTCACTTCTCATCCTCTCCTTTTACAGTTTGCTTGAAATAAATATAATATCTTTAAAATATGCTTATCAAATGTGTGTGCTTTTTAGAGTTTGCATTTTTTAATTTGTATAAATAGTATCTGGTTAATTATACCCAACTTCTTCAGAAAGTCATTGCCAGAAGTCTCTTAATTATGCTATATTTTTTATATTAAAATATGAAGTAGAGATTAATTCATATCAGAATGACTTTCTATCTTTATCTCTAGACTGTAGATTACTGGATAGATGGTTTCCAAAGAAATAAACAGTTATTTTTATTTTCCATATCCAGATATTTTCCATATTAAGGAAACGAATATTCACAAAATTAAAATAACTACAGGGGAAAGACATTCTATATTCCAATATACCACTACAGCAAAATAGAAGATTTAGTGGAAATCTTGAAGAGATGAACATAAAAAAAAAAGCAACTTTTGAGTGGAACATGGACATTTGAGAACATGTAAAATTGGGGGTATAGTAAATATATTTCAATTTTGTTTTTTGTTACCATTTATTCTAGTTTGCTAGCAGCCAGAATGCAATATACCAGAAACAGAATGGCCTTAAAAAAGGGAATTTAATAAGTTGCTAGTCTACAGTTCTAAGGCCGAGAAAATGTCCCAATTAAAAGACGTCTATAGAAATGTCCAATCAAAGGCATCCATCCAGGGAAAGATACCTTGGTTCAAGAAGGCCAATGAAGTCCAGAGTTTCTTTCTCAAGTGAAAAGGCACATGGTGAACACAGTCAGGGCTTCTCTCTCATCTGGAAGGGCACATGGCGAGCATGGTGTCATCTGCTAGTTTCTTCTCCTGGCTTCCTGTTTCATGAAGCTCCCCGGGAGGCATGTTCCTTCTTCATCTCCCAAAGCTACTGGTTGGTGGACTCTGCTTCTTGTGGCTATGTCATTCTGCTCTGCTCTATCCAAATCTCTTATTCTCCAAAATGTTTCCTCCCTTATAGGATTTAAGAAACTTATCAAGACCCACCCAAATGGGCGGAGACATGTCATCACCTAATCGAGCTTAACAACCACACTTAATCAAATCACATCTCCAGGGAGATGATCTAATTATAGTTTCAAACATACAGTATTGAATAGGGATTATTCTGCCTTTTCAAAATGGGATTTTGATTAAAATATGGCTTTTCTAGGGGACATACATCCTTTCAAATCAGCTTACCATTATAGATCTAAAATCTGTTTAGTTTTATAAATTTTAATTATTTATAACTCAATTGGTTAGGCTTTGTTAAAGATCATTAAAATTGTATATGCATAAATCAACTTGCACATAAAGTTACCTTCTTTTGCATAATAGAATTAAGTTTACTTAGACAATAATTTCAAATTCAATAATTTAATTTTATTCTGAATATTTTAAACTTTTATAATGAGCTAAGATAAACGTGTTGCCATTAAGTAATCTGAAAAAACTTGTCTTGTATTTGGCGAAAACTTGAAAATAGAAAACAACATCAGTGTTATTATAAAACAATATAAAGCATTATGCCTCTTGACTTGCATTTTCCAAGAATTATTCAGTTATTCTCCTATTTATAAAAGTAGCTTAAGTTAAAAAGTATTTTTAAAAAACATAATTTTCAGTATAAATTTTCAAATGGAATTTATCAAATAAATAATACTTTATTAGCCTTCACTACTAGCTATAGTTTACCTTTTCATGTTTTATTGTCAATTTTTTGCATTTTTAAATAGGAAGTTCCCCTTGATTTAAACAATTTTTCTTTTTCTATTCAATTTATTCATCTATTTATCTTCACATTATTTTATTGTATTTTGCTCTGTAAGACAGCTGAAATCTAAATAAAAACACAAATAAATTTTTGTCCAGGTATTATAGAAACTTTCTTTGGGGGATGCGTTTGCCAATAGTATACTGTAAAACACAGTTCTAATCCACAGATATCGTGTAAACTCTTGGTTTTCTTCTCCAGTTTCACTTTGTTTCTGAATTCTTCTCTCAATTTTACTGAACTTGCCTCATCCTCAATTGCCCACACCTCTTCTGGCAGGCCAGAGTGTGTGCGCTCTCTTCAGTCTGCCAGGAAGTCTTCTTTTCTTCCTTTCTTCTTCTTCTCTTTTTCTTTCTTTCTCTTTCTCTCCCTTTCTCCCTCTCTCTCTCCCTTTCTCTCTCTCTCTGTGTGTAGGCCTTAAATTTAAGATTAAGATTTTAATTTCTTTGGGATCATTTCTTTAATTTCCAAAATGATGTGGTCTTTCTAGAGAGCCCTCCTAACTAATACAACTCTTGATTCCACATAAAACTGCACTTCTATTACAATTCTTACCATCTTTTGTTAAAAATGCCTGTTTGTCTTTGCTTATCACCAAATCAGAAGAAATGGCCATTTCTGTCTTATGCAATAATTGTATTTAAGACTATCTATCTCTGTTATAAATAATTGTCGCAAGATCTGAAAAAGCATTTCTAATTTACATTTGTATTGTTTTCACATAGCAGAGTGATCTGAATAAGTGTTTGTTAAGTGACAAGCACACTCAGTTCAAAAATTATATTTGAACCAATACTGCTATAGTGGAGGTATTTATTCATTCATTTAGTAATGACTTACTATGTACAAACACTGTACTTGGCCCTGCAAGTAGTGAGTAAAAAGAGATTTGTTTCTTATCATTATGAATTTTATGATCTAGTCAAGACACACAACATTAATCAAATATAAATGAATATTTCCACTAAGATATGTTCAAAAGAAGACAAGATGATTCCTGGAGAACTTATAATATGGGAATTAAATACATAAAGAAATTAACAGAATGTTTCCTTGAAGAAGTACATTTTATTACAACAGGTGTTGAGAGCAAAAGATCAGTTAGTAAGTGGAGCAGGAAAGGAAAAGTTTCAGGCTAAAGAAATAGTATCTGCAAAGTCTTTATGATGGGAAAGAGACTAGCAAATTAATGGTATGTACAGATGCCAGTTTATCTGAGCAGAACAATGGAGAAGTTCGGAGAGATAGAAGGCTGTGAAAACATAGAGGAGCCAGAATATTCAGGACCTTTTGGGTTATTTGCTTGAATTATATATTTTCCTAAGAATAATGTGAAGCCAAAATAGACAGGTAAGAGTGAGAGGGCAGTGGCTGATGAGAGAGGGATATGATTTATCTTTCAAAAATATGACTGAGTCTGCTGTGTGGGTTGAGGGGAGCAATAAAGAATGTGCAGACTTGAGTATATCAGTTAAGACATTACTTTCTGAAGCCCAAGAAAGACTAAGTTATGGCAAATGAGAAGGAAAGAAATCAATGAATTTAAAAGATATTTAAAAAGTAAAATAGAAATGCATTGGTGACGGCTTCAATATGAAATGTAGAGAAAGAAGTTAAAGATTATCTTGAAATCCCAAGAGCTTATTATTGGGCAAATGGTAGTACAATTCACCAAGTTAGGGAATAATGGAAGGAAGGCTAATTTGGTAGTAGGGGGAAGAGGGGAGGGAAATATTATGCAATTGGCACATTTTGAATTTGTAGAAACTTAAACTTCTGAGAAGTCCTATTCAGTGAGTTCAGTTCAGAAGAAAGTTCAAGGGTAGAGATACATTCATGAGTTTTAGGCACAGAGGTGGTAAATAATGCTTTTAGATGAGGCCATCCACCATAAAATAAAAATGAGAAAAAGAGAAATCTAGAATGAGATGTTAAGGGACTCCAATATCTACTGATTTGTGGAGGAGAATGAAATGGCCAGTGTTCAGTTTTTACTATGTTAGGCTAATTCCATTTTTTCCTAATATCTAGATAATCATATTTCATCTTATGAGGTTTTTTTATTTATATCTAAGTTTTAAAAGCTAAGTAATTTTGTTCATACTAATTAAACACCAAAATAATTAATTTAAATAATTATTCACAGGTGGTCATCAGTTAAGATAAAACCTTTAGAGAAATTTAAAGCTCTAAATGAAATTATTTAAAATGAAAATTTTGGAGAATGTCACTACTGATTTACATATGCATGTTTAGTATGTTTATTTACATAATCATGGAAGCAAAATTTAATTAATTTCAGCAAATACTAATTAAGAACATTAATAGAGTTATTCCCACATTGCTACTAACTAGGTTAAAAACAGTATTTTTCTTAAAAAAAAAACTCAAATTTTATTGTAATTAAATTTGATCTTCTTACTTCTACTTTACTAAGGAAGTTATAAAATAGTTTTGTACTATCAGAAAAATTTTGACCTCTAAACTTTGACTGTTATAGTGACATAATCAATATTAAGTATACAGGTAAATAATACTTAACATATGCTGATTAAATGTAGTACTGAAGTACTTAGAAAAATATCTTGTAAATCAAAATCAGGAGTCTAAACATTATACCTATTTAAGCATTAAAATTTCACAATCTAAATAGATTTATTATTTCTCAAATACAATCCAAATTCAATTAAAATTTTAATATGTATCTCATTTTTCTACTAACGAAAGCCAAACACATGGTTTGGGAGCATAAAACATTTTAATTAACATAATTTTAATGGCAAAAATTGTAAGCAATTTTTTCAAAGACAATAATCTATATTATATATTTAATATAAATATATTTAAAATTATCAGGTATATATATATAAAATATATATAAATATTATTATTATGTACACACATATAATAGAGTATATGCATATGTATTTAGTCATATTACATATTCAACATATATTCATCTAGTTTGATTCACTTCTTCAGATCTATAATTAAGTTACACAGTAAATAAAGTTCTTGTCTCCTATGCTACCCCACCACAACCACTTTAGCACATCTACATGTACACACTCAGTATAATCAGCATTATCATTCTCTTAACTTCTTAAGAATTCACCTACCAGTCTTGTTTCCTCTCTTCCTAGAGTGACTTGCTAGAGTAATTGAACATTTAAACCGTGCCTTTTTAGAAAGTGAAAGGGAGTGTATTAGTAATTACTAGAAAGATAAACCAAAAGAATAAAAGAAAATTGGTACTTATCATTATCCTAATTCTTGTGATGCTATAGTTAGTTCTGCAAATAGCATCAGAATGACTTTTTGAAATGAGTACGTCAGATCGTATTCTTCTGCAGTTCAGAATTTTCCTATATATCCCATCATATTTAAACAAAATCCAAAGTTACTGCTTTGGTATAGAAGCCTGAGGTGACCTAGCCCATATCCTTTTCCAAGTGTCAAGCAATCAGATGTTGAGGTGGTGAACTGGGACAATGAGATAATCTGAAAGTAACAACCAAGGCTTAATCAACCCTATAATCACTTACTAAGGCAATGCAAACAAGAGGCAAAAAGAGACATGTATTACTTTTTCCTCCACAGGACAACACCAGGTGAAAGTCAGGTGGAGGCAGAACAGATGGAGGGAATCATATTGCTGTGGAGGAAACAGAACCAAAAGCCTCTGAGTTTTGATGGTCCTGTGGGCTAGAGGGAGACAGACAGGAAACACTAGGAGCTGAATGGTACTGAGGCAAAGTGGAACAAAGTGTCTAAGCAAAACCCCCTCATAAGGAGGTCTCCACAAAAGCACCGGGGAAGTGCCTTAGCTGAGGCCATAGAGAAGAAGGCTCTGAATGGAAGCCCAAGGGCTGGGAATGCAGATACGCATATGAGCATGGCTGGCTCAGGATGGTGGCCTGAGTCCTTGATTTCAATTCCTTCCAAGAAACCATAATGTACTGGTTAGCTCCAAGTCTGGTGTGGGCAGGACAGCTTTCCCCTATTACACATGCCATCAAAGCCTTATGGTCAAGCCTGTAACATCATACATAGGACTTTGGCCTGCATCTGGCCTTCTCCAAGCTATTCAGCTACAGCAACCACAAGTTTCCTCTTCCCCTCCACTCAGTCTGTGTTTATCCTTTCTGTTCCTCAAATACATCAAAATCATATACCTCCAGGACATTCGCATGCATATCTACTGCCTGGATATATGTACATGGCTCACAACTTAAATTCACCTGCACCTTAAATGCTTGTCATGACCCAAGAAAGTTCCATTACAAGTGGGAAACAGCAATATATCAATTTTTGAAAAGTGAACAAGGTAGAATGATTATTTAATTATTATTTGAAGGAAATGATATTCAAGTACTGTGGTCAGGCCTCCCAGATTGTCGACTATTAAATTTAGCTTAATTTTTTACATAATATAACATTTTTCAAGGGTAATTGTATAACTTACTATTTTAGCAAATATATAAAAATTGACCCATATTCAGATATTTCTGACTATATGTTTTAACTATTAAAGTTATGAAAAAATACCCATCCAGTGGTAGAATTCTTGCCTGCCATGTGGGAGACCCGGGTTCAATTTCGACTCATGCACTTTCCCCAAACGAACCAACTAGCAAACAAATGAAGAAAAAAATAAACAAAAACTCAACAAATGGTGCTTCAATAACAGGACACTCACATGGAGAAAGAATGAGATGCAACTCCTGCCATACATCATACGAAACAATAATCCATAAACATCAATATGTTTAAGGTGGTGTGATAGTGGATCATCAGGCAGAATTTTCCCCTGCCATGCTGGAAACCTGAGTTCCCGGTGCCTACCCATGAAAAAAAAAGCAAGTGGTTTATATTGGAAGTATAACCAGTGAGCTCAATAGTCTCCAGAATAGTGGGGGCAAAAGACTATAGAGGGAAAACAATAATTGACATTTCTGTAGAGCTTGTGAGTACCAGGCATTGTTTTTTGTAACTTATGGGTGTTAACACATTTACTCCTTACACATATACTCTGATTTTTATGATTGCAATGAAGAAACTGAAACAAATGAGTTTAAGTAACCTTCCCCCAATCCTCCAAAATCAGGCTTACTAAATAGTCCAAGCTCTGCACAATTCTGCTTAGACTACACACACAGACACACACACACACACACACACACACACACACACACACACTATATTTATATGTAAAATGTTCTCCATATTCATACCCTGGTTCTATAGTTTCTATATGGAAGGTCTTCTATTATGGTTACACTGCTGTCCCCTTGCTGTCACCCTCACTAACTTTATGAAGGATTTGAAGAAGAGTTATTCAACTATAACTTCTCTCTCTCTCTCTTTACCTGATTCTGCCTATAGAGAAGGTATGTTTCTACTCTGCTCTAGGTCATGTGCTAAGCCTAGTCATAAGGTTCTGCTCACTGGAGGACTGAATGAATCAGTATGAATCAGTCTTTCTGATTTTGGAATTGAGTATTAGGAACCCTTTGTTGCCCTACCCAAAAGGCATAACTTCCAAGAACAATATTAGAAGAAAAGCCATTTTTTTGGTTTTGTTTTTTGCTTATATGAGTCATTTGCTTTCTTCTTCTTCTTCTGGATTAGTGCTTAGCTATGGAAAAAGAAATTTCTTTATTGACTCCATTAAGCCCCAAGAATCAATAGAGAAATTATGTTATCAAATTCCTGGCCCTACCCCTACTATAGAAGAAAAGAAAAATATTTTTTAAATATGGTTGAAATGTCAATTGTAAATGCCAACAATTATCCTTGAGAGATGTTATATTATGTAAAAAATTAAGCTAAATCTAAAAGTCGACAATCTGGGAGGCCTGACTATAGTACTTGAATATCATTTCCTTGTTCTTCACTCCCAATTCTGACTACTTTACTATCTTGATTGAGACAAATGCTGAAACCTTTGGAAAAATGTGTTGATGAGACACCTGGCTCATTCAGGTTCCCATTTAGAAAACTGAGTCAATGCACCATCCACGTGGTTTGAGTAAATACATATGAGAGTCTTCAGAGCACACAGTAAGAACTAAGAGAGGCAGACGTGATGGGATGGATCTATCATTTTGGGGAGTGATTTCATTATCAACCTTTTATGACTGTGAAAGCTCTGTGACTAATGAAGACTAGATGTAGCTTATTAGGGGACTCAGACTTCAATTATATTCAAGTGTGTGTTTAGGGAGATAAGAGATCAGATTCCTTTCATGCTACTCTATCTGGAGAAGATTGAGAGATGACCCTTAGGAATGCTAGCAATAGGGAGATCCCGATCTCTATATTTGGATTCTAATGATGACAACTGAATAATAACTCCCCATCTCAAGTGACCTAGATAAGGAAGAATTAATTTCAGCAATCAGAACACAAAACCAGTTAAATAGACATATAGGTGGAGTAGGGTGGACATATGAAAAATATACTTTAAGAGAAGAATCCTTAAGAAGCTTAAGACTTCTTAAACTTAAATACATAATTTATAAACTAAAAATAAAAAAGTTGAGTAATAGTTCAATAATTTCAAAGAGGAGGTAGTTTTCTTCAAAAAAAAAAAATTAACAAAGTGGTTGTCTGTAACAATGAATTTAAAAATTACCTTAAATGCTGTGCTGGTTTGTAAGGGATGCATGTCCCCTAGAAAAGGCATGTTTTAATCAAAATCCCATTTCGTAAAGGGAGAATAATCCCTATTCAGTACTGTTTGAAGCTATACTTGGATTGTCTCCCTGGAGATGTAATTTAATCAAGAGCTGTTTTTAAACAGGATTAGGTGATGACATGTCTCCACCCATTTGGGTGGGTCTTGATAAGTTTCTGGAGTCCTATAAAAGAGAACATATTGGAGAATGAAAGATTCAGAGAAAGCAGAGAATGCTGCAGCACCATGAAGCAGAGAGTCTACGAGCCAGTGACCTTTGGAGATGAAGAAGGAAAATGTCTCCTGGGGAGTTTCATGAAACAGGAAGCCAGGAGAAGAAGCTAACAGACGACACCATGTTTACCATGAGCCCTTCCAGATAAGAGAGGAACCCTGACTGTGTTCACCATGTGCCTTTGCAGATGAGAGAGAAACTCTGACTGTGTTTACCATGTGTCCTTCCACTTGAGAGAGAAACCCTGAGCTTCATCGGCCTTCTTGAACCAAGGTATCTTTCCCTGGATGCCTTAGATTGGACATTTCTATAGACTTGTTTTAATTGGGACATTTTCAGAACTGTGGACTAGCAACTTATTAAATTCTCCTTTTTAAAACCCATTCCATTTCTGGTATATTGCATTTTGGCAGCTAGCAAACTAGAATAAATGCAAATGATAAGAGACTGAGAAATTACAGGTACATAAATGGTTATGAAGGAGAAAGTAGGAACAGGTGGAAGAAAAACAAAAGTAAAACATATTAAGAGAGGGAAAAGTATAAGAAAATCCCTTGGAAATATGAACAATAAGAGGATGCCTTGACAGCTTTCAGAACCAATGGCAAAAGAGAGTTTCAGAATGAACACTCTCTTTGGGGAAGCATCTGATTTCAATGATAGGAAAGATGTCAGTAAACCTGAGGGGAAATTTTTGAAGTTTCAGGGCACTATCCTGATGGAGGTCCAAGAGTTCCAGGTGGCATGGGCATTTTAAAGGGGATGGGAGAAAGGAGTAGCACTGGTCTTCTCCATGAGTCAGACCCCTGTGAAGAGGGAGTAAGACTTCAGGAAGTGTTATCTTAGATCCCAGTTTCTCTTTTGTGACTGAGAGCAACAACTATGGAAAGTGATTACAGTAGCTCAGTTGATCTTTTGATAGTATCATCACTAAAAGCAGCAGTGATGGTGGTGGTGTGTAGGTATTGTTGGGGAAAGGAAGAAGATTTCGGGGGTCTCCTTTGCTATCAGTCTGTACCTTGCTACAGGTCAGTGTCACTAGTAGCAAGTAATGTGGGAATCTTCTGGAAGCTGTGCCAAAGTTAGTGTTGAGGCTGGTGGAGTATGTTACTGGGTTTCCCGTGTGTGTGTGTGTAACAGTATAATACAACTTTGCTATAGTGAGTATATATGTCAACATTAAAGGTTTTCAGCCATATAAAGACCATGGTTATTTTATGAATGCTAAGTTCTATTTTTATAGTTTTATCTAGCTATAATTCTTTGGATTTCTTTGTGGTTCAAGAGTAATGCGACTTCTGAGAAAGAAACCACTGTATGGTATTCTTACTCCATTTGATTATGTCTGACATGCATTATGTACTTGTTCACTTTTCCTTATTTCTTTCTACTTGCCCACTTTTAAAGAGACAAAGACAACAATTCTAAACTCACTAAATACAAAAATGTTATCGACATTTTTAAATTAAAAACACTTTATAGCTAGCAATAAAAATTAAATTTCTGAAGCATATTTTGTGGACTAACATAGAAGCATAGCTGTCTTTATCACCTCTTAGTCTACAGTTTTCTACAGCTTTATGTAGTCACAATATATTTAAACTTTGTCGTCACAATATATTTATGCAAACATATATTTTTCATGTTTTTGCTTATAGTTTTCTATAGCAAAATTTAAACCTTACTATTAATTACATGATTCTTCCAAATATTTTATGAATATATTTCTCTTTATTGGTTTTTCAATATTTCAATATTTTTCAGTATTTCAATTTTCCCCCATTATTGTTTTAGACATCTGCCTATGTACTTTTGCTTTTAGTTACAGGAAAAACTACATGTTGTTAAAGATGATATTTGCATATTTCTTATTTGGGAAAGAAGACAATTTGCTAGAACTAATGTAGTCCTAAAAATTCTGTAAATATCTTGCATCACATACCTTTCTATTTACCCATGTAAATAAAAGTGGGAAGCAACACAATCTGTTAAACCTCAGCCTTGTGAGTATTTTGGGTACACACATATGTTGTGTGTGTGTGTGTGCGTGCACACACGCATATTATTATGTAGGCCAAGTTTGGAAAGACTCCAGGCAGCCTTTTTTTTTTTTCTGATGTTGGAATAAAATATTTAATTACAGAGTTATTATCAGATATGATATTTGATAAATATTCATATTTGACAATTGATAGCCATAAAAAACAGGATCTAAAATGTTTGTTCAAAAGAAGGTACTGTTTTCAATTAACATATGTACATATATATTTTGTACATCTTAAGCTGAAAAATTATTCTAAACCTATGATAGATAATTACAAAGTATAAATATAATAGGTTTGAAAGTTTTAAGGTGTTGCTGGCACAGCATAGCATACATTCCAGAATGAACAGGGCTTGCCTTATTTAAAGCATCCTTTTCACTCTATTCATGGAGATGTAGACTGCTGTGGTCCAGATTTAGTATGATGATTAGCATTAACTGCAAAAATTTTGGAAATGAATGGAGACACAATATTCTGTGTTTGATTTACAACAAAAATTTACACACTGAATTAAATTTTAAAATCCATTTTAGAATATATTTTTCATTATAAAATCAGATTTAAAACTTAGGAAATATTACTTAAATTATTACATTATTGTTTATGTGTTCATTGATCACAACTGATTCTGATTGATTTTAAAGGATAATGAAGCAATATGTTTTAAAGTCCAATTTTAGAGCTGCAAGTATCCTGAGTCTCATAATACCTTTTAATTTTCAATTTATATCTTCAGTTTAAATCTTTTTTTATTTTTCCTTATGTACATTGACATTTTTTCATTTTGTGTCACTTTACAGTTGACGCAGATTGTTATAAATTGTTCTTATATTTATATTTAGAATTTTTGAGCTCTATTTAATCAAATTAGAAGTAGTTCCAAGCTGTTAATAAATGGGATAATATATTTACCAGGAATCTTTAATCCTTAACATTGAGTAGTCTTATTTAAGGTATATATTAATAAAGCCTAGTTTGGATATCATAAAGAATATACACAAGATTGGATATTCAATAAAAAGTGTAAATTCCTCAAAAAATTCATATAGAACATCACACAGAACATAACTTGCCTGAACAGATTCAAGTATTTGAATATGCCAAAGGGTAGATGCAAGAGAGACAAGAGATACACCTAGGAAGGTTGCCAAGAGCCAAATCATGAAGAGTCATGTATGACAAAATGAAAATTTTGAATATTTTTTTGATACAAAAAAATATATAGAAAGATCATAAGGGTATAATTGTGGGAAATGGTAGTGGTACAACTGCAGGAGATGTATTGATATGTGTGGTAACAATATTAAATCAATATTAAATATAGAGAGATTAGATTATGATAGCATTAATAAACCACTGTGATGAATTATGAGCCCCTAAAAAATCATTTTCAGAGACGTGGTTGAGGGATACATTGACACCAAATATAGAATCTTTGGATAAAAAAACAAAAATGGCGAATCCACTTCTATATCTTTTCTGTTGGAGAAAGCCCAAGTAAATACACCCAATAAGCATTTAGATATGTGGGGTGGTGGAATGTTGCCTTTGGCAATCAACAACCATTTTTACCCTTTTTCTAAATGCTTATTTTGTCATGTGGGATGGAGTATTCTTCTGTTTCTAGGATTCTTGATATAACTTAGGCTGCATCAATGAGGTACATTTCCACACAATTTGGAAAGTGGAAGGGAGTTGGAGGTCATGCTTTTTAAAGACAGACATATGAAAGCAGGAGATTTCATAGGGGCTGCTTTCCACTGTCTAGTCACTAGTTATCAGTGCTGTGAAGCTAACATTTTGCTATTTGCATTTTGCACCTTTGGGTGCTAGTAACAGTTAATAAATCTATGGAATGAAGCTGCTGAGATATGACCAGGAAGCAAAGAAATGACATCTTATCCTTTCAACAATTTTTCTTTTTCTTTTCTTTTTTGCATGGGCAGGCACTGGGAATCTAACCCAGGTCTCTGGCATGGCAGGTGACAACTCTGCCTGTTGAGCTACTGTGGCCCACCCCTAACAATTTTTAAAATATATATATATAAATATATGCTTATGTTGAAGCCCTTTATATTTGAAATACCTGAATGTTTCTGTTAGATATTTCTTTTCTATAAGACATTTCTTTTCTATTTATTGCACGAAAACCTACTGATTTAATAGGGCTACAGCTCCAGAAAGAAATGTCTCCAGCGTACAAAGTTGAAGATTGAAGTCATGAGAGTGAAGAAAGCCCTTTAAAAGGAATAAATTGCATCTTTAAATTTCTTAAAGTCTAAAATTTCGTGAAATTTATGCAAAATATAATAAAAATCTCTGTCAAAACTTAATTTGCATGACTAGTGATTGCTAATGTTTTTATTGACAAATCATCACACATATACAGTCCATACATAGCATACACCCAATGCCTCACAATGTCATCACATAGCTATGTATTCATCATGATCATTTTTTAGAAGATTTGCATGACTCCAGAAAAAAGAAATAAAAAGAAAAAAAACTCATACATCCCATACCCCTTACCCCTCCCTCTCATTGACTACTAGTGTTTCCATCTATTCAATTTATTTTACCCTTTGACCCTCCCTATTATTTATTTATTTATTTATTTAATCCATACTTTTTAACTCACCTATCCATGCCCTGGAAAAAATGGACATCAGACACAAGATTTTCACAATAACACAGTCACATTGTAAAAGTCATATCTTTATACAATCATCTTCAAGAATCAAGGCTACAGGAACACAGCTCAACAGTTTCAGGTACTTCCCTCCAGCCACCCCTATATACCACAAGCCAAAATAGATTCCCATATAATGCATAAGAATAACCTCCAGGATAACCTCTCCACTCTGTTTGAAATCTCTCAGCCAGTGAAACTTTATTTTGTCTCATTTCTCTCTTCTCCCTTTTGGTTAAGAAGGGTTTTTCAATCCCATGATGCTGGATGCAAGCAAATCCCAGGAGCTCTTTCCCACATTGTCAGGGAGCTTTTCTCCCCTGGGAGTCATGTCCTATGTAGAGGGAGAAAGCAAGGAGTTCACCTGCCAAGTTGGCCTAGAGAGAGGCCATATCTGAGCAACAATAGATGCTCTCGGGGGGTGATTCTTATAAGTAGGCTTAGCCTATCTTTGCAGGAATAAATTTCTTAGGGGTTAACCCCAAGATTGAAGGTTTGACCCACTGATGTAGTTGTCCCCACTGCTTGTGAGAATATCAGAAATTCTCCAAATCCAGAAGTTGAATATTTCCTCCTTTCTCTCCAATGCTCCAAAGGGACTTTGCAAATACTTCTCTATTCACTGCCCACATTACTGTGGATATATCAGGGCATCACACTATCGGGGACAAACCAAGAATATCTCACATCCTATTCAAAATTCCATGCACTTATGGTGTTCAACCAAACTGACCATACAAGTTAAATTAGGTAATATGCTATCCAAAATGGAAATTTTGCACCAAATAAGCATCTCTCCCTTTGGTCCCACACAGAATTTGAAGTTTTAAAATGTGCAATACCGTCCTTTACCCTGAATTCTGATCTACCTTAGTCCTCCAAATCAGCTTCCCTCATATCTCTAGTCTGATCCCTCTTTCAACGTTTTAAAAAGTTCCTATATGAGGTACTACTACTTTCATAGCTTCAGAGCTCTATCTCTGACTCTCAGGTGTCACATAAATATCTGGAGTTTCTAGGAATAACCAAGTGATAAACCAACAGTTCAATATCTCAGAATTTAGAAATAACAGTAACAATTTTTTAATATATGTGGCTGTTGTAAGATCTTACAATCTAAGACCAAATACAATTGGCCCCAATCTGATAACTCATGCTCTTGACTTCAGTTCACCAAGTTTTTATATTATACTTAGTCAGTATGAGTGGTGCATGATAATATTTGTCTTTTCGTTTCTGATATTTCATTCAACATACACTTCTTAAGGTTTATTAAGTCAGTTGCATGCTGTGCTGCTTTGAAAGGATGTATGTCCCCCAGAAAAGTCATGTTTTAATCTAAATCCCATTTCATAATGGTAGAATAATCCCTATTCAATATTATATGTTTGAAACTGTAATCAGATTGTCTCCCTGGAGATGTGATTTAATCATGAGTGGTTGTTAGTTGATGACATGTGTCCATCTATTTGGGTGGATCTTGATAAGTTTCTGCAGTCCTATAAAAGAGGAAACATTTTGGAGAATGAAAGAGAGTCATATAGAGTAGAGCAGAATCACATAGCCACGAGAAGCAGAGTCCACCAGCCAGCAACCTTTGGAGATGAAGAAGAAAAATGCCTCCTGGGGAGCTTCATGAGACAGGAAGCCAGGAGGAGAAGCTAGCAGATGATGCTGTGTTCACCTTGTGCTCTTCCAGATGGGAGAGGAACCCTGAATGTGTTCACCATGTGCCTTTGCAGATGAGAGAGAAGCTCTGACTGTGCTTACCATGTGCCCTTCCACTTGAGAGAGCAACCCTGAACTTCATCATCCTTCTTGAACCAAGGTATCTTTCCCTGGATGTCTTAGATTGGATATTTTTATAGACTTGTTTTAATTGGTTCATTTCTCAGCCTTAGAACTGTAATCTAGCAACTTACTAAATTCCCCTTTTTAAAAGCGATTCTGTTTCTGGTATATTGCATTCCAGCAGCTAGCAAACTAGAACACATACCTCACAACCTCATTCTTTCTTGAGGCTGCTCAGTAGTCATCATACGTATACACCATAGTTCCCCCTTCCATTCTGTGTGCTTAGGCCACCTCCATCTATTGTGAATCTCGAACACTGCTACCCTAAACACCAATGTGCAAATGTTCATTTGTGTCCCCACACTCATTTCCTCCAGGCATGCACTGAGCAATTGGGTTTCAGGATTATATAGCAACCCCACACCTAGCTTCCTGCAGAACCATCACACTGCCCTCCAAGGGGCACCTCTCAGCTTTCCTACCAACAGTGAATAGGGGCATCTCTTTCTCCACTTTTTCTCTAGAACTTGTTCATTTTTTGAACAGTTTTATTTGCACATCACACAAGCCAACCTAAGTATATAGACATGCTATCTCCACCATAATCTATAAAGACATTTCCTTTTCTTCCACAAAGAATCCATACTCTTTCCCCATACCCACTGCCTGTTGACATTTCATTTTGGCATAATGCCTTTGTTACATTCAGTGGAAGCATAGTACATTGTTACTGTTGACTATAGACTCTAGCTTGCGTTGATTGTGTTTTTACCTATATAGCACCCATTTTCATATACCTTGCAATGTTAAGATTCATTTATTCTCCTTCATGAAAAAACATTTTTTATTTGTACATTAAATCACCATCATTGTGCACTCTAAGCATTCTAAGTTATACTGTTTCAGTCTTTACCCTCTATCTTTCCTTCTGATTTCATACATGCTCCCAGCTCTTCTCCCTTAATCATACTCACATTCGGCTTCATTCTGTGTACTTACATTATTGTGCTACAATTAGATAGTATTGTGCTATCCATTTCTGAATTTTTACAACCACTCCTGTTGAACAATGTGTTTTCTTTCAGCACTAAAATGTCCATTCCTTGTATCCCTTCAATACCAAATGCCCATTCTCTACCCTATTTCTATCTCCTGATAACCTATGTTGTTAACTTCAACTCTAAAAGTTCACTCATTAATAATAGTTCATATTAGTGAGAAATTATAGTATTTGTTCTTTTGTTTCTGGTTAATTTCATTCAGCAAAATGCCCTCGAGATCATTCCACGTTATTACATGCTCCATGCCTTCATTCTGTCTTACAGTTGTGTAATATGTATATAGCACAGCTTGTTTAGTCACTTATCCATTGATGGACATTTAGGTTGTTTCTATCTTTTGGCAATCCTAAATAAAGCTTTCATAAACATCAGTGTGCAAATGTCAGTTTTTGTCTTTGCCTTCATTTCCTCTCTATATTCCTCATAATGGGATTGCTGGATCATATGGCAATTCTATACTTAGCTTCTTGAGGAACTCCCAAACTGCCTTCTTTTACACTCCAACCAACAGTGGACAAGTGTGCTCTTTCTCCACATCCTCTTCGGCACTTGTCATTTTCTATTTTGTTGTTTTTTTTTTTTTTGTAATGACCATTCTAGTGGGTGTCAGATGATAGCTCATTATGGTTTTGATTTGCATTTCCTTAATAGCCAGTGAAGTAGGCTGTCCTTTCATGTGCCTTTTAACCATTTGTATGTCCTCTTCTGAGAAGTGTCTGTTCATATCTTTTGCCCATTTTTTTAAATTGGGTTGTTTATCTTTTTGTTGTTGAGTGGAATAATGTCTTTATATATTCTGGATACTAAACCCTTATATAATTTATGCTTTCCAAATATTGTCTCCCATTGTGTAGCTGCCTTTTTACTTTCTTGACAAAGTTCTTTGATGCACAGAAGTGTTTAATGTTGCGTAGCTCCACATTTATCTAATTTTTTTCAATGCTTGTGCTTTGGGTATAAGATTTAGAAAAACCGTCTCCTATTACAAGATTCTTCTAAAGTTTTATGGTCTTAGCTCTAATATTTAGGTCTTTGATCTATTTTGATTTAATTTTTGTATAGGGTGTGAGATATGGATCTTCTTTCACTCTTTTGAATATGAATCCAATTCCCCAAACACAATTTCAAAGAGGCTACTCTCTCCCTGGTGAGTTGGCTTGACTGCCTTATCAACAAGCAATTGTCCATAGAGAAGAGGGTTTATTTCAGAACACTCTACTGAATTCCATTTGTAAATATATCTATTTTTATGCGAGTACCATACTGTTTTGACCACTGTAGCTTTGTAATATGCTTTAAGTTCAGGTAGTGTAAGATCTCCCACTTCATTTTTCTTTCTTGATGTATTTTTAGCTATTTGGGGCATGCTGCCCTTCCAAATAAATTTGGTTGTTGGTTTCTCTTTTTCTGCAAAGTAATTTGTTGGGATTTTAATTGCTATTGCATTTAATCCACAAAACAATTTGGGTAGAATTGACATATTAACTATATTTCATCTTCCAATCCATGATGTGGTATGCCTTTTCATTCATTTAGGTCTTCCAAGATTTCTTTTACCAATTTCTTATAGTTTTCTATGTCTAGGTCTTTTGTATTCTTATTTAGATTTATTTGTAAAAGCATTTTATTCTTTTGCTGCTATTGTAAATGGATTTTTTTTCTTGATTTCCTCCTCAGATTGCTCCATCACTAGTGTATAGAAACACTACTGATTTTTCGATGTTGATATTGTAGTCTGCCACTTTACTGCACTCAGTTATTAGCTCTAGCAGCTTTGCTTTAAATTTTTTGAGATGTTCAACATATAGCATCATGACATCTACAAACAGTGAGAATTTTACTTCTTCCTTTCCAATTTGTATGCCTTTTATTTCTTTCTTTTTCTTTTTTTCTTTTTTTTGTCTAATTGGCTAGAACTTCCAGCACGATGCTGAATAACAACGGTGACAGTGGGCATTCTTATCTTGTTCCTTATCTTAGAAGGAAAGTTTTCATTTTTTTCCACATTGAGGAAATGTTAGCTGTGGGTTTTTCATGCATGTATTCCCTGTATCATGTTGAGGGAGTTCACTTCTATTTCTATCCTTTGAAGTGTTTCCATTAAGAAAGGATGTTGAATTTTGCCAAATGCATTTTCTGCATCAGTTGAGATGATCATGTGGTTTTTCCATTTTGATTTGTTTATGTGGTGTAGTACATTAATTCATTTTCTTATTGAACCAGGCTTGCATACCTGGAATAAATTCCAGGAGATCATGGTGTAAAATTCCTTGAATGTGCTACTGAATTTGATTTGTAAGTATTTTGTTGAGGATTCTGGCAACTATATTCATTAAAGAGATTGTTCTGTAATTTTCTTTTATTGTAATATCTTTGTGTGACTTTGGTAGGTTTCCACTTTTTTTTCATCTCTTCTATTATGCCTTTCGATCCCAGAAGATCTGTGATTTGTTTCTTCAAACTTTTAACTTCTTCTTTTTGTTTGTGCAATGTCTTATTTATATCCTCCCTCAACTCATTAGTTTGATTTTTGACAAGATTTTCCATGTCTATTCAAACATCCTGAATTAGTTGTTTCACCAACTGTATCTCATTTAAAGTGTTAATTTGTTCCTTTAACTGTGTCATACCTTTCATTTCCCTATATGACTCATTTTTTGTTGGCGTCTTAGGCATTTGATTAACTTAAATAGTTTATTCTGGAGGTTGTTTCACTGTTTTACCTACAATTTTCTTTCTGGATGGGTCTGTTCTCTATCTGTTCTTTGACATTCAGTTCAACTTATTCTAGACCTCTAGAATAGGTTCTGTTTAATTGATCAGGACTTTTCAGTTCTTGTTTTTCTGTTTCTTGCCCTGCCTATACGGACTTTTTTTTTGAGGAGGGTCTCCACATATATTATAGATATACATGAAATTATATTAAAATTCCATGTAATTTAAATTCTGGAAATCAGTATGCCAAAGCTTGGAGAACATGCAAAAACTCTCCAAGTGTAAATATCACTTAAATGTGAATTTTCTCATTTGACATTACCACTACCTGCCTCTCTTTATTGATTTGATCTATGAAAATTCCTTGTCATTCCCATGCATTTTTAAAGGTTTTTCCAAATAGCTCAGAATTTCTTCCCTATACCAACTCCCAATATATTTGACTGCTTAAATGATTGTGCTCATCTAAATCACTAACTGCACATTTTCTTAAACTCCTAAGCCACAACTTACATTTGCACTCCATTTATCTATTACCATAAGGTTCACTACTCTATGACAATATCTTTCATGTTTCAATTATCCCATACTCTGTATCTCTCTATAGCTCCTCTATGAATACATAGCAACTTTTCATCTCATTTTATTTCTCCTGAGGAATCATCTTCCCCTTAGCCATTATTTTTCCCTCAAAGTCTTAACTCCATTAAAAAATTCCTCAAATGCTTTCTTACCTATAGAAAGCATTGTCATACTATACTGCCACAAATTTAATAGCTTTAAATAATACAAAGTTACTGCCATGCATTTCTGCTGTCCCAATGTCTAGTAGGTTCCATTCATTTCTCTGTTGTGGGCCCCACAAGGCTGAAATCAAGGTATTTTGTGGTCAGAATCTTTTTGATGGACCTGGACAGGTTCTTCTTCCAGGTTCATTCAGGTGTTTGTTAGAGTTCAGTTTCATGTGGCTATAGGATTGAGGTTCCCATTTCATAACTGTTTGTTGGCTACAGTCATTTGCAGCTTCTGAAGACCACCTTCATTCCCTGGTTCATGACTGCTTTCCTCCATTTTCAAAATTTGCAAGGGTAGATTGAATGCTTCTCATGAGTTCTCTCATTTTCACTTTTGCCTCATATCTCCTGCCTTTTCTTCCATCACATCTCTCTTTCTGACCCTACCTAGAGATGTTAAAAAAAAAATCAATGTATAGAAAAAGGACTAACAAACACTACTTCATTGTTGAATAAAAATATTGTGACTCATATAAAAAAAGATTTAGCAATATGTTGAAAAAATATCTATGCATTTGTTCTCTGAGCTAGCAATTCTAACTGTAGAATATTTCCAAATAATACTAATAGCAAAAATACAAATTGATGTATGCCCTCTGTGAAAAAAATTACTATCTATTTCTGCCTTTATTTTTCTTTTACATACAGCGTCTACCCTGAATAAATTTAAAAAAACAAACAACAACAAAAGCAAAATATGCAAGGAAGCAGAAAAGTGTGACCCATTATCAACCGAAGTAAGAGTCAATAATAGCTGATCACAGATGACTGCTATTTTAGATTAGCCAACAAGAATTTTTAAATATTTTTACAAAGTATTATAAAATGGTTAAAACTTTAAAGTTTTAAAATAAAAATGTACTAAATAGATGAGTAAGAGGGAAATTTTAGTGAACAAAAAGGAAGCACTTTTAAAATAAGAACCAAACAATTCTAGAACAAAAAAATGTAAAGGATAAAATTTAAAAATTGTCCAAAGGAAATGCTTCAGACTGAGAGAATATTTCAGATGGAAGCCAAAATCTGTAGAAAGAAGTGAAAAGCAAGAGAAAAGGTGAATTAATGGGTTAATATAAAAAGTGACTACATTTTAAACTTAGTTAAAATCTTACTGATTTTGTTGAAAATATCATAGCAATATGATTGGATTAGTGAAAGCATATAGAAGTAAAATATATGAAGATAAAATACAAAGGGAGGAAAAATTTTAAATGAAACATTGTAGTTTCAAGATTTTCATATTTTATGGAAAATGGTATGACACGAAACTAGTATAAACTGTCTCAGGACCTAGAGGTGACCTGGGCTAATTTCAGGTTTGTGAACCTGACAAAGTACAAGCATTAAGAATGAGGCAGATGCTGCCAATCTATGCATACAAAGCTCATCAGTAGCAATCTGGTGTACAGAGACTTTCATCTTTTTTTTAATTGTAATTGGCCCAATAATAAATGATGGGTAGATTCATAAAGTGTTATGCAGAGGTCAATTACAAAAGTTTGCATGCTTAAGTTTTATCAGTTTTCTACATGGTGATTCAATTATTGCCCAAGAATACACATAAAATCTAGAAATATAGATTATGATGAAAATGAAAGCAACAAGCACTTAGCATTATTTTTATGATATACCATGAGATACACTCTCATTAATTATTTAGGTATATGATCTCACTAATATTCAAGAGAATCTAATGCAGTGAGAATTGCCTTAATTTCATTATACAGCAACTAAAACTAAAATGTAAAAATATTAAATAATTTGGTTATGGTAAGAGCTGGTAAGTGGTTGAAATGGGTTAAAAATTAAATTCACCTCAACAGCATCTTGTGCTAAAGAACCCTACTATGCTGCTTCCTTCCTATAGGCAAGTAAAGTATTACTTTATTTTTGAATAAGATAGTATTAGAAAGATGGTAATTTGGATGAGACAATAATTTGTTGGGTGTAAATTAAAAAAGCACTTTGATCTTAACATTGGTGAATGAAGTTATTTGATGTAAATGTAAGCTATTTTCCTAAAAATTATTGCCAATATAATCAAAACAACTTCTCCATAAAATATTCCTTAGTTACACTTCTAAAGGTGGTATGGCCAATAAAGAGCTACATGCAGAAATTTCCCACCACCAGGTGTTAGAAGATAGAAGTGAAGATGGTGATGTTTTGTTGTTTTTAATGTTTGATAAACAACTGAAAAGTATTCTCCTTTTGGCCTAGGATAGAGCTTCACTGAATGTTGTTTAAATTCTGAACCCTGCATCTATTTATGTAGTAATATTTTACATTCTTGTGTTTTAATTTTTAGATATTTTAAAAGCATTTTTCATTAATTTTAATGTGCTGCTTAAGCAGTTTTAAAGCACTTTTAAAAAATCTATGCATAGCTGGACCTCTCTAGCAATCATAAAGTTAGCACATAGGTATTTATGTCATAACAGAATCATGTATTATTTTCAGATTTCAGGTATTATTAAACTAATTGTATAGCAGAAATTTGTGCTGAAAATAATTGCCTACCTTCCGAAGAGTTCCACAGCACTTAGATGATATATCCAACTACTCCAGTATCCTTTTTTTTTTCATTGAATTTTGCTCCTGTTTCTTCTTTTTAAAAATTTTTTTATCAGAGTAATAATGGGTTTACAGAACAATCATGAATAAAATACAGGATTCCCATATGCCATCCTGCCACCTATACCTTACTTTGGTATGGAACATTTGTTACTATTGATGATAGCACATTTTTATAATTGTGCTATTAATTAAAATACATGGTTTAACTTAGGATTCTCTGTGTAGTGTAGTTCCATGTATATTTAAAATTTTTATTCTGTTAATTATGAAATTATATATATCATTTCCCCTTTAATCATATATGTGATTATATATATATTTCAATGCTTTTAATTGTTTTCACAGTGTTGAGCTACCATCACCATCACCCATTACCTAAACATTTCCATTATAACAAAAGGAAACCCTGCATATTTTAAGCCTTGTTCCCCATTTCTTATCCCAACCCTGACCTCTGATACCCTGTATTCTAAATTTTTACTTTATGAGTTTATTTATTCTAATGGTTTCAAGTCAGTAAGATCATAGAATATTTGTCCTTTTGTGTCTGTCTTATTCCACTCAACATGATGTCTTCAAGGTTTATCCATGTTGTCACATGTATCAGAACTTCATTCCTTTTAATGACTGAGTAATATTCCACTGTATATAAATACCACATTATATTTATCCATTCATCAGTTAATGGACACCTTGGTTGCTCTCAGCCTCTGGTAACTGTGAAAAATTCCACTATGAACATTGGTGTGCAAATATCTGTTCAAGACCCTGCTTTCAATTCTTATAGGTATATACCTAGTAATGGGATTGCTGGATCAATGGTAGTTCTAATCTTAGCTGCCTGAGGAATGGAAAAATTGTCTTCTACAAAGGCCCATAATTTTACATTGCCACCAGTAATGACGAGCTCTGTATTTCTTCACATCCTCTCCAACACTACATATTTTCTGTTTTTTGTTTATTTGTTTTTTGTTTTTAATAGCAGCCATTCTCATGGGTATGAAATAGTATCTCACTGTGGTTTTGATTGGCAATTCCTTGATAGCTAATGATGATGATAACCTTTTTATGTTCTTTCTGGCAGTTTGTATATCTTCTTTGGAGAAACGAGATCAAGTCTTTTGTCCATTTTTTAAACTGGGTTGTTTGTATTTTTGTTTTTTTAAGTTAAAGGATTTCTTTATATATTCTGTATATTGAACCCTCACTAGATATGTTATTTCCAAATATTTTCTCCATTGTGTAGGTTTTCATTTTTCCTTCATGGTAACGTCCTTTGATGCACAAAAGCTTTTAATTCTGATGAGATCCTATCTAGCTATTCTTTTATTTTGTTGCTGGTGCTTAGGGTATGAACTCTCAGAAACCATCATATAATGTAAGGCCCTAAAGATACTTCCCTATGTTTAACTTCTAGGAGTCTAAAAGACCTAGCTCTTATATTTGGTCTTTGATTCAATTTGAATAGAATTTTGCATATGGTGTGAGGTAGGGCTGCTCTTAAATGTTATTTTACTTTTTTTTTTGCAAATAGAAACCCAGTTTTTACACACCATTTGTTGAAGAGGCTGTTCTTCCCCAATTGAATGCTCTTTGCCATTTTTTCAAATACCAGTTAGCCAAAAATGTGAGTATTGATTTCTGAGCCCTCAGTTTGATTCCATCAGTCTATAGGTCTATCCTTGTGTCTATACCTTGCTGATTTGATTACTGTGGCTTTGTAATAAGTTTTAAGACCAAGAATTTTGAGTCCTCCAGCTTTTTTCATCCTTTTCAAGATGGCTTATGTTATTCAGAACCCCTTCCTCTTCCATATAAATGGTGATGATTGCAAATCAGGATTGTTGGGATTTGAGGGGGGGGGGGTCGGGGGAATTGCATTGAATCTGTAAATTGCTTTGGCTAGTATTGACATCGTAACAGTACTTTGTCTACCAATCCTTGAATATGGAATATGCTTCCATTTGTTAAGGTCTTCTTTAATTTCCTGTAGCAATATCTTATTTTTGCTTGTTTGTTTGTCTGTTTTTGTGTGTGTATACAAGTCCTTTACATCCTTGGTTAGATTTATTCCTAGATATCTGATTATTTTAGTTGCTATTGCAAATGGAATTCTTTTCTTGAGCTTGTTCTTATTGCTGTTCTTTGCCTGTGAGAGAAACACTACCAATCTTAAAGTGTTGATCTTGTACACCACAATTTTGCTAAATCATTTATTATCTCTAGAACTTTGCTATAGATTTTTCAATATTTTCTATGTAAAGAATGATATCTGCAAATAGGGAAAGTTTTACTTCTTAATTCCCAACTACAATGTGTTTCATTTCTTTACTTTGTTTAATTGCTGTAGGAAGAACATCCAGTACGATGTTGAATAAAGGTTGGTTGAGATAGTCCTCCATTCTGTTGATATGGTATATTACATTAATTGATTTCCTTATGTTGAACCAACATACTAGGGATAGATCTCCCTTGATCATGGTGTATAATTATTTTAATATGCTACTGAATTCAGTTTGTTACTATTTTGTTGAGGATTTTTGCATCTCAATTCAAAGAGTAATTTGTCTGTAATTTTCCTTTTTTCTGGTATCTTTATTTGGTCTTGACCTGAGGGTGATATTGGCTTAACAGAATATAGTAGGGTGTGCTACTTTCTTTCAAAGTTTTTTGAAGAGTCTGAGCAGAATTTGAGTTGTCTTCTTGGAATGCTTAGTAGAAGTCCCCTGTTAAACCACCTGGTCTTGGGCTTTTCTTTGTTTAGAGATTTATGATTACTGATTCAATCAATCTCTTTACTAGTAATTGGACTGCTGAAATAGTTTATTTCTTCTTGAGTCAATGTAGGTAGTTTGTGTATTTCTAAGAATTTGTCCATTTTATCTACATGTCTAAAGTATTGTCATACACTTTTTCATAATATCCTCTTATAGTCTTTTTATTTCAGCAGGGTCAGTATAATGTGCCCCTTTTCTTCTTCTTTTCTTTTTCTTTTTTCTTTTTTTTACATGGGCAGGCAACAGGAATCAAAACTAGGTCTCTGGCATGGCATCCAAGAACTCTGCCACTGAGCCATTGTAGACTGCCCCACCTTTTCATTTTTTATTTAAGTTATTTGTATCCTCCCACTTTCTATCTTTGTCATTCTAGCTTAAGTTTTGCTAATGTTATTGATCTTTTCAAAGAACCAGTTTTGGTTTTGTTGACTTTCTCTACTACTGTTTTGTTTTCTTTCTCTACTACTGTTTTGTTTTCTATTTCAATTATTTACTTTCATCTTTCTTATTTCCTTCCTTCTGCTTGTTTTGGATTTACTTTGCTCTTCTTTTTCTAGCTCTTCCAGTTTTGAGGTTAGGTCTATGATTTTGAAGTCTTTCTTCTTCTTCTTTTTTAATGTATGCACTTATAGCAATAGATTTCCCTCTCAGCACTGCCTTTGCTGCATCCAGTATGCTTTTTTTTTGTGGGGGGCGGGTGGTACATGATCTGGGAATCAAACCCAGGTCTCCCACATGTAAGGTGAACATTCTACCACTGAACCACCGGTGCACCCCAATATGTTTTAGTATGTTGTATTTTCATTTTCATCTGGCTCATGATATTTCCTAATCTGCTTTTGATTTTCTCTTTAACCGATTGGTTATTTAGGAGTATGTTGTTTAATTTCCACATATTTTTGAATTTTCCATTTCTCCTTCTGTTATTGGTTTCTAGCTTCATTCTATTGTGATTTAAAAAAAATTATTGTATCTTTTCAATATTTTTAAATTCTTAAGACTTGTTTTGTGACCCAACGAATAGTCCATTCTAGAGAATGATCTGTGCGCACTTGAGAAGATCATTTATTCTTTTGTTGAGGAAATTTTCTATATATGTCTGTTAGGTTTAGTTGGTTTAGAGTACCATTCAAGTCTTGCACTTCCTTACTGACTTTCTTACTAGATATTGAGAATGGTGTAATAAAATCTCCTATTATTACTGCCAAGCCCTCCCTTCAAATCTTTATTTTGGGGCTCTGCTACTACTAAGTGCATACATATTTATAATTGCTACATCTTCCTGTTGCATTGTGCCTTGTATCAGGATTTAATGACCATCTTTGTCCCTCATAACTATTTTTGACTTAAAGTCTGTTTAATGTGATGTTAACATAGCTACCCAAACTCTTTCTTAGTTACTACTTGCAGGTATATATACTTTTTACCATTCTTTCACCCTCAACCTACTTATAACTTTCATTTTAAACTGAATCTCTTGCAGACAGCATGTAGTTGAGTCATGCTTTTTAAACCTTTCTGCCAATCTCCGCTTTGTGTCTGGGGAGTTTAATCCATTTATTTTAAAGTCACTACTGATAATATAAGACTTTCCTCTAAAATCTGGCTATGTAGCCTTTGAACATCTTACAAAAAATACTTTTTTTCACTCATTTCTGTTACTACTGTCTACATTTATATTTGTTTGCTTTTTTGTTTTATATTATTGAATGGTTTCTCATTTCTATCTGGATATAAATTCCATCTATCCTCTTTTTGGTTACCATGGGGTTAAAATTCAACAACATAAATATATGTAAATCACATTTAGTTCAATGCCAATTAACTTCAATAGCAAACACATATACTTTTCTTTCAACTTTTTGTCCCCCACTATTGTTTGTATTTGTTATTTATATCTTTGTACATTCCATGTCCAACCACAGATTTATCATTACCTTTTATGCATTTGGATTTTAGCACCTGCAGTAAGTAAGAAATGGTGTTATATGCCAAACAGTGCACTATTAAAACACTGGAATTTATAATTTCCCAAATGTTTACCTTCTCACCACCAGTCTTTATTTTTTATGCTACTTTGAATGACTGCGCAGTGCCATTTCCTAGGCACTAGGGAGTCTGAACTCCCTTTATCATTGCTTGTAGGTCGGTCTAGGGGTGATGAACTCCCTCAGCTTTTGTTTATATGAGAATGTATTAAGCTCTCCATATTTGAAAGAGAGTCTTGCCAGATATAAAGTTATTGACCAACAGTTGCTTTCTTTCAGCACTTTAAGTGTTTCCACCGTTAGCCTATGGCTTCCATGGTTTCTGAGGATAAATTAGCATTCAATCCAATTAGATTTTCATTGTATGTAAATGTTTTCTTTTCTCTTGCATCTTTCAGAACTCTCTCCTTGTCCTCTACATTCAGTAATTAGATTGATACACAGTGGTGTGTATTTTTCTTCATGTTTTCTCTGTTTTGTGTTCTCTGGGCTTCTTGGATATGCTTATTCACATCTTTTGCTACATTTGGAAATTTCTATGTCATTATTTCTTTGAATATTCCTGTTGCTCCTTTTTCTCTTTCTTTTCTTCCTGGGACTCCCATAATGCCTCTATCGGTGTGCTTGGTGGTGTCCCAAAGGTGTTTTAGGCTATTCTCACCTTATTATTTTTTCCCTTTTTACTCCTCAGCCTAATTTCAAGCGTCTTGTCTTAAAGTTTACTGATTCTTTTCTCTGCCAGCTCCAATCTGCTCTTGGAACTCTCCTGCATCTCATTTATCGTGGTCTTCGATTCCAGGAGTTCTGTTTAGTTCCTTTTTAAAATTTCTATACCTTTATTTAGACTCTCCTATTGCTTATTCATTGTTTCTCTGATATTTTTGAGTTCTTTCTCTGTTTTTTTCTTCATCTCTTGAAGCACTTTTAAGATACAGTTTTAAAGGTTTTGGTATTTCCACATGCTTGCCTTTTTTATTGCAATTTTCATTATTTTCTGGATTTTAATTTTTATCCTTTAATGGACCATCATTTCCTGTTTCTTTGGTTGTCTTGTACTCTTCCCTTGCATGCCGTGCATTTTAATATTTTAAAGTGATAACTGTGATTTATTCCCCAAGGTTTCTGTTTCTTGGTTTTGTAGTCAGATGGTGATAAGAAAAAGATTTTTCTGAGCTTCCCCCCTCCTATCAATAAGGTCAGTCCAAGGCAAACGCAGGTCAGAGTTTTCCCCATCTTTCTGGGCCTATTTCTTGCCCTGGAATTTTTATTGTTGGCTCTCCTGTAGTTCCCCTGTTCACAGTAATCTGGCTATTCCCTCTGTTTCCCAGGAGGCATAGCTCCCTCTCCTGGGTGTTTGAAGCCAGTGGCTTTTGTCCCAGACTGTCTGTCTCAACCGGTTTTACTCTCCTTTTGTTGTCTCAAGCTGCTTTGCCTTCAATCACAATTACTTGGAGGAGAGCACAAAGGAGAAGCCTGTCCCAAGTCAGTCTTTCTCTGCCAAAACAGGTCCAGAGACATGAAGTGGGTGCATACCAGCTCCAAAGAGTCCTGGGGAGGATATCAGGAATGGTGCCAAGAGCTACTCCAATCGGTCCCCAAATGGCTTGCCTAGAAAATGTAGCCCTTCACATAACTGTCCCCAGCAGCCCTGAGGAAGTGCAGCATCTTTAAGTCTCCACCACCAACACCCCTGTCCAGGCAAGCTGAAACCATGGATGCCTCTGGCATTGTCCACGGTGGGGTGAAACCGTAGCTGCCCTTAGAGTCCAGCCCCAAATGGTCCAAACCTCTAATCAAAAGTCATGATCTGTGGTCAACAGCACCCACTCCTGTTCTGGGGGAAGAGGACTTTGATGTTCCTTTCTGTCACCAATGAGTTTGTCATGGGCTGGACCCCAGAGTGGCAGATGGGCGCTGGTAACCAGCGGGTGGAAAGAGAAATACTGTTCTTTATGCCAGCCTCTTCCTCCCACTCTTTCCTGAATGCTGTAAGTATTCTTCTGGCCTCCAGAGTTTCAAAATAGTTCTTTCAAACATATCCTTCTTATTTATTAGCTGTTTTCACAAACAAACAAACAAACAAAAAACGAGTCCAGAGCTTGCTGTTCCACTGTCTTCCCACAATCCCTTCTCACACCAGTATTCTTAGGAACTGAATTACTAAGATTTTTCCTTCTAATTCGCATTTTATTTCAACAGGCCCACCTCAAAATATGAAGAATCAAGCCATAAATTAGCATTTTTTGGGCACATACTGTGTCATCACTTTAGATCTTAAAGATAATTATGTTTTAGTCATATTTAATAATTTTGGTTTAACAGTGACCAAAATCATGAAGAATTCACCTCATATTATATTGCTGATGTTTATACAAAACAGGTGCTTTTTGCCATTGTGTTTCAATCAAGTCAAATATTTGAGTAACAAAATTATAAGCTCCATAAGAGGAGAGAACACATCTTTTTTCTTGTAGAGAGACACTCAATAAATACCTGAACATGAAAAAAAGAAGATTCCTTATAGGCTGTGATGTTTATTAATGGACACGAGTTTAAATTTAGAGCAAAAACAAATACAGGCAGTTATTAGCCTCTATGCTAAGGTAGGAGCTGTGAATCAGGCCTGCCGTGGGTACATAGTCAGCTAAAGAAAAAGGAAAACATAAAACAGAGCAATACAATAGTGATTTCAGCTATGATCCAAAGTTATCTGACAAGTATAAAAGCTTATGTTTATTTTCCGCCAGCTCTCCATATAGAATGGCAAACTCCAATTTCCTGAGTTGAATTCATATCAAGTATTCTAGTGACTGGGGATTGCAACGTCCAAGTACAAGACAGAGTAGAAACCAAAGGAACAATTCTGGTCATTGAAATTAAGCTTTGCAAGTCACACTGACATGGCTATGAATTCTGGTGCAATCCTTATTAACTGCATGACTTTGAAAAGAACATTGCATACAATTTGAGCCACTGTTGTGCCATTTATTAAGTAGATATATCACATAACTTGCAGCAATATGGTAAATCGTAGTGCTTTACATAAAAGACACCTTAGCAATATTAATCCTCGTCTCCTAACTCTTTGCTGAAGTTTTATCTCCATCCTTTCTGGTATAAGTAACTAACATGGAGTGCCACTGGATGGGAGTATTTAGGCTGTTTAAACATTGTGTGTCCAAGTCATTCCTTTTCTCAACAACTCTATATTTTTCTCCTATTGTACAAAACTCTACTAGGAATAGTTATTACTGCTCCAGTTTTTCTACAAAGTTGATATCCTCTATGCACCTGAAAAACAGTTTGTTTCTGGCAAACTGCAAATGAAACACCTGCTTGGAAAATACATATGGGAAGTCTGTAACAGCTCATATACTTGCAGCACATTTTGCCTGGCAGTTTCCTTAGGTGTAATGAATTGGGAAAATATGTCTTTTACAGAAACTTGATGACTTTCTGTGAAACAAGCAAGTAGAAAAATTATGGGGAAACTGATCATTTTAGCACCTGCGTTTTTCTAATTCTAGCCAAAACAACAATCTGATACATGCTTGAAAAAAAATGTTAGAAGCATTAGTTGAGTTAAAATAAATGAAGAATGGCTTGATTTCAAATTCCAACAAATTTTGCAGCAAGTTTTAAATAATTAAAAAGTCCCTAAAGACAATAAATAAATCCCAGGCAATGTCTCTCTTTTAAACATTTGTCTTGGTGAAGAATTTCTAGAGCATTCCCAACACATTCGATAGCTGTAATTCCAGTCTGTGATACCTAGTAAAATACTTTGCTGTTTAAGTGTCAAGATGCTGAACTGTAAATCCATGCAAGAAAGAATGTGGCAGGAGTGAAGAATTTAATTTCTGTTTGATTTCATTGATGTATTCAAGAGAAGGTAAGATTACAACATTTTTATTAAAGATCCCGAGTATCTGTGAATTCATCATGAATCATGGGTATTTCCTGTGCAAGTATGTGCTTTAAAATCAGACATACCTAGAAAAGCTGTTTATGAGGTATTACTTCCTGTTAATTATTAGGTATTACCTTCCTGTTGATGTATTATTTGCCATTTCCAAGTAACAATTCCTTAATCTGTATAATGGTGACTATTCTCATTTTATAGTGTTTTTTTAATGAGAATTAGGAAAACTATCTTTAAATAATACAAAACAATGTATGTATGAGATATTCAATAAAAGGAAACTATCATGTTAATGAATTGGATAAAAATTGAATATAAAACAAAGATTTAAATTAAATTAAAATTGTTAGATATCTTGAAGAATAATTTTTATAATAATTGATTTTTCTGAGAAGTTTCAAATATTTTAATGCCCACTTTTTTTTAGTAAAACAATTAAACTGCCTACTGTGAGAAGGCTGCTGTGGGAGATACAAAAGTTAGGTAAATACTTTTACCTCTCAAGGAGATTATATTCTTTTTGAAAAGTTGAGAATTACACTAAAAGAAAAACAATGAAATAGCAAGTCAATATGATGAAAAGCTGGACTGTTTGAAATAGAAAACACAAGCAATGTAAGCCAGAGATGAGTGTAATCAATGTGGTCCAGAATCACCAGGGAAGGCTGCTTCAGTTAAAAATAAAAAAATTTACAGCTAATCAGTATCTTTGATTGTCCTCTCATTTCTCTTTGCTATTTACCATAAAATACATTTTTACATACTAAAATATGCATTTTTAAAACAACAATTAAATAATGTTTTGACCTTAGAATTTCTACTAGTGTGTATCATTACTGTTAAAACAACTATGTATTGAATAAGGTAATCATACTACTGCGGGCAGCTTTGACCATGTGCTTGTATCCTGAGAGGTATTTAAAGATCCCAATGGTCTGATATGATCTAATAAAAGGGTGATGGTATATAAGAGTATATCACTTATATAAAGTCATCTTTCTCAGTGGATCACTACTGGCAAATTGGATGGGAGAATTCCTGATTGTCAAGAACTGACCCCGAGTTTCTGGCCTTTAACATTTTTGACCCACACTCACATAACGCCAGCAAAGTACTCCATTATTGCCAGAACCTGATCCACCCACATGGGGTTCCAGATATGTGGATTATGAGTTAAGATCCAGTGGCATATGATGAATCTGTCCACATATATTTTTAGGACATTCTTGAATTAGATATCATACATATATATATAATAAGCATATATATATATATATATATATATGACAAATCTTGCTGCCATTATATTAAAATATCTCCCAAATATATTCTTTCCACTCTATATTTTAATGCATCGTCTGTTACCACATTTCCCTCTCTATAACATCACTACATAAAAATTACCTCCCAGACTGCGAGGATTCCATTGAAAAACCCATTCTAAAATTATTCTTGTCTCTTGTTAGCCTTCCTTATAATACCCCAAGGCAAGATTCTTTTAGTCTTTTTATTTTAATATAGAAATCTCATTTAAGCGAATTCACTCACACAGTGTTTCCTATTAAACTGTCATAAATAGCATATTTTACATCATTCATGGCGGTATATTTACTCATGTGGTTTTACTTTTATTTAATGAGCTCATTTTCAGCAAATATTATGTTGGCTTTTTTTATGTTAGGTTTCTGTTGTTTAACTTTGAATGTCCTATGTGTGCTGGGATATGGAAACATACCTAACAGTTTCTTAAACGCATCTCTCAGTTCCTGGAAGGCTTTTTATCAGTCAAGCATGAGTTATAAATGTTAATTTGTGTTGTTGAGTACTTTCAGCCAACACGGAGTGTTAATTCTGACATATATTTCAGGCTTTTCCTTCTAGAACCTCCGGAAGATGATCAGATTCTTTGTTGTCTCCTCAGGAAACTCTCATAGGACCTTGGTTTTATGATGGACAGTCACTCCAACTGTGTATCACCTATGGGGAAAAGATACAGTTTCCTCTTTCTGCTTCAGTAACGAAAGCCTGTGTACAGCCTCTAAGGCCTATATCCATATGTGATGCCACATTGACACTACCTTTAACTACCATTTATTTCTAGTTTGGTTCCCCAAGCCTATTATTTCTCACAGGTCCAAACTTCTGAAAAAAATATATATTAGTGTATTAGGGAAGACATCTGCAATTTTAGGGTAAAATACAGCAGACGAAGACTTTAGTATACGTTAGTTCTTGATTTTTAAGAAATGTTTTTCAATTATTCCCCTGCTTGAAGAAGCTCCTTCTCCTAGGTCTAGTCAAGATAGTGAAAGTGGTAGAAAAGACTTCTGCTTCCAGTTAGAATGTAGAGGGATGTTAAAAACCTCCAGTCCCATGATAGCAAATAAAAAACACACATATATTTTAAAAGTTCATACTTTTTTATAGGATTTTGGATCATGGTGGATGTGCTGGTTTGAAATGATGTATGTCCCCTAGAAAAGCCATATTTTAAACAAAATCCCATTTTATAATGGCAGAATAACCCCTATTCAATACCGCATACTGCATGTTTGAAACTGTAATCAGATCATCTCCCCGGATGATGTGATTTAGTCAAGAGTGGTTGTTAAACTGGATTAGGTGATGACATGTCTCCACCCATTTGGATGGGTCTTGATAAGTTTCTGGAGTCCTATAAAAGAGGAAACATTTTGGAAAATGAAGAAGATTCAGAGAGAGCAGAGAATGCTGCAGCACCATGAAGCAGAGAGTCCACAAGCCAGCGACCTTTGGAGATGAAGAAGGAAAATGCCTCTCGGGGAGCTTCAGGAAACCAGAAGCCAGGAGAGAAAGCTAGCAGGCATGTGCTCGCCATGTGCTCTTCCAGATGAGGGAGAAACCCTGACTGTGTTCACCATGTGCTTCTCACTTGAGAGAGAAACCCTGAACTTCATGGGCCTTCTTGAACCAAGGTATCTTTCCCTGGATGGATGCCTTTGATTGGACATTTCTATAGACTTGTTTTAATTGGGACATTTTCTCAGCCTTAGAACTGTAAACGAGCAACTTATTAAATTCCCCTTTTAAAAAACCTTTCCATTTCCGGTATGTTGCATTCCGGCAGCTAGCAAACTAGAACGGTGGATGACCTGGATTCCAAAGCCTCTCATAGGTAAGCAACAAGCTGTGTCAGCTTCTATTCCAGGGACAAGTGTGGCAGGCAGAACAGATGAATATGGGCAGGCAGAAAAGATGTCCTGCCACAGAGAGTGAACTGATGAGGAGAAACTAGTCAAGTTTTAAAAAAGTTAAGGTGGAAGGATGTTTTGGAATTTGAAAAAGTAAAAATGCAAAAAGAAATCATTTGGCTCAATAAATCTATTTACTCTCTACCTCATCAACCTCCTCCCCCAAATAAAAATGCTTTAAAAAAATCATAGCGCAGGAAGGCTAGAAAGGATAGAGAATTCAGAACATTCTAAATGTGGACTGTGGATTGTGGCTGCATGAGTTGAATATAAAGGTAAAGCCGAAATTATCAATAAGAGGTGTCCAAAATTTCTCAGTTCTAAAAAACTCAAAAAGATAAGATACACATTGATGGCATTCTGTGAAGTTGGGTGTTAGGTTAACCCGAAACAAATTCATTCTAGTTAAATCTGTGACATAGAACAAGTTAAATTCCATTCTGGGGAGAATGAGAGTCATGAGCTCCTCAACCATACTGCCAAACAAATGAGATGATTTGTGCTCTTTGCAATAAACAACAAGAACTTGTTTTCAGTTTTGACTCTTCTATTATATACAATGTATGGAACATTTGTTTAAAGCATGCTACATGAAAGAAACAGGAACACATAACACAATAAAGATAAATCATAGATAAGAGAGTCAGGTATAGATGACCCAGCTATTGTAATTAGCATCCAAATAATAGAAAACCATATTTAAATAGGTTAAATAATTCATTGGAGAGGATGAATATAAATAGTAGGAAATGGGAAATTTTCTGATAAAAAATAATTCCTCTAAAAAAGAAGCAACTATCAATATACTACTGAAAAACAAAATATCTGAAACAAAAAAATTATTTGCATGGGTTTAGAATTAAATAGTGTACATTAGAAAATAAGGAGTATAAAACAAGAGAGGTGGAATAGAAATTACCCAAAATAGAGTGCAGAGAGAAATTTTTTTTTCTTTAAAACAAAGCATTAATCACCTATAGGACACTTCCATGTGGTTTATAAGAAATCCAGAATAAGTAGATAGAGAAATAAGGAGAAAAAAATTATTTCATGAAATGATAGAAGACAAATTTCTAAATCTGACTAAAAACCACAATCCACGTATCCAAGAATCTCAATTCAGTGAACCCAAAATAAAACACACACCAAGAAAAACCTAAGAACACCATTTCGAATTGCTGAAAAAACATAGTAAAGAGAAAATCCTATAAATCAGGGAACAACGTTAAAACTTACAGCTGATACTCAGGAGGTTGATCTTATGCAAGCTTCAGGCAGACCTTGCTGTTATTATAACCTGCCAACCCCTAACCAGGACTATTCCAGCCAATCCTAAAGAACACCTAGGGCAATATATAAGATTCCATGAGGGTTCCAGGCACTAGAGTAACTTGTCAGAAACCTGCAACCTCCAGATGGGTTCCTGGTACAGGTAAATTCTGACACCTAGCCCAGCCTCTCCAGAACATCAGATAGTTCCATCTCCCTACCCCCTATTAGTGACAGACCCTTCCAATATCAAAAATTTAGAATTGCCATAGCCCAAACAACCCCAAAGAGAGGCATGGAAAGATCAAAGGTGATGGTAGAATTATACATAAAAGAGAGGACTTAACAAAAGAATATGAATGCTGAATCATTAAATTAATAACTCTTTTAGTCTCCAGTGTTTTAGGGCAGCTAGAAGTAAAAATCTAAAATTGTGAAATTGTAACCCATGTCAAAGTCTGAAATATGTTCTACAACTAATTGTGGTGCTGTGCTTGGAAATGTATAGCTTTTTTATATGTATGCTATTGTTCACAAAAAAAGAAGGAAGAAAACGTCAGTTGTGTTGATAAAAAAAGGATTTAAGCCCTCCAGTCTCCTATATTCTGGAGGAGCTAGAAAGAAAAATATGAGAGGTAGGTAGCCCATGACAAACTCTGGGATCTATCCTGCAACCACATTTTGAAGAGTGCTTTGAAAATTATTGCTTTTTTATTTCTTTGCTTTGTATATATGTTATACTATACAAGAAAAAAGTTTAAAAATAAAATAAAAAGTAAATTAAAGAAAAAACTTACAGCTGATACTTCTTATCAGAAACAATGGAAGCAAAATAAAATTGAATAATATATTTAACATACCTAAAACAAAGAGTAAACTATAAACTCAGAATTCTCTATCCAAAAAAAATATATATATATATATTTAAAGTGAAGGTAAAATAAAGATATTTCTAGAAAAGAAAAGCAAGTTGAGCAATTTGTTCCATAAGACTTCCTTCCCATCACATCTGCTTCTCAACTGCACCTACAAGCTGTATAATCACATTGACAGCATTCGTAAGACAATCGCCTATATAGATTGAAAAGTAGATTGCTGTCTCCTGACTGGAATGTCAGAGCCCAATTTAGTCATTCAAATATAGCAAATTAATTTATGGCTAGGTAATGCACTTAAAGAAAGTAGTATTGTTACCCATGAAGCCTTGCATATACGGATAACTACATTTCACCAATGGTGCTCCTTGTCAAGGCACTGGTGGGAAGTCTTTTTGACACACTCAGATGGTAGAACATGCCAAATGGAGAGTATCATGAGACTGGTCACACTTTTTTATTACAGAAGTTGTGGGTTTACTGAATAATCATGCCTAAAATAAAAGGTTCCTGTATACTACCTTCTCAATACCATGTTGCATTGGTGTGGCACATTTGTTACAATTGCTAAAACACGTTTTTATAATTGTAGTATTAACTGTAGTCCATGATTTAACTTAGGGTGTGCTCTTTGTGTTGTGAAGTTCCATGGATTTTTAAAGAACTCTTATTCTAATAGCAAATACACGACTTAAAATCTCCCCTTTTAGCCACTTTAAAATGAATCTTTCAGTGCTGTTAAATATGTCCACATTTTGTGCTACCGTCACCCATCTATTATCAAAACCTTTCCATCACCCCAAATAGGAACTCTGTACATTTTAAGCCTTACCTTCTTATTCACAACCCCCACACCATCCTCTGCTAACCTATATTCTAGATTCTCACTTTGTGATGTTTCCTATTATAATTATTTCATATTAGTGAGATCAGACAGTATTTATCACTTTATCTGATTTATTTCACTCAACATGATGTCTATAGAGTCCATCCATGTTTGGCAGTACCTAAAAAAGTTAGGTATGGAATTATCATATGATCCAGTAATCACACTTCTAGGTATATACCCCAAAGAATTGAAAGCAGGGATTGAACAGATATTTGCACACTGGTGTTCATAGCAGCATTATACAATCGTCGAAAAATAGAAACAACCCAAACGCCCATCAACCAATGTTTGGATTAAAGAAATGTAAAATACATACATGGTTGCAACATTTTTTAGTGTACACTTTGTCCCTAAATTTACCCTTGCTAATAATACCTAGTGGCAACCACAATATATGTGGGGGTGATCAGCCCCAGGCCATATGTAATATAAGAATTTTGGCATATAGTCTTGGATTAGGAGTTCAGATTGAAATGACATTGTTGTAGGCTCACCATAAATGTAAAAAAAGAATTGTTAAGCTAATTGTGGATAATAAAGAGATAATCTTTCCAGGACACTGTTTGAAAATGGGAATAAGTTGAAGATGACTAAGGAATTTTCAAATAGACTGGAGAAACCACCTATCTCATGGAACATCACATACTTAACAATCACGGAAGATGATTGTATAACATAATCACTATGGAACGTGTGAGAGGTCTGTTCCAGAAAGACGTTTTAGGTGGACAATATTACAAATTTAAACAGAAAGACATCAGACAGCTATATTTATTCTATAAGCACTCAAGTACTGTGCAGAAAAAGGAAATGCACCTTCCCCATAGTTCAAATTGTCAGGATTAAAAGAAAATTACTAAGAATCAACACAAAAATCATCATAATTGGGAAAAATATGTCATATTACATAATGCTAGTTGAAAGCATGTGTCAGTATGAACAGAGGCTATCATATTAAAAGTGTAATTGTGAATAGGCTCAAGCACCTCCGGAATTTTTGAAAAATGACCTCTAGTCATGACTCCAATTGTTGGAATCATATGTACATAGGATAGTATGTGAAAGGGGAGTGTAAACTATTATTTTAACTTAAGTATGATATGTCAACTATTGTGTTTATATCTCTGTCTTATTATAGCTATATAATTATATATTATTAGCTATATAATGAAATACAAATCAATTTCTTATCCCTCAATTAAGGCCATATATATGAATAGAGATTGATCAGAAGAAGAATGCATTATAAAAGTCATGCGTGCCTCCATTCTCATATACAATAATAAGATGTCCAAATAATCCTTGACGACAGAGGAAAGGAATAATTCTGCTGATAAGAGAATATCAAAAGACCTGCAAAGATATATAGTCATGGCTAATATTATTTATAGAAAGAATAATTTCCTTTCTCCATTGAATGGTTCAATATGTGTGGGTTATTGGAGTGTTTACAGGTTTATTTCCTTGTTTAAAATATTTCAAAAGTATTTTCAGAAAATTTGGCTTGACAAATTATGAAAAGATACCTAGAAATATTTGGCAAGGAGATATTGATCAAGGTCAGAATGTAGAGTGGAAAGGAAAGTTAACAGCTGGGCTATGATTTATTTGCACCTTACTTGGGGATTCTAGAGGCAATGATTAACCTAGACCAGATGTCCCTGAAAATCAGCTAACAACATTTCCTAATAGAAAGATACTGGGGAGTTCTCATCTTCTAAGTAAATGTATTTGGCAAAAAATGCCCTATCTGTCTAGATGTTTATTGTAACTGAACACAGTATTTAAGGATTTATAGAGAATGGGTAGTTAGGGAATGCAAGTTCATTAAACAAATGGAGTATAAATACTAAAGATCTCTATACACAAACAGCTTTATCTGACAGAAATTTCATACACACACGGTTAAGAGCTCATGTTTCCAGCATCCTAGCTTGGGAGAAAGGAACAAATAGAAGACTGCATCTGATGTTTGTAGGCCTCTCTAGAAAGAAAACACTCAGTTGGTACTTCTAGATTGCTGGCTTCTTTGAATGATCCCTAAAATTTGGTATTGGCAAAGGTCTATGATTTATGTGAGTCTTCTATAAGTCAGTCTTTTAAGGTAATGTAACAAGGTTGTTTTAACATTAAAAACAATCAATATATGTATTGTATGGTATGTGAATTTATCTCAATAAAAATTCTTAAAATCAATGTAAATTGCCACATCAACAGAGTATTTCTTTGCATTGAGTTATTTTCAACGTAAATATATTATATTTATATTTTATAAGTGAAACATAAAACTTACAAAAATGAAAAGAGTAATTTGCTTCAAAAGTTTTAAAAAGTTTAACTGAAGTTATGTACTCCACTACAATTTAGGAATTCATCTTGTTGAAAGTACCAATTGATATATAGACATCATCTTATTGTGGCTTCTGTAGATGACTATATTAATAAGAACTAAGAATAGGAATGTCCTCTATTTGATGTTAGACTCATTCTCATTTAGAGAATAATTGATTTCTTTAGAAGTAAAAACTTAAATGACCGGCATTTAAGAGGATATTAATCTTAAGAAAGCTGTACTACAAACAAAAATTGTAGAAATATTGTAAACTAATCTGCAATTAATTTTCTCATCTACTCTGCACAGTTAAATTTTTAGTATTTGAAGTCATTTGCTACATGTGATCCCTCAAGTTTCATCCATCCATTATATTTCTAAAACTATTAAGTTTCCTGACTCTGTTATGCAAAACACATTTCCAAATTCATCAGTACCAACAATAACCTCAAACTAAGTCCTTAACTTAATTAAAGAGGAAAACAGATGAAATTTGTATTTGAAGTACTTTAAAAAGTGCTTTGTTTTGTCAATGTAAACATGTATTTGAGTTTCTTCAATTATTAAAAAATCAAAGTCACCATGATGGATACTAATTATATAGGAAATGAGGCACTGACTCTGTAAGATTCCAGTAATTTTGGCAACTCATTAATTTGTTATATTTTTTATTTGGCAATATGTTTAAAATGTCACAAAATAATTATGGTTATTAATTAATGGATTGATTATTGTCCTGGCTTCTTAAAAAAATATGAAACTAAAATATTTTGGAAAATTGAAGATAGAAAAATAGTATAAATATTCACAAAACTAGAAAAAAGGACATAGAAGTGCAGAAATGAACTTTATGAGGAACCCACAAGAAGAATTCATCAAAAATTCATATGAGAACTGAGAGGAAAGAATTGTTATTTTACTATGATGAAGTTATAAATTAAAATGTGAAGAATGGAATAAAACACATCTTAATCATAAATTAAGAATTTTCCGTGTAAACCAGTGAACCATATCTATTCATTTTTCAAAATCTGACAGATCAAGACATTAAAATTGACAACAGATATAATTTTAGGTCAATATGAAAATTTGGGGTGACATTTCAAATCACTTAGGGAAAGGTGAAGATAACAAAATTGATATGAAACTTTGCCTTTCTTTTACTCCTTACATAATGATATATTCCAAACAAAATCACTAGAAGCACAGTGGCTAAAATATATTTTTTTTATTCAAAGATTTTTCTAAGCACATCCTATATATCATAAACCATAAAGAACAAGTATAATCTATTAAAAACATATAATCATAAAATTATGTAGGACAAAATATATTATTAATAAAGTTGAAAGAAAAATGAAAACTGAAAAAAGAATTCAACTGTAAGACAGTTGGTGTAGGTTTTGTTTTTACTAACACATATTAAGAAACAAAAAGTCATTCTAAGAATAAAAAAGCAAATATTAGAATATTTAAGTGAAATCTCTTAAGAAAAAATTCTAATCATTTGATCCATGAGAAAATATATGTATACATTTATTAATTATCATATGATACAAGTTAAAGTATTTTCTACTGCTATATAAAACAAAAACACGTTTAATACACTAGTATTTTCTGGAGTATGTTAGAATGTACATTCTTATAATATGATCTTTCTTGAGCATTACAGCATTGTTTTTTTACTACATGAAGATGATGGTACTAGAAATAATATCAGTGGCAATAATTATAACAAAATTAGTAGCAACAAGGAGGTGTGAGGGGAGTTCAGTGGCAGAATTCTCACTGGCCATGCGGGAGACCCGGGTTGGATTCCCGGCCCACACACTTCCCAAAAAACAAACAAACAAAATACCAATCAAGTAAATAAATTCAACAAATGGTGCTGCAATAATAGGATATTCACACGGAAAAAGAATGAAATGTGAATCTGCCATACAGCATACAAAAAAATAAATAAATAAAAATTAGCAGCAACAACAAAACCAGCTATAAATTATACCATCTTACGCACTAGATACTTTTCCAAATACTTTTTAAATTTATTTAACATGAAGAAATGCCTTATGAAGTAGGCACTATTATTGTCTACATTTCTCGGACTAGGAATCTTAAACACAGTGTTTAAAAATGTTTGTGTAAGTTCACATACTAGCAATGACCAAAAAAATGAGATTTTAATCCAGGTATTCTGACTCCAAAATTTCTTTTGATTACTGTATGAACATAAGCAGGAACAAAATTTAATTAAGAACACAAAACACAATCATCCCTTAGTGTACATATAACCCTCTGTACAATGATAGATGTAGATAGATATAAACTACATGTACGTATAAAGGATATTCACCAAAGTTTACATAGAGATGAGAATTCAATGGATAGACTTCATACAGATATCTAGGGAGCATTAAGAGGGAGAATAAGGAATGATATTGTGCTCCAAAGAGCACTAAAATAGGAAATAATCACCATCCTTTTTGCTGAAGATGCAAGGGAAGTAAGAGGTTGGCATTCATTTGCTCACCCTCATGCAAAAACATTCTTATATTTGTATATTTAATTACCATCATCTCTCACTCTAGGCGTCACTAAGTTATACCTTAGTCTTTATCCTCTGTCCTTCCTTTCAGTAGCACAATGCTGTAAGTATACTGAATGAAGCTGAATGTGAGTATGGTTGAAGGAAGAGGGCTGGAGGTATGTAAGCAACAATTTTGTATGTGCTAGTTTCACTGAGAAAATTTTTCTTGGACTCACAATCATAGGATGGTATCAGGATCTCTTGACTGTTCATTATTTAGCATTACTGATTGCCAACGCTGATATTGCTCATATTTTCTGTAAATTGGGAAACTTTTTAAATTGGGAAACTTTGTAAAAAGAAACTAAAATGAATGGCAAGCATTTGGAAACATATCTTTATGTTACAATATTTAATGTATTCCTTAATGGACATTACTTCTGAACCAAATGTCTTAACAGTCCTTTGTTCCACCATTGAAAATACCTTTTTTAAAATTTGTTTTTCAATTTTAAACTATTAGTATCATTTTGTCTCCATCTGTAATCACACTTTGTATTGGAGAATACATGCAGAACAAGTTTTTCAACACTGTTACAGTATGTATACCTATATGCATGAGATCAAACTTGACACATTTATGATGTAATTGGTGAACTGTAAGGAATTTGTTTTGAAAAAATACTCTTAATTAGCAAAACCGTAGCAACAGCGAAAAGATAATTGGTTGCCAGGAATTCAAGTTTGTGAAGGAAGAGGGTTGAATGCTTAAAGCACAGGATATATACTTTAGGCAGTAGAGCTAATCAATATGGTACTGTAATTTTGGATACATAGCATATTTATTTGTCAAAACTCACTGAATTTTAATGCATGAATCTTAAACTGTGTAAAGAAAACAAATGAAACAACAACAAAAAAAGCACAATGATGAAGGTATGTCAAATCGAGGAGTGGAAGAGCCTCTAATTGTCAAAACTAGAGAAATTTGAGCAAGAAAATATAGAAGTATTGGAATATAACCCAAAGTCTAAAATATATCCTCATGAGTCCCTACTGATGTAAAAATAATTAACTAATAAATAAATGGGTGAGAAGAGACAAATCCTTAGTGCAAAACAATCCTGTTGGGGATTGAACCATGTCCCTCCCACAAAAGACATGTTCAGGTCCCAATGCCTGATTCTGTGGGTGTGAACCCATTTGTAATAGGACACTTGAAAATCTTTTAGTTAAGGTGTCCCCAAACTGTACAAGGGTAGGTTTTAATTCCATATGGCTGAAGTCCTCATGAGCAAAAATAAATTGACAGGAGAAGCAAGAAACTGGAAATCAGTGAAAGCTGGAAGACAAAGAATCTGCTGCCATGTGCATTGCCATATGATGGAAAAGCCAAGGATCCACAAAGTTTGCCAGCCAGCTAGAATAAACAACTCTAGGAGGAAGCAAACCTCTTAGCCTTGAAACTATGAGCCAGTAAAATCTTATTATGCAGATAATCTGGCCTTTAGGAGGCAAAGTATAATTCACACTCCTTAAATGAGTGCAGTGCACAGTGATTTCCTTCTAAAGAGTACAGTATGAAAAGGGAATAAAGAAGAATACCTTGATTGTGGAGAAATCTGACAGACAGTATCAGGTGATCAAGGTTAATATCAGCAGTGATAAGTCATACTGATAGTATGAACCCTTGATATGTAGTGATGAAAATGGCATTTTACCTGTGTGATCTCTCTCCCCAAAACACATAACCCAGTATTATCATGATTAAAATATCAGACAAATCCCAGTTACAAAATTCTGATCAGGAATCCTCAAAACTGTCAAGGTGATCAAAAACAAGGAAATTCTGAATAATTGTCACAGCCACAAGAGGCCTGAGAAGACAATGACAATTAAATGCAATGTGACGTCCTGGTTGGGATCTTGGAATATAAAAAAGATATTAGAAAAAAACTAAGGAAAGCTGAATTAATCATGAATGCTAGTCAATAATAATGTACCCATACTGTTTCTTTAATTGTAGCAAATGCAGCATCCTACTGTAAGTTATTAATAGCAGGGACTGTGTGAAGTGTATATGGGAACTCTCTGAACCATTTTTGCAATTCTCAGTAAATTGAAACCTCTCTGAAATATAAAATTTATAATAAAAATAACTCCCAACATATGTTCTGTAAAACCCAAATTACTCATAAAGGAACATTTTTTATTGAGCCTCCTCTATAATAATTCGTGCACACATTTAAATCTCACCAAAATCATAAAATGTAGCGAATGTTTTTACCTAAGAGAAAACTAAAGTTCAAAAAGACTATATGGTTTGGTGAAGATTAATTGGTATTGAGCTCATTTATTGTTAACTCAAATTAAATATTCTTTTCAACAACATTGTACAATAAAACTGATATTCTGAAATATGCTTATCCTAAGACATTGTACATTCTTTTGTCACCCAATACATGATCTATATTCCTCCAGTAGTAAATAACCTTTGTTTTACCCAATGGTGATAATAATAGTTGCACTCTACTGTAATAATATCTACCTTTGAAATTTACAACTTAAATATTTTGGCAAGATTCAAATGTTTACTGTGGCATGATACTTTAAAAATTTGGCTTGTATATTAGAAAAGGTTAGTTTTTTCTTCACTGACAATTCAAGCTATCAAGATTAGAATCAATTTACATCCTCCTGAGAAGCTGCATATGCTTCCATAACTTGCATCAGAAACTTTAAATATCCTCATTAATGAATCGTGGTTATGAAAAATCTCATGCTGATAAATTTGAAAGTACACTTTGAATATCTACCCAATGTCTACAGTGTGGATATAATATACAAATAAATAAATACATTTGTTATTGGTAGCTATTTGGTGATGAATTTTTCCTCTAGGAAAAACTTTAAGCATGTTTTTTTTTTTTTTTTTACATGGGCAGGCACCTGGAATCAAACCCAGGTATTCTGGTATGGCAGGCAAGCATTCTTGCCTGCTGAGCCACCATGGCCTGCCCTTAAGCACCTTTTACTTTGTCAAATTTCTATCATAACTGACACTACTTCCAGGTAATACACTGAATTAAACAGCCTAAGAGGCATAAGATACTGAAAGGGCATTGATAATTTCTGTTTAATTTTCATCCAGTGTTCTTAGAGATTATCCTAGTGGCTGACCTTTTGCATACCTTCTAAGAATGAATTTATTCAGGAATGTCTTCATTGGGGATTTTTTAAGCTAAATGTTGTAGGCGCCCATCAAAGCATGCTTAATAGCCATTGCTTTGGAAGTCAGAAGAGTCATTAATTCCCAACACTAAAATCTGTTAAATAGGTGAGGATAATCCAGTTTCTCAAATTTATTGTCTTTTTTCTCAATTGTCCACAGAACCCTACATTTGAGGCAGATGCTCCCAGCTGTTATTCAACCGCATGCCTTCTTCTTTCCAGGCACCGAAAGCAATGCTTTTCAGACTTTCTTGCAGTTACTTGCAGGATGGAACTGAGTTCTAGCCAATGGAAAGTGGACCAAAATGATATGCATCATTTATATGTCTGAGCCAGAAAAATCTCCCACAGGCTCTCTCTTCATGCTCTTTCTCCTACCAGCTGGATGTCACAGCCCAGGGTAAAATTGAAATACACTTATTACAAAGTATAAAAGGCAGAACCTCCATCTATCCTTGTTGTTGAATAAACATGCAAACACAACCACATTATCCAAACCCCATCCCCAACACACACATACCAACTTTATGTTTATGGGAAAAAGCACCTTTCTATTATATTTAGACCACTTCATATTTTTGGTTCTTTTGTTAAAACGGTTAAACTGCTTTGAAAAATACAGCCAGTAGATTCCCATTATTTTGAAGACTGAACAGAAAATAGTAATAAAATTTTATGCACAGTAACCAGCACTAGATTTCAATAAATGATAATAGGGTCTGAATTAGCACACACATCTTTATCCACATAAAAAAAAAAAAGAACTTTCACTTTTGGACAGAAACAAATGCTTATCTAAATTGATAAATTATACCAAATTTACCCAGCCCTTAGGTAAGGTACTTACCATAGCAAATGGATCTGAATTTCATCTCCAACTACACCACAGTCTGTTATCTTTTTGAATAAAGTCAACTGTACAGCAATTTGGAGTTGGCCTTAAGTAGTGAAAAAAAAAAAAAAGACATGACTTGCATGCATGACATACAAACAATACATGCAAAAGAACAATTTCTTGAATCCATGATATTGTAGTTGAGGGATAGTGAGTGTGGTGAGAAAAGATATTTAAGAAATTTAGAGATTTGTGAAAGATATGTTGAAGAAATATATGATTAAATGAGTAAATGAATTGAAAAAAATATTGGATAATGCTGAAAACATTCAAACATTGCTTGAATTGCCATAACTAATTCTAAGGATAATTAAATGAAAAATGAATAGCATGAACTATCATAATTTGACCTGTATCATCCCCACAAGTATCTGCACAATAAATCACCTGATATTATTTAGAAGAAGCTTTATCCTAAGTTCATTTGAAATTCTGCATCTCAAATAGATCACTGAAGAACTCCAACCTAATCTTGAAAATGGATCTGTGAAGAGTATTTCTGCTGACATCACATCACAGAACCTTTTAAATAAGACATCCTGAAATGTATTGATCTTTTTTCAGTGAAAGCACTTTAACAAAAATCATTAGAAGAACTGCTTTTTGCAAAAAAAATATGGCATTTGTCATATAAAGGAAAGAGAGTAAGGAATGTAAATTAAAAGCATCTCATACTTCATGAAAGATTGCCACTACTAATGATATTTCATTTTTAAAACTAATCCTTTATACTCACAATACCTTCAGTTAATAGGGAGTATATAAAGTAAGTGGAATTGTAGCTACATTGATGAAATGACATTTCTAAAGGAATCTGGGAGCACGTAGATCTTCTTGAGTAGGTGATACTCCTCAAGGTAAGCAAATTACATGTTGTCTTTACTGAAACTGGAGCCATAGGGGATTAACAGGTTATTTGAGGCAAGCATGATCTACAAAAGGAACTGGCTTTATGCCCAACAGCTGGGGTATATATTTACAAGTAATCTCTCCTCAGCTATAAAAAAATGTGGAATAATTATGCCTCTCTATTGTGTCTAAAGAGGCAGCGTTTGGCAAAAATATACACCATACTTGACTGAACACAATTTGAAGACACAGCAAATTGCTAGAAATGTTGGTAAATGTCCCTTTCTGAAATACAGATCCTAATCAATATCTATATCTACCCATAAAACAATCAACATAAATGAAAGGAAAGAGTATGTTCAGGAGAGGCATATATAGAAACTAAATATTTCAGCACTAAAAAAGTTAAAATCTTCATTTATTAATTTATTCCATGCAAACATCTATTCATCTAATGCATGGCTTCTGGAAATAAGAGATTTAAGAAAAAGATAGAAATTTTAACATTATGCTAGAAGTCAATATAGGTTACATGAAATGCAAATAAGAAACTTTACTGACATTCCAGTCATTAATAGTCGCATGCTCAGTGACGGTTACAGGATTTTGTTGATGATTTAGGAATCAAATTTAAGACAATGCATATAGTTCATTGGGGGAGCTTGTTAGAAATAGAAGCTAGCATTCTCCACAACAGAATTTATTATAGGAAACATATTATATGACAAATGTTTTATATGTTTAGCAAATACCCCAGATATATCTAGTTCTGGTACTCCTAGGACGCCGCCTTGCGAAAAGTTTCTTAAAGCTCAGAATCTTAATCTGATTCTAAAGGCTCAGTACAAGGCTCCAGTTTCAGTTAAATAAATGCTATTAATATTTAACTTGGCTATAAATTATACAAGACGCTGGGATATAATAACAATTAAAGCATAATTTTACATCTCAAAATGACTATTGGGAGAACCAGACATGTGATATACACACAAATAAAAATTTAATCACAAAGTAATTTGGAAGAAAAGTGAATTAACTTTGCAAGAAACTGAGGAGTGATTAGCGAAAATCTCCAAGAGAAAGAGAAATAAGAAACCTATTAGATTATATAGATTAGAATCTACCATATAAAAAACAGAAAAAAGAAGATTCGGGCAAGACAGAGAACATGGCAAGAAAAGTGGTTACATGAAATCCATAGGGATAAGCAAATTAAATATAATCTCCTCTGGGCAGTTTGAAAGTATTGTATACCACCAAATTCATATTTTAATCCTGACTCGATTTTGTGGGGGTGGCCATTTCTTTTAATTTGATTCAATACTGTACGGTGGAAACATTTAATTAGATAATCTCCATGGAGATGTGACATACCCGATTGTGGGTATGACCTTTTAATTAGATGAGATGTGATTCCACCCATTCAAGATCAGTCTTGATTAGTTCACTGGAGTCCTTTAATGGAGCAAACATTTTGCAGAGAGCTCAGAGCTGAAGAAGAGAGCAGATGTAGATGCTTGGAAAACAGTTGCTTCAGAGAACAGAGACATGGATGTTTGGAGATGCTTGGAGTCCAGCAAAGTTGTGATTTTCCATGAGATGTTAAGCAAGCCAGAACCTGGAGAGAGCTAAGGGAAGCCAAAAGATGAGAGCCAGTCCTGGAGAAGCAGAATGAGGAACACCCACAGGAACAAAGACTGCAAGCAACAGCGCCCAGGAGCAAGGGATAGGCAGATGCCAGCCATGGAACTACTCAGCTGAAAGCTGTTCCAGATCCATTGGTCTTTCCTGAATTAAGGTATCTTTCCCTGAATGCCTTAGTTTGGACATTTTCATAGGTTTTAAACTGTAAACTTGTAACTTATTAAATTCCTTTTTAAAAAGTCATTCCATTTCTTGCATATTGCATTCCAAAAATTTACAAAGTAAGTTTACACTTCGTAACTTTTAAATGGTGTAAAAGTAATACACCATTTAAACTGTATTAGTCAGGGTTTTCTAGAGAAACAGAATCAGCAGAAACATCTGTACATATAAAATTTATAGAAGTATCTCACATAACATGGGAACATAGAGTCCAAAATCCGCAGGGCAGGCTGTGAAGCTGACGATTCCGATGGAGGGGCTGGATAGTTCTACTTTATAGAACTACAGTGAAGCTAAGTGAAAAGCAAAATGCACTCACACAATGTGCAGGCTATCGTGGATGTCACATAGTAAGCACGCCTGGTCATCAGTTGTGTTTATGATTGTTTTATACATGATTGGAAGTTTATATTAAATATATTGCCATTCTAATCGTATTTCGACACTATATGCAGAAAGACGTAATGTATACTTCCTCTTGAGCCCACTATTGATAGATTTCTGCACTCTCAACAGACAATGATCTTAGAATTTTCTCGCAGAGCTCTCTGGCTGCCTCTGTTTACTGGGTGGAGTCAGCAAAAAAACTATGGTTTTTCTGCTGTTCTAGATACCGTAAAACTACCTGTTCTAATATAGGAGGAGACCAATAATAGCACTACAATTTAATAACATTCATCTAATAATAATCCTTTCTTTAGGATGATGAAAAGAACGGATTGCTAACAATATAAACACGCAACAGAAAGTGAGGGGAAAAGGGGGTTAAATGAAAATAGTATCGTATTGACAATTCATATCTCTCTCTTGGTATCACTTGGCTCTAGATTTTTAAAGCAGTTTCACTTTATTTTTAGTCAAGTATATATAAATATAACATATCCTACGGTTAAAAAATCAAACATTATTTTTAGCCAAAGTTTAAACAAATTAAGGGAAAACATAAGATTTTAAACTAAGTAGTAAATAAGCTTCAACATTGTTAAAATATGTGCAAAAATTCAGTATATAAAACTCAAAGTTGCAAACTATAAAATATGAAATATTTAAATATATCAGTATTCATGTTAATATTTAGCTCTCCATAATATCTTTAAGGAAATGTTGGACTTCTAGATATAAGGTATGTGAGTCTTGCTAAGATAGATACTATTGCTTCTTTTATTTCTTTAAAGACATGTGTGATTAAATTAGTTAGGAATAAGTGCCTAAGTAATTTAGAAGTCTGAACAATTTCAGATATAATGCTACATTTATTTTGTTAGTAGACTTGATCATACCAAAAATATATTTATCTTCTCTAAATAAGGAATCTTCTCTCACATCATCTCTCTAGCAGCTAAGCAGTTGGTCTAGCTGTCTACCACCGATAAATTCATCCCTTGATCAATTCATCACTTTGAAGTATCTTCAAAACATCACTTTTTGGAGATGTTTTATGTGTTAGGAGTTGTCATTTTATTTTTCTCTATGTGTCAATGATGTTGATGATGTTTTTCTCTGTGTCTGTTTTAGTTTGCTAAGGTGGCCAGAATGTCAAGGTCCGAGCTACTGAGCTCTCTTCTGACCTCTTTCTTTGAAGCCTCTAGCTGTATTAAATTAGATGTCATTCATTGCAGAAGGCACACCCCTCAGCCAAACTGCAGATGTAATCAGCCAAAGATAAATTTCACATGAAGATTTAAGTCCACAGCAACAGAACAGCTGGGTACCATCACCTGGTCAAGTTGACACATAAACCTAAATACTATAGTGCTCGTAGATATATGCTTTCTCATTTTGTTATGATTCCCTAGAACTATCTATTCTTACATTAAACAAAACCCAACATTCGCTTTAATATAGAGAGTAATATAATGTTAGTGCTCTTTATCATACAATAAATCTAGCTATCCCTACCATTTTCTGTGTTATTTACTCAAGTGGGGACGGCTCATTCCCTCATAAGTCACTCTAAAAAGCAATACTCAGTTATGTTTTTTTGTTTTTGTTTTTGTTTTTTTGGCATGGGCAGGCACTGGAAATTGAACCCGGGTCTTTGGATGGAGTGGCAGAACTCTGCCACTGCACCGCCATTGCCCACCCTGCTTATTTTTAAATGTATAATATTTAGTAATTTTAAATAACTTTATTATCATTGCTTTTTCTTCCAATAAGCCTCCTGGATCTGATAAATTTTAGCACATTTTTCTTTCTATTCCTTTGTTGTGTAAGGCCTTTGCAAATGCAAATCTGTTCTTAATAACACTCTCAGTACCATCACCTGTTTTACCTCCTGTCAAGTTCGCTTAGCAAAAGTCCAACCCTGCATAAGACCAGTCATGCACAATCTCTGTATACAGGGGATAGTGAGCTCTCTGTGAAATGTCTGAGGAGAAAGCACGCTTTGGTTATGATACCTTCACGATCTACAGATTCCCTTTGGCGGGGAAAGGGTCACATTTTGTGTTTAAAGATTCTTGCATTTTATGACTACTTTTAAACTAAAAGTTCTCCAGATTTCCAGTCATATCCTCTATAGATAATTTCAATCCCAGTTATTTGGAGAAAAGATTAAAAGCACCATATAGGAACTCCTCAATAACCTGTACAGAATCTAAGTCTCAACTAAATTGGCAACTTTTATTCTTTGTTTTTTCCTTCCTCCTATTTTTGCACACAGAAGAACAATTCTGCTCTGCTGTGCTCTAGGACTTATCCATCTATTTACACTTTGTAGCCTATCAGTCTTGCCTTTTTAACAACATTAGTTTATAGATTGTACCTTTTTCCCTACATCTTTAATATAGATTTCTCTATGTGTTCCTTTTCCTTTTCTCTTAAACCAAATCAGAATAAAACCTAACAAATAAACCAAAAGCCAAAGTATTTCTTTGACCCTACATTCACTCCAAAGATTCTGCTTTCTATATTCACCCACTCATTTTCTCCTAATCCTCTTTATCATTTATCTGATGAAATCTGGCTTCAATCCTCAACCCAGAGTTAAATTGCTCTTGCTAAGGTCATACTTTCCTAACTGCTGAACCCTATAGGAACATTGTAATTCTTTTATCGATTTACTTATATTGGTTTACTCAAGAGAAGCTGAATATTTGAACTAATGTCTTAAAAGTCTTCTGTTGATTTCCAACATACTCTTTTACCTTCTCTGCTATTTCTTTTCAGTGTGTTTCATAGACCTTATTTTTAGGCCTTTTGTCTTCTTATTTTATGACTGGTCCTCATGGAACTTACATAGACATACAAAGATATGACAACCTCCCCCCCCCCTTTTTTTTGCTCTCTATAATGTTTATGGGTAGCCTCACACCTTAGTAAAGAATTATTTGCTAAATCCTCTTCCCCAAAACCACCAACCAACTCTTCCATAGCTGTGTCTCATCTCAGAGAATATCACCAGACACCTATTTGCACTAGTTGAACATCTGAAATATATACATTTTTTTAAGAGTCAGAGGAATTAAACAAGACATAAATATTCAAGTATGGTATAACAGTTTATTCCATTTTTTGATCATTCAAATTCACCAAAGTACTTCAGACCCTCTAAATAATATCCATCATTAGAACACATTCCATTTCTTTTCTTAAATATATTATATAAAATAATTATTCATCTTAATTCATCTGAATACTGGCATATATATGCAAAGAATGGGGCAACATAAACATAAAATTCGAGGGAAAGTAATAATAGAATAGTATAAATAAAACATTTTATGCTAAGCTGAACCTCTATTACATTACCCCACAGATCATACACATTATCGTTCAGGATATAGGCTTTCTTAGAAAAGAAGACCCAATTCTTGTTTCTTATGGACAATTCAAATATTAAACACTGTTGTTTTTTTCTGTAGAGAAAAGCCTTTATAAACCTAAGAAATAATTCTGCACAGCATATAAATGGCACCATAGCTAAGCATACACTGTGGTGATAACTTGACAGAATATTATCAAGATATAGAATTTTAATTTTTTTAAGGAAAGTTAAATATTATAGTACTTTTTATAGTTCAACTTTGAATTCCTAATCGCAAGGAAGAAAGAAAGACAAGCTAACTAAAATGTCACCAATAAAGCAATACATTTCAATGTGAAAATGTTTATTATAAAGGAAAATTATGAACATAAGCATGTTTAACAACTTAACTCATCCTTCTAATATGCCCAATGACTTGGTATCCTTTGTACAAGCATCTATACCTGTATACCTGTGTATTCTTTTCCTTTATTCCAACTCATGGAACAAAATTTGAAGATAAAAGATATATTAGCTCACGCATACAGTGATGTTATATTTTCCGAAGGATAATAAAAAAATTACCTTAAGGTAACTGACATTACTTTGAGGATACAGTGGACAGAGACACTTTGTGGTTATGTCGGGTAGTAGAGACAGACAATTTTGAAATGTTTCTCTGTTGGATGCAGAGTCCATTTTGAAAAGTTCACCAACAATATCAAGGAGAATATTTTTCTGTTCCAGAATCTAAGGAAGAGGCTTTGAATCAAGCATGGAGATGAAAATATTATTTAGAAACATTTTTAGGAATAGCAAGTTGGAGACTTTTCAGATTGGACTTTGGAAGTGCAAAAAAGAAAGGAATCAAGAAGGATTCACATTCTCGTTTCCACTTCAAAACATAAAGGGAGTTATGGCGGGAAAGAGGAAGATTCTAGTGTGTCAGATACCCTAAAGTAAAAAAATAAACAATTTAGTTTTATAGATGTGAAGGCCAAGTTCATGAGAAAAAAGTTTTCCCAGAAAGCAACTGAAAAAAAAAAAAAAAAAAAAAGGGAAATTCACAAGGCGAGGAAAAGCTTAGCACTATCCCACTATCCTAAGGAAAATAGGTGCATATGCTCAAATGGCTAATGTGGCAACTTATGAAATTTGGCAACTTCAGTATATTTATGGAACCCAAACCAACATTTGTCATCAATAAGGTGTTGCTGATATGAGCTAAAAAGGCAAAAAGAGCTGTCACACCTTTGCCATTGTTAAATGTTCAATGGCACTTTGTGACGCTCGAAAGGCTTCAGTTGATGTGCTGAGCACTGTGAAATCATATACTGCATTGAATTATCTGAACATGAAACCAGTGAATGAACTGATCTACAAGTGTGTTTATGGAAAAATCAATTAAAATAAAATTACTCTGTGAGAAATATTATAAAATGCCCTTCCAATACTTTCTTAGTAGAATAGTGATTTTTTTGGTTTATTACTTATTTCTTCTTTAAAATCTAGCAATTTTTTGACCAGACAGAAACAATACATTAAAAAAATGAACATTATTATTCTTATATATGTTGAATTGGAAGGCTAAAACACTGTGAGCCTTATTGGGGAATTATAGCTTTAATGAATCAATTAAACATTGTATTCCAAATAAACATTTTAAAAAATGTTTTCATCAGCATCTTCAAAAGGTCTTACTTTCTAAAACATTAAGTTACTAATATTTGTGTAATGTAAAAGTGCCATCCATAATAGCTTTCCATTTTGTTTTAAATTTTATTTTGAAGCTGCATTTTATAAGTCATAAAAATGAAATAATTTGGGTCCTCTTTCCTAGGAATTAGCTTCTTTATAAAGAGATGCTTCTCTTTCTCAAATTGCTTGAATAGATTTTAAAATTGTTGTCTCATCTATTCAGAGAAAAAAAAGAGCTGAAACAGAATCAATATTTTTAGGTCACTTATAACTCAAAGCAATGAAACAGTGTGTTTAATTATGTAAATATAAAGGACAAATCATTGAACATTAGCAAGTAGTCATTCTGGAGAATAATAAAATAAACAAATGAGACTCCTAGGTTAATAAAAATGTCATGTGTTATTGTTTGATGGCAGTGTAGATAAAAAGTACACATGATGGATTTCTATTTTAGTCCTAAATCTCATTATTGTATATTAAAGTGTCAAATCAACATGTTTCTTCCTTGCTTTGTATGTAAGTCATGAGCTATCAATAATTTAAAATACTTAAAGGACTGCTTCTGTTACTGGAATAAACTTTTTATTGCATAGTAATAAAAAGGTAAACTATTCAAAGACTCTTTGATGAGGTAGATTTATTTACATTTCCTCCTCCCAAAACTGTCGAAATGGGTTCTCTAGAACTGGCCTGCACTTCAGTAATTTGCTGTCTATAGCAATTCAAACGAGATTCCATGAATTGTTGAAAACCCAGGACGTCATTCCAGACTTACACTAAGAATAACTTAATATTATTGCTTTTATAAAAGAGAAAGGAAAGCAATACTTGAGTGTGTTTCATGCCCTAATGATTTATATTAATGGAATTTAACACTGCTTTATTGACTATTAATTCATTAATTTATTAAGTAATTCTTAAAACACTAATTGAGAAACTAGCATGAACACTGTGACTCAAGCTACAACACCTGTCCTGTGTGAAGGAATTTCCATATGGAAACAGGTAATCACGTTATAGTACATTGCATATTAACACATACATGAATGCAGCTACTGGGAAGGGAGCAGCTAAATTTCTGAGAGGATACAAGACAGCTCTTCCAAGTAAATGACAATAAAATAAAGCTAAACTATTTCTTAATGTCATTGAATATTTTTCTCCTGAATTATTAAGATACATGCTTTTAAAAATATGAATGAATTTACTAATTCCAGATTTTACTGATGTATGAAATTGTTATTCATGTAACAAGATGGTAGTTTGCAGAAATATACAAAAATCCCCCCAATCGTGGACTTGACAGGGATAAGTTCATGTCAGGGACAAAACTTCTGGAAAATGGGTAAGAAAGAACAAAGAGGCTCTGAAGGATATGAAATTTAGGGGGTCTTGATGATGGCAAGACTCCCTGCTGTGCATCTTAAACACACTCCTTCATCCACCACACACCAGATCTTCAACAAATTCCTGTCCAAAATGTGATTCTATTTCTTAGTAAAATAAAATCAGAGCACTATAGCAGGGTCTATTGTAGGGTCAGAAGGGATCCAAAGAGATCCATGAGTTTGTTAAGCATGGAATTTTTCTGAAACCAAAGTAAAAGTGAAAACCTTACCCAAATTGCAAAACCAGAGATCTTGGACCTGCTTATCTAAATATGAGAGAAGATATTTCAGAATGACATGTGTCACAATTTAAGCTACTTTCCCACATATTTTGACATAAGCTGTACCTCATAAAATCATCTCCATGGCAATGAATAAATAATGTACTCCTCCTTTAACTTATTTAAATGAGCCAAAGATGGCCCCTGAGTTTTGGCCCTGCATGTTATTTACTTCTTCACAGCAGCCTAGGACCATCATTCCAAAGCCCATTGGCAAGAAACTCGAATTATTTGGAAATGAATGTAGTGATTGTAATACAACATTGTGAATGTAATTAACACCACTGAATTATATTTTTGTGATTAAAAATGGAAATTTGGGGCTGTACTTATGTTTCTAAAATACAAATTTTTTAAGGTATAGGGCTGAACAGCACAGTGAACCCTAATGTAAAAAATGGACAGTTAATATAATTATAATTATATTGTTTCATTAATTGTAACAAAGTTACAATACTAATGCAAAAAAATAATAGTAGGGAAAATGTGTATCTGAGGGAGAGTATGTGGGAGCTTTGAATTTTCTGCATGATTTTTCTGTAAAATGATAACTTCCCTAAAAGAAAAAAAACCTCTTCATCTCTGAGTTTAAGAAAAAGCCCATATAAGCAAATTTTAGCTATTTAGAGCCAACCTGCATTGTGTGCCCTGAGTAACTGCACCCAACATCTGCTAGTCATAGATAAGATAAAAATCCTGTAGTTGTCAAGACTCCAAACTGTTTCTGTCCCTCAGAGTCCCCAGGAGACTCCCAGCTGTGCTGCTGAGCAGTACCAGTTAGAATGTAACCCCCCTGTTCAGATTCCTTTCTTCCCTAGGAGTCTCCCTCCTTGGCTTTCTTCCTCTTTGGGGTAATTACTTGCACCCAGCCTACCTGGCAACACGTTCAAGTGCTATAGGAATAAAGCTTGTCTCTTACTGCCATCTAGTTGTCTAATCTTTCTTATGATCAGTTCCAAAATCCTTGAACTCACTACACTTCCAAACCACTAGATTCAGTTCAAGGACCTAAGAGCTTGGAGTAAAAAAATGGAAATCCCATTATACATCTTGTTATGTGTTTTCACCTGGGTAAACAATCCTTTAACAGCAAACTGTCTCTTGAAACTGCATTGTAGACCTGATGTTTTAAGGAATTTTAGCTATTTCTGAAAAGTAAAAGAAGAGAAACATTAATTAATTAATTCAAAATAGAGTACTGAGTACTTAGTATGAACAAAACTGGCAAAGTTCCTGTCAATATGGGGTTTGTGTTCCAGTGGGAGGAAACATGAAATAAAAATAAAAATTCTTAAGTGGTCAAATTACATAATAATTTAAAAAGTCATAAATACTTTGGAACAAATATAGATAAGAGCACAAAAATATAATAAAGCTGCAATATAAATTAAGTGATTCAGGTTGCATTAAGAAGGTGGCATTTGAGCCATGAAGAAAAACAGGTGAGAGAAAGAACCACATGGTTATTTAGAGAGGAAAACCACTGCACTGTAAGGACACAACCAGTGCAAAAGCCATTTGGTGACAGAGTAGCTGGAGTGTTCAGGTAGCATCAAAGAAGCCAGAATACATGGAGCAGAATGAATAAGACAGAGTTAACAGGGAGCCAGATTGGATAGAGCACTATAGGTCATTATAAAACCTTTGTCCTCTACTGTGAGTGAAATAGGAAGCCACTGAAGGAATCTGAGCAAAAACTAGCATGATCCGAATTAGTTTTTAATGGCATCATTTTGACTGATATATTCAGAATAGACTCCGTGGGGACATGGGGGCAAAGCAGCAAAGATAGTGGGAGGTAATCAGATTCTGGATCAGATTTTGGAAGATAGAGCTAACAGGATTTTCTCATGGTCTAATGATAATTGTGGGAGAAAGAGAGGCTGATTGCAATTGTTTGACCTGTGAGATAAAACCAGCATTAACTAAGGTGCTGAAGATTGTGCGTGGAGGATGGGACATAGATGTGGAGGAAGGAGGAGGAGATAAATGTGACATGTTAAATTTTAGATGACCACTAGTCATTCAAGCGGTCATAAAAGCAGCTCTGCAATTGCTGGAAAAATGTGTGCTGAAATCAAATTTAAAACGTGGCAAGCCAGGAATTGGAATGGTATCTCCAACAGTGAGATTGTAGATGGAGAGTATACGTCTGGAATTTGGATACTCTAGTATTATGAAGTCTAGAAGAAGAAGGGGATTGAAAAAATTAAATGTAGAAGGAAAAGCTAGTGCATAGCACAGTCCCTCTCCCAGCTTCCATTATCATCCTGATTATTTAGTGCTGGCCACTGAGGGAGAAAGTTGTTATTGATGCTTTTTTTGCTTCTCTTCTTAGGGCAAGAACCATGGAAAGAGAGTGGAGAAAACCGAAAGTGATGCTCTAGAAGCCAAATGAATCAAGAATTTGCAGTGATTTACCATTTCAAATGTTATTTGCTTATGGGACTATTGTGATTAAGAATGAGTTCACCTTTCATAGCTCTATGGTTGCAATTGTGAGTGTGGAAAGAGTATTTTCAGAGAAGTGTTTAAGAAAATACAAAGAGGGGATTTAAAAGAGAATGGGGGAAGAAAATTTGGAGGCAGAAAGGCTCGAGAACTCTTTCAGAGTTTGGCAGCAATGGCAAGCAAATACATGAACTAATGTATAGGAATGGGGGTAAAGTAAATAAAAGTATATTTTTAAATAAGAATATAAATTATTTGCATGCTGATTGATATAATCAGATAGAAAAAGATAAAATAATGAAGTAGAAGAAAGGAAAACTACTGGAATAGCATCCTTCAGTAGACAGAATAAGTTTCATCCACAAGTAAATGGAGTAGCCATAGATATTCAAGAGGGCAATTCAACAATGGTAACATGAGAGGGAGTTAGCTTGATAAGGTGGTTAATGGAAGTGCTCTCACAGTTATTTCAATTTCCTGCTTCAGTTATATGGCAAGGTTTAGCAGTTGAGGGTCATGAGTGGGTAGTGTATTTTTAAGTTTTAGAAGAAAGGAGAAGAGTGCAATGGTCAAAGAGGAGAGTAGGACTGTGAATGGTTAAGGGAAATAGACCATAATTGCAGGGCAGTATCAATGGCTGTTCTGAGGCTCAAGGTAACACAATTCAACAGAAATCATTCTTACTGTTTTTATTTATCTATTTTTCACCACATTCAGCTGTACTGGTGTGGGTATGATATCAGCAGAACATTGGAGTTATCTAGAGTTGTTAAGAGAGTACAATACTGTTAGAGGGGGGAAGAGTAGAGAATGTATTCAAGAGAGTGGTTTTAGTGATTGATCATTTTTAGCACATTTGAGTCAAATTATTTACCTGTCTCATCTGCCAAGATGGATTTTTCTGAAAAGTAGACTGCTATTGGGTAGCTGATTATCAAGCAAGAATTGAAAATATTGTAAAGGAACAAGAAACCAGAAGAGTTTGTTACAAATATAAAAGAGAATTTTGAGTAGTGTTTAATATATGACTGAAATGTTGTCAGAGAACCAGGCACCAGGGGCGGTGGTGCAGAGAATTGAGTGGTTTAACGTCAGGTCCATCATGAAGAATTATATATGGTCTCAAATAATCATTACTGCATGACAGTATTTGAATAAATTGCGATAATATAGATGGAAACCAATGTATTTTTCACCTTATGATCCTATATCAAGAGGAAGAAGGTATCATATCTATATATGTGGATCATAGGAGAGATAAATCAGTCATCAGTGCAATTTGCAAAAATGGGAAAACCTGGTCCATCTAAACCAAGTCATTTCAGGAGTGGTCAGTGTAAAGCTTTTCCTGGAAAATCTTTACAAGTGACACAATTCTACAATCTTGCCCTTCTTACTTCCTCCCCACAATTCCAGCCCGTAGGGAAGAAAATTCCAAGAAGAATCAACAAGATCTGTCATCACATGGTTGAGGTGATAATGAAAACTGGAAGAATAATTTTAACGTCAAAGGACGAACATAACGCATGTACCATTTGGTCCCCTGAGGGTGGAAATAAATAATCCCTGCACCTCTTGTTAGATGTTTCATCCAGGCAGTATTTGGAATTCAGATCAAGTGAGCTTTCTATTATATTTTTTCTAAAGGAACAAGTATCGTCATAAATAGAACAGTGTTACTATTCATAGAAATCAAGAGAATTAATTACAAGTGGGGTACTGAAATCTACACCATATCGAAGAACTAATTAGAACATATTGAGGTTAGAAATTGTTTTTGTTACAAGAAAATATTATTTTTGTGGTGACAGTATTTATATCTAGAAGGATTAAATTAATCATATGGAGTCATATATCAAGGGGCTGAATCAGGATTCAATCCCACCTAACAGAATTTGCTCTTTTGTGGTTAATGTCTAAAGAAGAAAATCCTAACCTTTTCCTGAAGAAAGAAATATCTAAACAAAGGCACGGATGACATGCCAAGCAATTTTGAACTCTTTAGTAGAAAAGTTTACTGGTACTGATTGCCCTCCTAAGGAAGGCACAGGCTCTGGGTGGCAGAGGGGATGGCAGTACTGAACAGCCAGGGCTCCCATGTCAGGATGCTACTACCCAGTTAGTAGGTATCTAAGACTCATGTTGGGTCCTAGTTTGGAGGGTAGAAGAATGACAGAGAACCCAGGCTCAGATGCATGTCAGGCAACATTTAAGGATGAGATTTCTTTTGGTATGGACCCTGAAATTTCATAGCTACTCAAGTATTCCTAAATTCTTCTTGTGTTGCAGAACAAACACTTCCTGGTTATACTAATAAATGAGTCCAAATGGCAGTAACCAGTGCTCCAGAAGAGTGAAGTAGAGCATCTGAAATTATAAAAAAGCATGCAGTCAAGCCAGAAGGCAATACCCAAAATGGAACTCAGAAAAGGATTTTTTGATGTTGCTGTTGGTTGGTTTTTACAATTTTTAAAAACATTTATTCCCCATCCTTTGGAGAACGAAAAGTGGGCAGGATGGGAAGAGTTCTATGTTTGAAATAGCTGCATAATATAGATAAATACACTTTATATATTTTCTTCCTCTTCCCAGCACATTTGGTATGTGCAACCTAATCCAGCAAGTTTAGGTTGGATTAGGAAACTGTTTTCCTGGGTTGGCTGTAACTCACAGTGGCTCAAGTGATGAAATTTAAATGGGCCAGTGAAATAATAGATGACCACAAGTTCCAAGGACTATCTCCCTTTTTCTTTCATTCGTTCTATAGTTTTTAACTATTTCATAACAAAAGCCAAATATAACTGGACTGCTTTCTGGAAATGGAAAGAGTGGTGCTTCCTGTTTGATTCTGGACAAAAACAAAAATTAATTCCCCTCACAGGACCAGGGAGCACAGTTGGCACAGATTTTAAGAAATATGTTGGAAAATTCACAAAGATAATTGGAGGGTATTGACCTCACCAAGTTGTGAAATTAGAGGTATGATCTACCTTTGCTAATATCTCAAAGAGGCAAAAAAAAATACCCAAATAAGTTACACTTGCTTCTACACATTATTCAAATATCTGATTTTTCTCCCTTATATCTTTGCTTGCACTTCTGGGCATTTCTTGTTCATGATCATATAAATGAAGGGATAAAATGAAAAGTAGAGAATGGGAGATTTATTTCAGCCAATTCTGCTATTCCTAATAGCTCCATTAGTAACTTTCTGAATTAGAAGGTTTCTAAATAGTAATTATTACCTTGGGCTACTGAATAATTTTTAGTGACCTGAGAGCAGAAATGCAGCTGTTAAAGTGGTCAAACTTATAATTTGGTGTATAAGATAGGTATTAGAATTCATATTTGTGATTATCTAAACTTGGCTGAAAAAAAGGTTGTCTAAGCAAGTGCCAACCTGTGTGGAAAGAATTGCTCAGCGAATTATAGGGCTGTGTTGCACACACCAAATGTGCTGGAAAAGAGAAACACTGTCCATAGCAACTTTCAGAGATGCATATTAAGTATGCTATGAGTTTAACTTGAACAAAAAACACCTGAGGTAATTGTGTGCTGATGAAGAATATCATGCTGTAAAACTATTCTGCTTATTCATAAATTCTGGCTTCCAAATTTGTTTAATAACAAATATATTTCTCTTATAACCAATACATGTCTTACAGAAAAAGGCATTCTTTTTTTTTTTATCTAGGCATTCATTATGCCTAGATAAAATGGGTGAAAAGGGTATAAGTGGAAGGCTTCTGTATGAAAACTGAATTTATTCAGGGAATGAAGATGCTATAATGTATATCTTTTCTTTATAATGGTGTTTTAAGACTTAACTTAGTATTCTTGATGTTTCCATAAACTAAAAACAAAACAAATAAAATCTGTAACTCTTAGTGATGAATTATTGGACTAAACTGGTTCTTACTCTTTAATTTGTTACTAAGGACATTCATACTGTGGGACAACCAAGTTAATCAATCTTAATCTATCTTAGGGTCATGCTATATTTCCTTTTTGCCTTTTCAACAATAAATGGAACCCCTTCTATCCTTTCCAAAGCCATTGTGTAAGCTAAACCATGCAAATCATATTAACAGTTTACAGAGAATAGGGTAAGATGGTGTGCAAGAGGAAGCCCATAAACTGTTATAAAAGATGGTTGTTACGTCAGGCCCCAAGAAAATATTTAAAGAGAGAAATAATTATTAGGACAAGCAAAACTACAATTTTTTACAAGCACCAGATTTTCATTTTCTGTATTATTTTCCAACATTTTTGTTTATTAGAGGAACTTTAGGATTGTAGAAAAAACATGCAGTAATAACAGAGTTCCCAGATACACCCTTCACACAATCAGTTGTCCCTATTATTGTCTCTTGGCATTAGTATGGTAACCTTTTACAATTGGTGAAACATTGTCATAATTCTATATTAACTATATTCCATAGTTCATATTAGAGCTCACTGTGTTGTATAGTCATATAGTGTTTTTTCCTCTATATTCAAGTAACATTTATTCAACCTACAATTTATTCTCTTCACCAGATTCAAATACATAATTCAGTGAATAGATTACATTCATAACGTCATGCTACTATCACCACCATCCATCACCAAAACTTTCGATCATCCAGAATAGTAACTCTGTACCAATAAAGCATAAACTCCCTATTCCCTTAACCCACACTGGTATGTGGTAACTTTTTCTACTGCCTGACTCTATAAATATTTGTATTATAATTATTTCATATTAGTGAGATTGCACAATATTTGTCCTTTTGTGATGGCTTATTTAATCAACATGGTATCTTTAAGGTTCAGCCATGTTGCAGCATGTACCAGGACTTCATTCCTTCTTATGGCTTAATAATATCCCATTGTATGTATATACCACATTGTGCTTATCCATTTACCTGTTGATGGATGCTTGGGTTAATTCTATCTCCTGGCGATTGTGAATAATGTTGCTATGAACATCAGTGTGCACATACCAATTTTAATCTTTTTTTTGTTTTTTTTCAGGGCAAATCTAGAAATGGATTACCAAGTCATGGTAATTCTATACTTAACATTCTGAAGAACCACCAAATTTTTTACCACAAGAGATGCACCATTGTATGCCCACAATAAATGAACCAGTGTTCTTATCTCTCCACAACCTTTCCAAACACTTATTTTCCTTTTTTTTTTTTTAAATAATGGCCATACTACTGCATGTGAAATGGTATCTCATTGTGAGTTTAATTTACATTTCCCTAATGGCTATTGATGTTGAGAATCTTCCTTGTCTCATGCTATTTGACCACCTGTATTTCTTCTTTGGAGAAATATCTAGTCAAGTCTTTTGACCACTTTAAATTTAGTTGTTTGTCTTTTCTTTGTTGAGTTGTAACATTTCTTTGTACATTCTGTGTATTATACTCTTATTGGTAATATGGTTTCCAAATATTTTCTCCTATTGAGAAGATTGTTTTTTTTTAATTTTCTTCATGAAGTCCTTTGATGTGCAAAAGATTTTAATTTTGATGAAATCTCACTTAACTATTTTTATTCTTTTACTGCCCATGCATTTGGTATAAAGTCTATAAAACCATTGCCTAACAAAGAGGTCATGGAGATGATTCCCTAAGTTTTCATCTAGAAGTTTTATAATTTAAATTCTTATGTTAGGTTTTTTAAATCCATTTTGAGATCTATTTTTGATCTGATATGAGATAGGAGTCAACCTTCATTCTTTTGCATGTGGATATCCAGTTTTTCCAATGCTATTTGTTGAAGAGACTATTTTTTCCTCACTGAATGAACCTGCCACATTTGTAAAAAATCAGGTGACTATAGATATGCTAATTCCATTGGCCTATATGCCAGTCCTCGGGCAGTACCATGCTGTTTTCTGTTTTCATTAATGTAACCTTGTGATAAGTTTTAAAATTGGGAAGTGTGAGTCTTCCAACTTTGTTTTTCCTTTTCAAGATGGTTTTGGCTATTTGGAGCTCCTTAAATTTCCATAGAAACTTGATGATTGGCTTTTCTATTTCTGTAAAGAAGACTTGCAATTTTGCTAGAGTTTTGTTGAATCTGTAAATTGCTTTGGGAAGAAGTAACATCTCAGCAATATTTAATATTCATTCCATGAAAATGGAATGCCTTTCCATTTATGTAAGTCTATTGTGATTTCTTCTTGCAATTTTTCCTGGTATAGGTTCCTTTACGTTGGTTAAATTTACCCCTACATATTTGATTCTTTTAATTGCCAGTATAGTTCTACAAGTTTAAAAATCAGGGGGCCGTGTATATTTTGGGGAGAACAGTAGGAAGAAAATAGTGGAAAAGTGGGGTAAATAATTACAAATTGTTAGCACCATGCTCAGTGTGCTAAAACAAATCCCATACAGTGGGCTGACATTCACAATGGGAATTTATCCGCTCGTGGTTCAGAACCTAAAAGGCATATTCTTCTTCCGTTGTCAGTTTCCTCTGGCTGGCCGGGAATCCCTGAGGTTCGTTGGCTTTTCCATCACATTGCAATGCCCTCTGCTTTCTCTTTTGGGTTCTGTTGACTTCCAGATTCCTTCTCTGGCTCTCTTTTACTACTACTGAATTTCTCCTGCTTATAAACAGCTAAAATAAACTAGATTAATACCCATCTCATTTCAGTTGACCACACCTCAACTAAAATAACATCTTCAAAAGGTCCTATTTTACAATGCGCAAGAGATTCCGGTTCTCTGCATCCTCATTTGGTACTGCCAATTTTTATTTTACCTATTCTAAGAGATAAGTAATGGTATCTCATTGTCTTAATTTGCATTTCCCTATGGTTAATGATGTTTAAAAAACCTTTCCCTGTGTTTTCTTTCCACCTGTGCATTTTTTTTTTCTGGTGGATTATCAGCTCAAGATCTTTTTGCAGTTTTCTAAGTGAATTTCTTGTTTTCTTACTGTTGTGTTTAGAAAATTCTTTTTTTTTTTTTTTTTACTAGAGACAAGGCAAGACATTTTATGATAGAAGGGTCAATCCATCAAAAATATATGACAATTATAAACATATATACACTTAACAACAGAGCTTCAAAATACATGAAGCAAAACCTTAAAGAATTGAAATGTAGAAACAGACAATTTAACAATAGCTGATACTCTGGATGTAAATGCTTTGTCGAATATATGACCTCCAAATATTTTTCCCAGACTGCATCTTGTCTTTCATCCACTTAACAGGGTCATTATGCAGAGCACAAGCTTCTAATTTCGATGAAGATAATTTATCATTTTTTTAAATGTTGGTCATGGTTTTGGTGGCATGGGTAAGAACATTTCGCCTTGCCCAGAGTACCAAATAGTTTCTTCTAAAATTTGTATTCTTTTAAGTTTCACATTTAAGTCTGTGATCCATTTTGAATTAATCTTTGAATAAAATGTGAACTTTATGTTGTTTCTTTTTTTCTTGCATATGAATTATCTATTGTTCCAATACCATTCTTTGGAAGGACTATCCTTACTCCATCAATATTAGAAAGACTATCCTTATTCCATTGATATCCTTCACATTTGCTAAAAATCAGTTGACTGTATTTGTGTCAGTCAATTTCTGGCTTCTGTGTTTTGCTCCATTAATCAATGTGTCAATCCTTCTGCTAATATCACACTGTTTTATTTACTGTAGCCATATTTTAACTCTTACAGTGAAGTATGTAATTCTTCTAAATGTATTATTTTTCCAAATAATTTTGATTTTTCTTTTGCTTTTGCATGTAACATTTAGTTTTAGCTTATCTATAACCGCAAATAATCCAAATGGGAGTCTAATACAAATGCTTAAAACTCAAGATCAATTTGAGGATAACGGCAAAGTTTTTCTTTCGAATCCACAGCATCATATGTTTTTCCAATTATTTAGATCTTGGATTTCTTTCATTTGACTTTCGTGGTTTTGTATTTAGTTACTGTATGTGTTTGTTATGTTTATATCCATTCAGAACTTTTGAATGATGACATGTTCTTTGTTAGAATAGAAACAAATGATTGCTTTTGTAGGCCGACCTTGTATCCTGCAACATTGCTAAATTAATTTAAATGTTCTAGTTTTGGGGGGTAGATCCATTCGAATTTTCTATTTTTGACAGTGATGTCATCTGGAATAGGGATAGGCTTATTCTCTTCTTCTCCAATGTGTATCACTTTCCTTCCTATTTTGCCTTACTGTACTGGCAAACCCTTACAAAATGTTGAATAGGAATATTGAGAGTGGAAATTCTTGTGCTGTCCCGAATTTGAGAGGGGATATAATCAGTCTTTCACTATTAACTCCTTGTGTGTTTGCAGATGCTGTTTATCAGAGAGAGGTAGTCTCCTCCAATTTCTATATGTTAAGAATTTCTATCTTGAATGGCTATTGACTTTTTGTTCAATACACTTTTATTCACACACCACACGATCCATCAACAGGGTATATCAGTGGCTCTCGGTATAATCATAGAGCTGTGCTTACAATGCAACAATTAATTTTAGAACATTTTCATAGATCCACGAAGACAAACCCTATGTTCCTTATGCCCCCATATTATTGACACTTAGTTTCTGTGTAGTATCTTTGTTACAACTGATGGAAGAACATTAAGATATTACTGTTAACAAGACTCCATGGTTTGCATTAGTAAAGTTTTACTATATACCAGCCTATTATCAACATCTTTTAGTTGTGATACATATTTAATTCATGGTAGAACATTCGTATATTTATACTATTAACCAACGTCATCTTCCACACAGTGTTCACTATGTTACACAGCTCCTTGTTTCTTCCTCTAACTTTCCTTTTAGTTACATATACAACCCTAAAGCTCCCCTTTCAACCTCAATCACACGCACGAATCACACTGCTATTTACACACTCGATAATGTGCTACCACCATGTCTATCCATTTCCAAGTATTTACAATCTTATTAAAAATTTTATATAAATTAAGCATTAGTTCCCCACTCTCTGTCCTCATTCTGTAGCATATATTCTATATAATAACTCCATGAGTTTGCTCATTAAGTTTAGTTCATATTAGTAAGATCATAACATATTTTTCCTTTTGTGTCTCACTCATTTCATTCAACATAATGTCTTTCAGGTTCATCCATGCAGTTGCATGTATCAGGACTTCATTCCCTCTTAAAACTGAATAATATTTCATTGCATGCATATATCGCATTGTGTTTATCCATTCATCAGTTGATGGGCACTTGTGATGCTTCCACCCTTTGGCAATTCTGAATATTGCAGCTATGAATATCATTGTGAAAATGTCTGTTCACATCTCTACTATCAGTTCTCTGGGTATAATACCAGGCAGCACGATTGCCAAATCATATGGGAGTTCTATACTTAGCTTTCTGAGGAACTGCAAACTCTTTTCCTTAGCAGCTGTACCATTTTACATCCCCACCAGCAATGAATGTGTGTTCCTGTTTCTTCACATCCTCTCCAACACTTCTAGCTTCCTGATTATTTGATATTGGCCATTCTAATAGGTATGAAAAGATAGCACTGTGGTTTTTATTTGCATTTACCTAACAGCTAGTGAAGTTAAACATCTTCTCATGTATTTTTTGTCATTTTTATTTTCTCCTTGTGAAAATGTCTATTCACGTCTTTTGTCCATTTTTTTTAAATTGGGTTGTTTAGTGTTGAATTGTAGGATTTCTTTATATAATATGGTATTACACCCTTATAAGATATGTGGTTTCCAAATATTTTCTCCTATTGAATAGGCAGCCTTTTCATCTTCTTGACAAAGTCCTTTGAAGCGCAGAAGTATTCAGTTTTGTGGAGATCTCATTTATCTATTTTTTCTTTCATTGTTTGTGCTTTGGGTGCAAGGTCTAAGAAACCACCATTTACCACAAGATGCTTTAAGATGCTGCCATACATTTTCTTCTAGGAAATTTATGGTCAACATCTGCCATCTGGATATGAGTAAATATTTTTTTGTTCCTTCAATTTGAAATAACATCTTCATGGTTCATAGTATGGTGAGTGATTTTGGAATGTACTTTGATATTTTGAGTGTCTTGTTAAAATACTTTTAGTTCTCATTTATACCCTCGATTTCAGTAGATAGTCAAACTGTTCAGTTTTAAAACACTAATTCTGGCTCATTGGATATCTATTTAGATTAAGCATCTAAAATTCTATTCTTTCCATTCTTGCCCCTTAAACTTATGTGATTACCCAGATATTCAGACTCCACCACACATTCTGCTCAGGACAGGCTATAAAATGATTGGTAAGCCACTCATTCACTCACTGTAGTGCAGGGATAGAAGACTGAGATATGTCAATTTACTGAGGTGTGTAAGTTGTCTCCTAATATGTTGGATCTTCCACTCACAGTCCCTACTGGGGTGGGACATCCCTCACTACTCCAAAGGACAGTGGAAGTCAGAATTCTACTACCATGTTCCATGGATGAAGGGCATTTGTGCAGGGTGAATTTGAAAATCAAAGTATCTCCAATTGGCTCCTTGGTAGGGGGAGAATTTATTTTTACTGCAGGCAAGAGATATGGGTGAGCATTGGAGTTCAGTCTGTAAGCTCCACCATGGAGGGGACTTTCACATGATTGGAGTAAGTATGTAGATAGCAGAGTATTCTCCACAGTTTTTTAAATGTGGGGATAGAAGTCAGACTTCTGTCCAGAGGCTATGTTGGGAAAGTGCACTGGCCCATTGCTGTGGCAAGGAAAAGGAGTTGGGAGATGGGGTGCATGGAAGGAAGGGTTTTACCCACCGGCTCTGCCACTGCAGCACACAGAAAGATTAGGGAACAGCTCAAATTTTTAGTGGTGTTAACATTTAGTACAGGTGGGTATGATGAAAGAAAGAGTTGTTGTACAGTTACATCACCTCTTTTCTGGGTCTTCTGTCTAAAGAGAGCAGACTTTGCTTCAGCTTATTTGCCATTTCTACCTGCCAGAATTTCTGCATTGCAGGATTGTCTGTGTTCAGGCTCAGAGAAAGAAACCCACTGCTGGGTCATTTCTGGAGTATCAAGGACCCTAGCCAATTTCTTTTCTCTACCTTTCAGCATCTTTAAAGTGAAGAAAGCGTTAGCGTTTCTCCACTTTCACTTTTCTAGATATAATTACATTTATGGGAGAGAGAACCTAATCTATGGATATGCAAATTTACTAAATGCAAAAAAGTATAATAAGTTTGGAGATATTCAACTTCTACTTCCCATAAATATAAAGATTGATAGTTGTTTTTTTTTTTTTTTTTTTCTCTCCTGGCTGAACCATATCTAACTTTGCCTCAGGCAATTTTCAAGACATCACAACCTTTCCTTTCCGATTACTTAACATTTTAAATTAAATTGTTTTCTCTTTCTTAACGTTTTGATAATTATTCTGTGACCACATGCTGAAATCAACCTGAGTGCAAATTACTTTATATTTCCCTGTGCAATGATTGAAAACTTGACCCTGAGAGTTTGCTTCTTGTAATCTCTCTAGGGGATGGTAGAATATTTAGCATCCATTTATATTTAGCCATTATCTTTTCCCAAGAAAAAAAGTAGAAATGAGACAAATTTACTATTTTTATTTAATATATAAATATTTATTTCCTATGTGATAATAATGGCACCTAACCTCTCAAACTTGAAATATCAAATTGAAAGTGAGGAAGAGTTTATAGAATACTTGAAAAAGATTGACCAATCTAAGGATATTATGTTAAATATCATTTTTAATGCCACTTAATTTATAGCTATAATAGTGATATTATCAAATTTGGGCTTGTAGGTATTTATGCAGCATCCTGGGTCCTTAATCTTTATTTTAACAGTCTCTTTTCTTTTTCCTCTTTCTTAGTTCTTCATTTCTGTCTGCAACCAGAATGCTTAAGATGGTCTCTAGCTGTTTAGCATCATCTTATAAGGAAGGCTGGTATCACGCCATTCCCAAATGGTATAGAAGGATCAGGTAAGGAAAAGTGAAGACCTTCAATTTTAAAATAATTACTAAGATAATATGGCTAATTATAGAAGAATGAAGCCTATATCAACTAGGTATTTGAATACTAAATTGCATTTTTATAGACTTTCATGTTACTGTCAGTTTTTATGCTTAGAAATAATGTCAAGTTGATTCTGTCATTTTTCTAGAAAGCAACTTCTACTCCAATGTCAGATTTTATGGCATTATACAAAAAGTGCAGATATTATGTCTGCTCCAATCTACTGCAATTGACATTCTGCTAAATACATATTTGGATGTAGAGTGTTTCCAATAAAATTACCATCTTAATTTAAATAAAATATAATTTTCTACTTTTCAATTTAAGTTATTCATCATTAATATAATGTTGAACTGGAAAAGCGAAGCAGCTTTTTCCTGGCAATATTTTTTGTATCTCAGAGAATAAGAAATATTAAAATTAGAAGACAGCTCAACATATTACCTTGACTGTCTCTGGGCTTTTACACAGTAGAAGTCACTGACTCCCCAAATTCAAAGCACTCTACTTGAGTAAAGCAGGAAATTATTTATAGGAACCCTTTCTGTGGTTGTGCTTTGCTGATTGTAAGTTAGTCATGGTTATCTAATGTCCATTTTTAGTTAGATTTCTATTTCATGAAAAATTTGGCCTAGTGCTTTCCTTTAATGACATATTATTCTTTAGATGATGTATTCCACTTCAGTTAATAAGAGATGGGTAGCATTTCCTCTGCATCAAGAGAAGTGAAAGGAAGTCCTAATAAATGTGAATGATAAATCTGGTTCTGAATGATCATGGTCATCTCCTACAGCTATGAGGAGAATGAAACAGTATAAAGACAAATGAAATGACCCGAGACCCAGAATCCCTAAACACGTAATTTAGCTATAAGACTGGCCAGCCATAATAGTAATCCTTATTTCAGATTTTCTCTTTTGTGACCCAAAATATGCTTAGTTTTAAAAATAATTTGCATTAAATTTTATGCTCCATCTAGTTGAAAGAACTCGAACTAATATATCAGACAGTAACTTGAAAACTGTATAGCAGTAAACAACTTGAAAACATATGTTAGAACATAAAAAAGTGACAGATTGAAAATACCAAGTTTCTGAATTCATAGCATTGATATTTGTGAAATGATAACTATGGGAGATAAAAAGCAGAGGATACAAATGCTTCCAGAAAAAGAGTGAAAGCTGAAAGCAGAAGTGAGATGAGAATCGAAGAATTGATAGGATTTGACAATTGTGTTGAAAACATATTAAGTACAGAGAAAAGACTGTAGTAAATGATTAAAAGAGAAAAATAATTGTCATGCACTAAGAAAATAGATGCTGCTGATTGGTGCCATATGGCTTAGAATATATTTTATATATGTGTTCCAAAATACAAAATTTGTTATATACTGTGACATAATCCATATATTGCAATTAGATTTTGTTTTTAAGTCTAAGTTGGTATCTAATGTAAAAATTATTCCCAGACCTCATATAGAGAGGTTAAAATTATTTTTTATCCATTTTGTGTTCTCTAATTTGAATACTAAACAAGATTTTAAGGGCCAAAATTCAATTATGTCTGAAGAAAGAGAGAATTATGTAAAATTTTATATTCAAATGGATTACTTAGAAAATAAAATATCCATAAGATACAGAATTAATTCTAAGGTAAGAAATAATTCTAAGGTAAGGACAAAATTTTAAATAGTATAAGTTATTGTAAGAAACACGGTTGATATAGAGGTTTTTGTTTTACATTTTATATCTAATATCCATTTTGTTACAATAAATTATTTAATAGCACTGTTTATTCTATATTATCTTCACCAATTTAAAGAGGTGAAATTATACCAATATCTGAAAAGAAAAATCCAAAAGTAAAGACAAATTATTCTTCTTAAATGAATAGAAAGGAAGACAGAATTATGTATGTGGTTAATGCACATTAATGAGCTCTCACTCTATTTGTGCCATTATATGATGCTGCCATGCAATAATGACTTCAGACACATAATTATAGTTATTCCCTGGCAAGTCCTGATGATAATGGCTCTAGTAAGCATATTATATTAGAATTAAAGCAAACAATGAATGCTATATTTCAGTTCTCAACTTCTCTAATGATTTCCATTCTGAGCTTTCATTTCAAGCAGCAGATAAACAGGTTAATTCAGTGAGATGGAAAAAATAATTCTGAATGTTTTTCTGATAAACAAGCCATATTGCTATATTATGCAGCTCTAGTCGACTGGCTTCCCTGTTATTTCTTTTCATAATCATTATTAATGGTCCAATTTGGATTTCTTAGTGATACCTTCTCTTCTTACAGATTTCGTTCTATTTTGTATTTCTGTATCTCTTCTCATACTGTTCTCTGCCTGGTATGACCTTCCAGTAATTGAGGATTCACCTTAGGTAATTTCTTTAGTTGACCTGGCTTTAAACCCAGGCAATGTAAGTGCCACTGTTCTCCAAAAGAATCCATCTCATTGCTTGCTATTTTGTGGTAGAAAGAAATTCCTTTGTGTCTATTTATCCCCCACTAGATTTGAAGCACTTTATGACAGAGACCTTATATTATTAAATTCTGTATTCTTCAAACTTAGCTCCTAAAAGTCTGACTACCTTGGCTGCAAGGAGTTTGTTGAGAGTCCTTGAAGATTAAGGCTGGATAGGTAGATGAGAAAATGAAACTGCAGCTTCAAATACCACATCGAGGAATACTCTAGATGCTTTGTAAACATCTTTTCTTATAATGGTATTTTTACTCTAACAGCAAAAGGTTTCTGCACTTCTGAAACAAAGAATGTGAAACTAAGTTAACATTTGTAAAAAGGCCATTTGCTGTGAAGTTGAACAAGTCGAGCTTAAGTGCAAATGAAAGATTGCATACATCTTACAGTTTCAGAATCTATTTTCATGGTATGATATGGCTTCCTGATTATATTCCTTTGAATGAGCTAGTTACACTAATGAAATATTTATAGAAAAATTCTTCTATGGGAAAATATTTAAAAACAATGAAGTTTGAGAAAAAAGTTATTTTTGCACACATATGCATATACGCATATATCTGGGAAGTTCTTGGAGTTTCTTTCAAATGATACTAGAGTTATTGTATTAGAAAAGTTGTAAGTTCACAGAAAAATCATGCTGAAAATATAGAGTTCCCACATAACTCTCCATTATTAGCATCTTGCATTAGTGTAATACATTTATCACAATTGATAAAAAAAGATTATTACAATTGTACTATTAACCATAGTTCATAGTTTAGGTTAAGGTTCATTGTTTGTGTTGTACAATCTTCATGGTATTGTTTTGTAAAATCTTATTCTAGTAACACATACACAATCTGTTTTTATACAAAAATCTAATAATACCTTGAAAATTTTTGAACAAAAGGAGAAACAAATTTATCCCAAAGAATATTACACACATATAAAGATTAATAAAAATTGGAAAATTTTCAACCAAATGAAACTTCTTGACGATAACGATTTATTAAACTCCCAAACTTATTTTAATTTTATTGTTTTCCCAAGTTTGCACAGAGTTAAGTTTATGATGTCAAAAAGGATTAGGGTTAAAAAAAAAACTAATAATGAAAAAGTTGCTCTCTTATTTATTTAAGAAGTAGTAAAAATTGGGCCAGTTCTTTCAATGATGTTTAAATAACATAATCAGAATGTGATATTTTACCCTATATTTATTAGTGCTTTTTTTAAAAAAACAAACAAAAATCATAAAGCACAAACTAAGAGTTTGCAGAAGGAGTGCAAATGACAAATTCAGAAACTTTTCCTGCAAAATTTATAAAGAGGCTAGGCACATCTTTTAGTCCCGTTATTTTTCATTTTACAATATGTACCACTGACATTCTCAAAGAAATTATTTTGAAAAGTGAATTTTGGAGAATTGTCACATCCAGTTGGAATGAAGAAAGTTATGAGGACTTTGCTACCATACAAACAATTAAATCAAGTCATATAAATAGTAAATTATCTTTAATCAATTAATTCACTGAGGAAATAAGACATATAAAGGAACTAAATTCCATAAGTGAGAAGCTGTTACATGAACAGTACAAGAGGATGCTGTTGATCTTAATCTAACTACACCTACAACAAAGGGAAGACTAACTAAAGATTAGATTGGGTCAGCCACATGCTAATGACCTGACAGGATGTTTGTCTTTGGGGCTAAATATTATTTACTTCAGTCTTTGCTTTTTTTTTTTTACACATATATCTAGCGTGCAAATAAAAATGATGTGAAAGAAAAATCAAGAATTGTTACCCATTGCCAAAAAAGGAAATAGTGAACACACACAGAGTTAGAATTACCGAAAAAAGGAGCTTTGGTTGCACGGGTGGTTCAGAGGCAGAACGCTCACTTTCCATGCAGGAGACCCGGGTTCGATTCCCGGATCATGCACCCCCACCCCCACCAAATAAAAGGAATTTTAATATAACAATTGTAGATCTGATAAAAGGAACAATTTGAAAATATTGGCAATATATGAGACTTAAAATTAAAAATGGAAACTCTCTAAGAGAACAATATGGAAATGACTAAAATTTAAAATACATCATAAATGTTAAACATCATTGAATGTATTAAACAGCAGGCATTATCATTTAGAGAATGGGTTTGGTGAACTTGAAGATAGGTTGAAATAAATTACTGGAACTGCATAGAAAGAAAGAAAAAGAGTGAACAAATGGAACAGAGTTTCTGAGCACTGTAGCTATGTAAAATTATCTAATATTATGCTTTCTTGGAGCCTCAAAAGAAAAAGAGGAAGAGAGAGAAAGGTGAAGAAAAAAGATATGAATATATAATGGCTAAGAATTTTCCAAAATTGAAGGACAACATCCTATAGGCTCAGGAATGGTTTATGCACCCAACCCGTTTCTAGATCACACAATTAATTAGGAGAAATAATTTGTTTTATTAACAAAAATGAATTGCTTCATTTTTGCCACATAGTGCTGCATATATTTCCATAAAGCCAAGAAAATGAAATCAAGCAGTTTTCTCATGTTATTAATACAGCAACCATATAATGAATAATACCGTACAGAAGCTTCTTTCTGCAGTACCAAATCGCTACAAACTTAGAGGCCTCAAACCACAAAGAGTATTTTCTTACTCTTTTGGAGATCAGAAGTCCAAAATCCTTCTTAATGGGCTAATCAAAGTGTCACCAGGACTTCATCATTTCTTGAGGCTCTAGGAGAAACTGCTTTTTCTAGCTTTCAGAAGTCACTTTTACTTCTTGACTCATGGCCCAAACCTCCACTGCAAGATGCCCAGTGTAGCATCTTCTCCCTTCTCCCTCTCTTTCTCTCTTGGTACATCTCCAAACCACCTGTCTTCCTCTTGTAAGGAGACTTACCTTCACCTTACCCAGATTATGTAGGAAAAGTTTCTCATCTCAATATCTTTAAGTTAATCATATCTGAACAATCCTTTTGTTTTGTGAGGCAATATATTCACTCATAGGTACTAGGAATATAGACATGTTTATAGATTGGTGCGTTATTCTGCCTCCCACAGCCACTTATCAGTGCTATGAATAAACAACATTCTCCTCCTGAGATGGGCATCATGCCATACAAAGATACATCCATGTTAATTTTGACTCATTAAAGGGCTTGTCTGAATTCTATGCCCACATATTTACTGAAATAAAGTTTTGTCCTGAAAATACGTTTTAAGAGAGTGTAAATAATGAAATGAGAAAGGATAAGAAGCATTTTTAATTGAATTCTAGCACTTCACATTCACTCATGCTTTCAAATATTCTATTAGTTTAATTAATATTTATGAAATAAATGAATCTAATACTCCATTAATTTAACAATTTAATAAAATTTTCATGAAACTTCATAATAACCATAAAATTTACATGTTTTATAAATGAAAAAATTTAAAGTCAAATTATTAAAATTAACCAAAGGTTTATAATATTTACTAAAGGAACAGAGATTTGGACTCAGTCTTGCCCAAGTTTTTTCTGCTATAATATGATTCATCTCATAGTCTCCTCTGTACTGCTATTCCACATTTTTTTAGAAAAAAGTGAAAACAATGATGAAATATAGAGACATAATATTTACACATTCAGTAAAAATTTAATTTTTAATGTTACATTACAATGGATTTTATTTCGAATATATCAATATTTACAAAATGTCATGGCAGATTTTGAGTCTTTGTAATTACAAAATACTTTAATTAGAAAAATCATTTCTGAATGTTATTCCAAAATGTTTACATACTTTGACTTCTATAATTATGAGTCATAATCTTTATGGTCCTTAAATCATTATACATTTTAGAATGAGCGAAACTAAATAACTTTTTGAAAATTGTTTCAATTTATTCTGTCTGTAACAAATTTGGAAAGGTAACTGTGGGGAATAGCAATAAAGAAGTATGCTAGTAAGAGAAATCGAGGAAAAATTGGAAAATCATGTATGTATAATTTAAAATGTAAATTTGACATAATTATCAAACATCATTCAACTGGTGTTAAATTTCTATGTACATGCTGTGCTTGTTTGAAAGGATGTATGTCCCCTAGAAAAGCCATGTTTTAATCTAAATCTCATTTTATAAAGGCAGAATAATCAGTGTTCAATATTGTATGCTTGAATCTGTAATTAGATCATCTCCCTAGAGATGTAATCCAATCAAGAGTGGTTGTTAAACTGGATTAGGTGACATGTCTCCATCCGTTTGGGTGGGTCTTGACTGGTTTACTGGAGCCCTATGAAAGAGGAAACATTTTGGAGAATGAGAGATTCATAGAGAGAAGAGAAGAACAACATAGCCACGAGAAGCAGAGACCCCACAAGCCAGCAATCTTTAGAGATGAAGAAGGAAAATGCCTCCCAGGGAGCTTCATGAAACAGGAAGCCAGGAGAGAAAGCCAGCAGATGATGCCTTGCTCGCCAGATACCCTTCCAGCTAAGAGAGAAACTGTGACTGTGTCCACCATATGCCTTTCAGATAGAAGATATCTTCTATCTATCCAGAAGATACCAGCCTTCTTGAACCAAGGTATCTTTCCCTGGATGGATATCTTTGATTGGACATTTCTCTAGACTTGTTGTAATTGGGACATTTTCTCAGCCTTAGAACTGTAAACTAGCAACCTATAAATTCCCCTTTTAAAAGCCATTCTGTTTTTGGTATTTTGCATTCCGGAAGCTAGCAAGCTAGAACACATATCTTTTCATCAAACAACTCTCTGAACAAGATATTAAGAAAATTACGAAGTATGCAAATAAGGATTTTTCACAAACTCATTTACAGAGCATTCTTTATAATAAAGAAAAAATGGCGTATGACTTCTTATCAATATAGCATAGTTAGTGCATATTTTCCATATTTTCAAGTCTAAACATCAGTATCAATAAATTATTTACTTAAAACATATCAGAAAATATAGATATCCATCAAGAAAGAAATACCTGCCTGGGTCAGTTATGTAAGACACATTGTACCCTGGGTTTTGCTGGGTCTGAAAATGGGTAAAAGTGGTCAAAATTTTTGTGTGAGTGGTATCAAAGTAAAAGTTTTTCAGTCAGGTTCCATGGGTAAAAACAGGTGTAATAGGAGAATGAAAGAAAGTTGCTCTAAACTCATTGGGAAATATGATACACAAATATGAGCATTCCGGACCTAGGACAAAAATAGATCAAACTTCTCACACAAGAAAGGGATTAATTGTCTCTTGCAGTGACTAGATCACAAAATTTCTTAATATCATCACCAAATGAGCAATTAGCTGTCAACATAAAAACAGATTTTGATCACTGAACTGGTGTCCAGGATGAAAACGCACAGAACTTTAAAAGAAGAGACAGAAGCAAAACTCATTGCTTTCCTATGCCCAGGAAAAAGGCAAACACTTTTGACAAATACTAGATAAGATTAATTTATCACTCAAAAAAGTGAAAAGAATGAAGCAATATGCTTTTAAAGTAAGTTTATGGTCTTCAGGATGATAAAGTAAGGAACAAGAGCTCTAGAGAAAAAATAAAAAATCGTGAAATTAAGGGTAAAATGAAGCAAAAGAAGAAAGACATGAAAAGAATAAAGTATGTATCCTAGGAATAGCAACTTTTGACTTTTGAATTTGCTTTTCAATTCACGTTTCTGTACATCTTGTCTGTAATCAAGTCATTGCAAATAGTAATTTTGTCTTTTTTATAAGTGACAGAACTTCATGTTCTTTTCAGTTGCATTTATTAATATTTTGCATATGATTTCAAAACTATATGCTATAATAGAGCTGTGGCCGAGTATCCTTTCCTTATTCCCTAAAAGGGTAATATATGCCATATACATAAGTTTTTCTTATTAACGTAATTAAGAATTTTTATGATGGCTGCTTGCTGAATTTAATTAAATTAATTTTCTGACTATCAAGCTAAAGATATTGCTTAGTTTCTTTGACTTACTGAAGTAATGTATACCATTACCACACAATTTATTTATATCCTATAGAAAAATTTAATTCCATTTAGATCATACATTCATTGAGCCTCTGAATTATATTTATTAACATTTTCAGTATATATATGTATATAGATATATAGATATATAGTTGCTCTTTAGTCATAAAATGGCATATACCTTAATCATTTGGGAGAGATCTAATTTGGAATCAGAATTGTTTAAACTTCATTGAAGCTCATATATTTCTATGCTCTGGAAGAGTTTCATAAAGTGAGAATTACATTTCTTTAAAAAGGAAGCACACATAAACTTAATTTCAACTTCACTCTTTTTTGGAGGCAAATATTTGGTAAGTTTTAGTTATTTATTCTGCATACTGAATCATTAGGATTTTCTGTTATTCCTTTGGTTAATGTTTGTGAATTCTTCCTCCAAAATATATTTTGTTACACTATTTTCAATTTTACTGTATTACCATTGCACACGTAAGCCATATGTACACATATATACACACAGAGGTAACAAAAATAAGACACATTTTAGGTACTCTATTTTAGCTACTCCTTTTTCTCTCTATATATCCCTGATTACATGTACTAGGAACCATTTTGTTGTAGTCTTTTAAATCTATCCGTTTCAGGACTGATACATCTATTTACAGATCTGAGTTTTGTTTCGGTTTGTATTTTGGTTCATTAATTTCTGAATGCATTTATTGTTCATCTATTATTAATTTGCTTACACTTCCTACTAATTATTTGAAGTAAATAATTTTTTCTTCAGTTTCTTCTTTAGTGCTTAAAGTATTTAAAGTCTTTCTATTTGAACATAAATTTAGCTCTGTTACATAATTTTCAATTTGATTTAATTATTCTTTGCTATATGTTATTAAGCAAGATGTTGTTTCTTACCTTGGAATTGGGATTTTTCTTTTAACTTTTTATTTTTAAAATTTGAGACTTTCAATTTATGTGTGTATAGTTGTATGTTATGTATTGATCTAATGGATAAAGGTTGCTTAGATAATATATTCTATGGGGAATTTTTTTAAGATTCTCTTAATAACCTTAGTAATCACATACATACACCCTTGCCCCTGATACACAACTACATTTTATCTCTTATATTGTTTGTTTTTATGGTGACTAAATGCTAACACGGACCCCAGTTACACACAGATTTACAAGAGGCCATGGTCATAAGATATCTCGGTAAGAGAAGGTGAATCAATCTTTTGGGCAGCTGGTGGGAATGGCCTCTAGAGCTCTGAGCTTGTAAATATGATACAATTCAATTAATTTTCTGATTAGCAAGCTAAAGACATTGCTGAAGTGAGCTATAGGTAGCATCCTTTTCCTATATTGCAGTTAGTATATGACCTTTTCTCCCAAATAACTAAAAAGAATGTCTATTTCTACTTCTTAAACTTTTTCCACATTCACTTGCACTTTCACACTATTTATTGTATTTTGCTAGAATACAAAAAGAAAAATTATGAGATGCAAAAAAATCAAGGAAATGTGCCTCAAAATATAACTTGGCACGTGAAAGGACATTCCTACCTCAATAATCAACCCCTGAATTGTTCTAATGCATTTGCAGCTGTTCACTCATATAGCATACAGGTTTAATTTCCTAATGACTGAGGATTATCACTTAAACCACAGGCAGTTTAAGTCACTATATTATTCTTGCTAGTACTGCTGGCCCATAACACATGAATTTATACAGAAGAAAAGGCTGTCACAAGGTTGAAGAGAAGGGAAAATAAGGGGTTTATTTGCTTTCACCCTCAAACCAGCTGGTAATCACAGGAGAGGTTATATAAGTTAAGATTACAGGAAATTGTAATCATCACCCTAATATTTTCAGACTTCCTGATGGTGCTAAACATAATATTGGCTGATTAATTTAACATATGCAAAATGATGCATCCATTTAGAAGTGTCCAGAGAAGCAGGCTCAGTTTTTTATAATATTGAAGCCAAATGGTAACTCACGGCTGTACCAACAATCACATGAGACATTAACTCATTGCACCAGAATAACATATTTCCATGTTCTAGGCCTAAAGTATCCACAGGCATGGCTTATTATGCGTAATTAACTAAAATTATAACAACCTTGAAGAGACTCATATCTTCTAAGTCACTTTTTTTTAAAGGTCAAAACTGAGGCAAGGACTTGATGCTAATGTACTGCCCAGCTTGCATAGCCCACTCTCAATGTGTCTGTGATTCTGAGAAATGCTATATTCTTAAGCCATAAGCAAAATTTAATTGCTACTGATTTGCTGTGACGAAGAAGGATTGCCTAATTACAGTGCTAGATTTTCTTACTGTTGATTGCTCCTTGCACAATTTCAGTCTTTGTCATTCTTTTACCCACTCTTATCCAAGGATAATTCTGGCTGACTGATTTTGCCTTGAACATATTACAATATTTTTAAATATAAACAGTAAGGGAGGGCTCAAGCTAATGCATGAAATTGGCACCAGAGCAAGGGAAATAATTTTTCCAAAGCCTACCATTAACCGTCTTGTGGAATACAAATTGTTTGGAGGCTTACATAACAGCAATATGTTCAGCAGTATTAAGGGAGAAAGTCACATTAATATGAATGTTTCATGAAAAGATTAATTATAACAGCTCAGCGTTGAGATAACACTCAACTGGTTTCATAGAGTGAACAAAAAAGTGGCCAAAGACATTTAAATGAAATGTCAAAACATTGATAACACTTGATACTTCATATATAATTTATTATCCCACATATTGTTTCACTTTCATTATTCATTACTTCATTGCTGAATAGTCAAACACCTATATAAATATGTAAAACCTCCAAATGGATTTCTTTCTGTTTATGAAATTTTAATGCAATTTTACTTTATTCCATATGGCACCTGACCAGTCAATATCATATTTCCTTTTAATTAAAGTTTTGGGCTTTGTTCCCTCTGCAAAAATGTGATTTAAATATTTCTTTTTTTTATTAATTAAAGAAAAAAAAGAAATTAACACAGCATTTAGAAATCATTCCATTCTACATATGCAATCAGTAATCCTTAACATCATCACATAGATGCATGATCATCATTTCTTAGTATATTTGCATCGATTTAGGAAAAGAACTAGGAAAACAAGAAAAAGATATAGAATGTTAATATAGAGAAAAAAATAAAAGTAATAATAATAGTAAAAAAAAAAGAAAAGGAAAAAGAAAAAAAGGACAAACAAACAGACAGACAAAAAAGCCTATAGCTCAGATGCAGCTTCATTCAGTGTTTTAACATGATTACTTTACAATTAGGCATTATTGTGCTGTCCATTTTGAGTTTTTGTATCTAGTCCTGTTGCACAGTCTGTATCCCTTCAGCTCCAATTACCCATTATCTTACCCTGTTTCTAACTCCTGCTGGTCTCTGTTGCCAATGACATATTCCAAGTTTATTCTAGAATGTCAGTTCAAATCAGTGGGACCATACATTATTTGTCCTTTAGTTTTTGGCTAGATTCACTCAGCATAACGTTCCCTAGGTCCATCCATGTTATTACATGCTTCATAAGTTTATTCTGTCTTAAAGCTGCATAATATTCCATCATATGTATATACCACAGTTTGTTTAGCCACTCGTCTGTTGATGGTCATTTTGGCTGTTTCCATCTCTTTGCAATTGTAAATAACGCTGCTATAAACATTGGTGTGCCTATGTCCGTTTGTGTCTTTGCCCTTAAGTCTTTTGAGCAGATACCTAGCAATGGTACTGCTGGGTCATATGGCAATTCTATATTTGGCTTTTTGAGGAACCACCAAACTGCCTTCCACAGTGGTTGCACCATTTGACATTCCCACCAACAGTGGATAAGTGTGCCTCTTTCTCCGCATCCTCTCCAGCACTTGTCATTTTCTGTGTGTTGATAGTGGCCATTCTGGTGGGTGTGAGGTGATATCTCATTGTGGTTTGATTTGCATTTCTCTAATGGCCAGGGACATTGAGCATCTCTTCATGTGCCTTTTGGCCATTTGTATTTCCTCTTCTGAGAGGTGTCTGTTCAAGTCTTTTTCCCATTTTGTAATTGGGTTGGCTGTCTTTTTGTTGTTGAGTTGCACAATCTCTTTATAAATTCTGGATACTAGACCTTTATCTGATATGTCATTTCCAAATTGTCTCCCATTGTGTAGGCTGTCTTTCTACTTTCTTGATGAAGTTCTTTGATGCACAAAAGTGTTTAATTTTGAGGAGCTCCCATTTATTTATTTCCTTCTTCAGTGCTCTTGCTTTAGGTTTAAGATCCAAAAAACCGCCTCCAATTGTAAGTTTCATAAGATATCTCCCTACATTTTCCTCTAATTGTTTTATGGTCTTAGACCTAATGTTTAGATCTTTGATCCATTTTGAGTTAACTTTTGTATAGGGTGTGAGATATGGGTCTTCTTTCATTCTTTTGCATATGGATATCCAGTTCTCTAGGCACCATTTATTGAAGAGACTGCTCTGTCCCAGGTGAGTTGGCTTGACTGCCTTATCAAAGATCAAATGTCCATAGATGAGAGGGTCTATATCTGAGCACTCTATTCGATACCATTGGTCGATATATCTATCTTTATGCCAATACCATGCTGTTTTGACCACTGTGGCTTCATAACATGCCTTAAAGTGAGGCAGCGCGAGACCTCCAGCTTCGTTTTTTTTCCTCAAGATGTTTTTAGCAATTCGGGGCACGCTGCCCTTCCAGATAAATTTGCTTATTGGTTTTTCCATTTCTTAAAAATAAGTTGTCGGGATTTTGATTGGTATTGCATTGAATCTGTAAATCAATTTAGGTAGGATTGACATCTTAACTATATTTAGTCTTCCAATCCATGAACACGGTATGCCCTTCCATCTATTTAGGTCTTCTGTGATTTCTTTTAGCAGTTTTTTGTAGTTTTCTTTATATAGGTTTTTTGTCTCTTTAGTTAAATTTATTCCTAGGTATTTTATTCTTTTAGTTGCAATTGTAAATGGGATTCGTTTCTTGATTTCCCCCTCAGCTTGTTCATTACTAGTGTATAGAAAAGCTACAGATTTTTGAATGTTGATCTTGTAACCTGCTACTTTGATGTGCTCATTTATTAGCTCTAGTAGTTTTGCTGTGGATTTTTCCGGGTTTTCGACGTATAGTATCATATCGTCTGCAAATAGTGATAGTTTTACTTCTTCCTTTCCAATTTTGATGCCTTATATTTCTTTTTCTTGTCTAATTTCTCTGGCTAGGACCTCCAACACAATGTTGAATAATAGTGGTGATAATGGACATCCTTGTCTTGTTCCTGATCTTAGGGGGAAAGTTTTCAATTTTTCCCCATTGAGGATGATATTAGCTGTGGGTTTTTCATATATTCCCCCTATCATTTTAAGGAAGTTCCCTTGTATTCCTATCTTTTGAGGTGTTTTCAACAAGAAAGGATGTTGAATCTTGTCAAATGCCTTCTCTGCATCAATTGAGATGATCATGTGATTTTTCTGCTTTGATTTGTTGATATGCTGTACTACATTAATTGATTTTCTTATGTTGAACCATCCTTGCATACCTGGGATGAATCCTACTTGATCATGATGTATAATTCTTTTAATGTGTTGTTGGATACAATTTGCTAGAATTTTATTGAGGATTTTTGCATCTATATTCATTAGAGAGATTAGTCTATAGTTTTCCTTTTTTGTAATATCTTTGCCTGGTTTTGGTATGAGGGTGATGTTGGCTTCATAGAATGAATTAGGTAGTTTTCCCTCCACTTTGATTTTTTTGAAGAGTTTGAGGAGAGTTGGTACTAATTCTTTCTGGAATGTTTGATAGAATTCACATATGAAGCCATCTGGTCCTGGACTATTCTTTTTAGGAAGCTTTTGAATGACTGATTCAATTTCTTTACTTGTGATTGGTTTGTTGAGGTCATCTATTTCTTCTTGAGTCAAAGTTGGTTGTTCATGTCTTTCCAGGAACCCGTCCATTTCATCTAAATTGTTATACTTATTAGCATAAAGTTGTTCATAGTATCCTGTTATTACCTGCTTTATTTCTGTGGGGTCAGTGGTTATGTCTCCTCTTCCATTTCTGATCTTATTTATTTGCATCCTCTCTCTTGTTATTTTTGTCAATCTTGCTAAGGGCCCATCAATCTTATTGATTTTCTCATAGAACCAACTTCTGGTCTTATTGATTTTCTCTATTGTTTTCATGTTTTCAATTTCATTTATTTCTGCTCTAATCTTTGTTATTTCTTTCCTTTTGCTTGCTTTGGGATTAGTTTGCTGTTCTTTATCCAGTTCTTCCAAGTGGACAGTTAATTCCTTCATTTTTGCCTTTTCTTCTTTTCTGATATAGGCATTTAGGGCAATAAATTTCCCTCTTAGCACTGCCTTTGCTGCATCCCATAAGTTTTGATATGTTGTGTTTTCATTTTCATTCCCCTCGAGTAATTTACTAATTTCTCTTGCAATTTCTTCTTTGACCCACTCATTGTTTAAGAGTGTGTTGTTGAGCCTCCACATATTTGTGAATTTTCTGGCACTCCGCCTATTATTGATTTCCAACTTCATTCCTTTATGATCCGAGAAAGTGTCGTGGATGATTTCAATCTTTTTAAATTTGTTAAGACTTGCTTTGTGACCCAGCATATGGTCTATCTTTGAGAATGATCCATGAGCACTTGAGAAAAAGTGTATCCTGCTGCTGTCAGATGTAATGTCCTATAAATGTCTGTTAAGTCTAGCTCATTTAGAGTAATATTCAGATTCTCTATTTCTTTATTGATCTTCTGTTTAGATGTTTTGTCCATTGATGAGAGTGGTGAATTGAAGTCTCCAACTATTATGGTATATGTGTCTATTTCCCTTTTCAGTGTTTGCAGTGTATTCCTCACGTATTTAGGGGCATTCTGGTTCAGTGCATAAATATTTATGATTGTTGTGTCTTCTTGTTTAATTGTTCCTTTTATTAGTAGATAGTGTCCTTGCTTGTCTCTTTTAACTGTTTTACATTTGAAGTCTAATTTGTTGGATATTAGTATAGCCACTCCTGCTCTTTTCTGGTTGTTATTTGCATGAAATATCTTTTCCCAACCTTTCACTTTCAACCTATGTTTATCTTTGGGTCTAAGATGTGTTTCCTGTAGACAGCATATAGAAGGGTCCTGTTTTTTAATCCATTCTGCCAGTCTATGTCTTTTGATTGGGGAATTCAGTCTATTGACATTTAGTGTTATTACTATTTGGATAATATTTTCCTCTGCCATTTTGCCTTTTGTATTATATATATCATATCTGACTTTCCTTCTTTCTACATTCTTCTCCATACACCTCTCTTCTGTCTTTTCGTATCTGACTCTAGTGCTCCCTTTAGTATTTCTTGCAGAGCTGGTCTCTTGGTCACAAATTCTCTCAGTGACTTTTTGTCTGTAAATGTTTTAATTTCTCCTTCATTTTTGAAGGACAATTTTCCTGGATATGGAAGTCTTGGTTGGCAGTTTTACTCTTTTAGTAATTTAAATATATCATCCCACTGTCTTCTAGCTTCCATGGTTTCTGCTGAGAAATCTACACATAGTCTTATTGGGTTTCCCTTGTATGTGATGGATTGTTTTTCTCTTGCTGCTTTCAAGATCCTCTCTTTCTCTTTGACCTCTGACATTCTAACTAGTAAGTGTCTTGGAGGACGCCTATTTGTGTCTATTCTCTTTGGGGTGCGCTGCACTTCTTGGATCTGTAATTTTAGGTCTTTCATAAGAGTTGGGAAATTTTCAGTGATAATTTCTTCCATTAGTTTTTCTCCTCCTTTTCCCTTCTCTTCTCCTTCTGGAGAACACACAACACGTATATTTCTGCGCTTCATATTGTCCTTCAGTTCCCTGATCCCCTGCTCAAATTTTTCCATTCTTTTCCATATAGTTTCTGTTTCTGTTTGGAACTCAGACGTTCCATCCTCCAAATCACTAATTCTATCTTCTGTCTCTTTAAATCTATCATTGTAGGTATCCATTGTTTTTTCCATCTTTTCTACTTTGTCCTTCACTTCCATAAGTTCTGTGATTTGTTTTTTCAGTTTTTCTATTTCTTCTTTTTGTTCAGCCCATGTCTTCTTCATGTCCTCCCTCAATTTATCAGTTTGGTTTTTGAAGAGGTTTTCCATTTCTGTTCGTATATTCAGCATTGGTTGTCTTGGCTCCTGTATCTCATTTGAACTATTGGTTTGTTCCTTTTCCTTTGACTGGTCCATATTTTCAATTTTCTGAGAGTGATACGTTATCTTCTGCTGGCGTTTGGGCATTTAGTCAGATTTCCCTGGGTGTTGGACCCAACAGGTTGAAAGAGTTTTCTGTGAAATCTCTGGGTTCTGTTTTTCTTATCCTGCCCAGTAGGTGGCACTCATGGCACTGGTTTGTCTGTGGGTCCCACCAGTAAAAGGTGTTGTGGTTCCTTTAACTTTGGAAAACTCTCGCCGTCCGGATGGTTCGCCAGCCGAAGCGGCTTGGAAGAGTGCCAATCCAAATCTCCCAGCCGGCCCGGGGAACCTAATGTGGGGAGAGTCGCCGGCCGCCGCAGCCCGGGAGAGTGCCCGTCTGAATCTGCTAGCTGGCCCGGGGCGCCAAGCATGGCGGGAGGGTGCCAGCCACCGCAGTCTGGGGGAGTGCACCGTTCCCAGCCGGACCGGGAAGCCACGTGTTTGGAAGGGACCCCGGTCACCGTTCTCCGCGGCCTGGGGATCTCCATTCCAATTCTCCCAGTTGGTCCGGGGGGCCGCGCGTGGGGAGGCGCCAGCCACCACGGCTTGAGGGGACCGCCTGTCCAATTCTCCCAGCCGGCCTGGGAAGGAGGGAGGGAGGGTCTCTGGCCACCTGCCGCCCCGGCCCGGGGAAGCCTGCACCCCTGGCGATCTCACCAGAGCAGGTTCTCCCAGCCAGTCAGCCGTTCCAGAATGGGGTACGCTGTCTTCTTGATCTCTGTCGTGGCTCCGGGAGCTGTTCTGTATCGTTTCTGCTCTCCTAGTAGCTGTTCTGGAGGAGGAACTAAGACCCACATGTCTTACTAAGCCGCCATCTTCTCCGGAAGTCCTTAAATATTTCTTTTCATTCCTCTTATTTATTTCACTTTGGCAAAATGTGGACAAAAGACAATCCATATAGGTTTCAAAGTAAAACAACAGGATTGCAATTCAAATCAAGAAAAGCAGTAGAAATACATAAAATATATGAAAATGAACTACCAAAAATGATGGAAGACTCAGTTCATATCAAAATGACAAAAAAAGATTGCAAGAAAACTCTGCCAGTAAGAATACTTGTGTAAGGAAAATAAGATAGCTGTGTTATTTTTTATTTTTAAGTTACACAATATGATAGTTATAAGAAACATCAATGATATCAATTCAAATAACCAATTTCTATTATACAAATGTGGCATCAGAAATGGTTCTCAAATGTGGTGAGATTTCATGAAACCAAAATAGAAAACAGTAGAATCTTTCATACTGGAAATACACTACCATTTAGCACTGAAATCCTGTGTGTGTGCATTCAATTATATGCATTTTTACTTTAGTACACCTTTGCAGGTTTTTATATTCTAAAAATATGAAATTTTCTGAGTATACACAAAAGATGTGTTCCAAATCCAAGCCTATATAAAGGGTATGGAAGAAATTTTAAAAGTCAACACAACTGATTTTATGAGCCTTATGTCAATCTCATGAGCTGGCAGGAATTTAGTAATTTTCAAGACTATTTTTTTATTAAGAGTTTTGATCTTTTTGGAAAGCATAATATTATGTAGGAAAAAGTAAGATGATTGCATTATATTTATCTTTCAGAATATTGGCCATGTTATAATCTCCACACCCTACTAGTGCAACAGATGCATGCTCACAGACAGCAAATAAAAAGCTGACAAGTTCACAAAGATCGTTTTACAAGAAAACATTAATGTAACAATTTTGATACATATTTTTTTTAATATTTTAGTATTTTTCTCATGATGGGGTAAAACATTTGTTTAAAGCCCATATATTAATGAAAGTGTAAAAATTATAGCAATCATTCAGTTAAAGATTTATATTTAAATTCTGTGTCTTATGGATGTAATTGGTAAGTTATCAACTTCTGAATTCATTCTCAGAAGAGATATGGAAGACCTTTCTTTTTTCCTTGAATTAGTCGATAAATAAAAAGTATATGTAAAAGAGTAGAAGAAGAGGATATGGAACTGCTGTAATCCCAAAAATATCATAGCAGTCATTTCCTGCTCAATGCCAGCAATTTGTTTCTGAGATATCACACTTTCAACATAAAGATGTCAACTGGAATTCCTTCTCTTAATAGTGAGTTTACATGTCAACTCCAATCCCCAACTGATTTCCCAAAAGCATAACTACAATAGCAAAACACATTCACATATACAGAAAAATTTTTCCTGCATGTGTGTGTAAAATAGTTTATCGTGGTGGACAGTGGTGGTGCAGTGGCAGAGTTCTCACCTGCCATGCCAGAGATCCGGGTTCAATTCCCAATGCCTGCCTATGCCAGAAAAAAAAAAAAAAAAAGATTATTATGTTGGATGTAAAATGCTTAAAACATGGTTTTCTGTGTACCAAAGGATTAATATTTTGTTAATGATTGCTTTGTATGTACAAAATATTATTTATTTTTCTTTTTGCTTTCTTTCTCAAATTACTATGCAATACTGTGATAATTTGAAGGCTTATGAACCCAAAAAAGATCATGTTCTCAAAGCTAATACATTCCTGTGGATGTAAACATATATGGATGTGGATCCATTGTAAGTAGTGTCTCTTGGTGAGCAGGATCTTAAGTTGAGATGTGACCCACCTTGAATGTGGTCCTAAATCCTCTTACTGGAGTCCTTTATAAGAGATGAAATTCAGAGTCACACAGAGAAGTTGAGAGAAAGGCCAGAATAGCTAAGGGAATAAACTCAGAGAAGTGAGAGAAAAGGACAAAGGAAAACAGAGAGAAATCACAGAAACTTAGAGGACGACACTGAAGCCAGAAGCAAGACACAAGGAAACGGGAGAGAAGGGAAATATCAGCAGGCATCAGCATAGGCCTGGTCATGTGACAGAGATGCTAAGGATAACCGGTAGCCAGGTTTGGTCTTTGCGGAAAGACCATCACCTGTTGATGCCTTGAGCTGGACATTTTCCCATGAACTACAAACTTGTACACTAATGAAATCCCATTTTAAAAGCTAACCTGTTTATGAGTTGCTAATATCAAACATGTTGGAACAACTTTTTAAATGGATATGGGAGGATTCTGGAAGAATTGTGAAAGCTTGATAGAGAAAGCTTAGATTGCTTTGGAAAGACTGTTGGTAGAAATATGGATTCTAAAGTTTTTTCTGTTGCAGATAGGAAGAAGAGCAATGCTTGTTTTGAAGTAGAAGAAAGTTTATAAAAGTTGATTTCTGGTTCTGTATGGAAGGTAGAATTTGAATGTGATGATCTGGGACACTTGGTTGGGGGCATTTCAAAGCTAAATGGGGAGGATGCAGCCTGGTTTCTCTCCGCAGCTTATAGCAAAATGCGATAAGGAAGGAATTGGTAAAGGACTGAACTTTTGGGTACAAAAAAATTAGAAATTGATGGTCCAGAAAATTCTGGGCTTCCAGAAGTGAGACCCCAGAGAATAGTGCCCTGCATGGTGATTTAACCAAACATGGAAACAGTAACTAGTGCTCCAGTCAGGACTGGAAGGGACAGAAAAATGGACAGATGGAAGAAAGAATGGTCTCAGAGGCAAAACCATGGAGGCTAAGGCCTGAAGCCAAGACACCTCAGGCATGAGAATGGATCCACCTACGCCTGTGGAGGGAGTGAGTTTGCCCTGGAGGAAGAGGGCAGGACTTCCGCTCAATGTTTAGAAAGAGTTCTGGTGCCTCAGGCCTCATAGAGGGTGGAGCAAATACCCTGGTGGATTGGGTGGAGCCTAATTGCTACCCCCATTGATCTGAAGGTGTTTAGCATGTGCCCTGGAGATGGCAGGGAATCTGGGGGACATCCAGATGCTTGAGGAGGGTGGAAGCAAGAAAAAATGTCTCCCCAGTGTTCTCCGATTTTGCAACCCTCATCCCAGTATTTGGTGAGAACTGGGCCACTGGGTAAGCCCTTAAAGTGGGTGGGACTGCTGTTTTCTAAAGCCCCTAGGATGAATGATGCTCAGACTTTGAAATCTAATGGAGTTTTCCCTGCAGGTTTTCAGAATTGTTTAGGTCCAGTGGCCCCTGTTTTCCTCCCAATTTATTCCTGTGGCAGTGGGATCATTTATCCTATGGCTGATCCTTTGTCTAGTAGAAGCACATAACTTGCTCTAAGTTCACAAGTCCATTTCCAGATGACAATTTTGCCTTAAGACAGACCATGTCTGTAACTGACTTTGATGAGATTTTGTACTTTTTTATTAGTTGGTATTGTATTTGTAGTGTTACGGAAATGGTTTAAGGATTTTGTTATGCTGTGATGAAACAAATGTATTTGTATATGGAAAGATTTAGTGTGTGGTATGCAGGACAGATGAGCATCGTTAGGTGAAAAATATGTCTGTTATTGTTTTCTAATCAGAGATTTAGTATGGCTTAAAATGATGTGCATAGTTGCCAAGTTGACAAGGGTGGACATGTGATAGTTAGGTACCAACTTTGCCAGGTGATGGTGCCCAGTTTTTCTTTTGCTGTGGACTTAAATCATCAGCATGTGAAATTCATCCATGGCTGATTTCATCTGCAGTTCACTAAGGGGTGTGCCTTCAGCAGTGAGTGAGGCTTAAAAGGAGAGGTCAGAAGAGAGCTCAGCAGCTCAGACCCAGACATTTGGAAATGCAAAGCCATTGGAACCCTGAAGCCAAGAGGAAATGCCAGTAGATGTTGCTGTGTTCCTTCCTATGTGACAAAGAAACTCAGATGAAAGCCAGAGACCTTTTTATCTGAGGAACTGTAACTTTGTAACTAAATAAATCCCCTTTTAAAAGCCAGTCCATCTCTGATGTGTTGTATTCTGGCAGTTTTAGCAAACTAAAACAGATCCATAGAATGGATTTCATTACATTAAATATTATTGGGTCTTAACTGCAATATAATAGCATTTATAATATAATTCTTGTGTACATAATGATCCTTAATGTATAAAAGTCCCAACTTTAAAATGTTTCAGATCAAAATATTAGGTGATTACATGTAATAAGAATTTTTTTAATTAAAAAATGTTCATATTTCACAAGTCTACTTGTAATAATTAAATTAAATTAAAGTAAGTGGAAAGATTAATTTATGTTACCTTATAAATATTTTTAAAGATTTTCCTAAATAATCAAGAAGATATTTTGTTTTTTTAACATATGTAGTTCAATTATTTTTACTTTAAAATAACTCTGGTTGACACAAAACAAAATTCTTACATTGAGAAATACTCTTATTTCAGAGGGCTGAAAAAGAGAGGGAACACTAATTTGCAAACTAATAACACTGACAAAATGAATAGCATAATTTGAACTGCTAAATGTTAAGATTTTAAGTCAGTCAAAAGGATGATAAAAGGACAAGGAGACATTATTTGAAACCAAAAATTTTCAAGCATGAAATGACTTGTCAAGTCATTGATATAATACTTCAAATGAAATAATTTGTCAATCATTGAAAAATTAGAGTATATTTATAATGCTCAAGAAAATAGATGCGTGTATTAACAATTTTTTCCAATTTATGTAGGGCATAATGAAACATGAACAATTTAGTACTAAAATTGAACTTACTAAGCTTTTTCTTAGTGTGAAGTCCATGGTTGTCTAGAGATTTGCATCAAAAGATAAAAATGATGAGAGGATTATGCACAGATTCAAAATTTTAATCATGCCATCTGTAGGTGGTCTCAATAATGAGATATTCATTGCCTAAAGGAAAAGAACATTGGCAGGCTGGTTTTCTTGCAAAATTAGAGAAAACAGTACTTCTAAGAACTCTTTCTGCCATCATAAAATTATCTTTTGTTATTTCTCTCAAAATTTGCTCTTTTTACACAAGAAAATAAACACTTAGAAATTAAAATGGATTATTTGCAAGCCACTTACACATTTTATGATTAAATCTATAAAAGTGTATCTGAAATTTTACAGATTACACAGCTCTCTGTCCCTAAATTTAAGCTTGATTTACTGTGACTTTATTATTAGATCTGTTTTAAAATATGCATAGAGGACATGGCAGCCCCAGAGTACATACTCGCCTTCAATTTCCTCCTGAGTTACTCAGTTAACAAAATGACCATAATAGACTGATCATAAGATACTGAGGTCTAATGCCCTGAGAAATATGTTTAGTTACGGATTATAATTCGGGGGGATGTAGTGAAGACAAAGAAGGCAGCATCCGGTAAAATATATTGTCTATCTTGGATTTCTTGTGACAAAGATCCTCTACACATTTAAAGTAAATCTATTCTCTGAAGAAAAGTATAGAGTGAGAGTGATTTAAACCACCCAAATGATCCCGAGTTTGCAAGATGAAATATTTATTAATAATAATAATATAGGTTACCACAGATCAATGATACTCCCAGAGCACTTATTAAAATAAAATCCAAAACCCTTTGGAGAAACATTTACAGAACTCAGGCTACACAAAACCTTGTTCAATATAAGCATATATTACATTGACTATAACTGTTTTGTTTAAAGCATGAATAGTAGCAATGGTTATATTTGAAATAATGACAAAAATTTCACAAAGGATGAAAGGGAAGAATTAGAAATATTTTATTATAAAGCACCATTACCAAACATGAAGCAATATAGTATTATTTGAAAGTGAACTTAAATTAGTTGAAACTGTATAGTGTGGGATTAAGGTAACTGCTAATTTTTAAAAAATATATATAATTGATATATTAAAAAGGAGATAAAATTGAGATCATATCAAATGTTCAACTAAATGCAGAGATAACAGAAAAAGAAGTATCTGGCAATGAATAGAAATCAGTTACAAATATGGTTCATATTAATCCAACTATATCAATAATTAATTTAAAAGTGAATGACCCAAATATACCAAATAAAACAGAGATTTCAAAGCATATTAAAACACACATGCAAACAAACAAGACAAAACTATACCAAGGTCGATAAGAAACACACTTTAGATATAAATATTAGTTAGATTAAAAGCAAAGAGATAGGCTTCCTTTCCCAGAAAGATGGAGTGACATAATTTTCTCTATTTATCCCCTTACACACAAGTAAACCTCCTGGGCATTATCAAAAAGGCAACCAAACATAAAACTCTAGAATGTGTAGGTAATACCTCAAACTAGCTGGGGACCCTGTAGCCCAAGGAACAACATGGTGGTGAGGTCTCTGGGTTTTACTTTTACTTCAGACATTCCAGACTTGGAGCCTGTAAATCAGCAATACAGGAATGCCAATGAGCATCCCTCTACTCCCCCACCCCCCCAAAATTCTGTTCTCTATTTACAGATGCAGGAAAGGGCAACATAGCAAGACAGGTAACTGTTATATAATAATTGCTCTACTCCATTAAAATACCACAGAAAAGCAGACACTGTCACCTCTACTCATGTCAGAAAATACTGATTGGGAAGCTTTTTTAGTTTGCTCATGCTTTCAGAATGCAATATACAGAAATAGATTGGCTTTTACAAAGGGGTTTTATTAGGTTACAAATCCACAGTTCTAAATCATGAAAATGTCTAAATTAAGGCATCAATAAGAGGACACCTTCATTCAAGGAAGGTTGATCATATTCGGGCCTTCTCAGTCACTTCGGAAGGCTCATGGTGATATCTGCTATCCTTCTTTCCTGGGTTGGTTTCCAAAATGGCTCTCTCAGCTCCTCTGGGTCCTTCTGGCCCCTCTTGGGAACATCTGTGTGTCTCTCTTAGCTTCTTTGGGGCAAACTCTGGATTTCTTCTTTTAGTTTAGTATTTCCTGGGACATTTTCTGTCTCCAAGCATCTATCATCTCTCTCCTGCTCTGTCAGTTCTGAGCTCTCTATGTTTTTTGCATTTTGTTCTCTTCATCAAGGACTCCAGTGAAAGGATTACAACCCACCTTGAATTGGGTGGGTCCCATTTCCATGGAAACCACCTAACCTAAAGTTCCCATGCATCAATAGGTCTGCCCCCACAAGATTGGTTTAGATTTTGTGTAGATAAAAACAAGATTAGTTTAGAAAGGGCCAAAACAATCCAAGGATAGCCTTTTCAATCAAATGGTGCTGGAGAAATGAAACATTCAATTCAGAGAAAATAAACCTCAATCTAAACTTCACATTTTATAGAAAAATTGGCTCAAAATGGATCAGGGACTTACTGTAAGTCCATAAAACAATGAATGAAGAAAAATATAAGAAAATATTTGGGATCTAACGCTATGAAGAGTGTTTTTAGATGACACCAAAAGTACAGTCCATTAAAGGAAAATTGATAAACTGGATTTCATCACAATTCAAACAAACAAATGAAAATTCTATGAAGAGCTTTATACAGATTGGAAGAAAATATTTACAAACTACATATTGTTCAAAGTATTAGTTTCTAGGATACATAAAAAAAGCTATCAAAACTCAGTAAAAAAGGAATTAATCCAACTAAACCACTGGCAAAAGAAATTACATATTTAACAGAAGATACATTGATATTAAATAAGCCCATGAAAAGAAGTTCAACCTCACTAACTGTTAGGAGAAAGGCAATTAACCACAAGGTTATAGCAATATGCTTCTGTCAGAATGGATAAAATGTAAAATACTCACTATACCAAATGCTGAGGAGGAGCTGAGAACCTGGAAAAACATATATTGTTGTGTGAATGTAAAATGGTACAGCCACTCTGGAGAACATTTTCGAAAGCATGCAAGTAACATGGCATCCAGAAATTGCACTCCTGGACAATTACCACCTAGAAATGAATGCTTATGTTCTTAGAGGCACTGGTACACAATGTTTATAGCGGTCTTAGTTTTAATAGCCAAGAACTGATGACAACTCAGCTATCTTTTTATGGGTGAACAGTTACACAAACTGTAACATCCATATTTTGGAATACTACTCAGCAAGAAAATAAACAAACTCCTGATACCTGAAAAAGTCTGGATGAATGTTAAGAAAATTATGTTGAAAAATGCCCATCTCAAAAGATTGCCTACTATATGATTCCATTTATATAACAGTCTTGAATGGCAATTTTATATAAATGGAGAAGTTGTCCAGAATTAAGGAAGAGTGAAGGCAGAAGAAAAAGGACAACATAAGGGTTACTCATGGGAATAAATCTGTTCTGTAATTTGATTGATCTACTTCAATATCCTAGTTGCATTATTGCACTACAATTTTGTAATATCTTGCCATTGGGAGAAACTTAGGGAAAAGGGCAGACAGTATCTCTCTGTAGTATTTCTTATGACTGCATGTAAATCTTGAATTATTTCAAAATAAAAACATTTAAAAATAAAAGATCAATTTGGCTGAGAAATATATACCATGCTATGTGTAATCAAAAGGAAGCTGCATTCACTACATGGATTTCAGAACAGGCAGAATTCAGAACAAGAGCCATTATCAGAGATAAAGGAGAGCACTAAATAATAGAAAAATAAATGGGCCAATTCTCCAAGGACGTATAACTCTGTGTATGTACGTACCTAACATCACAGTATCAAAACATATGAGGCAAAAATCGACAGAACAGAAAGAAGAAAGGAAAACTCAATATTATAGTTGAATATTTCAATCCCTCTACCTTTTCAGTAACCAATATATCCAGGAAGCAGAAAATAAGTAAGGATGTAGTTAACCTGAATGCATAAACAATCAATTTGATCTGATTAGTATTCATAGAATATTCCATTCTAAAACAGCAGAATACATATTCTTCTCAATCTCAATTCAAGCATTAACTATGATAGACCACAATCTGAGCTAAAAGATGCCTCTCAAATTTAAAAATGATATAAATCAGAGTATCCCCATAAAAATGGAATTAAATGAGAAATCAAAAATAAGATAGATGAAATATCCCCAACTATGTGGAAAAGCACAATACACTTCTTTATAAACCAGGAGTCAAAGAAGAAATCTGAAGAAAAATTTAAATGAAAATAAGAATACAACATATCAAAATTTGTTAAGCTAAAGCTGTGCTTAAAAGAAAATTTATAGCATTAACAGCTACATATGAAAAGAAGGATGTAAAACCAATGATCTAACATTTTTATAATACATACGAAGAATTATTCCCTAAGACAAAGTGAGGTTTATATGAGGGAATGAAAGCTGGCTCAACATTTGAAAATCAAACAGTATAACCCACCTTATCAAAATGCTAAATAAATCTTACCATCACATTAAGTGGTGCATAAAAACTATAATTTATTTTTTCTTTTTCAAGTTTTTCAATCAACTGACAAAATCCGATACCTGTTTTAGTAAAAAATGTCCACAAACTAGGAATAGAGGGAAATTCCTTAATGTGATAAATCACATCTTAAAAAACCTACAAGTAGCATCATACTTAGTGATGACAGACTGCACAGAGCCCCCCATGACTGGGAACAAAGCAAAGAAGTTCTCTCTTACCACTCTTATATATTATCGTACTGCAAATCCTGCCTAGTAAGACTGGAAAAAGAAATATAAGGTACACAAATTGGAACTGAAAAAAATCCACAATTTTCTGTATTCACAAATGATATGATTGCATATGTAGAATATCAAAAAGAATAAAGAGGGGAAATAAACCTGAAATTATTAAACATATATAGCAAGATTATACAATAAAGTAAATTCGCAGAAATAAATTGATTACCAATATACTGGAAAGGAACAACTGGAATTTGAAATTAAATATGTCACCATTTATAGTGACACCAAAAAAAGAGAAATACTTAAGGGTAAATATAACAAAATATGCTCTGTTATAAATATATAATATTTACATAATTTATTATAATATATATGTGAATAAGTGCAAAATAGTGAAAAGAATCAAGACCTAACTACATTGAAAATTTTATAAATTGATGGTTTGAGGACTCATTAACGTTAAGATGTCAGTTCTACCCAAATTGATCTATAGATTCAATGAAATATCAATCAAACTCAGGCAGGGTCTTTTGTGGATTTGTACACACTAATTATACAATTTATATTGTAAAGGCAAAAACCTAGAATAACCATCAAAATACTAAAGAAGAAAGCCAAATTTTTAACACTCACACTATGCAATATCAAGACATTATAAAGCTACAGTAATATAGTAATCAAGACACCATGAAATTGGCAAAATTATAGACAGAGCAACAGAACATGTGTCCAGAAATAGAACCACAAAATTCACTCAACTCATCTTTCACAAAGGAGCAAAGGAAATTCAATGGAGAAAAGGCAGTCATTTCACTAATGGGGCTGGAACTATTAGAATATGGAGAAATAATTGAAACCGGAAGAAGACTGTGCTGGTTTGAAATGATTTACGTACCCTAGAAAGTCATGTTTTAATCTTAATCTCACTTTATAAGGCAGTCATTTATTCTAATTCCTATTCAGTACAATATGTTTGAAATTTTAATTAGATTATCTCCCTGGAGATGTGACTCAATCAAGAGTGGTTATTAAACTGGATTAGGTAAAGACATGTCTCCACCCATTCCAGGTGGGTCTTGATTACTTTACTGGAATCCTATAAAAGAGGAAACATTTTGGAGAAAGCTGGAGATTCAGAGAGAGGAAAGAATGACAGAGTCATGAGAAAGCCACAACAGAGAATGCTGCAGAACCATGAGGCAGACAGTCCGCCAGCCAGCAAGTTCTGGAGATGAAGGAGGGAAGTGCCCCCCGGGGAAGCTGGAGAGGATGCTAACAGATGATGCCGTGTTCGCCATGTGCGCTTCCAGCTGAGAGAGGAACCCTGACCGTGTTCACCATGTGCCTTTCCACTTGAGAGAGAAACCCTGAACTTCATCGGCATTTTTAAATCAAGGTATCTTTCCCTGAGTGCCTTAGATTGGACATTTCTATAGACTTGTTTTAATTGGGACATTTTCTCTGCCTTAGAACTGTAAACTTACAACTTATTAAATTCCCCTCTTTAAAAGACATTCTGTTTCTGGTATATTGCATTCCGGCAGCTAGCAAACTAGAACAAAGACCTTACACAAAAACTATCCTGAAATGGATCATATATCTAAATGAATGGATGTAGAACTATAAGATTTCTAAAAGAAATCATTGGAAAAATAAACATGACCCTGGGTTCAATGGTGAGGTTTTAAATAAGACACCAAATATAAGTAATGAAATGAAAATTGTTTGACTTTACTAAAATTAAAACTTTTGCTAAGATGATGTTAAAAGAAAGAAAAAACAAACCACAGATTGGGTGAAAATATTTTTGAAACATGCATTTGATAAAAGACTAATATCCAATATTTACAAAGAGCTATTAAAACTCAACAATGTGAAACAAAAATCGGGAAAAAAGATCTGTCACATTAAAAAATAGACAAAAGATTTGAAGCGATACCTCACCAAAGAAAATATCACATGAAAACATGCTGAACATCAATTTTCTTTAGGAATTTGAAAATCAAAACGATGAGATTTCAATAGATTCCTATGTCTGGAATTGGAATATCTAACAATTCCATTTGATGGTGCAGATCTAGAGCAACAGGAATTTTCATTCATTGCTGGAGGGAATGCAAAATAACACAGCCACTTTTGAAGGCAGTTTGGCTGTTTCTTGCGAACTAATATAAAATCCAGCAATTGTATTTCTAGGTATTTACCCAAATGATGAGAACATTTATGCCCACTGAAAATCTTGTATGTGAAAGTTTATAGTAGTTTATTCATAATCACCAAAACCTGGAAGCAAAAATGGTATCCTTTTATAGGTTAGTGAATAATATTCCACATAATAGATTGAAATATATGTAGACTCTTGTTGGAGATATTTCTGTCCAACCAAAATATATTCACAGCCAGGTGAAAGAATCAGATGTGTATTGAGCAGTGTAAAATTTTGAACTTTACTAATAAATTCTGGAGCATTCTCTTGATCCAAGAATCAAGTTTAATAGGCATGGCTAAATACTTTCATAGACACTACATAATTTTTCTCCTGGCCTTTGAGAAATTATAACAAAATTTGAATTGTCTTAGTATGTAGCGTGTTCACCATGCTCAAAAGCACTTGCAGTAAGGAAATAGGGAAAATGTTATAATTAGTTCAAGCATCTTAAAATGTATGACACACGACTTAACATAAATTGTTGCTGTGACATCACATCTTCAGAAATTTAAAAAAAAATAGGCTGTTACTTATTTAAACAATATTTGTGATAGAAAAGAGAGGAGCAGACCACCATTCCCTGTTTCCTTAACCCATGAGAATTATAAGTTTTTAAAAAGTATGTGATTATAAATGTTTTCTAAAAATCCAAACATTTGAACAAGCACGGAGGGCCTCCTGACACTCAAAGAAATGAAAGAAATTCTTGTAATTAGACATAGTTAATAAGAGGGATACCGTTTGACAGCCATCATGATAGAGGATATCAGTCATAAGCCAAAAACTTTCAAAAAGGATATTTGAAAGGAGTCCTTTAACATATATTTGAAGGAGTAACAGTGTTTACCAAACAACATCTTAACAATCAATTATTTTTTGCAACCTTATTTTTCTCTAACTGAAAATATGCAATGATGTCTTATTTTGAATGGCAAATTTATTCATCAGAGTAAATGGAGAAAACAAGCAGGAATGTTTTATTCTTGAGATTCATCATTGAATAAGATACTAAGAAAGCCACTTATTCTTGTCAAAGTAACATCCCACCTTTGTAGGTGAAAAAGACTATAAACTCTTACAGATCTTATTATATTCAACTGGAAATAAGTTCAAAGTGCCCAGATGAGATATCAATATTAAAAATAACAATCTCCAAATCCTCAGAGGAAGTTTGGCCAAATAGCCAAAGGGTTCCTCTGTTAAATTTCCACTCCAAGATTACTGCTTCTAAATAAATTGGTGACAATATTCATTCTTGGTTGTGTTTTCAGTTAAAAGACATAAAGGTAATTTTGTTTATGTGAGCTTTGCTTCAAGACCAAAAGCCCTTTAGAGAATCTACATAGAGACTGAGAGTTAGGCATTTTTACTATCAATTGGAAAATTGAGAAATGTAAATACTAGAAGGAATTATATTAGTAATAATGCTATCTTAAATTACTTTTCTGCCTTCATATTATTTAATTTAGGCTTACTTAGATTCATATATTGATCACGATCCTACTTGGTCCTACAAAATTCTTCAGATTTACTAGTATTTTCTTTTCAGATAATTGGAGATCGAAAAAAGCATGAGAACTACCAAAAATGGATTATTTTACTTTCTCATCTCTCATTTTATCACAGATTTCATGACATATTGAATGATCATGTGAATTTTATTATATTGCTGTATATTAATAAATATTCTAGAGCTAGCTCATTTTCATTGGGTCTTGAAGTATTGTAAACAGTTACGGTATACACTTACAACCAAAGAGGAAACCTAACTAAGAGGAAGACTTATCTTAATTTTACAGGTGATAAAACTGGGACACATGGAATTTAAACAACTTGCCTAGGTTAGACAGCTAGTAAGAAGCGGAGGAGTTGAGGTATGGACTCTACTTGCACTTTCTGCCACTGTGTTGTAATGAATGTTAAATAAACCCACCAGGATTTAGCCTTACCAAGTGATAAGTTTCCTTGATAATTATATATAAAATGAATGAAAGCTAAGATGAGAAAAGAAACACATCTTATTTTTTTGCAATTAAAGATATATCCTTTATTAAAATCATGAATTCAATTCCAGCACAATGATTTATTTTAAGAAATAAACATTAATTCAAACATTTTTATAGTTTTTGATTTATTAGAATATTTACTTCTGCATGGTTGATCATACTTGGATTTCAGCTTAAGAACCTCCAATTACAGAAATATTTTCACTATTTTATTTTAATAAGTTTACATTAGATGTTCAGCATATATACCAATTAAGTAAATTTAAGCTGGAGAAATTATGAAAATATATTACTACATTTAATTTAGCTTTGCTCATTTTACTATGACACCTTAAATTAAACATATTAAATGAAATTTCAGCGTGTTTATTCATTATCATAAATTAGTTAACTTGCTAAGATATACAACAATATTATAAGAATGTATTTTTCTTAACATAAATCAAGTTTAGATCCATATCTCTATTCAATCCTGACAAAACCTCAATGAAACACGTTAAATGAACAGATGAAATAGTTCGCCTACAGAATACAACATTATAACATTATTTCACGTATTAATAAGATGGTTTTGCTTTCTGGCATAAAACTTATTTTGTGGGTATATGGCTGTGAAACAATAGATTATATTCCTCCCGCCAGTAGAATCACAAAATGGAAACAAGTTACATTAAGTCAAATTTTAATTTTCAGGTGTGTAGGAAAAAATATTAATCTCTCCTTTGATGAAATTATGACCTTTTTATTTCTCACATTAATGACACATTCTGTGAGTGAGTCAATGCCCTTCGGAAATCATATTTGATCTCTAAACATCTTAATCTGTACATTAAGGAAAATATTAATAACATATAATCTAAATTGCATTTTACGACCCTTTCATAAGTTTAATTTTCGAGCATGCTAAATTAAAACAAAAGGCCCTTAGATTTTATATATGTAACTCTACTTGCATAAATTTCACTGTGAAGGGAATTATCGAAGCATTTTGAATTTTTAGGGCAACCCTAAGCCATAATTATGATTGAATATTAGTTTTTGCAATGACATTTAAATACCTGCCAATCACTTAAGAGATCTGCTAGACCTGCTTAAGGTTTTTCTAAGCTTAGTAACTAATTCCATGTTACATACAAAGAGAAGACATTTTGGGATAGTGTTGATACACACTGAACTTTCTAGGACTTACAACACCAAACAGTTTGAGGGAAGAATGTTCTACTTTACTACAGAGTACATAGTAGGAATCATTAAATATTTATGAAATTGGCTGATTAAGATATAGGGAAAAGCAACACTGAAGTCCTTGTCAGTAGACTAAATTATATGGGTCTACAAGAGCCAAATATGCACAAAATGTATTAAAGAACATACCATATATTCTTAAACCAATAAATTAACTTTTTAATCCCATATTGGAAATTGAGAAATCTGAAAGGAGGCATATACCTTATTCAAATTGTGGTTTCTAGAAGTTACTGTGGAGTGAATGGCAATATGTTAAGTTTTGGGCACACAGACTTGGACACAACATAAACTTACAGCAAATGACCGCTTTATTGCTTTATTACTCACATGACTCAAAGGTCCAAAAGAGCATTGTGACCAGTCTCCCAGGGAGGCCAAATTGCTCGGGATGGGATTGGGGGATGTCACCTCCTCACACCCCACTTCATGTCAGGAAAGGTTGACAAATCTGGGTTGCCAAGGATAGGGTATTCATTAAGACCCAGGGTTTCCCTCCATGATACCAGGTAAGGCTGTTTGATCCCAGTTAATGGGTTCAAGACAAGGTCAGTTCCTTTCATTAGATGTGACATCTCCCTCAGGGTTGTGGGCTAGAAACAGACTGAAACATGGTTGCTCAATGGAAAAGGAGTGTAGATAAGGGCTGGGAGAAGGCTGCTGAGCATGGATCCCTAACTTCTTTAAAAGACAGGAGGATTCTCTTAAAGGCATGAATAGGAGCTGAGATTCCTGTAAATTTTCACTTGCTCCTGTTTCAGCCAAGTCAGTAAAAACAGAGAATTCCTGTGAGAAATTGTGTGAAGTGGAGGGCAATACAGTTCTCTTTCTCTTTCATTCTCTTCAAGAACCTGAACCAACTTAAGAGAAAGTCAGAACGGCAGACACCGACTGGAGCAATGAGAGAGGACGGACGTACCATCTCCCCTCTTACGTAGACCTGAGTTTCAATATTGCTTGTCAGGCCTGAGACGTGGAAGACTGATTAGAAACTTTAAATCAGGTGCAAGTTTACAGATTTAATTTATACTAGACTATTTTTACAAACTAGAAGTGATCAAGTGGCCTTCTTCAAGTTAACTTGGCCAAAATGAGAGATTATAAATTTGCGGTACATCAATTTCTGCCTTTTTAATTTGAAAGAAAAAAATATATATTATCTTCATTAGTCAAAAATATTTCAAGCAAAAAGTCGAACAGGTTTAGACATTTTTGAGACTTCAGCACATAAATACTAAATATATTGTGTATGAAATAAAGTGCTTGTCCGTCGCAGCTCACCCCTGACACATATAAATATTGTGGTGATCAGGGAGATCGTCGCGAGTCTGCTGATTTGACAGAAAACTGCTCGTTAATCTTCCTGAAAAGGGACTTGATCTGAACCACACATTAAAATTCTCCACGACATAAGTGTGCTTAAAGAAGTAATCATTTCAAAACAAAACACTTGAAGAATCAACTCCTTTATATAAAAAAATCATAATCAACGTACTCTTGTCAAATACTCTCAACAATTAAGTGTAACCTCAAATTTATAAATTAAGTGTTATTTTGCTCTTTATTTTTTTCATGCAAGAATTACATGGGGATAGAGAAAAATATCTTAAAGGAGCTTCCTTGATAATGCAGTGCAACTTTCACTCTGGCAAAGAACAAAGAGGGATTATATATTTCTTGTCAGTCTTAGAAGCGGTGACGGCTGTCTAACGTGTTGATCGGTAAGCAATGTGACAAGAATGAAAACGCCAGACAAGCTCTGTTGGCCCATAGAACCCAGTCGATGTCCCACTTGAAAATGCTGATCTGCTTCTTCCATCACAACCACACTATTTGCAGGTAAATTATTATATATATTTTTTAGTTTTTCTTAGTTATAAAAAATGTTTTGGTCTGTTACATCTTATGACAAATGGCGATGAGCCAATAAAATGGAATCAATTGGTCCTCCTCATTCCTAGACTGCAAAGATATTTTCATCATCTCTGTGCCATCTGGATAGCACCTTATTTATCTGTAATATTCCAGCTAGTGAAGGCTCTATAAGAACATGATTGTTCACCTTGATATGTACATGTATATGTAGATTTGGTGATATACATTCCATAATCCAAACACAGATCTGTTCTAAAATTATTTCTACCCAAGAAATATAAAGCAAGAATTTAATAAACTTCTATACCAGATATTCAACCTGACCAAACACCAGATTTTAAGGCTTCAGGCATAGGGAACACCAGCAACACTTGTTCTAATGACAGTAAGTCCAGATCATTAGGAATCATCCATTCAAGGACAAGCACTGGATCTACAATTGGCAGAAATCAGTATATGTGAGTCTGACTTATTTTCATACTCAGACTTAGTTTAAACACAGAAGCCTTCAATGTGTGCTGATATGCCACCTTCCTATCATCATCACCTTCTATCTAACTGTTTCCGACAATGTCACCATTTGGAGACTGGGGATAAATGATTCAGAATGCTGTATCAGCTACAAGTTGCATAGCCCCCAATAAAACTTGATGGCCTCATAGAGAGATATGTTTTGTAATTCTGCTCCTTTGAAGAAGAGGTCTATTGCCTTTTGTTCCCAGCAGTTCTTGCTTTCCTTTGGAATTTACGGTTTCTGTAAAGATGCTTCTCTGCAGACTGGAGATTTCAAATTCATAGAACCTACAACAAGAGCAAACGTGAACATCTGCCGAGTTCAGAACACCTGGAACTGTAGTGCAAATATATCTTGCAGTGTTTAGGAGACTCTTAGTGCCAGGGCAAGGAGAAGTTACTGAGATCCAAGGGGTCTCCTGCTGCATTTGTGCAGCAGGGAGCTTAACGGGATTCGGTGGAAGAAGCTACCTGGCATCTAGCAGATCCCACCCAGCAATCAACAGTGGCCTTATGGCTCAGAGAGGCAAAGTCAGCGAGGCGGGGCCAATGCATCTCTATTTCTGGCCACTCAGATCTGCTCCACATAAAATGAACTTTCAATAACTATGATGAAACTCCTTTTTCCTAAGATCCTGCCACAGAGAGTAAAGGAGGAGCCAAAAGTAACGTCGGAAGAAAAAATATATATATGCTATTTTATCTTCTTGAGTTTAGTCTATTTAAATAAGCTCATTTCAGTAGTAGCAATAGAAATACTTATTATTTCAGAATGTGTAATAGACTATTTTATCAACTTTCAAAACAGTTTAGGCTCAAAAGCTCTGATTTCCTGCCATTGCCTCTCTGTGCATTAGCTATAGGCGCTGGAAGATGCCTCAGGCCTTATGCACCTCAGATTCCTCATCTATAAAATCAGAATAATAATGCTCACTTCACAGGATTGCTTTTAGAATTAAATTAAACAAGATAACATCACTCCTCAATAAACATCAAGTACTACTGTTAATCCTGAAAACCACACTTGGAAAGATACACTTTTGACAAAGAGAGAAACTGAGATATATGGGGTAAAAAGTATCTTGCACAAGATTCTACAGAAAGAAGTAGTTGAACCAATATTTGAATTTCGTTTGTGTGATCCCTCAGCCTGGTTCTTAACCATTGAATTACTCTTGCTCCATTTTCAGGTTAAGCATGCCTGACATATTAAACAACTGAATCACTGATCAAGATTATTTCCAATGCTATGATCCTATCATGTCAGGAGAGATCTCCTGAAATATCAAAGGATATAATCTAGGGACCAAATAGTGCCTAGAGTACTGATGTAGGAATGGCTTCCTCCAAATGGCAGATTAAAAAAAAAAGAACCATTTTCAATACAGGCCCTTCTTAACTACATATCCATCTAATTCTATATATCCCCATTTTAATCTTTTAAGTTCTCCCATTTCCTAAAATATATAAACTGACTCTGGTCAAAGTGAGTATTAATTCAGAAGGGATTGATTAAAATAAATAGGAAAACATTCCTGATAGTCTTTGCTACCTGATATTTCCATAGATGGATAATAGGACCTGTTAAACAAGTTCTAAATTTCCCAAAGATATTTATACAATAAAACTTTACCTACAGAGTCAATATGCGAGATATTTTATCTGTAGCTAGATTATTGAGGTTACATCATCTATGAATGTTTTCTTGCTATGTTTTATGGTTAGGAAACTGTTTTAATTAAATGCATTTATAAAACCAATAACAAATTCAACAGAACCAGAAATTTTTAAATAGTCATATTACTAAACACTTGAAAGGCATTGCATTTTTGTCATCAGCATGAAAACAATTTCATTATCTTCCTGTCTAATTATTTAGACATTATCTTTGCCATTATGGATATTAAATAGAAATAAAGTCAGAAGTCACCCCTCTTAATTGAGAAGCCATCAATCAGAAATACCACCAAATATAATCAGCACTGAATTGGGTAATGGAAAGCCAACCTTTGGTAATTGTGAGATCTTTAGGGGCAGATTAAGCTGATACTACTTGCATCAGCCAGTGAGCTGCTACTACTATTTGCTTTACTATATGGTTTAAAAAAATTTTAGTACCTGTGTTCTATATTCCTGTGAATGCTTGAATGATGTGTGCCCTTGATTTCAGAATGCTTCTCCAAGTTGGCATTGCTAATGCAATCTCAAAAACTGAGCAAACTTTAAATTTTGTTTTGTTTTCCCTGTTAGGATTCATTATAGATGATATTCAAGTCATTTGTGACCTAATTCTTAAGGTTGGAATAGACTCGTTCTTGAGTGTTTCACAACCATTACACATCTACCCCTGCCTGGAGATCCCTGAATCAGGGCCATACAATTTGAAGACTTTTCCTATGCTTCCTTTTCCCAAACTCTGAAGTCAAGGTCATAATTTCTAAAGCTCCAGTCCTTCATACCACTTCAAAATGAGATATTTTAATTACAAGGGCGTGAGCCATGTTCCCTGCCTTGACAGTAAAGAAAAAAAAAAAAGATAGAAATATATATTTTATAAGAGAAAAACTCCTCTAAATACCCACCAAAATACATGGAATCATAGTCTGTCTTATGATAGTTGAATTTCTAACAAAATCTCCATGATGTTTATGTGCCTAATCCATTAAGAAAAGGATAGATAAATAATTATTGAAAACTTATAATGTGAAAGGAGTTATCATAAAATCCAAGAGTACCAAGAACCATTGGTATTTCTGAAGTTGCTTTGAAGAGCTCTTATTCTAATTGGTGAAAAAGACACTTGGCGGAATGGTTACAATCTAATATGTTAAAAGATGAAATTAATTAAAATTTTTCTATAGATTCAAGAACTGTGTTTACAGTGATAACTCTGAGTGATAATGGACTAAACTCACCAATTAAAAGATACAGATTGGCAGAACAGATTATTGCCATTTGTAAGAGACTCACCTTATACCTAAAGATATAAATAGATTGCAAGTAAAAGAATGCTAAAAGGCATATTGTACAATCTCTGACCAAAAGAAAACAGGGGCAGCTATATCAATATCAGAAAAAAAATTGACTTTAAATGTAAAGATCTCATAAGAGACAAGGAAGGACACTACATGTAAATAAAAGGGACAATTCACTAATTAAATAATAATCATAAGCATTTCTGCTACAAATCAAGGAGCTCCAAAGTACATGAGGCAAATACTGGCTAAATTAAATTGACATTTAAACAATTATACTGTGAGATTTCAATACACCACTCTCCTCTATTGATAGCACAACCAGAGGATTAGTAAGGAAATAGAAAACCTAAACAATGTGATAAATGATGTCAACCTAACTGTACACACACACATATATATATACACACACACACATATATATATATACAGTATATATATATATGTATATATCATTACACCCCAAAATACCTGGATATTCATTCTTCTTTAGTGTTCACAGAACATTCCCCAGGTTAGATCGTATGCTGGGATACAAATCAGTTCTTCATAACTTTAATAAGATGGAAATTAGTCAAAACACTTTCTCTGACCAGAATGGATTTAAGTTGGAAATTAACAACCACCAAAGAGGCAAAACTTTTGCAACTATATGAAGATTAAACAACACACTTTTAAACAAGCAGTGAGTCAAAGAGGAAATTGTTAGAAAAATTGACAAATATCCAGAGAAGAATGAAAATAAAAATACAACATATCAGAACTTGTGGGATGTGATAAAGATAGTGCTGAGAGGGAAACGTATTGCCCTAAATGCCTACATTAGAAAAGAACTAACAAAAATAAAACCCCTAACTGCTCACCTGGAGAAACCAGAGAAAGAACAGCAAATCAATCCCACAGTAAATGGAGGGAGAGAAATAGCAAAGATTAAAGCAGAAATAAAAGAACTGGAGAACATCAACAACAAAAACAATAGAAAGAATCAGCAAAACTAAAAGTTTGCTCTTTGAGAAAATCAATAAAATTGATGGACCCCTAGCTAGACTGACAGAGGGGAAAAAAAAGAATAGCATGCAAATAAATGAAATTAGAAATGAGAAGGAACTCATTACTATGAAACAGTTAAAAACATTATAAGAAGATATATGAACAACTGTATGACAACAAACTATAAAAATTAGGTGAAATGTAAAAATTACTAAAAACATATCAAATACTAATACTGTCTCAGAAAGAATTAGAAGATCTTAACAAACCAATTACAAGTGAAGAGCTTCAGTTAGTTATTAAAAATCTTCCTCTAAATAAAATCCAGTGTTGGACAGCTTTACTGAGGAATTTTACCAAACATTCCAAAAAGAACTAACAGCAATTATCCTCAAAATGTTCAAAAAATTGAGAAAAAGATGACCATTACCTAACTCACTTTATGAAGCTAATATTACTTTAATACCAAAGCAAGATTAGAGACATCACAAAAAAGAAAAATTACAGACCATTTTCCCTAATGAACATAGATGCAAAAATTCTCAATAAAATTCTAGCAAATATAATCTAATGATGCATTAAAAGAATTATGCATCATGACTAAGTGGGATTTATACCAGGAATGCAAGGGTGGTTCAACATAAAAAAACACAAATTAATGTAATAAAGCATATTAATAAATTCAATGGGAAAAATCATATAATCATGTCAATTGATGCTGAAAAAGCATTCAGAGAAATTCAGCATCCTTTTCTAGTAAAAACACTGCAAAAGAAGGAATCATAGGAAACTTCCTCAAAATCATAAAGGGCATATAAGAAAAACCTATAGCCAGCATCATTCTCAACAGTGAGAGATTGAAAGCATTCCCCCTTAAGATTGGGAATGAGACAAGGATGCCCATTGTCACCACTATTATTCAACACTGTACTAGAAGTTCCAGCTAGAGCGATTAGTCAGGAGAAAGAAATAAAAAGCATCCAACTTGGAAAGGAAGAAGTAAAACTTTTAGTTGCAGATGACATGATCCTATATTTGAAAAATCCTGAGGAATCCATGACAAAGCTACTTGAGTTAATAAAAAAACTTGGTACACTGGCAGAATGCAAGATAAATGTACAAAAATGAGAAACATTTTCTATATACAAATAATGACTTTAATATGGAGACAATTAAGGAAAACTTCCATTGGAAATAGTCAATAAAGAATCAAGAATTTAGGAAGAAGAAGCTTGACCAGTGAAGTAAAGTATCTGTACACTGATGAATATAAAATATTGTTTAAAGAAATTAAAGATCATCTCAACAGATGGAAAGATATTCTGTGATCATGGATAGGAAGGTTGAAAGTTGTTAAGATATCAATCCTACCTGTATTTATCTATAGATTCAATGCAATACCAATCAAATTCCAACAACCTATTTTGAAGACTTGGAAAAGCTAGTTATCAAATTCATTTGGAAGGAAAAGAAATGTTGATAGCTAAAGGTACTCCAAAAAAGAAAATGAAGTGAGAGGATTAACACCTCCTGACTTTAAAGTTTGCAATAAAGCCACAGTTGTCAAAATAGCATGGTGCTTGGCACAAAAAATGGAAGTATTGATCAATGAAACTGAATCAGGAGTGTGAAGATTGGCCACTAAATTTATGGTCAATTGATCTTTGACAAGGCTCCCAAATCTTCTAAAATGGAATGGAATAATCTTTTCAATAAATAGGCTTGGGAAAACTGGATGTCAGTAGTCAAAAGAATGAAAGAGGACTTGTATCTTACAAATAATATACAAATTAACTCAAAATAGATTAAAGACCTAAATCTAAGAGCTAGAACTATAAAACTCCTGGAAGCAAGCATAGGGAAACATCTTCAAAACCTAGAAATATGAGGTAGTTTCCTGAACTTTACACCCAAAACACTAGCAACGAAAGAAAAAATTGGTAAACAGGAGCTCCTCAGAATCAAAAGTTTCTGAACCTCAAAGGATTTTTTCAGAAAGGTGAAGAGACAGACAGCTCAATAGAAAAAAATATTTGTAAATCATACATCAACTAAAGATTGGATATCCCATGTACATAAAGAAATTATACAGTTCAACAACAAAAGAATAAACAACCCAATTAAAAATGGGCAAAAGATATGAATAAACATTTTTCTGAAGAGCAAACACAAATTACTAAAAAGCACATGAAGAGGTTGCACATCTTCTTTAGCTATAAGGGAAATGCAAATTAAACTATAATGAGATATCATCATACATATGTAAGAATGGCTGCCATTAAACAAACAGGAATGTTACAAATTGTTACAAATGTTGGCGAGCATGTGCAGAAATTGAAATGCATATTCACTGCCGCTGGGACTGTATAATGGTACAGCCACTATGGAAGACAGTTAAAAGTTGTTCCATTTCTAGTATTTTGAATTCTGGCAGCTTTAGCAAACCAATGCACTAATGTTCATATCAACACTGGTCACAACTGTTAAAGGATGGAAGCAACTCAAGTGCCCATCAACAGTTGAGTGGATAAACAAAATGTAGTATATACATACAATGGAATATTGTACAGCAGTAAGATGAAATGAGTTCCTGAAGCATATGGCAGTGTCGATGAACCTTGAGGACACATCCTCAATGAAATAAGTCAGACACAAAAGGATAGATGTTGTAAAATCTAGATATTATGACTCTGGTAAAGATGACAATATACCAGAAATGGATTGGCTTTTAAAAGGGGTTTTATTAGGCTACAAATTTACAGTTCTAAGGCCATGAAAATGTCCCAGTTAAGGCATCAATTGGACACCTTCACTCAAGAAAGTCCAATCATGTCCAGAGTTTCTTTGCCACATTGAAAGGCACATGGCACAGTCTGCTGGCCCTTTTACTCCTAAGTTCTGCTTTCAGCTCCTGTGGGTCTTTACAGCATCTTCTGGGGTATTTTCTTTCTGCATCTCCAAATGTCTGTGTCCTGGTTTCATCTCTTCTGTGTCAGCTCTGAGCTCTCTCTCTCTCCATGACTTCTTTTAAGGACTCCAGTAAATTATTTAGACCCACTGCTCTAGTTTGCTAGCTGCCTGAATGCAATATTCCAGAAACGGAATGGCTTTTAAAAAGGGAAATTTAATAAGTTACTAGTCTACAGTTCTAAGGCTGAGAAAATGTCTCAATTAAAACAAGTCTATAGAAATTTCCAATCAAAGGCATCCAGAGAAAGATACCTTGGTTCAAGAAGGCCAATGAAGTTCAGGGTTTCTCTCTCAAGTGGGAAGGCACATGGCGAACATAGTCAGGGTTTCTCTATTAGCAGAAAGGGCACGTGGTGAACATGGCATGATCTGCTAGCTTTCTCTCCTGGCTTCTGGTTTCATGAAGCTCTGCAGGGGGCATTTTCCTTCTTCATCTCCAAAGGTCACTGGCTCGTGAACTCTCTACTTCATGCTGCTGCAGCATTCTCTGCTCTCTCCAAATCTCTTTCATTCTCCAAAATGTCTCCTCTTTTATAGGACTCCAGAAATTTATCAAAACCCACTTAATTGGGCTTAACAACCTCTCTTGATTAAATCACATTTCCAGGGAGATGATCTGATTACATTTTCAAACATACAGTATTGAATACGAATTATTCTGCCTTTATGAAATGGGATTTAGATTAAAACATGGCTTTTCTAGGGGACATACATCCTTTCAAACCAGCACACCTACCTTGAATGATAGGATCACATCTCCATGGAAACAACATAATCAAAAGTTCCCACCCAAACAATAAGTCTTCCCCCACAGGACTGGATTAGAATTAAAAGAGCATGACTTTTCTGGGGTACACAACAGTTTGAAACCAGCATACTGCCACTGATACTACTATTATTACTAGTATTGTTGCTATTACTAGTAATTGTAATATTATGTATTTGCAAAGTCATTGTAAATTTTAAATACAGCAGCCCCTAAATATGCTTAGAACAGTTTCTGGTGCAAAGCACACGTTGTAAAAATATTATTCTCTATTATTGTTATAATTTATTATATTATTGGATTAAAGGAACTTTTATTTTTATTTTTCTGCTAGTAGCCTCCTGTCATATTTTTATGGAAATCGTAAGAATCATTTGCAATATAAAAGTAGTTAGGTCCAAATCGTGAAGTATCTTTGGGTGTTACATTCTATTAAGAGGTACAAACAGGTTTTAATTTTAGGCAAAAGGCTCCTGACAGCCTGCAGATCATATAATATAGCAATGATTAATAAAATAATGACTAGAAGAGTAATTAAAACTATAATTAAAATGAGGCAGTAGAACAAAATCTATGGTGGCTGAGATGCATTTATCAGATATTGGGAAATGAAGACCAACCAAGAAGATGTGCTAAATGGTTTCTGTGGGTGCTTAGCCAGATAATGAGCTTCCTAAGAGTCTTGAGTTTCCTATCTTTTTCAGGTATGTTTAAGATATAGAATAAAGGGCAGGCCATGGTGGCTCAGCAGGTAAGAGTGCTTGCCTGCCACGCCCGAGGACCCGGATTCATTTCCTGGTGCCTGCTCGCGTAAAAAAAAAAAAAAAAAAAAGATACAGAATATTGTCTGACACATAGTAATAATTCACTAATGGTTTGTTAAACAAACTAAAAGTTTAATAGAGATTAATTTATATTAAATATAGGACAAGTTTATATGAAATAAGGAAATAGTGAATTAGGTTTTGGATATTTTGGAAAAAAAGGATGATTTGGGAAATACAAGGTAAGATAAAATAAAATATAAAATAATACAAATGACTACAAATAATTAAAAATATAATTTCTTTTTTATTTTTAAAATAATTTTATTGAGAAACCTTCACACACATACAATCCATCCATAATATACAATCAATACCATCACATAATTGTGCACTCATCACCATGGTCACTTTAAAACATTTGTATCACTCTAGAAACATAATAAAAAGAAAAAGAAAAAACTCATACATCTCATACGCCTTACCCCTCCCTCTCATTGACCACTAATATTTCAATCTACCCATTTTTTCACCCTTTATCCTCCTCTATTATTTGTCTTATTTTCCTTATTTTTCCTTATTTTTCCTTATTTTTTATTCATCTTCCCATACCTGGTTAAAAGGAGCATCAGACATGAGGTTTTCAAAGTCACATGACCACATTGTAAAAGCTGCGTATTTATACAACCATTTTCCAGAATCAGGGCTACTGGAACTCAGTTCAACAGCCCCAGGTACTTCCCTCTAGCCACTCCAATGCACCATAAACTAAAAAGAGATAGCCATATAATGCATAAGAATAGTCTTCAGGATAACCTCTCTACTCTGAAATCTCTCAGCCACTGAAACTTTATTTTGTCTCATTTATCCTTTCCCCACTTTAGTCAAGAGGGCTGTCTCAGTCTCATGGTGTTCCTGGCTTATCCCTGGAGTCCTGTCCCACATAGCTAGGGAGATTTAAACCCCGGAGTCATGTGCCACAGAGGAGGGAGGACAGTGAGTTCACATGCCAAGTTGGCTTAGAGAGAGAAGCCACATCTGAGCAACAAAAGAGGGTCTCTGGGGGTGACTTTTAGGTAGGATTATAAGTAGGCTTGTTTTCTCCTTTGCAGGAATAAGTTACATCATGGTGAACCCCAAAATTGAAGGCTCAGCCTATTGAATGTGTCATCCCCGCTGCTTGCAAGAATATCAATAATTCTCCCCAAATAAAAATGCTTGACATCTCCCTCATATAGTTGTTAAAGTGATTAAAGGGATGAAAGGATCCAATGCATTTCTTTCAGCTGTAGAAGTTAGATTTTACACCATCCCTGTTTCCAAAAACAATTGTATTTCTACCCATTGTTGGGCCCTGAATCAACGCCACCTATTTTAGAATTCTTGTTCTTGCAAGAGCTAATTTCTAGGTATTAGTTTCTGTATTAGGTAACTTTTGCTAGGCTATGCTAGAGAAGCAAGTAAGAAATGGCACAGAAATCTCAATTTGTTTATCACTCAGAGCAGAATGGACATGAAGCTATTTGGAACATGTTATTCTATAGAAGAAGGGATAAAACAAGAGAGATGAGAAAAATAAGTAATTTCTCTTAATCGTCTCTTCAGTACTATTACACTGACATTCCACTCAAATGTGATTAGTTCAAGCATGGTCAAGTATACTCCACCTTCAGCCATTAACATGGGGCAAGATCCATAATCCTATTACAGGGAATAGTGACTATTTGGAATCACCGCCAAGGCTGATGTGCTTCTGTTTCCCAGTCTGTTCACAATAATAGAGATCACTCAGTTATGTGTGTGTGTGTGTGGGCATATTTAGGTAAATTGTTTTTAAAGATCAGAGAGGACATTTCAGGACTCAAGATACTATTGTCGCTTTGTAAAGGAGTGAATGAAAAGGTCAAAATTTCAAGAATTATAAGTAGACAAAAGAGTATTTTCAACAAATCTTTGTATTTCCTATTCAAGCTAACATTAATCAGTATTAATAATTGCTTTTCAGAGTGTACATGTACAGCTCAGCCATCTGCTGGAATGATTTTATTCTTGAATGGATTAAAATGTCTGAGAAAGAAATAAAAAGCATCCAGCTTGGAAAGGAAGAAGTAAAACTTTTATTTGCAGATGACATGATCCTATATTTGAAAAATCCTGAGGAATCCATGACAAAGCTACTTGAGTTAATAAAAGGACTTGGTATATTGGCAGAATAAAGATAAATGTACAAAAATCAGAAACATTTCTATATACGAATAATGACTTTAATATGGAGACAATTAAAGCAAACTATGCAATGGGAGACAATATTTGGAAACCACATGTCACATAAGGGATTAATACAAAGAATATATAAAGAGATTCCACAACAATACACAGAATATATAAAGAGACTCTACAACACCACAGCAAAAAGACAAACAACTAAATTTAAAAATGGGCAAACAACATGAACAAATACTTTTCAGAAGAGGAAATGCAAATGGGTAAAAGGCATATGAAAAGAAGCTCTACTTCCCTGGCTTTTACAGATATGAGAATCAAAACCACAATGAGATATCATCTCACATCTACTAGAATAGCCACTATAAAAAAAAAGTAGAAAATGACAAGTGCTGGAGAGTATGTAGAGAGAGAGGCACACATCCACTGTTGGTGGAAATGAAAAATGGTGCAGCCCACTCTGGAAGGCAGTTTGGTGGTCCCTCAGGAAGCTAAGTATAGAGTTGCCATATGATCCAGCAATCCCATGCTAGGTATATATTCAGAGGAACTGAAGGCAAGTACACAAACGGACATTTGCACACCAGTATTTATAGTGGCATTATTTATGATTGCCAAAAGCTAAAACAACCCTCATGTCTATCAATGGACAAGTGGCTAAACAATCTGTGGTATATACATATGATGGAATATTATGCATCTGTAAGAGATAATAAAGTTATGAAGCATGTAACAACATGGATGAACCTTGAGGACATTATGCTGAGTGAAATTAGCCAGAAACAAAAGGACAAATACCGTATGGTCTCACTAATATGAACCAACCTTAATGAGTAAACTTTGAGAGTTAAAGTTAAGAACACAGTTTATCAAGAGATAGAAGGAGGATCGAGATTGGATATTTGGTGCTGACGGAGAACAGAATGTGCAATGGGACTAATTGCAAACATTCAGAAATGAATATCACAATACTATATGATGGTAGCACAATAATATTAGTATACTGAATGAAGCTGAATGTGAGTATGGCTAAGGGCAAAGGGCTGGGTTGTTTCAAATATTATAACAGAAGGAAAAATAGAGGATAAAGACTGAGATGGTATGACTTATGAATGCCTAGAGTGGACAATGATGGTGATTAAATTTACAAATATAAGAATTTAAATGCATGAGGGAGAACAAAAGAATGTCAGAAATTGCAAATGTTAAAAATGGAATGGTATATAGGAAAAAATACTGTCAATGCAAGCTAAATTCTATAGCTTAACATTGTAACATTGGTCTATAGCTCAACAGTAACACTGTAATATGCTTCCACTGAATGTAACAAAGGCATTATGCCAAAACAATGTCAACAGACAGGAGATAGGAGAGAGGGGAACTGAATTCTTTGAGCAAGAAGAGGAAATATCTTCATAAAGATTGTGATGGCGAAGACATGACTATATGATTATATTAGGAGCCATTGATTTTCTAATTAGGTTGGATTGTATGCTATGTGAAGAAAAAACTGTATAAAAATAAAGAGAGAAAGAAGTTCTGGAGAGGGCAGTGTGGTCTTTCCACAGGAGCCTAGGGGTGATGGTGTAGCCATATGATCCTACAACCCCATTGCTATGTATATACCTGGAGGAACTGAGAGTGGGAACATGAATGGACATTTGCATGCTGGTATTTATGGCATGAGTGTTTGCGATTCACAATGAATGATGGTGGCCTAAGGGTATAACGAATGAGGAGCAGAAGGGGAAACTATGTTGTATACATACAACAAACTACCACTTGGCTGAAAGAAGGAATGAAGTTGTGGGGCATGCAACTAAATGAATGGACCTTGAGTACAGTATATTGAATGAAATATCAGAAACAAAAAGGCAAATATTTCATGCCTTGTTCACATGGACTAACTATTGTATACAAACTCAGAAAATTGAAGTTGAGTGCTTGGGTTATCAGGTTGAGGACAGTTGTAAAGGCTCCTAGACTGTAAGCTCTTATAGCAGTCACATCTATTTTGGAGTTGTAACTGTTATTTCTAAATTCTGAAATACTGAGCTATTTGTATATAGCCTGGTCATTCTTAGAAACTTTGGGTATTTATGTGACACCTGAGACTCAGAGTCAGAGTTCTGAAGCTATGAAAGTCAGCATTACCCCATACAGCAACTGTTAAAAAAGTAGAAAAAGTGATCAGGCTTTGACTAGAGATATGAAGGAAGCTCATCTGGATAAGACTAAGGTGAATCAGAATATAGGGCAAAGAATGATATGGTCCATATTTTCAATATCTGTGTGAGACCAAAGGAAGACATGTTTATTTGGTGCAAAATTTATGTTGTAACATATTATCTAATTTTATAGATAAATAATTGTAATATATTATCTAATTTTAACTTGTATGGTCAGTGTATTTGAATACCATAATTACCTTGAATCTTGAACGGGGAGTAAGATCAGGTTGGTGTGATGCTCCAATGCATCCCATAATGATTTGGACAGAGAGTAAAAGGGTATTTGCAGAATTTTCTTGTATAACTGGGGAGAAAGGAGGAAATGTTAAACTTCCCCACCTGGGGAATTCCTGATATTCTTGCAAGCAGTGGGAACAGCCCATTCAATAGACTGAGCCCTTGATCTTGGGGTTCCCCCTACCTACGAAACTTATTCTTGCAAAGGCCTCATTATAATTATACCTAAGAGTCACCCCCAGAGAACCTCTTTTGTTACTCAGATGTGGCCTCTCTAAGCCAACTTGGCAGGTGAACTCGCAGCCCTCCCCCCTATTTGGGACATGGCTCACAAGGGTGTAAATCTCCCTGGCATGTGGGACAGGACTCCAGGTATGAGCTGGGACCTGGTCGCATGGGATTGGGAAAACATTCTTGACCAAAATGGAGAAGAGAAAAATGAGACAAAATAAAGTTTCAGTGGCTGGGAAATTTCAAACAGAGTTGGGAATTTATCCTGGAGGTTATTCTTATGCATTACATACAAATTCTTTTTTAGCTTATGGTATGCTGGAGTAGCTAAGAGGGAAGTACTTGAAACCGTTGAACTGTGTTCCAGCAACCTTGATTCTTGAAGGCAATTATAAAACTATATGGCTTTTACAATGTGACCATGTGGTTGTGAAGACTTTGTGTCTGATATTCCCTTTATCCAGGATATGGACAGAGGAGTGAAAAAAAGAAGGATAAAAATAAGTAAATAATAAAGGGGGACATGGAGGCCTAAAATATTGGGTAGATTGAAATACTAGTGCTCAATGAGAGGGTGAGGTAAGGAGTATGAGATATAGGGGTTTGTCTTTTCCATTTTATTTCTTTTTCTGGAGTGGTGCAAATGTTCTAAAAATGATCATGGTGATGAGTGCACAACTATGAGAGTATTATGAGCCATAGATTGTACACTATGGATGGACTGCATATGTGGGAGAATACAACAATAAAAATATATTTAAAAAATACACATACATATACAAAAGTGTTTGTGTGCATGTGCAATAATGAGTTGATAATAGACGCTTCCAATTCCAATCTATGCCAGAGGGTTTATTTTAGTCTTCATCCTTCCATATTTTTAAATTAGCTCTCCAACACTGAGAAATCTAATTTTTATTATCCTCAGTATATTTACGTATTTGCTCAATTCTAAAAATACCCTGAAATTTCAGAATTACTAACCCACACCACTGCTAAAACAACCTACTAACTGGACTTCAATATACATACACAATTTTTATTTGTAGTCTGAGGGCATATAGTATTTTGTAAAATACTAAAATATAGTAAAATACATATAGATCAAAATAATAAAAGACCCATCCACAATAGATCTGTCCCCCCCAAGAACGAATTAAAAGTACATGGACTTTTTTGGCATACATAGCAGCTCCAAACTGCCACAATGTGTAAATTTATTTATTTGAGACATGATATGAGTGAAGGAGAATGTTGTCCATATTATGCAACAGCATCACAGGACTTCTGAAGTACTAGAATCCAGTCCAGCAACAACAATGCTCCCAGGACGCAAAGATGAGCATCTTTATTCCATCAGCATAGTGACGTCCGTTCACAGTAGTCATTTGCAAATATGTTTCCTTCAAAGTGGGCTTTATTTCCAACATGTCCACTTAATCTTACATAGTGACAGCTGCAATTGTTCCTTTTCTCTTTAATCCACATTAAGCAGTTTTATAACCTGTAGTATGTCCAAATTCACTTCAGCCCCATGAGTCTGAGTAAAATTTATACACTGTTATGTATCTAGTCCTTATATGAATGCTCCGAAACTTTGTATTAATTGCAAACTGTACTATTTTCCTTCAGCAAATAAGTTATTTTCGAATAATTAAGTTCCCCATTCCCCTTTAAGCCATGGCTATTATAGGAGTATTGGCAATGCATTGGTTGATTTAATTAAATTACAAACATAATAGCTTGATCCATTATTTCCTAATAATCAAATAGTTTACTATTATATCTGTATTCTCATGCATAGAATGGTCATGTATTTTTCTACAGTTTGCAAAGAACAGGAAACCAGACATCCTAACTGAAACAGTAATATAAATACAGTTTGAAGAATGGTATCAGTTATTTCTGATAATTATGGCAGCTTTTTAAATTTATGCAATTTATTGGAAGAATGAAGGTGAACTGACACTTCTGAGGATAAGATATGGACATTGTAAACTTTCAGGCATGTCTCAGTTCTTTCTGTAGATAAAACCAAAATATACTTTTAACTATACTTCTGAACTCTAAGCAACTTTTTAGTTTCTCTGGAATGGACAAAAGACTGGCATCTTTATTCATTTTGAAGCTCCTTTTTTCTTAAAGTCTATAAAAGCAAATCTATTTTTTCTGCTAATTTTACTAAATTTTTTAGCATTCCTGTCCTTGGATTTTTACAAATAATAATTAAAAATGGCTCATTATACCTCCTAGCTCTAATATTGCCAAGTATTTTGTTGAAGTAACACCAAACAACAGTGATTACAGAGTCTCTTATCACTCAATTTCTTTCAGAAACCATAAATCAATTTTAAACTCCTACTACGTACATCTTTTCACAAGTAAACCATTGAAAAGGTTGGCTATTATTTAATTTACTGATATTTTTCTTTCATTTTTCCCTTAACCTCTCAATTTCCCATACTACTCTACCATGTTTTCTATGGCATCGCACAGTTAATCTGGAAAATTTTTATTCAAAATATGTATTTGCATATGTGCCCCTTTTACTTGGCATGGCTTAGTGACATTTTGGTAACATATAGCAATGCATATCTGGTCCCCATGATGATTTCATTGTAATTCTAAAATGCTGCCAAGGTCTTTGAATTGCAATGCAGTCATGTGTGAATTAAACAATACAACTAATTTATTGCAGCCACTAAAAAAGTATAGAAACTAAATATGGAAATGCATGATATACTGACAAATATTCTCCAGACTGAGACTCTTTAAAATGAATGATATCAACAGGCTAGCATTAAATTTAGATAAAAGTAATTGAACACTTACATTGAAAACTCCCCATATAATTCAGGATCATTGTCAAAAGCTGTCAAATCAAAAGCATGGAAAATGGATTGATAATAGTGATTATTCATTATGGTTTTTGCTACAGTTTTCACTTATAATTATTTAAGATTTAGAGAGAAAGATCTTGCATATATTATTTGCTCTTTTCTTTATTGGGTTGGAAGTTTACTGTGGACTTAAGTAAACAAGCATGATTTTGCACCCAATACAATACACAGATTCAATGAAATTGATACTACTCTTAATGTTTAATGGTATTCAGTTGATTTTTATTGCTCTGAATATTGCATAGGATTGCAAATTTAAAAACAGAGCAAAACTTCTTTCTGTATCCTCTTTCTAAGTTTCATTCCCAATACTGTACTTCCTCTCCTCTGATGTAAAAATCCCACATTTCTCTGCCAAGTCATTTTATTGTGTTCTTTTAGACTCCTCCTCATGATCAACAAAAATCATACATCCTCAGCATTACCAAAAGTAGTCTCATTGTGCTCCTGCATTAACTGGACCTTGCTATTCACCAGGAGATGCAGAACTCTCTTCAGTGCATTCTACTCTTTTCTTCACATTTGACTTTTTTAAGTGTTGGAAGCAAAGGCCCCTGGGAATCTTGCTCAGTAGCTTTGATCAAAATGCGTTACAACATTTACCTTTATGGAAAAGTTCCCTGAGAGTTATGCTAGACTCCTTGTTCCAAAACAAGTGGAATAAAATCCAACTTCTTATTAGCATAAAAGTTTATAATATTATTTCTCCAAATTCATCTAAAATAACTTATCAACTGTATTCTAACCATGCTGGCTTTCTTTAGGGATTTAAAGTAGACACCTCTCTTTCTTGACTAATTGTTCTTGCACTCACTGTTCCTTTTATAGGATATGCTCTTCTCTCAGATTTTCACAAGTTTTTTCCTCTTTATCATTAAGTTTTTAGTTGTAGTCTTCCATTTTGAGCCATGATGGAGCAGTGTGTATCAGTCTAGCACTCACACAAAGAGATATACCAGCTGTAAATGCTGGATACAATATTTGAAACTGATATTTAGAGGCATCAGAGAGCACCAAGACAGAAAGAACTTGAGGGACCACAATCCCGGAGATGACAGCATCAATTATTCTCTTGTGTTACTGGCCAACTTTTACAAAGTGCTGTATCATTTTGCACCCCACCCAGTACTGTATAAGATCTCCATGTGCTCTGCATTTTTACCAGCACTCATATTTTCAGTGTTTTTTTTTCTTTGTAGCCATTTTAATAGTGGTATTTCACTGTGGTATTAAACTGAATTTTCCTATTGCTAATGATGTAGAACACATTTTCATGTGCTCATTATCATCCATATATCCAATATGTTGAAGCAAGGCAGAAAATCTTTAAAACATGGTGCAATATTTTAAACACAGGAAAAAAGAGTTCTCAAGAGCTATGAATCTAAAAAAGTTACCTCGAACCAACCCTTCTTCTTATTAGTTCAGGAAAACTCTATGAACATAAAAACAGGAAATGATCATGATCAAAAGATCAAATAATAATACTAAATTATTATACAAATGAAAGGGAATATATAAAATAATATTTCTAAAAAGTGCATGATAGAAACACATATTCATATATTTAACAGGAAAAAAATAATTCAATGTGACATTATATTTTTAAAAATCAAAGTTAAAAAACATTGAAGGGAAAATTTGAAAGTAATGGAAGAAATCATTCTGGAAATGATGATTAAACAAGATGGAAAAAACAAATGAAGAAATAGATAAAATCTGAGAGAAACAGAGGAAGGATAAAGCAACAGAACAGTACACATATTAAAACATACATTTCAATACGTATTTTAAAGACATTAAAGTAATTAAAACTACATATTGAAAAGGCACAGTATACATAAGAAAATAAACACCAGACATCCTAGACCAATGCACTTTATGAAAATGAATAAAATTCTTCAGATATCAAGGCAAAAGCCCAACTGACTTCTATGTTAATGAATAGGAGAGACATGTGACTTTCTGACAATGAATGACATATTTAAGGTACTCAGCAGAAAATAAGTGTATCTCAAGCATATTACATCAGGCTAACGTGACCTTCAAATAAAAAAACATATATAAATAATAATAGCTACTATTAATCTCTAAAGATTCAGAGACTATAGTTCTCATGACCACTTCCTGGGAGAATTGCCTAAAAATCAAGCTTCATACAAACAAAAGGAGTAGGCAAACATCAACATACAGTGCTGGTAAAAATTAAACATATTCATTTGTAGAAGTAGGGCTAATATATGTTTCTAATGGAGTGTGAGATAACATGAGTGTGTAAAGCCCCTAGAGACCCCAGACTTAGGAGTGCTTCCTCAGTCCTACAGATTTTTTCTTACAAGAAACCCAGCAGTGTTCCACAGGGAAATTGGGATAATTCTAAGCAATTCTGCACATGAAGTGACTGGAGGAGGGAAGCAGTAGACACTGCCCACCCTCCATTATGATGCTAGTAATCATGGAGTAAAAATAACAGTTGAATACAAAGGGGTGGTGGGCTGCAGAAGATAGACCTGCTAAGGTGGCAATCTCATTCCATCAGATCTTCAGCGTCCTTGATATTGCTTTTTTTCAGTTTGCATGGCTTCTCTTTCTGTACCTACACAGAACAAGAATCAAAAATTTAAAGGATGTTTGTATGAGGATTTGATGGCTCCCCATTTTTGTGACTTCTTCATTTCTTGCATTTTCCAGCATTCCCAACTGCTCTATACACACAGGATTTGGACCTCTGATTATGCAGTCCAATAAAATTGTCTTTTTTGGTTAATTATTTTTCTATTGTTAGTCATGTCCCACATGGGGGGGGGGGGGAACAGTGAGTTCACCCGCCAAGTTTGCTTAGAGAAAGAGGCCACATGTGAGCAACAAAAGAGGGTCTCTAGGGGGTGACTCTTAGGCAAAGTATAAGTAGGCTTAGCTTCTCCTTTGCAGGAAAAGTTTCATAAGAGCAAGCCCCAATATCCGGGGCTTGGCTTATGGAATTGGTTTTGCCCACTGCTTGCAAGAATATTAGGAATTCCCCAGATGGGGAAGTTTAATATTTCCTCCTTTCTCCCCAACACCACAATGGGACTTCACAAATCCTTTTTTATTCTCTGCCAAAATTACTCAGGGATATAGAAACAGATTCTTCTTTACAATGACTAAAACCAAACTTCAGCAAAGGGCAAGATCTCATGTCCTATAGCAGATGCATAAAGAATGATGGGGAACAAGCCTAGGACCTAAGATTCAGAGCTTCCAAATATTAGAACTTGTTAATGCGAACACCCCAAAAATTCTGGTATGTCAATATCAAAGCCCTGTTTGTAAATCAATGGAATCTTCACTCTTGAGATGGGGAGATCTATGTGGATGCCCAAGAAAATTTTGAACCCCTGGGTTCCTCTGAAACTTTGGATCCTGAAAAATGTCTCATCCCTCCCTTTGATGAGCTGTCACTCCACATTTACATGGAAGCAATAAAGAGGCTTCTTCCCTATAAGACAACATATCCCCTCAAGATTGGTCTTATTCTCTCCTGCTGCACATTGAGCATACAACTGTTAATTTGTACATAATACAGTTAGGAATATTATGAGCCTCATAAGAAAGGAAAGAGACTATAGTTAATATGTAGCAACAGGAGCTGGGGGAGCACAAATATGACTGGATTCTGAGAATATTTAATCCAGGGGGTTAGAATATAAGGTTGAATATTATATTATTTATTTATTTAGGGGTAATTTTTGAAGATACATATTTTAGTACTCTGTTCAAGAGCCCAGGAGATGGTGTAAGCTAGGATAGCTCCTAGAAACTGAAAAAACAGCAGCCCATGCTAAGTGAGTCCAAAATGCCAAAAGTCTCCTGGCAGACAGTGGAGGAAATAATTAAAAGATTCAGGAAATTGGGATCGCTTGAGTGGCTTTCCTATGTAAAGTCAGAAAACTCACCAGATAATTGTGTTCTAAAGGAAGTGCTGGAGAATACACTATTTGCTAAGTCCATTTTTAAAAACTGCTTGTGAGAAGAGCAAACACATCATTAAAACATTTAGTATTTGCTCTCCTCAGTAAGCTAAAGAGAGACAGTTATAGAATTAGGAACAATAATAACACTGGAGATCATAGGACCCAATAAGTATAAAGGTCCACTAACTGTGCTTAGCCTTCAAAACTGGGTGGATGCAATTATTGTAATGAGTAGCAGTGTTAGATTGGCAACCAATAAGCCTGAGGCACGATGCTGCTGGAGATGGTAAAGAGAATATAGCGTCCTTAGGGACAAAATGGATAGGCAGAAATCCTACACTATCAGCAAAAAGCAAAGATCGTCATGATTTCCTCCCAGACTACAGACTAGGAAGAAGAGCTCTGCAATGTCATGACAAAGTGAATATCAACGATACTTCCCCAGAAAAGGGCTCATGACCATTTACTTGGATAAATACACTGTGGAATGAAAAATTCCATTTTAATTTAATTTAAATGTTGAAATCAAACACTTAAAGAATTGGTTTTCAGGTAGTCTGAGATAACCTTGATACCTGGACACCTGAAGCATCATCATGATCCCTTGTTAGACTACAGACAAAGTAATGGATTTATTGATGGACACTATTCAGCTAACAGAGGTTCACCTGGTCCTGGGACCAATTTGCTAGTCATTTCCCAGGCCTAGGAATGTATCAGTGGTATTGACGTATCCAAAAGATGTTGCAACCCCACATCAGACTCTGAGACTCTGGCATACGCAGAAGCAAAGAGATTACTACCAACTGGAAGCCTCTGAACTGTCACGGTCTCCTCAACAATATAATAAATCAAAAGTAATATCACATTTAGGATAAGATAGGAGATATTAGTGCCACCTTTAAGAATCTAAAGGATACAGTGGCGATGTACCTCAACAAATCTCTAATGACTTCACTATCTGGTCCCTGTACAAACCAGATTGATCCTGGAAAATAAGAATCGATCAGCCCAAATTCAATCAGCATAGCCCCAACTTTAGCTGCTGTGTCATATATTATAATTTTGCTATGCCAGCTTGATGCACTTTCAGGAAGATGGTATAAAGCCATGGATTTGGCAAATAAATTATTTTTATTCGGACTGGAAAAGTGGTCAGAAACAACATTCACAAGAAATGGACGATATATATTTCCAGTTTTCTTTTCTTTTCTCCCCAGAGCTTTGTTAACTCTCCTGCTCTTGGTCATCATCTAGACAGAGACAATTGGATCTTCTAGATCCCTGCAAACATCACATGGGCTGCTAAGTTGATGACAGAATAAGAAAAATTAGAGGAAATTCATATTTAGACTTTTTCCTTTAGGCGGTATTGAATCATTTAAAGATTAAAATAGAAGGATGATATGGTCAGAATTGCACTTTAACTACATCATACTGGTTAACTGCATGGAGAGTAGCTTTTACTGGAACACAACATGAGACAAAATTGTTGGTAAAAAAGACACTGAAATATTTCTGGTCAATGTTTCATCAGCCAAAGTTCCAGTAAGGAAAGTGTCCTAACATAATCAATTGCTGTGAAGAGGCAAACGCAACTTAAATGAAGAGAGTTTAATAAAGGAACAATTGAAAAAGATGTGGGTAAGAGAAAGGGATTGAGGCCTTGTAATTCTGTATAGCTTCGTGTAATACAAGGATACATCTCAGACTCTGGTGGGTTGACAATTATAAGTATTGGTAGAGTACCCTGAGGGTCCAAAGGAAAAAAAAATGGAACTATTAAAATTTCCCATTGGGGAAAACCCCAGGTATCCTCTTAACCACTGGGGATTCACAAGAAAACAGGCCAAGCCTTGGAATTTGAGGCTTGCCCTTATGAAACTTATTTCTGTAGTGGAGAAGCTAAGACTATCTGTAATGAGGCCCAAAGGTTGCTTCCTGGAAACCTCTTTGGTTACCCATATGTGGCCTCTCTCACTTTAAGCCCAACTTTGCAAGGAAAATCCTTATCCTCCCCACTACTTGGAACATGACACTCAGGGGTGAAAATTTCCCTGATAACGTGGGGCGTAACTTCCGTGGATGAGTCTAGCCCTGGCACCATAGGATTAACAATGCCTTACTGACCCAATGGGAGAAAAGTAGTGTAATAAAATAAGGTACCAGTTACTAAGAGAGATCAAATGGAGTCAAGAAGCTATTCTGGAGGTTACTTTTATGCAAGCTTCAGATAGATAATGCTAATTGCCTAGGTTTGCTAAACCCCAAACAACATCACTCCTGTTAACTCTTATAAATACCTAGGGCTGGAACTGAGTCTCTATAAAAGTTTCCTGCACTAAGCTTGCTTTCCTGGAACCTATAATTTCCAGAGGGTTTCTAAACCACATAAATCCTGAAAACCAGAGGGACAAGCCTCTCCAAGATTATCAACTAATTACATCTCCCTGTTCTTTAGTGTTGACACCCTTCTCAACATGAAAATGTCAGAATGTCATTGCCTAAAGATCTCTATAGACTGGGAGAAGGATCAAAGGAGGAGGAGGAGTTATAATAGAGAAAAGAGGATTTAACAAATGAGTATGACTGCTGACTCACTATAATGATATTTCTTCTAGTCTCCAGTGTTCGGGAGCAACTAGAAGGAAAAAACCTGAAATAGCTAGTGGAATGGTGACCCATAGCAAACTGTGGAGTCTCTTCTGTAACTACTCATTGAAGTGTACCTTAAAAATTATCGCTTTTTATTGTTTTGTATATATGTTATCTTTCACAATAAAAACATCATTTTCTTAAGAAAAAGAATAACACAAAGGAGTTTGGTGGGGTGGGGTGGTCAAGAGAACTATTCTGTATCCTGATTATGGTGCCAAGCACACAAATATACACATATGTTAAAAATTCATAGAACTGTGCACTCAAAGAAAAGAATCAGTTTTAATGTATGAAAGTTGAAAAAAAATTACCTCTAATAAAAAAATATATATAGGTGGGTGAGGTTATAGAAACTCATAAAGTTTTTGAGACACTTAAGGATTTCTAGAAGTATCTGTTGCCAAATTTGACCTAGGACAAGAAGAGGGAACTATGTTAGTGGGGCTGGGATGAGAGCTGTATATGTGGCAGAGGGCTCACCAGAAAGAAGTTCTAGCCTTTTAGGGCCCAAACCATTGTCAGAATCAATGAAAGAAGGTAAAGGAAAGTATACTCATTTACACTCTTTAATTAGAAGGAGAAATGGACAACATAAGGAATATAAAACACAAGTGTTTCTCTCTTAACTGTCTTCTCCAGCTTGATGTAATAAGGAAGGACCAACAGGAAAAATTACCAGCTGAGGAAGTACAGCAGGCTAGATTACTGCCCAAACCGTGAGGAAGGACCACATACCAGAGGAGATGTGGACACACAGAGCAACAGAAGCCTATGTGAAGGTCATTGCTGCCTGGGAAAAGCAGGAGTCCCTGGAAGCTCTCCTCTCCCTCTGGGTAGTCTGCGTAGTCATGATGGTATAACTGACCTGAGTGATGGGGTCTCTCTTATTCCCCTTATGCTGATAATAGCAATCAGGTTTGTTGGCACAATTTTAATTAATCTTCTTTATACAATGTTTTTAAAAGTGTTTTCAAGCAGTAATTACTGAGTATGCCATACAACGCACTGAGACAGCTGTTGAATATGGCCTTATTGGAAGGGTTGCTTGGTATCACCTTAAACAAAATCATTATCTTCAACTGAGTGGCTGCTGTATTTAAGTCAATATAATATTTAAGACTGTAAATGAGTTATTTACAGTCTTCATCTGACTGGATCCTCATCACACTTTGAAGCATGTATTATTAACTACAGTATTTTCAGGTGAGAAGAATAAAGTCCAGAGAGGATAAATAACACAGAAGCAGATAGAAAGTGTTATGAACCAGAATTGAAATCCAAGATCCTGTCATTCAAATGTTTACACTTAATCATAATTAATGATTATGCCAGATTATGCAATACAAATGGAAAGGTAAAAATCTCACTCAAAAAATAATTATGCAAGACAGTACTATGAAAGCAGTTTTTTGCACAGAATTCAAATGATTGGCCAGATAATGTTGATAATAGCAGGGAGTGGAGAAATTAGCATTGCTATGAATAATAAAATCATTAAAGAGCAGGGGAAATATTTATTTGTGCCTTTAAGAATGGGTAGATTGTATAAAAAACTTCAAAGACAGAACAAATAGTATTATGGATCAATTGTCTTAGGCATTCCCCTTCTTAAAAATGATCTCAACTGAGAAAAAAATTATCTCTGTGACCTATGTTTTAGTGTATTTATTTATCACTTGTTTTCCCATGAAAAATTATTTATTTATCCTTGGTAAAGTAGAAAACATTTTAAAAACTTGCAAAACTGAAGTTTTCTGATTATATGTGAAGGAACGAAAACTACTCCATTTCAAACTGTGTCATATTTTGTGGACCTGAATGAAATTCAGTAATTATAGAGATGGCCTTCATCTAAAATAATCAGAGTGCTTCTCTATATAAAAGACTAAACAATTTACAATATATAATTGCTATTTAAAAGTTTATATACTGTTAAAGATAAGCAACCACATTTAGTGATAAAAGGCCTAATTCTGGCATTTTTGTGCGTAAAAGTGTTTTCAAAGTTGGTATTTCTTTTCCATTCCTTTGTCTTCACAGCTACCTGACACTTGATTTGTGAGTTTGTGTCATAGTTGGGTGGTGTGCACCCATCTAAGAAATGACAAACATAAGACCTCTTGGAACAGATGGAAGGCACCCATGGATGGTTTCATCTACTTAGGGGATTGGTAAATTAACTGAAGAGTTTGGGTTCTGATATTGAAATAGCTGCCTGCTAGAGTCCCTGTAAAAATTGTTGATGACAGCTGCTGTCTTTAAGGATTCTAAACTCTTAGTGACGCCTGAGTTCTCAAGACTCTACATTTTATATTTGGAAAATAAGTCCCAGAAATAACTATAACTTTTCTGGTTGTTCGTTTCCTTTTCTTTTTCTGTTTCTTTTTTGTTTTTGATTTTACTTAAGAAGTGTAAGAATCCTGGGGTGTGAGTGGAGTAGAGGGAATACATTGCGAATGTGTAAAAAGAAGGGGCTATTCATAGAATAAACATAAAATTTCAAGATTGCAATTTCACAGATTTTCCAATAAATTTTTCTCATAAATTATTTCTCTTCATTATAAAAATCAATTTGCACCATCCAAACATCTGCCTGACTCATATTACTAATTTCAAACAGTTCAAGATACGTAATTTGGAATCTTTTCAATTTCCGTCATTCTCTTTCCTTTGCCCAAAATGCCGAAGATTATTTCTAGCCTAAGAAATATTAGTTTATGAACATAATTCATTCTCATATTTTAAAATTGTATAACCTTGTGATTACATCCAGATATTCCTTTTTGATTGTTGCTTTTGTTGTTGTTTTAGACATCTGATTTTTGGTCAGATATTTTCCTCAAATGAGAAAAGAAATCCTTTGAAAGTTGAAAATACAATTTTCTTGGATTATTGCTCTAGTTAGATTTATCTAATACTTCATACAGATCAGACCCCATATAAAACTGAAATAGCAAATTTTCATAATTTAGCTCTACTCAGTCCCTCTTAAAGTTCTTAATGGAAATAACTAAGTGATACGAGTATCATGCAAAGAAATAGGAAATGCCAGAGAAGAATCTGGTTCATTGTAAAACACGGACTTAATTTTATACATACTTATCTAAGGCTAATAATATCTTCAGGTGAAGACAGTCTACATGAAAATTCAGAATCAGAATCTGAATAAAAGCTCAGAAATGGAGATTAATATTTGAAATATGGAAGGAATATATGAATTGTGAAGGTAGATGAGACCTAATTAAAAAAGAAAGCATAATGGAAAGGGGCTGAAATCTAAGTGCTTCATTTATATTAGGAGTAAGAATGGAGTCAGTAAAAGATAGAGGAGACACCAGGAATAAAGGAGGAAACAGAGATAATCTCAAAAATTTCAAGAAAGGGACAAGAAAGAGAGAGAGAGAGAGAAGGACAGAGGGAAAGAGGGAGGAAGGAAAAGAGTAAGGAAAGTAGAAAGGAAGGAAGGAAAGAAAGAGGAAAGGAGGGAGGGGAGGAAGAGAGGAAAGAGAGCAAAAGGAAGTGAGTGAGAAAGGAAGGAAAGAAGTACTTTCTTTTAATTTTAAAAAAGATTCTTAAGAACAAAACTGTACCATAGTTTGAAATAAATTTGGTAAATTGGAATTGTTAAAAAAGCATACAAACTATGAAAAGCATTGAATAATATAGACTGTTTTCACCTGGAAGATAGTTGAATCTTTTTTGATATTAGGAAATGTTATGTCAATCTTAATTGAAAAAAATATATATATTTCATAATTGTATAGAAGGGCTAAGCACATATTTTTAGGTTGTTCAAGATAAACAAGTAATAATAGAAAAGACATTTTTCTATGTATTCTAGTGAAGGCAGCTTAAAATTCTCCTTTTTTCCATATGTAACAAAGACCCACCTCCTGCTTCACTCTCAAAACAACTTTGACCCCCAGCAGACTCATAATAAAATATATAAGGATTTAAAAGAGCATAACAATAGAAGTGGCTGAAATCACTTCTGGTTTTACAAACTGGATTCCATCTTAACACTGCTCATGTAATTCCTCACAATAAAAAATAGAATCACAATTATGAAACTGTCACCACATGGAATAATCTCAAAAGCATGTTAAGGGGTGGGCCGCGGTGGCTCAGCGGGCAAAGTGCTTGCCTGCTATGCCGGAGGACCTCGGTTCGATTCCCGGCCCCAGCCCATGTAACGAAAAACGGAGAAACAAAATACAATAAAACAAGAAAATGTTTAAAAGATGTTTCCCTTTCTTCCTTCCTTCTATCCTTCCTTCCTTCTCTCTGTCTTTCCTTTAAAAAAAAAACAAAAAAAAAAAAAGCATGTTAAGAGAAAGAAGGCAGACACAGAGGGGTACATACTGAAGACTTTGAAACTGCCTTTTCTTGCATCACGTAGGTATTTTTATAACAAATGAAAAGTCCCAAATATGATAGAGAACTTTAGAATACAGTATCGCATGATTTGCTCAGAAAAAAGCTTTATCTCAAAACATTTTGTCCATTGCTCCATGATAGCTGAGTATTAAATGCATAATTTTTATATGATTGAAAACGCATTGCCATTTTGATTATCTGTAAATCCTGCAACAATTACTTTTTTTGTTTTTTTTTGGGGGGGGGGCATGGGCAGGCACTGGGAATTGAAACCAGGTCTCTGGCACACTGTCTGCTGAGCAACAATTACATTTTGAAAAATAACTCTATCTTGATTAAATTGAAATAAGTCTGCTTAATATATTGTTTTATATATAAGATTTTGAATGATCCTTTTTAAGATTGGAGATTAGAACTACATTCTATAATTATTTTCCTTAATGGCTAATAAAGTGAAAAGAGGTAGTCCTTAAATTACTGGAGCAATGAACTGAGCTATTAGCAAATATACTGGGTTAACACAATGTCTGAACCTAAAGCTTAACATGTATTTCAGTATTTCTTTTACAAACTGTCTTTTTCACATGCTCTGAAATATCATTTATTTAATTTACCTGTCCTATAAGTAGGAAATGCTATTAATGAATTTTCTTTTTAAAAATTTATTGAAAATAGACTCAGCACCTTGCCCAGGGATTGTTTTATGGTTAAATACCATTAATATTATTACAATAGCTTCATAAAACAGATCAAAATTGGGTTTATTATCATCTATGTTAATTACTTGAAAGTCCCTTCATTTAGTGCCTTTTCCACGGTGGGTTTCTTGTATTACTGAGGCAATGTGGGAAAGGTTTTTTCTTAATGCATTCACATTTTATTTCCAACATGTGCTAAACCTATTGAACCATAGGCCTTCAGTGAATTGATCCCTTCACTTGAGGTATTTACCATGCCGGTAAATTAGGTGTACATAATAACCAGCTGTCGACCTCCAGATGAAATAGAGTCAAGCTGCATAAATTCCCATCCTTTCAGACACATTTATTTCGAGGCCTTTCTCTAAGAACTTGGTCTACTGCTGCTGTAAATAATTTCACAGCACAGAAATTAATTTCATGCTATCTTTGTTTTTATTTATTTAAGCATAAGGAATATTTTTGATAATGAAAACTCAACCATATAGTAATAATACTGTCCAAATTTTTAAAAGAGAATGTTTTGTCAAACAGATGTTCAGAATTAAAATGAACTCCATTAAAATTATATACATAATAAGTGAGGAGCACCTTTTCTTAATGAAAATATCTCCATATCTCAGAGAGCACATTGTCCATTCATTGAATGATAGTATTGTTTTCACTTTAATTTTAACTTTGCCAATGAATAAAGAACTGCAGAAACATTTTTAATAGTTGAAAAGGTCAGTCTTGGAATAATGCTGATTAAAAAAAATGTATAATATAAATGAATATGCCAAGTAAACTTATCTACCAAGGAAAGACTATTTCCTAAAATTAAAGTTAAAATTTCCTTCAGTTATTGGGTTTATGCTTGGGGACAAAAATGCAACATACACATGCCAAATCCTTCAGTCTCCACCAAGTTAGAAGAAATAAAATAAGAGAGTAAATACATTTTGACACCTAAACTGTCAGATATATCCATTTCAAAAATGACTATATCAATCTTTTGCAGCTCAGTAGAGGGAGAACCTACCTATGCAAAACATGAAAGACAAGGGTCAGCAGAAAGGACTTGAGTAATTATTGAAAGGTTTCAAGCTTGCCATTTTGGAACTGTATCTAAATTTGAAAAATTGATGATAATACAGTTAAAAGATTACTCAATAAATAGTAAAAGCTGACTGGGAAAGTCAAGGGCCAGTTGGTATTTTCTCAGTCAGAATGACAGAGAACAAAACTTTATTGACAATTGCTCTAAATTGGTTTTGTGATTGAGAAAGAAAACTTGAAGTGAAACACAATTTTATGTATGTATTCTTGCTGGTTGAGGAAAGAGTGAAAATTAAAGTATAAGCACAGCAGTTAATATTAGCGTTTCATTTTAAATTAAGCGTTCTAAAATGAGGACATTTTGCAAAATTCCTTTTATCAATTCTAAAGTAGCAACATTAATTTTAAAAAGCAATGATTAATCACTACTTTTTTAGACAATTAAATTTAGACAAACTAAATTTGGACAACTAAAAAGAGTGGAGGTAGACCATGGACACATTAGTACAGAGAGAAAGACCTCTGCTTCCCCCACAGCATGACCTCTTTCCCACATGTAGGGCATCCCTGCTTCCTTCTTGAAATATAAAGAGGAAACCCAACTCTATGGACCAATAGAACATTAAAGGAGGAGATAACCTTCAGTTCACAGATGAAAATTACTTAAAAATAAAAACTAGGCTAAGCATATCCTGAACTGGGAGGAACTAATTTTTCTGGTTCAACAAGAATATTTGTCCATAGATATTGGTGATTACAAAATGTAGTGAAAGACATAGACTAATTGTCACAATAATAAATCCCCATTAAATATACATGCAAGTTTAACTAGTGAGAGGCCAGTAGCCAATGGATGAGTTGAGTTGTATGCAAATTAAATCAAATTCAGATGTTTGATCACCATAGAAATCCACTATGGCCCTCTGAGTAAATATCTGATCTTGCAAGGGCAGTAACCCCAAAATAACAGGTGTGGGTAGAGGGTAACCCAGTATCTCTCCACTCATTTACACAAAACCTTCTTTAAAAGGGTGTCTTTTTTGTAGCTCAAGGAGTTGCTGGTCTACAGAAAAAACATCCAAAAAATCCAGAGTTCTCATGTACCTCTCTCACACACACAGTTTTCCCTATTAACATGTTGCATTCATGTGGTAGCTTTGCTGCAATTGATGAAACAATATTTATAATTATATTATTAAGTATAGTTCATAGTTTACATTGGGGTTAGTTGTTTGCTGTATGGTCAAATTTTTCAAAAGCTTTCAATTTACCTATATAGAAAGTAAAATTTCCCCTTTTAACCACATTCAAATGTATAATCACATTCACAAGGTCCTACTATGGACACCACCATCCATTACCAAATCTTTACTATCACCCCAAACAGAAACTCTATAGAATTAGAGATTAATTTCCTATTCCCAGCCCACATCTTGGTCCCAGGAACCTTGTATTCTCATTTCTGACTTTATGAATTTGTTTATTCTAAATATTTCTTATTGGTGAGATTTACATTATTTGTCCTTTTTGTGCCAGGCTTATTTCACAACATGATGTCTTCAAAGTTTATCCATGTTGTCACATGTATCAGAATTTTGTTCTAAAAGAACATCCTTTAAATAACATATAAAAAAACATATTATTTATGTTAACATATTAGATTATATAAGCAGAATCCCTAGCAGCCCAAATTTCTCAGTCAACATTCATGCTTATAGTTTAAGAATTCAGAAAGACATTGTAGAGTGAGTTGCTATACAGCACACCATGGAAAACCAGGCTCAGGCACAACAGAAATTTCTAGCAAATTACCACTTTATTGCTTATACAGCAATACGGATCCAAAACAGCTGGGGAAGAGAGCCCATCATGGTCAGTCCCTGAGGGAGGACAATTTCTCAAACCAGTTGCTCAGGTCAGGGTCCAGGTGTGGTGAGTCCTATGGGAAGGAGGACTTGCCACTGAGCAAAAAGCTTATGTCAAACAACATTTGTCCAGTGTTCCCTCCCTGATAAGCAGCTGGGGCTGCTTGTTTCCAGTTTAGGGTTCAAGGTACAGTCAAGCCTTTCCATTAGACTGAAGCTATCTCAGGGCTGTGGAATAGAAACACATCGAAACATCTGCACAAACTAAATAAGGGTGGAAAAGGACAGTTCATAAACACAATGCAAATAAAATTAAAGAACCATGAGCTTCCTATATGATCAGATTGTAAGTAAGTACTACAAATATCTTGGTGAAATCCAACAAGGGCAGGGGATGCTTACGTTCCCCACCCCTCCCAAAAAGTACACCACATGCAGAATAACTCTAAAGCTAAAAATATTATTTAAAAAATGGTCTGATGCTATTTTTAAAATCATATAAATCCATGTTTTTCACTCTAATGGTATGCAAACCCATTTTAAAAACCAATATAACACTCTTTCTTTTTCTATTAATAATTATATATTCTGAAGTATCAGAGAAATACAGCAATTGAGATATTTTCAGCACACCTAAAATAAATTGGCTTTGTTGGGCATTATAAAAATTAAATGTATCCTTTATTTATTATACCATTCTAACTGAAAAACAACAGCCTTGGATTAAAAAGCAATGAATGCTTTGCCCCTTAGAACTCAGGCTTACTGTAAAATGAACCTCCTTTTTTGTGGTGTGATTCTTTTAAATTTGAATGTCCTTTTCCTATTTTTGGTTATGTCTACTATTTTCTACATATCAAAAAATATGCAACACCCCCTTGTAATTAAATAGATAAAAAGTTACAGTAATTTGATATGAAAGGTTAATGGAGGTAAACTGAGTACTAGCATTGCTGAAAAACTTCCTGAATTTACCAGCAATGATATTTTGGTATCTTAGATGTTTAGAGTCTAAATTACTATTTTTTGTTTTTTGTTTGTGTATGCTGTATGGTGGGAACACATTTCATTCTCTTTCCATGTGAGTATCCCATTATTACAGAGCAATTTGTTGAATTTTTGTGTGTGTGGCAGGGAAGTGCATGGCTGGGAATGGAACCCCAGTCTCCTGCATAGCCGGCAAGAATTTTACCACTCAACTACCCTTGCAACCCCTCAAATTATTTTTATTCAATATTTTAAAGTCATTGCTCTACTGTTTAATAAACAGGAGTAATAAGAACTTGGTATTGATAAAAAGTTTTTCATTGATAAAGATGTTTTGTTTCTTTTTTGTGGTATGGTTTGTGTGCATGTACGTCATCCTGGAAATCTTTTCAGTTGTTCTTTTTGTCTTTGGGTTCAAAAAGTTGTTGTGGATGTTTCTTGGTGGAGGTTATATTTTGTTCATCTTATTTGTCAAAGTTGGGAAGAGAGTATAATCCCAAAAACCTTTCAAAATGAAGGCTATGATAAATCCCATTCACTGTTAAAGATTCCTGGTGGAAGTAGAAAGTTCAGAAGAGTCCACTATCTATATGTCCTATGATAATAATCAAAACTCTTTCCTCTTACTTGCTGACAGCGTCAAGTGCTCCCATGAACTGAAACCAAGTGAAAGGCAAAGAGAGGTCTGCTTGATGGCAAATAAAGCAATTCATTTCTCAGGCCACATTTAAAATTGGGAAATATAATATGGAAAAACAAACACGGTTATCATGCCCAGATGTAGATTTCTCTTTATGACTATGGTTATATAGTTCTCATTTTAAATTACACTCTTTATTGCCATTATCCTTCTATAGTTTCCTGTTTTGGTAGAAGATTTACCATCTGTTTCATGCTTTATCATGAGAATCAATGTTCAGATCTGTTTTTGACAGGGATAGTCATCATATCAAAACTCCCTTTCTGGATTTGGTTTTGAATTCCATATAGAGTAATTGAATTGGGCTACCTGTGAATATTTTTGAAATAGAATATGAGAGTCAAAGTTAAATGTATGCTTCTGTGTTATTACAAATGTGCGTGCATGTACTTGAAAAGTCAAAGGATGGACAGAGGTAAATATCTCTAATTTGATATCTTTTTAACAACTTAAACCCATAAAAATGAACATCTTGGGATGCACGGGTGGTTCAGTGGTAGAATGCTTGCCCCGTCCATGTGGGAGACCTGGGTTCGATTCCCAGCCTATGCACCCCTCCTCTCCCCCCCCAAAAAATTGGATGTCTTGGTCTGGTGAAAAAACATAGACTATGTGAGCCTAAACACCCTTGGTGCCAATGGCTTCTACTGTATTGAGATATTCAATTAATGAAGAATGAAAACACAGTATAACTAAGGAAGAAACAGAAGCTGGAAAGAATATACTGTTTGTTTTCAAAGTCCCTATTTCTAGTAATGCCTATGGCCAAATTATCACTGTGCCTTTCCTTTAGTTCAATAAGCATTCTAATTGAATCTCTTATTTAACAAAGCTAGTTTAAGATGGATACCTGCCACTTATGAAATTAAAAATAATTTACAGAATATAATTTAATAAATGCTCATAATTATAAATGCTTCACATTCCTTACACTTCCAAGACACTAACAAGTATGTTAACTATATTAAATCACCTCTAATATGTCTGCAAGGAAAAGAAAGATAGTTGAGATAATTGAATAGTGTTTTTAGTCCTTGACTTGTTGACTTTCCAATGAAAATTAAAGATTATTTCATTTGAAATAAATACTCAACTAGCAATGTATTTACATGAAAATCCTGACTCCACAAAAAAGCATAAATTTTTATCTTTGAAAATATATGAATAAATATTAACATCAGTTTCAAAAATCTTCACAGTAAGAATGCAGACATAGAAGAAGAAAAGCACAGCTTCTGCCACTTTTGCATGTATAAGATGATTTGTTTACCTTATTAGTAAAATCAAGTGAGTGAAACCAAGCTGGACGTGCCTGAAAGATTCTGCTGGTGCATTTTTTTTCCTCTGGAATGGTGCTTATATGATTGCTGCAGTAGACTGAAGCAATTAAATCTTTTGTTTGTATCAGATTTCCCTAGACACATTTAGAGGTGCATGTAGTGCTAAATTCTATCGTTCAGTTGGACATCATAGAACCCTTCACAAATCTTGAAAAAGTAGTACAATATATTATAAAATTCTACAAGGAAACACAAAAACATTCTATTTCTGAAATAAAAAAAGAGCATGTTCAATAACTACAATTTAGCAAGGAAATTAACTTGAATATTTATAAATTTTGTATATTTTTCTAGATAATTTTATTTGATATGCTTTCCAGGTAGTGATGGATAACAGAATATTCATATATCTTTGGTGATTAAATGAGATTTCATATGTGGAGTATGGGGATACCCAAGTAGGAATGAAACACAAATGTGCATTTAATTTGGTTTATTGCAGTTTAATTAAAATTAATATCTTTCAAATTGCTTTTGTAATGTTCACTTCTGGCTGAGTGAAAATGTCTTGTATCACAAACCTGCTTGTGATCTATTTTAAAAATCTGTCAAATATGAAAGGAATTTATAAAGCCATTGTTTGGAATTTTCGGAGAGTCGTATAGGTGGCTAGGACTTCGGTCAGATTCTGGAGACGAGAAATGCATATGAGTCTGGCATTTTCGGCTGCTTTTATTTCCTTTTTAATAAATGAGCTGATTCATTTAAAGACGAACAAATTACCATTTTAGAATTGGAAAAGTAATTACTGAAATTATTCATCAGTTACATGGACAGAATTTTAAATAAAGTATAGGATAGGATTAGAGCACTGGAAAATAAATCAATAGTATAGAGTCCCAAAAAATGCATTGATAATTCAGAGAAGAGAAGAAGAAATAGGTGGGGCATGATGAAAATGCTCAAAAAATATATAGATGAATTTCCAAGAAAGACAAGGGAGAGAATATCACAAATATTATATTTTCAGGAATATGTGTTAATATTTTTTCATAATTGATGGAAGACATTACTAGATCTGTGACACTCAAAATCACGACAAAAAATGGACACCAAATTTTATTACATTTTTTACTCATGGCCCAAATTAAATTAATAAGGGAAATACTTATACCTACTTTAAGTAGATAAAAATTGTCATGCATATACTCAAACTTTCAATATTAGCTAAACAGAAACAAATACTTAATCTTACTTTGTCTTCAGATTAATCACTGTCTTTCTATTGCCAGCTTATTTTTTATGTCTATGTTTTCTTAAGTGTCTCTTTAGTCAATACATGGAAAGCATTTGGCACTCTCTCAGGTACAAAACATCAGTAATAGTCAGGAATCATTATAATTCTATCAGTTATCTGTACTGAAATGACATATAACCAAATTCAATCTGTCTTACAATAGAGGCAGTTTATTTTGGCTTCTGTGTCTTAAATCTTCAGAATTGGGCTAAGTTTTAGACCCATTTTAATTGGAATAATAGCTAAAATATGTAAATGAAACCAAAGAAGTGATATCTATGGACTACTGCTTTAAGTGTCTAATACATCAAAAATTCAAGTAAAAGTGAAAAGCAAAAAAAAAAAAAAAAAAAATAGATGCAATATTTAGGAAATTACATATGATTTAGGAAAGTTTGTTTTTCTGTAAAATAATGATGGTTATATTCATACCTTGATATAATGTATAGTTTTGGTGATAAAAATGTAGAAACAGCAAATATATATTTCTGAAGGTATGGTGGTCTGAAGCTGTACAGACCCGGAAAAGACCATATTCTCAAAGGTAATCCATTCCTGTGGGTGTAGACCTACTGTGGGTGGGACCTTTTTTTTTTCTGTATGAGCAGGCAGGGGAAATCAAACCCGAGCCTCCAGTATGGCAGGCTAGAATTCTGCCACTTAGCCACTGTCGCATCCCCCGGTGGGAACTTTTGATTAGGATAATGCAGTTGAAGTGTGCCCCAAGTGGGTCTTAATCCTCTTTCTGGAGTCCTTTATGAGAGATGAAATTCAAGGAAGCACAGAGAGAAGCAAAGGTAGGCAGAAGCTTAACAGAGAAACACACATAAGCTCAGAGAAAAAGTCATATACTGAGTAGTTAGAAGCTGAAAGAAGGAAACACAGGAGAGAAGGAGCAATAGATACTGCCATGTGCCTTGTCATGACTCTACATGATGGTAGAATCTCAGATCACCAACAGCCTTCCTCAGGAAGAAGGTATTATCCTTCTAATGCCTTGATTTTGATGTTTTCACAGTGTTAGAACTATAAATGTGTAAGCTAACAATCCCTGTCATTAAAAGTCAGCCCATTTCTGGTATATTGCATTTTATCAACTCTAGCAAACTAAAACAGGAGGCAAAAAAGGAAAGAGTATATAGATACATCCCATTAAGCTCCTGTTTTAAATGGAGGTATCCTGAGAATATTTAATTCAGACAAGATGAAGGTTAACTGAAGTAAGAGATTGAAAGTTAAGAGAAAGGACTGTTATCCCTATCCCAGAATTCTGGAAAATGATGAAGCTTTACAAGAGTTTACAAAAGAGAAATCATACTTCTACAACTGATAATTGAAGCATTTAAATGCAAAATATGGAAGTAAGTTTTGGTGAGAAGGTAAGATTAGCATTAGGAAATCTTACACGTTAAGGACTTAAGCAAGTGGGCTAAATAATAGGGATTTTAAGTATTGGGTAGGCACTTAATCTAAGATTCCTGAAAAAACAGTATTGTACACTAAATAATTACTACTTCAATTCCGGAAAAGACATTTAGTTGCAAAATGTGAGCCACAGAACACATGCAGAAAAGTAATCCCAATTTGCTAGAACCAAATTGTGAGAAAAAACAAAAGATATTTCTTTCTCCCTCATCCCAAATTATTCCCGCCTAAATATAAGATTAGTTGCACAATATAGTAAAGACTGTGCTTATAAATCCATATGAAATGACATAATGATTAATAAGAGGATTGACAAGTAACAAACAAGTATCAAATTAGAAAGTATGAACTTGTAATGGGTCAGTTTTTTAAGAAGCTCTTCTCTCGTTATTGCTCACTCATCTTGGGGACTGACATCTCAACTGACAGGCTAGAGAGGCATTTAAATTGTCAAGGAATGTATTTCTGGAAAAATTGCTGTAGTGGTGCTAAGTTTTAGATCTTCCTGATTCCCATATTAAAATAGACAAGCAAATACATAGCAAAAACAATACCTCATGGACAACATTTACAACACTAGTTGACAAACCACCAAAAACCACAAGATCAGCATGTTACTGAGGTTGGTTTGAGAGAAAGCAAAGGGAATTTATGGGACATATGATAAGAATAAGAAAATCATAAATTAGCTAAAAAAAAAAAATCACTGGAAAATGGGTCAATAAAAAAATAAGACCTAAAACCAGAATGTGTTACCCAATCTGAGATGCAAGGATTTGAATAGCTCTGCAGTGAGAACTAAATGGACTAGATCTTATGAACTTCTGGCTCAGTACGCCCATCCAGGGAAAGGTTCCACACAAGGAAGAAACTACTAGGAGTGGAATCAAAATTGAGTACTATAGGGGCTATAGCATTAAATTAAAGACAAGATCCAGATAAAAGTGATAGAGGAAATCTTGGAAAGCAATACACCATTTTTTACACTACATACACGGTACTTGCAGGTACACAAATAAGGGCACACTGTGTAGTTAGAAAGGTTATCATATGCTAAAATCTTCAGAAAACTAAATTCACATAAAAATGAAAAATGTTAAATCCAATACAAATTTACTAAAATAAAACAAGAATAAGAAGTAAAGTAACATCCCTATACTGATGAAATATGTCAGAAAAACATGCCCCCAATAAAGATGCAGAATATGAAAATAATGCAAAATCACTTAGGAAATAATATAACAAAAACATGTAAAATGCAACTAGACAACGTAAGAAAAAAGTTGGCAAAAATCAGGAAATATGTAAATTAAAATAAAATGTATTTTATGAATGAGGATTAAACTAGAAGTATGCAAATATAGCATATATTGTGTTATGAACAACAAAACTGACAAGAGGCAAAGTTTAAACACTCAAAATAAATAAAAGATGTAAAATTAATTTGAAAAAAAGTGATATATAAAAGATAGGACAATAAGATCCAGTATAAAGACTATATTAGTTTTGAAGAGAGAGAGAGAGAAAAAAAAATAGAGACCAAAAAATTGCTAAATTTAATTCAGCAAAACTTTCTGAATTACAAAAATGTTAACTACATATTGCAAAAGCAATATATATCTAAAAATATTGACCTAGAACAACGAACAATAAGACATATTGTAGAAAAATTATTGGATTTAAATAAAAAGAAATAAATAATTTGGATATCTAGGCAAAAAGATTGAGGAGTCAAATTGAGGAGTATTCCACAGGCTAAAATTAGGGCAATTTGAACTTGAATAAAAATAAGTGCAATATGTAAAATCTATGGGCACAAAATATTTTAGGAAAACCTAATTAGTAACCTTCTGAGGATGACAGAGAGACAATATACCCTGAATGAACTGGATGCTTGGCAACCAAATATGGGATTATAACATAGCATTTCACCCCTTGCATAAATTATGGATCTGTGCACTGAGAATTAGTGAAGGCATACAAAGAGGGAAACCTAGATATTATATGCCTTCTGATGAAAGAATAGAACAAATCCCCCATTTTGCCAAAGGGATACAATCTGAATCTGATCAAGTCTCTGTACACAGCTGATACATTTCAAGTATAGAGAGAAGAGAGGGATATGTTAGAATATACAATGAATATGCCATCAGCACAATCATGAATGTTGGAAAATATATGTCAGAGGGCTGAAGTTTTTAAAACTAGATATTAGTTAAAAAACTAGATTTTATTCTAGTTTGCTAGTTGCCGGAATGTAACACACCAGAGATGAATTGGCTTTTAATAAAAGGGGATTTATTTCATTAGTTCTTCAGAGGAAAGGCAGCTAACTTTCTATTGAGGCTCTTTCTTATGTGGGAAGGCACAGGGTGATCTCTGCTGGCCTTCTCTCCAGGCATGGGTTCCAACAACTTTTCCTGGGGTGATTCCTTTCTGTATTTCCAAAGGCCTGGGCTGAGCTGTGAGTGCCGAGATGAGATGTGCTGAGCTGCTTGGGCTGTGCTATGTTGAGCTCTCTCATTTAAGCAGCAGCCAATTAAATCAAGCATCATTCATTGCAGCAGGCACACCTCCTACCCGACTGCAGATACAATGAGCAACAGATGAGATTCACATGCCATTGGCTCATGTCCACAGCAACAAAACTAGGCACCTTCACCTGGCCAAGTTGACAACTGAATCTAACTACCACATGTCCACCTCTTGTCAACTTGGCAACTGCACACATCACCTTAAATGATATTAAGGTGCAAAAAATTATCTTCTAGCTGTGGACCTATGAATCTCAAAACAAGTTACCTGGTGCCAATATACAAAGGAGGACAGTCACAGTATACAGCTTTTCATTTCCATAGGAAGAAATTGGAAGGAACAAAAGAGTCACAAAACCCAAACAGTTCTGAAAACCCGCAAGGCAAACTCCATTGGATTTCAAAGTCTGAAAGTCATTTATCCTTCAGCTTGAGAAAGTGGCAGGCCCATCCTTTCCAAGGGCCTATGCAGTGGCCAACCTCTTTCCAAATCAACCTTGGGGGACATTGAGGAGACCACCTTTTTCTTGGCTCCACCCTCTCCAAGCAACAGGGCCACACCTGGGCTCTCTGCCCTTTCCATGGCACACGCTCAGCCCTTCCATGTGGTGGCATCCAGGCTCTCCCCAGTCCCCCATGGAGCATGCTGTACCTTCTCAAAGGCCTAAGGCTGTACAACTCTTCCACTGCAACGAGAAGGGAGACTCATACTCTGCCCTAAGGACAAACTCACCCTCTCCATGTATATGCGTGGGTCCACTCTCCTGGTCCAAGGTGTCTTAACTTCAGACCTGAACTTCCATTGTTCTCACTCTGCAAACTCCAATTTGTCCCTTTTGTGTCCCCCTTTGTCCAGATTGGCAGTGGTTCCGTGTATACCAACAGTCTCTTCAAGCACTCCAGGACTTTTCCATCATTCTCTTCACAGTTCCTTCAAAATCTTCCCCTCATTCATCCGAAAAACTGGTTCAACATGACTGGTATTTGCAAACTGCAGCAACATGCCACTTCTCTGGTACCAAATCTCTTCTAGTTTTCTAGCTGCCAGAATGCAACACACCAGAGATGAATTGGCTTTTAATAAAATGGGATTTATTTCATCAGTTCTTTAGAGGAAAGGCAGCTAACTTTCAATTGAGGTTCTCTCTTATGTGGGAAGCCACAGGGTGATCTCTGCTGGCCTTCTCTCCAGGCCTCTGGGTTCCAACAACTTTCCCCAGGTGATTTCTTTCTGCATCTCCAAAGGCCTGGGCTGAGCTGCGAGAGCTGAGATGAGGTGTGCTGAGCTGCTTGGGCTGTGCTATGTTAAGCTCTCTCATTTAAGCAGCAGCCAATTAAATCAAACATCATTCATTGCATCAGGGACACCTCCTAAACGACTGCAGATACAATGAGCAACAGATGAGCTTCACATGCAATTGGCTCATGGCCGCAGCAATAGAACTAGGCACCTTCACTTAGGCAAGTTGACAACTGAATCTAACCACCACAGATATTTACCTGCAAGACTAAATGGATGAAATGGAAAACTCAAGAAGATAAAACATTATCTTCATTTATCTTCCTTATAAAATGTTAGTAGAAAAATACAAAAAACAAATAAGAAACACTAACTTTTTAAGCTTTTTTGATGAGTAACAGCATTCTGAGATACTGAGGCAAATTATTCAGGTACAATATTACAATTAGAACTGTAAATACTTCTTTTTCTGTGTCCTATCTTAAATGTCAATTCTATTCAGCATGGAAGGAAGACAGCTATTGTAATTTCGAGCAAGAAGGTCAAATTACTTTGTGGATTAGAGTATACAAACTATGAAGGTAAGTTGGGGCCCAAGTATTATTTAAAATGACAGGAAATAGGTTGAAAAGGTTTCAGTATATTTCAATGATGAGTTTACGACTCTTATGAGCATCAATTATCATTGAATATTAGCTCATATTTAAAAGGTAGGAGTAGAGGTAAGATAGAAAAATTGCAGTTGTTATCAAAGCCTCTTAAAAGTTGCTGAAATGGGCGGGTCATGGTGGCTCAGCAGGCAGAGTTCTCACCTGCCATGCCAGAGACCCGGGTTTGATTCCCGGTGCCTGCCCACACAAAAAAAAAAAAAAAAAAAAAAAAGAGTTGCTGAAATGAGCAGTGAAGTTCTATTGTAATGCCCTCCTTGATCAAGAAGGTACAGTGAGAAGCTCCAGACTTGGTCCTCCCACAGAAACTGAAAAACCAGCGAGAACGGGTAGAAAAGTCTTTCTCAGCTCCATCAGCTTCGGAAAGGAGTTAAAAGATTATAACAGGTATGAGCATCAAATCCAGAAAACGGATACTTAAAGGTGGTACAGATCTTAAGGTGCAATAGCTGGCCTCTCCCCATTCTCTCACTGGCTCAGAGTGGAGCTGGTGAGGATCCCTGGTTCTACAGAGAGCAGAACAATCCTCATGAAGTTACTAGAAGCATGTCTGTTGGGCCCAATCTGTCCAGTGGTGGCCTGAGTGATTGCCATCCCAGAACTTGCCCTGCATTTAGAAGCAGCTCACAGAACTCTCTTACAGAGAATGCTGTGGAAGAGCAGTCAAGACAAGCTGCCTGAAGCAAGGAATTGCTGGCTGTGGGACACACAGTACAGTGCCCAGGACAATGAGGAACCTGCTTCCTGTGGAAATGGAGCATTTGGATCCATGTAATGTGGGGATTCCTAAAACCATATGCATGCCTACAACAAGAGGCATAGGCATAAAGGATCAAGGAAACGTCTGTACTTTGACATGGATCTATTCTCTAACCTATTTCCTGAAGAAGCCCTGAAGAAAAGCACTCAAACAAGTCAATATGCAAAGACTGGGAAAGATGTTTCTGTTTTTCCTTCCTTTTCTTTTCTGTTTTGTTTGTTTATTCGTTGGTTGGTTGGTTCCTGGCATTCAAGGAAACCTCTGTCATAACACTAACTGAAAACAAGCTTTAGGAATAGATACCTCAGACCCCTAATTTCAGTGATAACACATTAACATATCAAAATGTCAGGTTTCAACAAAAAGTTACAAAATATACAAAGATGGGAAGTGAGAACCTAGTCAAAGGAGAAGATGAAAACACTAAGGACCATCAACTAGGAGGACGAGACTTGGAGTATAACAGACAAAGAATTTTATTAAATGGTCCTAAATCTGATTAAAGAGCTAAAGGAAAACATAGATAATTAAAGGAAATCAAGGAAATGTCAGAAGAATACAAAGAGATTAGAAAAAGAGAACTGGAAATTATGAAATGGAATGAAGCAAAGCTGAAGACCATGATAACAGAAATTAAAAATTTAGCTAGAGGTTATCAATAGCAGATTGCGGATGGCAGAAGAAAGACAGCTTGAAGATAAGACAACGGAAATCATCCAGTCTGAGGAGAAAGGAAATAAAGAATGAAGAAAAATGAACTGAGGGTGGTGCAACAGTGGCTCAGCAGGTAGAGTTCTCACCTGCCATGCCAGAGACACAGGTTCGATTCCCAGTGACTGCCCATGAAAAAAAAAAAAAAAAAAAAAAAGCGAACAGAGCCCGAGGAACCTGTGGGATATGATCATATGCACCAATATACACATTGTAGGAGTTTTAGAAGGAGAAGAAAGAAAGAAGGGATCAGGGACAATACTCAAAGAAATAGTGGCTGAAAACTTCCCAAATTTAATGAAAGACTTGAATGCACACATTCAAGAAGCTCAGTGAACCCTAAACAGGATGCAAGCAAACAGACCAATGCAGTGGCATATCGTAATCTGTTGAATGTCAAAGATAAACAGATAATACTGAAAGGCTGTAAGAGAAAAGCAGTGTTTCAAGTGCATGGGTGCTTCCATAGATTAAATGACAATTTCTCACTGGAAATTATAGGATAAAGACTGTGGGTTGTCATATTTAAGTTCATGGAAGTAAAATATTGTCAACCAAGAATTCTATATCTGGAAAAGAGTCTTTTGAAAAGGAGGACGAGATTATGACATTCCTGGATAAACAAAAGCTGAGGGAGTTCATCATCATAGATTGTCCCTACCAGAGATGCTAAAGAGAGTTCTGCAGGTTGAAGCAAAAGGACAATAGACAGCAGAGGAAGCCACATAGAGAAATAAAATCTTCAATAAGGGTAGCGATATGGGTAAAGATAAATGCCAATACTACTGTATGCTTGATTTGTAACTACACCTACTTCTTACAGTATCTAAAATGCCAATGCATAAAATGTAATGATACATCAGTGGTTTTGGATTCAAAATGTATCAGCATATAATATGGGACAAGAACTATGTAAGGTGGAGTGATGAAGGGATAACAAAATATAGTTTTGTATATTATTGAAGTTACATTTGCATCAAAGCAAAGGAAATCATTACAGATTTAGGATATTAAATTAAAGCCATGTGATAATTATAAACAAAATATTGGAAACTATGCAAGCTCATACAGACAGATATTAGAATACAGTTGCTCTGGTGGCGTACAGAGGGAGTTAATACATAATGGACATAGGGTTTCTGTTTGGGGAAAAAGGAAAGTTTTAGTAATGGACTGCAATATTGTGAATGTGTTGAATCCTTTTGAATTGCATGTTTAGGAGTGGATGAGATGGGAAAGCTTATGTTGTTTATTTGTTCCCATAATTAATAGTAATAATAATAATAATAATAAAGCAACTAAAGAGGCATTGGCAATTAAATGCAACACATGATCCTGAATGAGACTTAGCAATGGAGGAGAAAAGTTTCAAAGGGACTTGATTGGAATATAAGAAAAAGTTTAGGGCGGGCCGCGGTGGCTCAGCGGGCAAAGTGCTTGCCTGCTATGCCGGAGGACCTCGGTTCAATTCCCGGCCCCAGCCCATGTAACAAAAACAAAAAAACAAAATACAATAAAAACAAGAAAATGTTTAAAGATGTTTCCCTTTCTTCCTTCCTTCCTTCCTTCTATCCTTCCTTCCTTCTCTCTGTCTTTCCTTTAAAAAAAAAAAAGAAAAAGTTTAAATATAGACTATGAGCTTTATATAAATATTAAATTCCTTAAATTTGTTAACTGTACTTGAGGTGGTTACATAAGTGAACATCCTTGTTCATAGGAAATATACATGGCAGTATTAAGTATTCAAGAAACGTGATGTATATGAACTAAACTCGTATTCATAAAATAGATAGATAGATAGATAGATAGATAGATAGATAGATAGATAGAATGATAGGGACATGTGGCAAAATTTTAAAATTGTTGGATCTGGTATTGGGGTAGAGGTTTGCTGGAGTTCTCTGTATGGAGTTTGTATAATTTTCGCAACTATCTTGTAACTTTGAAAGTAGCTCAAAATAAAAAGTTAAAAATTCAATAGAATGTCTTTTATAATATCAGAGCATCAGAGATGGTTTATTGTAACTGAAAATTTACATTTCAGGAGATAGACTTAGTATGGGCCATACTAATTAAGTAATATGTCATCTGTACTTAAAATTAAAATGATTTAATTTGCCGTTATTTTTAGGCCCCAATACAATTTAGCTCTTCGCATTTATGAGGATATTCCCTTTCTTTTCCATTAATAAAATTTGCATATATAACTTAGAGTGATGTACAAATAAGCATTTGTTTTTCTATTTTTTTTTTTTTTAACATGGGCAAGCAGTGGGAATCGAACCCAGGTCTCCAGCATGGCAGGCGAGAACTGTACCAGTGAGCCACTGTGGCCCACCTTCTATTTGTTTATATTTGTAATGACTGGCAGTCAGTATGCATTGAACATTTTTGATTGAATAATTTCTTATTCTTACTTATGTATATGAGATGATTACAATTGGAAATTTTATTTTCACTTTAACTTTGTATATAATTTAAGGATATGTTCATAAAGATGATTTACCTAAATGCACAGGAATTCACTGGGATATTTCTATTACTAAGAATGAGTTATAATTATCCTTCACGTGAATATAATTTCCCAAAAGGATGCAAAAATAAATTGAATAGCTTTCCATGATTTAATGACACGTAGGTACGTTTGAAGATAGTATGTCTTTGAAAAAGAGAAGGAAATAACTTCTACCTTGTAGATTTGCGAAAGAAAGAAAAATTACTGCTTACAGTGCTGATTTTCTCATACTGACTTTAGCACAAACAACCGCAGAACAAGAAAATTGGATGGTTTTACAATTTAATAGACCCAATTCATCATTAAACACCTTGACAAAAGAAGAGTTGCAGATTTTTTGACTCAAAGTTATGTTTTTTTTCCCAAAAACTTAGATATCAAAGTAGTATCTTGTCCTCTTTTAAAAAATGCTGCCAAGATCATCTCTCTGAATGAAATCACTGAACAGAAAAATATATAGCACATATATCTCATGCTTAGATTTGTTTCCTCTTTTTGAAGAGTAGGTCTCTATTCAGTAGATCTCTATTGTGTCTCAAAATAAATTTAAGAGAAATTTTTAAATTATAGAAAATAGAGAGGGTAATAAAAAGGTAACCATGTTCTTGTCACCCAGAATTGTTTTAATAATGTTTGTTTCCTTCAAATAACTGTTTAAATGGATGAAATAAAATATTTCAAATACATTTGAAGTGGACTTTAACCATTAATGCCAATTCATTCTCTACTGTATAAGCAAAAGACTATTAAAATCAATTTTTGTGTACCCTCCCAATCATATTATATGTATCATCTATGTATCTGTATAGAATAAATATTTTTTGTGTCTATGTTTGGATTTCTACAATAGGTTTTATAATACTATTGAGGAAATATGCCCTTATTGCTCAACCTTAAACGTTTGAACAATATATTTATTTAGTGATGGCTCATGCAGTTTAGTACTGGTTGGAAAGAGGTGATTGCTACATTTCACAGTGGTAGCTTAGAAAGAGCCATGGTAGGACCACTGACAACAATCAAAGTTAACAGACACTGCAAATTAAAACTTTGATCAGTAAGTTGATGAATGAGCATGCCACTGTCTATATCTCTATCTCTATATCATCTTTCCATTTAGCTGTTATATTTTATTTTATAAATATGCCAAAATTTAATTAGCCATCATCTTGTTGATGGGATTTTCTTCCTTCCTTCCTCTGTCCCTTCCCTTCCCTCCCCTTTCTTCCCCTCCCTTCCCCTTCACTTTCTTTCTCTTCCATTTTTTCAATATGCTATTATAGACAATAGCACCCTGTATATATTCTCTGGGCAATATATGGGAGGTGGAATTGCTGAATTCTGGAGTATACCACATAGGGCTTCCACATGACGAGTATGCTGGTTCTCATTTCTCCCATACTTTACAAATCATGATGTTTTCAGATTTATCATGTTTTGCTAATTTCAGGGATTAAATATTGTATTACTGTTTTGTTTCTATTTTCCTGATTATAGTAAATTTGTTCACCTATTGTTCATTTTTTTTTTTTGGTGGGCGGGGCATTGTCCAGGAATCGAACCGGGGTCTTCCGGATGGAAGGCGGGCATTCTACCATGGAACACCCGTGCACCCTATTGTTCATTTATTTTAAACCTATCATTCCTTGTTGCACGTAAGGAGAAAATAAATTTCATAGTGACAAAGTACGTTCATTATCCAAATGTATGTATTATGTAACTCTTACCGTCTAAGAATGAAAGGATTACTTGAAATCAGACCCGTTTTATTATTCTGTTTTGATTTTTTTGTCACTAGAAGATAGTGTCAGTTCATGATACATATGCCTGCTCTTCTTCATTACTTTAAAAATAATGTCACAATTGTTTGTCCTTTCATTGTTAACCTATTCCTTCTATTACTATTTAATATTCACGGTCTATATTAAGCAGTGCTATAGATGTTCAAGATTTTCAGCTGAAAACAAAATAAATCACAAAAAGGAACTATTGACTGAATGGAGCTTCCAATGTGTAAAATCAGACTATAAATAAGATACATAAAGAAAACATACTGTATCTTAAATAACGGTAAGATCTTAGGACAAGCAAAGCAAGCAGAAAGATGCTAGAAAGGTTATACTTTCAGAAAGAGTGACCAAAGAGTGTCTCACAAAGAAGTGAACATTGAGTGAAGCTTCGTAGGATGCAAGAGAGCAAATTGCATATTTGGCGAATAAGTCTTCTAGTCAGAATGACCAGCAAGTTCAGAGGCATTGTCTACTTGAAAACCTCTGCTTTTGAGGTTTTCAGCAGTGATATTACATTATCTCTCCTTGGAGATAAAAACCTTAAAAAATTATTAAAAATAAATAAAATGGCATTTCAAAAATCTAACCCTAAGAGAGCATATCGCTTATTCCTCATTACAATGATTATATTGGGAAAACGCAAAAATTTTCCTGTATCCATATCCCTTCATTTTATTTTAACAATAGATTGTTCCTTCAGGTTCTAGTGGTTATAACATTGAAACTAGTCTCAAGTTAAACTATAATTTTGTTCCATAATGGTTAAAATCAAATGAAGTATAAACAGTTATTTTTTAAAAGGTAGCAACATGTACATTTTCATCTACTCCAATCAAAATTTCTGACAGGTTCCCATTGTTATCAATAGGCATGCATTAGAGGAGTTTATATACACAGAAAAATAAACATATACAAGTGGTTAAGCTTAAAATCCTATTGAGATTGATAAATGGAAAAGGAAAACTGTTCTCTTCGCCCGAAATCTAAATTTTCCTCTCATTTCTCATCATGACTTTCACTTAAATGTTTGAACTTATCCTTCCCTTTCCTCTGAGAATAGCTGTCTGTAGTTAAGGATAATTTGGAGATAAGAATTCTCATGACTGAACACCTGAGCATTCGGGCATCTCAGCATCAAATAACATTTGCTGCTAAGTGTGTGCTGAATGTGTACTTCCACTTATATTTAGTGAACACCTTTATTGATCTATGTGTCTTCTGTAACCCCAAATGTGGAAACAAGGTGTGACTCTAGATAACCTGGCTAGTACCTGAGCTTATAGGGCACTCGGCAATGATTTTCCATTTCTTCTTATTTCACTGGGTGACTCCATTCTAGCTGAAAATGAATTTATATATCTCAAACCTACCCAGTGGCTGAGATGCTGCTACCTTCTCCTTGAGCTATTTAAACTCTCTCTAAGCTTTCATCTCTGCCTTTCCATGTGCTGCATGACTTCTGTTATCGGACAATGGGCTCACTGCCTAATATGCACAGAATTCAATGCCATTACACCAGGATTTTGAGGAAAGAAAGAGTTTTGTTGCTAGGTAGACCTGCAAATAGACCAGAGTTAAACTCACATTTGTTTCCCTGATCTGAGACTTAAGAGAGTTTTGTGGAATGGGAACAAAGGGAGGTGGTGACAGTGACGGGGATTTAAGTTGACATATTTTGATTGGTTGGTTGTAGGATGGTTTGTGTATGATGGAAATATTCTAGTGGAGTGCATCTTACTTTCCTTTTAAGGGGCTTCTCACATTTTATTTGCTCTCCATGACTCCTTGCCCCCATAACCTTTGGCTCAGTTTATATGATCTGTGATTAAAAGAGCTCAGAAGAAAAGGTTATAGGTGAGAGGATATGCTCACAAACCAGTTTTTCCTGCCCACGGTTTCAGGAATGGTATAACTGCTAACTGCTTAGCTGGATAGCTTTCTACTACCTGTGCCATACTTCCCATCACACTTCTATCAACCTAAATAAATTATTCCTCCATAACCTTAGATTCATCTCAATGGACATGTTTACTTTTCAGGACAAAGTTCCATTTCTGCCTGTCTCAGATCAGATGCAACATACTACATTTTCATCCAATAAATGTTGAAATAGTTTGTATATAAAGAAGAGTAATTAAAGGGAATTTTCCTTTTCTTCTTCAAAAACATTATAGATTTTTTTTAAAAATCACCCCTACTTGAAATAAGAAAGTTATCAGGAAAGAAAAATAACCCGAAAAAAATATTTTCCTGTTAAAACATAACATTTAGTATGCATATGATTAGTTTGCTTTTTCACATTATTTTAATGGTTATAAATATTAATTTTGGTTTTAAATGTGTGTAAAAACACATATATTACCTGATGGATTTTGTACAGATTCAGAATGTAAATAACATAAATGCCATGTCATGTTTTCTTTCACAATTATTTAGAATAATGAAAAGGTGTTGTAAAATAAGGTTTAATATAATGTGCTCTCTGCTTAGTTTAGAATGGGTGAGGATTAATGGGAGTTATTTTTATCTATGCTTTATTTGAACCATGATAAAATGAACTGCACAGGAGCTCTATTTTAGACAGAACAGGAAGAAATATTAAAAATTGGATAATTGATGGTAGGCTAGTGTTTTCTATAGGTTATCATGCAAATTAAAATTCAGCTTTAAACACTCACAGAGTGCTATATTAGTAAATGAATGCCTTCCTTATTCTATGTGAAGGCTTCAAAGTAAATTTACTTTCACTCAATGGGTTTAATGCATAGAAATGACTGCAACTTCACAAGGAAATTAAAGATTTCTGTGTCAAGTTCTCCTGTTGGCCCATTCAGTACCCCTTTCCTCTTATTCTATACTAACCAAACCAACAATATTGTTTATACCTGCAGTTTTTACAACTGAAAATACTCAGCTGTATATCGCTCTTGAAACACTCATATGGCTCTATAGTATAACTATAGGAATTTAGTTTGCACAGAATGCCCTGGTCAATTGTTGCTTTCCCCATTAAAAAGCAAAGACTTTAGTGGAAAAGGCTTCTCAGCCTTTGGCGCATATACTTCCGTCTCCTTACGTATGGAATATGATAATAGTGACTCAGTTGCTGGCGTGATTTTGCAATGTTGAAAAGGCAAAAACCTTTAGGTATCAGAGTGGAAACACAGAAAGCCTCTAAATCCTGATGCAATCACGGCAGCCTATGACAGTCTTTGGTTCCTTACAATTAATATTCTGTTAGCATGAGTAAAATAAACCTCTTACTTTTGTGAAAATAGAATGGACAATGACTTCCCAAACTATCTTGATTTGCTTCAGCTTCCACATTCTCCAGGAAGGACAGAGTCAACTGGGAATCCAATGAAGCAGCTCCAGCTTGACATAACTATGAACTCTTGAGTGCCCAGGGCATTTCCACAGCTACAGCAACCACAAGTCTCCCATAAAGAACCTGTTTAGGCTAATTACAGAAAAATACACTAGTAAACATCCTGCCTGTGTAGTATCTGAACTGACCAACCTTATCCAAGGATACTCCACCCAAAACCTCCATGGACCCCTCCCAAGACAGCCCCATCCACAAATAACCCTATAAGCCACTTCCCAAACCTCACTCCACAAGCAGGTTTGATTAGTAACAAATTAACAGATGGAAGTTTGTTATTTCCCAAATAAAGTTACTTAATAAATCATGTACATATAGAAATAATTACTAACATCATAAAATATATTTTGTTAAATACATTTCAGTAATTATTTCATTGAGACAAATAAACCAACACATTTATAGATTGCCCTGGAAGGTAGAAAACCATAATCGGTATGGCAAATAAGACTTTGTTTCCATCAGCTTAACCCGTTTGTTACTAATCATATAATGGAGGAAACTAGAGATGGTCTATTTCTTCCTTCCTTTCCTCCAACTTTTTCCTTTCTTTCTTTTCCACAGAAACTACCACTCTAAGAAATCTTACCAGAATTACAATTAAATTAAAAAGTAAAGAGTATCTTTATTTGAAATGGGTACAGCAAGAGTATAGTGATTTACCACCTTTTTGGCTCCTCCTCTTTCTTTCCTAGTATTTGCTGGTTTGGGAGGATAAGGTATAATCTTTTACAAGAAGATATAAATTAGTGATTTCATTAAAATTGTTATTTTTGGGTGCACAGGTAGCTCAGTGGTTAGAATGCCTACCTTCCATGCGGGAGACCTGGGTTCGATTACTGGACCATGCACCGCCCCCCCAAAAAAAATATTTCATGAATAAGGAAATGGAAGTAAAGAGAGACAAAATTTCTTTCTCTGGGCTATAGATAATGGATTTTGGATGAGTTGCATTCAAGATATTAAAGGATTGATTGAAATCACTTTCTTAAAACTTTCTGCAATGAAAGTCTGAAGATAAAATGATGTACTGATAGTAATAACAGTGTACTGAACAATGTGGTATAGATTTGTGCATTTTAATACATTAGATATGCTTTTAGCTCTCACCCTGAAGTCAAATCAATTTAAATTTTGTAATGGGGGGAGTTCAATTATCAACATTTTCCTTTTATTCCCTACTTTTTAATATGACTCCCATAACGGTTTAAAATTATATTCACTCAATCTATATTCATGTGACCTCTAGAGTTTAAATTTGAATCAAGATAGCAATAAAACTACAGACTTAAATTACCAGCATGCATCAATATGAGAAAATTTAATCTGAAGAAGTATTGGAAAAAGTTATTGAATATGTGTTCTATCTAAGGCGAGACGGCTAATTACACTATTACTTGAACCTGTTGTCAGCCAGTTATCTTGATAATTTTAAAAACATAATGAAACAATTTATCAAAGTGGCACTAAAAATCCTATTAAATCATCAATTAAACAAGTGCTGTTTTTGTTTCTTGGTATATTTTTGTATCAAATCTATGCAATACAATTCATTGGTTAAAAGATCAAATACAGATTTTTTTTTAAGAAATAAGTGTGTGTTCAGCAATTTGCTTTTCTACAAATACTGCAAAGTACTATTTTGTTCAAGGAAATGTGCAGATGGATCAGGCCTGTGAGAATGTACTCAAGGAGAACGCCCAGTCTCAGAGAGAAAAGGACATGTATGAAAATAGTTAAAATTCCAGAAGAATGTGAGAAGTGCCTTTAAGGAAGTGTGAATTAAATCTATAAAGATTTAAGAGGGAACCATTTCATCTGATTTTTTTGATGAGGTAAAGTATCTTGAAGAAGGAAGCATTTTATTCAGGACTTGAAAAGTAACTTCAGAGTTGGATAATGACAGCAAAAAGAATATTTAATTAGCTATAGCTCTGCCAAGATATGAAAGATCAATACAGACACTAAAATTAGTTCGGTGTATTCTTATATCAGCTTTTCTCTTCTTGTTTATAGAGCAGTGAAAAACTGCAGGACTGGAAGGAAGTGACTCTTTTTATTTTGTAGATGAGTAAGTTGAAGTTCAAAATGTCCAAGTAATTTTTTCAAGCCTACATAGATAATTAAAGCCAGACATTAGAGCATCATGTATTTAGGATTTCTAGAAATAACACATGTAGCTAATTCCATCCTTTTGTATGCTATCTGCTTGAAACTCTTACTGTCTGTTTTAAATCTTTCTGTCTCAGTTTTATAATGCTTCCCTATGGAGATCTTCTGGTATCCTCCCAAGACTCTGTCGCAGAGCCTCCTCCCACGTGCTCTCTTTGCATCCAGCACTGGGGTTAAGATTATTGTAAATCACCATTCTGAATCTACTTGATTGGTTTCACTACATAATAGGAGCTCAATAAACATTTTCTTAATGCACACACAATTGCAAAAGCATGTACTGGCTTACATTGTTCTACTCTTGTTTCTAATGCACGTGAATTGCTTCCCAAACCAGGTTATTTATAGTATAAGGGCTATATCTCTTATCACAATCCTCACTCTTGACGCTCACAGCTAAGAACAGAAAAAAATACTTTCTAGAGGCATATACAATCCCAAATTGAACCAGAAGGAAGGAGCTTCATTACAAAACTCAGCTTCTACTTGCAAACTCAACAACAGATTAAGAGTAAGTAGAGATAGGCCATGATTATTTAAATGGCATTCTTGCCACAGGGAAGGAAATATCAGGAGTTTTGGAGAAACATCCTTCCAGTTACAATATTTTCGTTCATTCTTTTGAATGAATATTAAATTATATATATAAATTATATATATATATTTTAAAATGAAAAGAAAGCAAATAAGCGTCTTTTAAAACTAAGTGCATTGAAGAGAACACCTTTATTCCATTTTTTTCTTTGGCAAATAAAATAATGAAATGATCACAAGAGAGAATGTGCAGATGGGGAAAGAAACACTTTCCAATAGTAAAATTCCTTCCTTGGTAATGGAAAGAAAATGCAATTATTATTGTTATATTATTGATTAATACTCCATGCAAAGCTAAATTCATTGTTCTTATGCATGATTTGTCAGTCACACACAAATTCATTTAGAGTTAGAAATAATTTTGGTTACCAGTACCAGACAACCCCCACATAGTAGCTTTAAAATGTGTAAAGACAGAATGATTAATTACCACACTAACCATCTTGATTTGCTTGACACCCCACATTATCCAAGGAGAACCAAATCAACTAGGAATCAATGAAGCAGCTCCAATGTGACCTACCTATGATCCTTGAGTGCCCAGGACATTTCTGCAGCTATAACAACTGCAAATCTCCCAGAAAGAACCAGTTTAAGCTAATTGCAGAAACATCTGCTGGCAATAATCCTGCTTCTGTATTATCTGAAATGGTTAGTCATCTCCAAAGACACCCCTGTCTGTGTAGTATCTGAATCAGCCAAACTCGTCCAAGGACTCCCACTTAAAACCTCCACTAACAATGCCTTACCCCCAACCTGGACAGCGCAATCCCCCAAATAACCCATATAAACCACTCCCTACACCTCAACCCTCAAGCAGGAACTTCTTTTTGGCTCTGTTCCACATACACATTTGCTCTTGGTCAATATAACTTCATTCTTGCCCTTGCAATAAGTCCCCTAGTTATTACCTGCATCCACAACTGGAAGCCAGGGACTAAATGAAATATGATTCAGAGTACAATTGCAGAACAAATAAGAATACCTTAACTCATCATTTCTAAATGCATTCTCTTGTTACGCGAATACTTGACTTCCCTAACACATCAATGCCATTGCAGTTGTGATGGGAATGACAGGGAGGGGAGATGCTATCTCTGTATATGGATAACAAAGATAACATGTTTCTAAAATTTATGGAAATCCAAACTTAAGGAATGGTTTATCAGAGGCCTGAGGAAAATGTTTGACTTTCCATCACAAGTTATCATAAAAGGTATAATACATTTTTAAATGTGGCATTAGCAAACGTGCTTTTCATGGTCATGACTAATACTGAGAACCTTAACTGTTTGGAGACTTAGTGATAACATCTCATCTAAAATTTTCAATTAAGAAATGGGAAGAGGTTCTTTTAAAAATCATTTCAATTACATCATAGCGACTTTTGGTGTGTCCTTTTTATCATTTTTTTTCTTTTAGAAAACTTTTTACTCTTTATGATATTATCAAAATTATACTTACATAAATGCCTTGTATCAAATCTTATATTTCCCTAATATAAAGTTTTAACATATAAAACTAATTCATCATTGCACCATGGGTTTTCTATATCAATGTTGAGTTTCTACATATTTTATATACAATTAAAACATTTTTAATATGTCAGAAATATTTAGTTTGAATCATAAGATCATTTTTGCTTTATAAAATCTTTAAATTATACCTAATAATGTCTATTTCTCTTATGTTAATTCTTTGTGCTGTAAAATTCCAAGCTGTTTTAAAAATTCTAAACATTAAAAAATTATTTTTAAATATAATTATACATTTATTTTATAACATTTACTTTCTGAAACAGTTCTCAAACAGTTATAAGCTACTTCTTGAAATTGTAAATGCATATTTCTGTTGGCTACTACTGCCTTTAACCACTTAAGAGCAAAGATTGCCTTTTTCCAGTCTGCATGCTCAATGTCTATCCCCTAGTGGGTGGTCAATGAACGTTTATGAATAAATAATATTTCTTGTGTCTCATTTGCAAAAAAAAATAAGCAGAGTTCTTACCTTCCAGAATCTTAAAATGCTTTCAGATATACTTTGAGATAGATACATTAAAATTATGGGTGTTATAAAAATTATTCATAATACTTTGAATAAAAAAGAATGCTTTTGATCTGTTTCATTGGAAGAAAAAAAATAATGGTAATAAATAGCTCTGTTCCCCAATGTCAATATAAACTGAACATATATTTTATACAAGGTTATTTTAGATTTGTGGCTTACTGACATGTACAGAGTGGCATTGAGTTAGCAAATGTTTTTTTGTAAGGGAAAACATCCTACCATATATCAAATCAGTTTGGAATAGAAAAAAAAACAATTCAAGGAGCATTTTCTTCCAAAACTTAGCTTCTTATCCCATCCTTGTATAAGAAGAAAGTGAATTTCCCATTAATAATAGGATCTGTAAGAAAAAGACATAAAGATAACATCAACCACCATTTCATTTCCCCCAATTTAAGATTCCAAGATGTAACAAGTAAGCAAATTGAATTAGCTAATTAATATGCACAGTGTTCTGACCACCAAACTGTATATTTAATAAAGTCCATCATTTATTCATTCAATACATATTAATTTAGTCCTTAATCTTGATCAGGCAGAGTGCTAGGTGCTGAGAATGAGTAAGCATATGCATGAACCATTTCATCAAGAGCTATGCAGTACCATTAGGAAGACAGATACATAGAAAATAATCACTCAAAAATGCAAAATAATATCGCTTCTCGCCCTTTTGGCTAAGATCAAGTGTAGTATCTGTCCTTATCAGTTTAATGTCTGATACGTCCTCTATCCGAGGACAAAATATTAAATGGATTTTTGGAGCAGGGAGATGAAATAGGAGCTTGCTCCGTCCACTCCACGCATCGACCTGGTATTGCAGTATCTCCAGGAACGGTGCATCCCTTGTGGGGGAAACATGCGTTAGTTCAAAACGTAAGCTTTATACTTGGCGTTGTCGGTCATCTCTTCGTTTTCTCTCTCCTGATCTGTTTTTCTATTCCCAGCTGTTCTATTGAGGGCTTCAGGTTCTTCGGTTCTGTGTATATGCTTGGGTTTCTTCCACTCTTTGTGCCTGGCAGCACCTGGCCGTTACAGCTGGCTCTCTAAGCTACTAACTGAACTACTGGTTTCCTTACTTGTCACCCCTGGTTGCTAACTGAAATCACTGTTTCTGTTTTCTCTTATCCCTATTACTGAAAAAAGAAAGCAAAATAAATCTCTGAACAGTATAGAAAATGAGATCATGAGGTGTTATGATATTTTAATAAGTAAACAAGGACATATGTAATTAATTAGATGAGGAGGTCAGAAATCACCTTATAAAATCATAAGGCATTATACAGTTCTCTCCTTACATGTGTTAATACATGATTATTAAATGCTTATTTGTTGAATATGTCACTGAGCCAAGTACATTGAGAAACAAAGATAGTTTGAAACACACAGAATACATCAATTATCACAACTGGAACCAATGCTTCTCCACTGAAGTTGAGGCATGTAGGTACATACTCTGTAAACTGATTGGGCAGGTGAGCAGAAAACTATTACATGGAGAAACTTCCATCCCAAATGAAGCATTTGTTATTCTAGGGTAATAATTATTTTAAGTGCTATGTGGTGTTTGTCATTCAGCTTTGTTGTTGGGCTGAATCTTTAAAAGTATACATAAGACTACTGGGAGACAGCATGGTACAACAAACAGAAAGAAATATTTTACTGAAAACTGAAGCTCCCAAGCGAAATGACATTTGTATGACTGTGTGTCAAAAAAGGTCCGGAAATGAAATAATGCTGTGATTTGACAGTTTCCATAGAAAGTTTAGCTATAATGCAAACATAGAGCCAATCTATTAAAATTCAATTAAAGTTGCTTATAAACAATTATTTTGCTAGTGCCCCATCTCTTTTCCAAATGTGCATCTCCTCTTAAATGTCTAGATAATTGAACTGCCCAACCATTCTTCAATTCAACCTAAACTTGGGCTTCGTCTTTTCCTTTTCCTCCTCTCCTGTTCCTTGGAAACTATAGCAGTCACTAATGAAGTTTCTACTTCCTCTATATCCCTCTAAATCCCTTGATATTCTTTTTAGTCTGCAATTTCACTTTCTAAATTTTTACCAAGACCAGTAATTGTCAAACTATCCTTTGTAAAGGACCAGAGTCCTCCTATCACCATTTCATCATAGAAAACAATTTGGCAAGATAAATAAAAATAAAATAATTGGAATAAAAGAAATGCAGAAAACAAAGACCAATAAAGTACAAATTTCATTTTTATAAAATGCAAGAGACATAAACTCACATTGCAGTAAATTTAATCAGGACAAATATAATACAGGAAGAAAGAAGTATAAGCATTTAATATATTGTTCATGGAATGCATACACAAGATTATATAGATAATCACTTTTGCAGGATATACTTTGCCTCCTTCAGACCTTAATAAACAAAAAGCAGTGAGCAAAACAGTGATTTCCTGTATCAAAGACCAATATACACATGTACAACAAACAATGCTACACTGTCTTAATTATCATAGCTCTATAATAATGTATAAGAAATTTTGAACTTTTTATATATGGATACTACCTTATTGCATAATCCTATTTTGAAATTACTTTTTTTTTCTGAGGCCATTCAATACCAATTTCTGCATCAGTTGGTGACCTGGCAGGATATAGATAGTATTATAACTGAGGAATTCATGGAGCATTTAACTAGGCATGGGATATTGACAGACTGTAGGGAACACGAGAGGACTAGTAGCTATAGGGAATTTTTACCATCACTAGGACTGAAAGGGTGATGAAAACAATCAATGTTTTGAGGCTTAATATGATAAATGGAATTACTTTTACTTGTTAACTTAATTTATTCTATGTTGATGAAATCAGCAGTCTAAGACAATGATGTATATCTAAACCCCAGGTTTGTTTAATTTTAGTAACACTGATATTAAAACAATCAGTCTCATAGAATTATATTGTAGAGAATAGAAGTGATTTTAAAGCAATTTCAGCAAGTTTAGGACACACATGTTTAGCTTTTATGTATGATGAAGCAAGTGTTGCTATATTTCAAAATTTGTATTTAATCTGCCATCCTGTTTCAAATTTTTTTCTTCAATAATTATGATTAAAATAGAGTACTGTTCCATGGAAAAACAAACACTAGATTTTATACACTTTGTTGTAAAATTGTCCAGCTGACCTTAAACTATAAGTTTTGTAATGTGGTTCTACTACAGCTTCTAGTAAAAAGCTCTTGAAGCATGCAACTGTAAAATTGCTGTTAGAAGTTCCTAAAAGGAGATCAACTTTTATTCTATGTTGTTCCCATGACAAATAATTTGTGGAGCAGCAACAATCCACATAACACATTGTGAGAAGCTCTGATCTTCACTATAACTTCAGCTTTAATTTTCCTGCTTTCTCATTACATCACTTTGAATGATTATAAAAACCACAATTAGAGTTTCCAAGCACATCTTTTCACTCCCCTGCTTCAACAGTTGGGGCTCTGAGTAAAATAAAGTGGCCTCTTTCGAGAGGGAATAAAGGTAGAAAACTGGTGGAGTATATGCTCTGTTAAAAGAGAATTATAAATACAACACAAAGAACATGAGGTTATATACCTCATGGCCACTCCAATTCTTGACCAGGAAGAAAGCAAACATCTGACAAAGTAGGCTAATTACTTTAATAAAGACACCCTTGAATGAGGTTTATTGTCCCTGGAAATAGGAAAAGAAGCAATCTAAGAAGAAAATATTCAGTGCCATTAATTTATAAATTCACCATTATTATACGCATGCTTTGATCAGTCAGGGGGTCTTTCATTCTTCCATTTCTTTTATCTGACCCTCTATTCCATGACACTTATTTTTTGGGTACACAGTACTTTATAGAAAATTGAGTGGAATGTGGGCTAAGGGGTCAATGGCGAGGATCATTATATGAAAACCATTTTGTTTCCTTTGCATTAACTAATTAGCACAAGCTAGGCTAGAATTTCTTTTCCTCCATGATCATTAACACACTGGAATCACTAAATGTTCTTTTTCAAAAATGTTTTTATTTTATTTTATTTTTTTATTTTTGTATGCTGTATGGCGGGGTCACATTTCATTATTTTTCCATGTGAGTATCCTGTTATTGCAGCACCATTTTTTGAATTTTTGTTTTTTTTTATTTCTGTTTGTTTTGCTTGTTTGTTTGGTATTTTGATGGGGTGAGCACATGGACCGGAAATTGAACCTGGGTTTCCTACACTAAATGTTCTTCTGGCCCAGATTCCTATAATTGCTTCCTTTCATCACCCTTCCAGTCCTAGTGATGGTAAAAATTCCCTGTAGTTACTAGTCGGGAATGTTTGCATTCCCGACAGTCTGTCAATATCCCATACATAGTTAAAGCGCCACGAATTCCTCAGCTATAATACTATCTATATCCTGCCATATCACCAACTGATGCAGAAATTGGAATTGAGAGGCCACAGAAAAAGAGAAATGTCAAAATAGGATTATGCAATAGGGTAGTATCCATATATAAAAAATTCAAAATTCCTTATACATTATTACAGAGCTATGATAATTAAGACAGTGAAGCATTGTCCCAAGTAGCGATAATTAACCCATAGGAAGTGAATCTAGAAACCAATGAACATATATACAGCTGCCTGATTTATGACCAGGACGACTGAAATTTAATAGGGAAAAGAAATATATGACACCGGGTCAATGAAGTATCTTATGAAAGAAAATGAAGCATGACCCCCCTATTTCCCTCCAAAAATAATCTGACATGGATCACAGACAACTGTGAAAGGTAAAAGAGGCAATGCTTTTTAAGAAGGCATCTGAGACCATAGAGTAGAAAACATTTTTTTAGAAAGGACATTAAGAAAAAAACACTATATGTACAGTAAATAAATACTTTTGATGCTGACAAAACATAATTGCAATGCATAGATCAAAAAAAAAAAGACTGGGCTATATATGAAAAACTCCAACATATCAAAAATATAATTACTGAAAATCCAAAAACAAGGGTTTATGCAAGCAAACACTTAGAAAAGATGATAACCAAATAGCTAATGAGCATCTGACATCATCAACTTTTAAATATATGCAAACTCAGTGCAAAGAAATGTCATTGCACAGCAACCAGAACGACCAAAATAAAAAAAGACTGCATTGAAATTGATTGTAGTGATGAATTCACAACTATGTGATGATATTGTGAGCACTGACTGTATGCTTTAGATAGATTGTATGGTGTGTGAATATATCTCAATAAAACTGCATTAAAAAAGACAGTATCAAGTGCCACTAGGGTGGTTAAACATCTGCAACTTTTGTACAACACTGTGGGAGGATAAATTGCTTGAAATATTTTAGAAAACCGGCAGTATTGTAACAGATGTATATCCCAAGACCCATTAATTTTACTGCTGGGTGTAAGTAAATTTTTGCATTCACTAAAAGACAGGTAAAAAGATACTTTGAGGCATATTCATTATATACACAAATATGAAATAATTTAAATGCTAATCAACATGATAATATGCTTGTTCTATTTATAGACTGGAACTGCATGTCACAATGAAAAATAATGTACCAATGCTACATAGAATCCCACATATGAATCTCACAGTGGCAAAAAATGGTATGCAAAAGAAGCCAGATACAAAACAATATATACTGTTGAATCCTATTTACATAAAGCTCAAAAGTAGCTAAATGAATCTATGGTGACAAATGTCAGCATAGTGCTTTCAGGGGATGGGGATGGAGGAGAAATGAAGTATTCGTGAGTGCTATGCAGAAGCCTAACACTGTGCTGTGAATATTCATATTTTGATTTGTATCACAGTTACTTGGATTTATAAACACATAAAGTTCATCTAAGATTTGTGCGCTTTGCTGTTTCTACATACGTTATATCACAATCAAAAAAATAAAATTCTAACTTGTCCATTGCTTTCTAATTGTATTAGGGAAGTCCACCAGAGGAGATGAGATGGAAAAGGAGGTGGTCATGTTATAACTGGTTAGGATTGTCCTGCTTTACCCCTGCTGGGTCTCTGTAAACTGACAGGACCCTTCAACAAATGGTCCCAGCTCCTCTCAACTGTGTCTCTCCACATATTGCTCCTCTCAAACTTTAAGCTTGGGGTAGTAACTGCACCCTACTCTTTGTTTCCGGGCTATTGAACTATCCTAGCGGCTTCTCACCAGTTTTCCAAGCTTATGAAAATATTCCTGATATTATTATCTTCTTGGATTAATCAATTTTAGCATGCCTTATCTTTCCTACTAGGAACCTGTTATAATATCTATAAGAAATTTCCAAAATTTAATCAGATGTTTGCATATCCTGTGATATGTTATTAAAGATATGATATTCAATTTTTGTCATTTTGCTCAAATTAAATAGGATTGGTAATCCCACTCTGAATGCTATCAGATTTATAATCTGCACTGGTTAGTATTTACCTATTTTTTTCTTTTTCAACATTTATCAATGAATATTATAAATAATTGATTAAGAATTGATTAAGTAAGAAATAGCTTTAAAATGGCTTTCCTGATTTATGGATGCTTTATTTTTGAAAGGCGTATGTCTTTGAAGTTGGGAAATATCACACATTTTATTAATTGAAACAATCAACTAAGAGGAAGGTTTTCTTCTAAATTCAGATGATTCTCAACATTGTACTGTTCAAAATACTGTTTAATGTCTTCATTTAAAGATTTAGCTTTAAAAATATACACTAGGAAACAGAAGCAAAGTTCTCACTTTAAAAAAGCTGTTGTAGAGTTACACGAGTAGTTCAGTGGTTAGAATGCCCTCCTTCCATTTGGGAGACCTGGGTTCAATTCCCAGACCAAGCACCATAAAAAAAGTTGTTGCACTATATTTACAAGGTCCATAGCAGTAAGAAAACAAAACAAAAAATGATCACATCATCTAGATGGATCCCATTTAACTCTTGATACTGTATGAAGGAGGCCAATTTTTTTTTTCAATATTTTCTCTTCTGGTGGAATCATAATTTATGTGTGAGGAATTCTCATAGATTCCAGGTATAACAAGATGAATAAGAAATGATTTCTATAACAGCTGAAGTGCTAGCAGATATTTTGGAATCTCCAGAATATAAGACACACCTTCAGGAGATTAAGATAAACATAGGAGAGCATAAATCCCTGACATGTATCTAACGCTGTATTTTCTGAGTAATATGAAACCCAAATTATGTAAACATTTAAGTAGCTCTTATTTTGCTTTTTTTTAAAAAAATAGCCACCCTAAGTAATCTGTACTGTTATAAATGTAATGTCTATTTCCATGTAAAACTAACTTTATTTCCTTTTTATCGAAGAATTATTCAATCATGAAACTTGTTTCTAAAGCCGAGTTAGATACAAAAGAAAGAAATAAATAAACATCAGTGTACTCACCACTCAGTTTAAAAGCCATATATTACTATTAGTTTCATTATGTTATTTGTATGACACCTTGACCGTTCCTCCTTTCTAATCCCCTCTTAGGTAATCACTATCTTGAGTTTTGCATTTATAATTCATTTACTTTTATTTTAAGCTTTACCAAATGTTTTGAGACAGACATATAAAAATGGAGAAAATTGGTTTCCATGCTTACATTTTTCATTCAAATTCAGATTCTGACATTCATCCAGATTTGTCCATATATGTGTAACAGAACAATTTTCATTATTATATGGTATTTCATTGTATGAATATGTCAAAATTCGTTTGTATATTGTACCATTGATGAATATTTTATGTTTTCTGTTTTGTTTCCTTATTTTGCTTGTCTCCCACCATACACCATGATGTTATACTTTCAGTTTTTTACATTCAGTAATGCTGTATAGTTTTCCCAATTTCTCAAATGACTGTGCACATCAAAGAGAACTTTTATTTTTATACTAGTTGATCTACCTCCTCCTTATCACTTAACTATTTTCTAGCTTAGTTTGTTTTAGCAATTTGAAAGGTATTTTTTTCAAAATGGTATCACTTTCTGCTTTCAATTTACATTTTTCTTTTCATTAGTAATTCTAACCACTATTCATAGGATCATAGTCTACTGTGTTTGTTTACCAGATGCGCCATAACGTAGTACCACAAATTAAGTGGCTAAAAACAACAGAAATTTATTTTCTGACAGTTCTGGAAGTCAAAACTCCAAAATCAGTGTGTCATCAGGGCCATGCTCCATCTGAAGCCCATAAAAGAGAATCCTTCCTTACCTCTTCTAGATGCTGGGGTTTGCCAGCAATCCTTGCCATGCCTGGGTTTGTTAATACATCACTCCATTCTCTGCCTCCTTCATGTTCACGTGGCCCATTCCCTGGAGTCTTTCTGTGTTGCTTCTTCCTTCATACAAGGACACAAGTCATGGGATAAAAGGCCAATTCTCCTCCAGTATGACCTCATTTTACTTTAAGGAACATCAGAAATAACGCTATTTCTGAATAAGGTCATATACTGAGATCCTGGGGTTTCGGTGTTGTCAGACTTAAATATATCTTTTGGGGGATACACAACTCAACCCAGAGTAGCCATTTATAATTTTTCTTCATTAAATCTATGATCAAGTTTCCCTGCACTTTGTAAAAATTCTTATGTATGCTGCACACGAAACTTTTTTCATTTATGTGAATTGCACACATATTCTCTCAGTTTGTGGATTGTGTTTGACTTTTTTTATGGATTATATTTTATTAATGAATCAAAGTCTTTAATGTTAATTTCCTCAAATGTATTAATTTTCATCACCTTTCTCTATGATTTGGCTGCCTGGTATTTTTTTCCTTACTCTCAAAGTGATCAATATATCCTCTTATATTGTATTCTAAAATTTACCAGTTTCTACTTTCAAATTTAAGTATTTAAAATCATCTGGATTACATATATATATATCAAACAGCCATGCAGCACTACCAGTTCATATCATATATATATGAACAGTGCTGCATGGCTGGTTGATTATATGTGGAACTAACTCTATTTTGTCCCTTGATGTACTTGGTCATTCTTAGGCCAATGACATACTATTTTAACAGTTATGCTTTTAAACTTTATTGCGGTCCCAAGCCTCCACTATGTTGGTGATGCCTTGGCATCCATTTGTAAGAGCCTCTTGATCTTTGCTCTAGCCATTAAGCCAGTTCTACACCCACGCCTCAGTGTGTATCAGTCACTTCTGCACAGCCGTCACCACCACACACCCCACACCACCCACATACCTCACTCAGAATCCACAGCTGGCTCCAAATGATAAACTAACTATCCCCACAGTCTTACACAGTCCACATGTCCCACACTATTCACGCGCCTGGTTAGGATTCTACAGCTGGCCCCTAGTGAAGGGCTAACCATCCACACCATGCTTAGATCCTTGATCCTTTTCTCTTTTAGACAACTGTTTGCTTTAAAGTAACCAATCCTTGAGAACCACTCCCCATCCCGAGGAGAAACCAACTGTGTTAGTTTGAAAGCTGCAAAATGCAATATAACAGAACTGGAATGGTTTTTAAATGGGGGAATTTAATAGGTTGTAAGTTTGTAGCTCTAAGCCTATAAAAATCTCCAAACTAAGGCATGTAAGGGAAAATACATTAACTCAAAGAAGGCCAATGGGTCTGTCAGCTGGGAAGTCATGTGGCTGGCTGAAAGCTCCTGGACTCCCACAGGACAGTGGGGGTTCCTCACTTTGCTTCTCTGGGACTAGCATTCTCCAAAATGTTTTCCCTTTTAAAGAACTCCAGTCAACTAGTCAAGACCCACCTTGAATGGGTATGGCCACATCTCCAGCTATCAAAAGATTACACCCACATTCGGATTTGCACATCTCCATGGAGATAACCTATAAAAGTTTCCAACCTACAATATTGAATCAAGATTAGAAGAAAAGGCTTTCTCCACAAGATTGGATCAGGATTTAAACATGGCTTTTCTGGGGTACATAATTCCTGCAAACCAGCACACCAATTAACCTCCACCCTTGAAACACAATAAAGGCACAAGACTTTGGGTGCCTCTCTGCCTGCTTTTGTGCTCCCCACCCACTGGTTGAGCCCTCCCAGATGCTTATGCTACCCTTTGTTTACTTGTGGTGCCCCTGTGCCCCTCTAAGACCTGTAAATAATAAACCATCTTGTTTCATACATTATTGCTTACAGCTCCCTATTTGTATTGCAGCTGATCTCCACCCAAATCCAAATAAAAGTCCTACTTAATCAGTTCAGAACAGTTGCCCATATCTAGCAAAAGGGGCCCTACATATTGCTTCAATTTGTGAATGAATGGATTGATGATGCTTCAGCTTTTGGTCTCCACATAAATTTCAAAATCTTGCTGGTATTTCAGTACCATGAATTTTATGGAATTGCATTATACTATGAGTGGGTATTAGGAGAATCTTGATCTTAGTGCTATTCATTTTTCTGTACTATGAACATTGATTATCTAATTATTTTGGGTTTCTTCAATGTTTTTGAGAAAACATTAGTATTTTATTCTTAATGATGTTGCATGTTATTTTTTTCAGACTTAATCCTAGGTTCTTTCATGTTGCTATTGTGAATAGCATATTTTAAGAAATTCAGTTACAATTAGTCTTTTCTGAAACTTTCTTGGAAGACTTCTGAATTTCAAATTAGGTTTTCTATATGTGTAGGCATTGTACAAGTTTGAAAGGATGTATGTACCCTAGAAAAGTCATGTTTTAATCAAAATCCCATTTCATAATGGCAAAATAATCCTTATTCACTGTATGCTTGAAATGGTAATCAGATCATCTCCGCAGAAATGTGATTTAATCAAGAGTGGTTGTTAAACTGGATTAGGTGGTGACACGTCTCCACCCATTTGGGTGGGTCTTGATAAGTTTCTGGAGTCCTATAAAAGAGGAAACATTTTGGAGAATGAAAGAGATTCAGAGACAGCAGAGAATGACATAGCCATGAGAAGCAGAGTGTCCACCAGCCAGCAACTTTTGGAGATGAAGAAGGAAAATGCATCCTGGGGAACTTCATGAAACTGGAAGCCAGAAGAGAAAGCTAGCAGATGACACTGTATTTGCCATGTGCCCTTCCACTTGAGAGAGAAACCCTAAACTTCATCGGCCTTCCTGAACCAAGGTATCTTTCCTTGGATGCCTTAGATTGGACATTTCTATAGACTTGTTTTAATTGGGACATTTTCTTGGCCTTAGAATTGTAAACTAGCAGCTTATTAAATTCTCTTTTTTTAAAAAGACATTCCACTTCTGGTATATTGCATTCCAGCAGTCAGCAAACTAGAACAGGCATTATGAACACCTTTTTCATTGGCATCCCCTTCAGAATTTAATAAATACAAATATGAACTACCTGACTAATAAGACTATTCACTTCTCTCCTGAAATAAGTTTAAAATGGTCAAAATATATAAAACAACAGTTTCAAACACATTGGAATCAGGCAATGAAGGACCATAATCCTTGAGAAATATGAAACAAACAGCATGAGCTGTACGATTGCCCTAGCTTACTGCTTTGAAAGTTTCTAAAGAGGGAACTAATATGGAGCCTATTGATTTTGGTGAATAAGGTTCAGAGTGATCAGTATGGCCTGATTTTACCAGGCACATTAACAGAGAGAAGAGCTCCGCAGTGAAACACCTTGGCCAAGTGGTGGTACCTGTTTGTCTGGTTGAGCAAGTACTGTCCTGTCTGTTGTGATGACATTTCATAGAATTAAATCATGAGCATGTCCGCTACATCCACAGCTGATTTCATTTGTAATCAGCCAAAGGGGAGTGTCTTCTGCAATGAGTGATGCTTAACCTAATCACTGGAAGCCTTTTAAGGAGGATTCAGAAGAGACAGGCTCTTCCTGTTTCAGCTGGTGAGCCTCTCCTGTGGAATTCGTCCAGACCCTCCATCGGAATTGTTGGTTTCACAGCCTGCCCTGCAGATATTGGACTCTGCATTCTTGCGATCACATGGGACACTTATAAATTTTACATTGTTGATTCTGTTTCTCCAGAGAACCCTAACACACCAAAGTAAAATTCACAAGGTCTAGTAAATTAAACACTTTTTCATATACACAAAAAGGAATTTATAGCAAACAGAGATGCAACTGAAGAAATGTTAAAAGGAGTACTTCAGGCAGAAAAAAAAATTGAATGGGAAAATGGCTTTACAAAAACTGAAGTGGAACATTAAGTGCATGAGTAAATATGTAAGAACGTTTTCTCACTGACAAACTTTAATAAATATCCAACTGCTTAAACAACAATAATAGCAATATGGTATGAAATTTATAACAAGTGTAGAAGTAAAATGAATGATGTATTAACACAAGGACCAGGAAAGGAGGTATGACAATATGTTATCACAAACTCCATTTTACCATACATAAAGAGATAAAATATTAATTGAAGACTGTTCTAGTTTGCTAGCTGCCAGAATGCAACACACCAGAGACGGACTGGCTTTTACTAAAAGGGGATTTATTTTGTTAGTTCTTCAGAGGAAAAGCAGCTAACTTTCAACTGAGGTTCTTTCTTACATGGGAAGGCACAGGATGGTCTCTGCCAGCCTTCTCTCCCAGGCCCCTGGGTTCCAACAACTTTCCCCGGGGTGACTTCTTTCTGCATCTCCAAAGGCCTGGGCTGAGCTGCGAGTGCTGAGATAAGGTATGCTGAGCTGCTTGGGCTGTGCTACATTGTGCTCTCATTTAAGCACCAGCCAATTAAGTCAAACATCATTCATTGCAGCAGGCACACCTCCTAGCCGACTGCTAATGTAATGAGCAACAAATGAGGTTCATGTACCATTGGCTCATGTCCACAGCAGCAGAACTAGGCACATTCACTTGGCTAAGTTGACAACTGAATCTAACTACCACAAAGACATACACATATAAGTTAAATATGTATAATATAAACCCTAAAACAACCAAAAACAACAAAATAGCAAGATACACAAAATAGCTAAAATATGAAAAGACAGTTAATAAGCAAAAAGATGATAAAGAAGTAAAACATGAAAAAATACTAATACTAATTCTAATGATGACAAAAAAAGGGAACACAGGAAAAAGGGAACAAATTAAAAACACATAGCAAGATGATGGACTTAAACATACTTATATCAATTACTCTCTGAAATGTAAATGGCAAAAAGAAACCAAATAAAGTGCAGAAATTTTCATACTGGGTACGCAAGATACATTCATATGCCACTTACAAAAAAATGACTTTAAATATCTACACACTTGTAGACTAAAAGTAAAGAAAACGGGAAAAGCGATGCCATGGTAGCACCAAGCAAAAGAAACAGCAGTGGCTATCTAATATCAGTCAAAACAGATTTCAGAGGAAAGATTATTGTCAGGAATAAAGCCATTATTTAATAATAAAGGGGTAATTTCACAAAGAACATAGAAAAATACTGAACATGTGTGTACCTAATAAAGAACCCAATTTAAAAATGACAAAATATTTGAAGTCATTTCATCAAAGAAGATGTACTGAGGCAAATAAACGCATTGGTCATTAAGGAACTATAAATTAAAGTTATAATGAGCTGTGACTACATATGAATTTGAATGGCTAAAATTTTAAAGGATTGGCCATACCAGGTGTTGAAGGAAATGGAGAGGATCTGAAGCTCTCAGACACCATTAGTGGAAATCTAAGTTGTTACAACCACTTTTGAAATCAATTTGGCCACTTCTCCAATGTTAATCATATGCTTTCTTGTGACTTAGCTGTTCTACTCCTTGGTATTTACCTAAGAGATATGAGTGCATATATCCTTACAGATATTGTACAGGAATGTTCATAACAATTTTATCTGTAAAAGCTAAAAACAGGAAATAACACAAATGCCCCCAACATATGAAGGGATAAATAAATTTTGGTATATCTATATAACGAAATTTTCAGCATGTAAAGGAATAAGCTATTAGAAGCACACAGCATGGGTAAACACCAAAATAATTATGCTAAATGAAAGAAGACCTACAAAGCTGAGTTCACCCTAAATTATTTCACTTATATATAATTCTAGAAATTCAAGTTAATCTATAGTGACAACGCAGGTCAATGATTGCCTGGGGACAAGAAGGGAGAACAGGGAAGAGCTAGGGAAGGATTACAAAAAAACACCAAGAAACTTTTGAGAGCCGTGGATAGCTTCATTATCTTGATTGTGTTGATGGTGTTTTGCTTATAAATAAACAAATTTTATAATCACCTATAGACTATATGGTTTATATAAAAGACAAGTAAATATAACACAACATATTCATCTTACATGGTAATTGATCTGAATTTCCCTTTGCAAAAGGGAAAACTAAAAGCTAGGTTTTGAACAAATATTATGTTTAACCTGCTTGTTAAATGTTCTTTATACCTTGCTTCTCTTGAAGGGAGAACGAATAGCACATCTACAGAGAATGGATTATTGTTCTCTACTAAGGAAAAAGAAATTGCAGCACATAGAAAGAGCTTATATTATTCAGAAAGTCAAGGGGAAGCAGAACCATGGTTTAAACTTTGGTCACATTTTGGGAAATGTATTTAATTTTTGAAATTGCCTTGGAACATAACAGTTTTTAATAATCTAAAATGATGCAATAACAGCAGTTTGATTTTAATTCTTTAGTATACCATATATTTTTGCATTTTAAATTCTTTTCCTGTAGTCTCCCTCATAAATGCTATTGAGCGACTTACCATTGCTTTTTTTTCCTCTCCTTTTTAGTCATCTATCTCATTTATACATTCTGTTTCTTTCCAGGCCCAGCCTTCTCATTCAATAAATTTGTGAAAATCTTTAGTGAGGAATGACTGAGTTAAGCGATATTTATATATTGATAAAGCATATACATGGCTAATACTCAACTAGACTATTGATTTTCTTTTTTAAAAATGCCATGGGAAAAACTATAAGCTACTGGCCTAAAAATTATCAATATGAGAATAGCCTACTATTAAAGACAAGATTGAAAAAAAAAATACTTAAATTGTTTGAGATTGTTTAATCAATAAAGCAAAAACTGAAAGATTGTTTTATTAAAAAAATGAAGAGCTAACTCTAGTTCTTAGACATAAAAGAAAACAATTAAAATGTCTTGTGAATGACTTAATTAAACAGTGGTGTCAAATATATTAGCATTTTTTATTGATAAAGTAGAGTCTTGCTGAGAGTGAAAAATATACCTTCGGCGATTTTAAGGTTTGAATCACCTTTGATATTTTAACTATTTTTTCATTTGCACATTAGTCCATTCAACATTTTTATAAGAGACGTTATGATAGGTTTGGGGATCATCATATAGTGCAGCCTCTTTCCCCAAATTCTCCTACTGTAGTGGATGAGGCAGACGACCCTAAGAATCTGTGCATAAACAACGGAAAGGGGTATTATGGCAGTTCACGTAATTTACTTTGGAAAGAACATGTTCTTTTTATTTTCATGGGTAGGCCCCAGGAATCGAACCCGGGTCCTCTGGCATCGCAGGCAAGCATTCCTGCCTGCTGAGCCACCGTGGCCCGCCCAAAACATGTTCTTATGTTATTAATTTTAATACTCAATCCTGTGGGCGTGAACTCATTTTAAACAAGACCTTTAGAAGATGTTACTTTTAGTTACGGTGTGGTGAACTGAAACAAGGTGGACATTAACCTGATTTGCTGGAGGCCTTACAAAGAAAACCCTGAAATCTCTGAAGTAAGAAAAGAGAGGACATCGCCCTAGTGACAGGAGGCAAAAATCTAAGACCAGGAACCCCAAGGATGGCTGGCAGCCGGCAGCAAAACAGAGCAGACTCTGGGAGGAAGCAAGCCTTGTTAATACCTTGATTATGGACTTCTTCTAGCCACAAAACCTTGAGCCAAGAAATGCTACAGTTTAAGCCAATCCTGGGTTGTGGTATTTTTGATAGTGACTCTGGTAAATTAGGACCAGTGTGATGGGGTGTGAACAGCTATTTATGATTTACTTAAGAGTTACCTGTCAATCATCCTTACCTGATTTCTATCATCCACTGAATTTAGGGGAGAAATCGAATTTAGGAGATAAGTAATGATTAAATGTGCAGTAGGATATCTTAGATTAAGAAATCTTAGTTATCGCATAGAAACCAACTTTTCTAAAACTGATTTTTTTTTTCCAAATTGCTATTTACCCTGCCCTGCATCATAAACTTTCCAAAATCTTTGCTAGTTCATCTGTTTGACTTCACCTTGCTTTCCTGTTGGCAACTTTGTCTGACTTCTGGCCAAAATACCTGCCTTCCTTCTCCCCTTTAGGCTACTCTCTATTGTTTCTTATGAGTTAATTAATCTCATGTTTCAATCTGGCAGTGAACCATGACATATGAGAGAAAACTGAAAAAAAATTAACAGTGTTTAGTCCAGCAGGGGAGAAGGAAGTGTTAGTATACAGAAAAAGAGATTAGGCATATTCTGCATAACTTGAAATTATGAAAAGGATTAGAAATAGAACTAAAGCAAATTGGTAATATATCATGAAGATATGATTTAAATAATACTATGACAAATATTGAATGCCAATTATTGTACTAGATGTTTTTTAAAATACTGAACTATTAGATATTAAGCTTCATATTTCATAAATGCAGTGGCAATGGAAAAAACTGCTTTTTAAAATTAATCAAAGTCAACAAATGTGGACAATCTTAAAGATATTAGTAATAGAATTAGTCTTCTTTCTTGTTGAAGATAACTAATTAAAAAAGACAAACTTGTAAAGGTAAACATATGCTAATTATTGAAGAAATAGTATAAAGCAAATTCATATTTTTATGCTAAAATATGCTGGCCCCATGTCTGAAAATGGATGTTTTTTTTGTCTTATCTCTGTTTCTTATATTCTATAAAATAAGTTCATGTGCAATGTACCATTGATTACTTTATATTTAAAATAATTTCCAATGTTCATATGCATGATTACCAGATTATCAGCGTTCCTGGTTCAGAAATATACATTTATTGAGAATCACCTGTGTTCTAGGTACTTAGAATGTCATATACACCAGATTTTCATTAATATAATCTCACTGCTCAGAACTTGCAGCTTTAACTGGTTTGCATTTTTTAATGAGAAAATTAAAAAATAATGACTCATATTTGAATGTTAAGCTTCAATCTTTTAGCCAAATGCCATTCCCGTATTTCATTCCTCTTAGTATACTTCTTCATCTGCACATGTTTCATATCTTTCACTCATAGATGAATATAAGCAATCTACATGTATCATTATTTTTCTCAGTATCATGAATTCTCCCAAATTTCCCTATCTTAAATTAGTAATTTCTCAGTTTCACTGTTATCTAAGGACTCCCATAAACCAAAAACACTAAAGATTTAAGCTTTGCAATATTTATCAGCTCCAACTTTTCCTTCATGTCTAATATCATGCCTTACTATATAGTGTATAAGCCCGCCTTTTCCTCTCTGTATCAATAGTAATATCTGAACACATAAAATTATGCAACTATTTACTTCCACAGCTTCCCATCAACAAATTCATTCTAAAACCTCCATTACATCATAAAATGTCTCCCTGTTCCTAAGATGATAGAGGTCAAATTATATAGCTCAACAATTCAGACTCTCAACAATTTCACCCAATCTTAAAAATCAATCCCTCAAAATTCCTTAAAATACAGCTTCCTTTCCAACTTTATCAATTTACACCTTAAACCTGGCATATCTGAGTTTGAGCCTGTCTGTCAGTTTTATCTGTGTCTTCCCATGGCCCTTTACCTAACTAAATACACCCTTCACATGCTAATTTAAAGTTCACTTCAATTATCCCCACTATTAGCAATATTAAACTATACTAATCCCCCTTTATCTAACCTCAAATTAGATTTTTCATGCATACCTACCCTTTAGGATCTTAATTATATACTGCTTTGGGTTGTTAAATGACTAACTCAAGTCTCTGTCTCATTTATCAGATTGTAACAAATGGATCTACTTTCCATTTATTTTAATTTCACTCCTACAGAATATAATTAATTGATATCTAATCAATAAATGTTAATTTGCTGAATGATTTTTAATGGCAAAAGAAAATTTAAGCCTAAGCCCACACATATTTAACACAGCATATAGTTTAATGTCTTTTCTCTCCATATTTTCCTTCAAAAAACTTTCACATCATAGGAGATGCAAAATCATTTTAAAACTAAATTTTTATAAGTGATCATAGTTTGAGAAACATTTTTATCATATTCAAAATGTTGTAAATGTCATTTATTTTAATACAGCCTGTTTTCTTGCATTTATTTGCTGACATTTCTCTAAGTCACATTTCAAGTTGTTTTTGTTTCTTCCATATTCTGCAGCCACACTCTCATCCAGTAACTTGCCAAGATCAATAATCTCTTTGTTGATAATCCTCTTACTTGTTTACCTCCACATATAGCCCAAGACAAAAGCAAACCGTAAGTCTGAATTTCAAAATCATGGATTTACTCTAAATTCAATTTAAATTTACATAGTCCCTGTTCTTCAGACACTTCCTAACTTTATCTTTCTGGATCTATATCTATCTAAATACCACCATGCATTCCATTTTATATCCTAGTCAAATTTCTACTTGTAATTTGAACGTTGTCTGACATTCTACTCCTCTTCTGTAGCCATTCCTAATGTTCTAACCAGGTTGAAATGATCCAATATTTAAATTAATATTTGTGGTTGATCATGTTTTGTGGCACTCAGCATTCTCACCTGTCTCTTCTGTTCCTCTGTATCATCTTATGACATAAATGTTGTTGAGTGGCAAACAGCTCACTGGCATACAATATTAAATATTTACAAATGCATGGGTTGATCTGGACTTGGGTTGGCCAATTTCTTTCTTATACATTGCAGGCAACTGCAAGTTATAGAAGTAGCTCTGCTGATTTACATGGGTTCACTTACATTTCTGGTGGTTGGCCGAAGCTTATCCTCTACTCAGATGAGACAAGTAGAGTGACTTGGCTGTCCACACATCTCCCCCTCTCCCTGGCAGTACTGGACTACATTGGAAGTTGCAACAAATTAAGACTATTATTGTAATCAACCTACCACATCATAGGCCGTAGATGGCCACAAACTTTATTTCTAAGTCTCTTTGGTACCCTGAGTCTGGGTTACAGATGCAATTTACTAGGAATGATTTATTCTTTTCTGGTTCATATCCAACTTCGGTGTTTCATTGTTTAAATTTCACGAATGTGATCTAAGAAGCTCTTACGAACTTAGTAAAAGACTAATTGCTCTGTAGCCATGATAATATGTAGTTCCCATGTAGTTCAATCGAATGACAACTTGCCTCAGTGAATACACTTTGTAGTATCAGTCCCCAATTTCTGAAATTCAGCCAATTAGTAAGAGTCACACCAATGAACATGTCTCTAAGGGCCAGTGAACTGGAGTAACCACAGATCCACGGATGAGGTCATCTCACATCTCTAAAACTCTGCCCACCTCTGAACTCTATACATACCAAAATGCTATATGAGAATTGTTGCCTGCATGTATTCAGCTTTCTTTTTGCATTTTAGATACTAAGTGGCAGTCTCATTATCATGAGGGAAAAGTAGCAATGTATTTTCTCTATGCATCCAACTATAGCAACATCAGATTCTTGACCTCCGGATAGCAACTAACTATATATTAGAAGCGAGAAGCCTGTGTTCTTCCATTGCTATAACAATTTTATAAGCACATATATTCTCTGCATTAAATTCCTTTCAACATGAAACATAACTAAAGTATCTATCTTTATATGTTATCATATTATACTTAAATTACTTTGCATTGTTTTTTTTTTCTTGTATATCCTAAGACGGTTTCTTGTCTGTATTGGGTGCTTAGTAATATTTATTGAATTTAACAATATACATGATCAATAACCTAAAGATACGACATGAAAATGAGTCTTAATTAGTTCATTTCACATTCATTAAACTATACTTTGTAAATGCTATCCAAAATTGTTTCTTTGATTCACACGATTACTTTCACATTCAAATATAAAGCGTACTCTTTGTATTATTCTTTTCTACTTTATCTCATATAACCAGTTTCTGTGCAGGGGTCTGGCATTCTGTATATCTACTGAAATTTAAGCAAATACATTATTTTACTTCAGGCATACTTTATCTTTTCTACCACTAAGAACCTTATCTAAAATGCCAGCATGAACTTTAAAATGCTTTATCCTGACTCAGAAATGCAGTGTCACCTGACAAAACACCCTGCTTTGAGTTGGTGTAATTTCTAAAAGGCAACTGCCCTAGTTATTGCTTCTCTAATTCTCTTATTAAAAAATCAGGTAATGATGACAGTTTTGTGTAGTGTTTGATTGTTATGTACATGGTTTGCACTTATTATTCATATAGATTTTGCAGGCAGATCAAATATTATCTTTTAAATCCTTTTCTGATTAGATTAATATTTTTCCTTGCTTCTTTTCTACTCCTATTTTTTAGCTAGCTTTCAATGAACTCTCTTAACCAGGCTTCTCTCAAATTCTAATGCCGTCTTATTGAGAGTCCTAGCTTCAAGCCCCATAAAAATTAAATCCTGATATCTATGACATCCATGAACCAACTTGAGAAGACAGAAAATTGTGGGTCTTCTTAATCATTTAGAAAAATAAATGATTGACATTCTCAATTTAGTTCTGTCCCACTTTAAATATGTTCTTGCTTTCCTACAAGTTATAATATAGAGTAGTTATAGAAAAACAAAATTATAACTAAATATATAACTACAGAATTAAATTCTAATTCTTATAATATGAACAAACCTATATTCATCCTGATATAAATGTATTCCAAGCATGCAATTGTTGAATTGCAGTTCATTTCATTTAATTGTGACTAACTTATTTTACAACATGCACATATGTATTTATACGTATATTACAGAGCTGTAATAACCTCAGCTAATCGTGACTTATAAATGAAAGCATGAGATAAGGATCATCATTCAGTCAATTATGAAGTTACAGTGGTCAAAACAGCGTGGTACTAGCATAAAGTAGATATACTGACCAATGGAATCTAATAGAGTGTTCAGATATAGACCCGCTCATCTATGGACAATTAATCTTTGATAAGGCAGTCAAGCCAACTCACCTGGGACAGAACAGTCTCTTCAATAAATAGTGCTTGGAGATCTGGATATCCATATGCAAAAGATGAAAAAGGGGATCCATATCTCACATGCTATACAAAAATTTACTCAAAATGGATCAAAGACCTAAGCATTAGATCAAAGACCATAAAACTTTTAGAAGAAAATGTATGGTAATCTCTTATAAAACTTATAATAAGAAGCAGTTTCCTAGATCTTACACCCAAAGCATGAGCATTGAAGAAAGAAAGAAATAAATGGGAACTCCTCAAAATTAAACACGTTTGTGCATCAAAGAACTTTGTCAAGAAAGTAAAAGACAGGAGTCGGGGCCAAGATGGTGGCTTAGTAAGGTACACGTGTCTTAGTTCCTCCTCCAGAGCAACTACTGGGTGACCAGAAACAGTGCAGAACAGCTCCCGGGGCCATGGCAGGCACCGGACACACATCGTACCCCAGTCTGGACTGGCTGGACCAGCTGCGAGACTCTGCTGCGGTGAGCTCCCTGAGTGGCACGCGCTTCCCCGGGCCATGGTGGCTGGCGGCCAGCGGCACTCCCTCCCTCCTTCCCGGACCGGCTGAGAGTCTTGGAGAGGCAAGTTTCCCAAGCCACAGCAGCCGGTGACTGGCACCCCTCCCCCACAGGTGGCTTCCCAGTCTGGCGGTGAGTCTCAAATCAGCGTGTTCCCCAAGCCATGGCGGCTGGCAGCCGGTGCCCCTCCCCCACAGGCGGCTGACTGGAGGGAGAGGAAGGAGTTTCCGACAGTGACAGGGACTGGGCCCAACCAAACACCAATAGTGGCATAAATAAATGAGCCACAACATCTTTTGCTGGTGGGACCCGCAGACAGACAAGCGCCACATACTGGGCAGGATAAGAAAAACAAAGCCCAGAGACTTCACAGGAAAATCTTTCAACCTGCTGGGTCCCACACTCAGGGAAATCTGATTAAATGTCCAGACACCAGCAAAAAATAACAAATCACACCAGGAAAATTGAAGATATGGCACAGTCAAAGGAACAAACCAATAGTTCAAATGAGATACAGGAGCTGAGACAACTAGTTCTGAATATATGAACAGAAATGGAAAACCTCTTCAAAAACCAAATCAATAAATTGAGGGAGGACATGAAGAAGGCAAGGGATGAACAAAAAGAAGAAATGGAAAGTCTGAAAAAACAAATCACAGAACTTATGGGGATGAAAGATACAGTAGAAGAGATGAAAAAAACAATGGAAACCTACAATGGTAGATTTCAAGAGACAGAGGTTAGAATTAGTGAACTGGAGGATGGAACATCTGAAATCCAAAAAGAAACAGAAACTATAGGGAAAAGAACGGAAAAATTTGAGCAAGGGCTCAGGGAATTGAATGATAATATGAAGTGCACAAATATACATGTTGTGGATGTCCCAGAAGGAGAAGAGAAGGGAAAAGAAGGAGAAAAACTAATGGAAGAAATTATCACTGAAAATTTCCCAACTCTTATGAAAGATCTAAAATTACAGATCCAAGAAGTGCAGCGCACCCCAAAGAGAATAGACCCAAATAGGTGTTCTCCAAGACACTTACTAGTTAGAATGTCAGAGGTCAAAGAGAAAGAGAGGATCTTGAAAGCAGCAAGAGAAAAACAACCCACCACATACAAGGGAAATCCAATAAGACTATGTGTAGATTTCACAGCAGAAACCATGGAGGCAAGAAGACAGTGGGATGATATATTTAAATTACTAAAAGAGAAAAACTGCCAACCAAGACTTCTATATCCAGCAAAATTGTCTTTCAAAAATGAGGGAGAAAATAAAACATTTTCAGACAAAAATTCACTGAGAGAATTTGTGACCAAGAGACCAGCTCTGCAAGAAATACTAAAGGGAGCACTAGAGTCAGATACGAAAAGACAGAAGAGAGAAGTGTGGAGAAGAGTGTAGAAAGAAGGAAAATCAGATATGATATATATAATACAAAATGGTAGAGGAAAGTATTACCCAAACAGTAATAACACTAAATGTTAATGGACTGAATTCCCCAATCAAAAGACATAGACTGGCAGAATGGATTAAAAAACAGGATCCTTCTATATGCTGTCTACAGGAAACACATCTAGGAACCAAAGATAAACATAGGTTGAAAGTGAAAGGTTGGGAAAAGATATTTCATGCAAATAACAATCATAAAAGAGTAGGAGTAGCTATACTAAAATCCAACAAATTAGACTTCAAATGTAAAACAGTTAAAAGAGACAAAGAAGGACACTATATACTAATAAAAGGAACAATTAAACAAGAAGACATAAAAATTATATATATTTATGCACCGAATCAGAATGCCCCAAAATACGTGAGGAATACACTACAAAAACTAAAAAGGGAAATAGACACATCTACCATAATAGTTGGAGACTTCAATTCCCCACTCTCATCAATGGACAGAACATCTAGACAGAGGATCAATAAAGAAACAGAGAATTTGAATATTACAATAAGTGAGCTAGACTTAACAGGCATTTATAGGACATTACACCCCACAACAGCAGGATACACCTTTTTCTCAAGTGCTCATGGATCATTCTCAAAGATAGACCATATGCTGGGTCACAAAGCAAGTCTCAACAAATTTAAAAAGATTGAAATCATACACAACACTTTCTCAGATCATAAAGGAATGAAGTTGGAAATCAATAATAGGCAGAGTGCCAGAAAATTCACAACTACATGGAGGCTCAACAACACACTCTTAAACAACCAGTGGGTCAAGGAAGAAATTACAAGAGAAATTAGTAAATATCTTGAGGTGAATGAAAATGAAAACACAACATATCAAAACCTATGGGACACAGCAAAGGCAGTGCTAAGAGGGAAACTTATTGCCCTAAATGCCTATATCAAAAAAGAAGAGAGGGCAAAAATTCAGGAATTAACTGTACACTTGGAAGAACTGGAGAAAGAACAGCAAACTAAACCCAAAGCAAGCAAAAGGTAAGAAATAACAAAGATCAGAGCAGAAATAAATGAAATTGAGAACATCAAAACAATTGAGAAAATCAATAAGACCAGAAGTTGGTTCTATGAGAAAATCAACAAGATTGATTGGCCCTTAGCAAGATTGACAAAAAGAAGAAGAGAGAGGATGCAAATAAATAGGATCAGAAATGGAAGCGGAGACATAACTACAGACCTCACAGAAATAAAAGAGGAAATAACAGGATACTATGAACAACTTTATGCTAATAAATACAACAATGTAGATGAAATGGACAGGTTACTAGAAAGGCATGAACAACCAACTTTGACTCAAGAAGAAATAGATGACCTCAACAAACCAATCACAAGTAAAGAAATTGAATCAGTCATTCAAAAGCTTCCCAAAAAGAAAAGTCCAGAACCAGATGTCTTCAGATGTGAATTCTACCAAACATTCCAGAAAGAATTAGTACCAACCCTGCTCAAACTCTTCAAAAAAATCGAAGTGGAGAGAAAGCTACCTAATACATTCTATGAAGCCAACATCACCCTCATACCAAAACCAGGCAAAGATATTACAAAAAAAGAAAACTACAGACCAATCTCTCTAATGAATAGATGCAAAAACCCTCAACAAAATTCTAACAAATCGAATCCAGCAACACCTTAAAAGAATTATGCATCATGACCAAGTAGGATTCATCCCAGGTATGCAAGGATGGTTCAACATAAGAAAATCAATTAATGTAATACACCATATCAACAAATCAAAGCAGAAAAATCACATGATCATCTCAATTGATGCAGAGAAGGCATTTGACAAGATTCAACATCCTTTCCTGTTGAAAACACTTCAAAGGATAGGAATATGAGGGAACCTCCTTAAAATGATAGAAGGAATATATGAAAACCCACAGCTAATATCATCCTCAATGGGGAAAAATTGAAAACTTTCCCTCTAAGATCAGGAACAAGACAAGGATGCCCATTATCACCACTGTTATTCAACATTGTGTTGGAGGTTCTAGCCAGAGCAATTAGACAAGAAAAAGAAATACAAGGCATCAAAGTTAGAAAGGAAGAAGTAAAACTATCACTGTTTGCAGACGATATGATATTATACATTGAAAACCCTGAAAAATCCACAGCAAAACTACTAGAGCTAATAAATGAGTACAGCAAAGTAGCAGGTTACAAGATCAACATCCAAAAATCTGTAGTGTTTCTATACACTAGCAACGGACATTCTGAGGGGGAAATCAAGAAATGAATTCCATTTACAATTGCAACTAAAAGAATAAAATACTTAGGAATAAATTTAACTAAAGAGACAAAAGACCTATACAAAGAAAACTACAAAAAGATGTTAAAAGAAATCACAGAAGACCTAAATAGATGGAAGGGCATACTGTGTTCATGGATTGGAAGACTAAATATAGTTAAGATGTCAATTCTACCTAAATTGATTTACAGATTCAACGCAATACCAATCAAAATCCCAACAACTTATTTTTCAGAAATAGAAAAACCAATAAGCAAATTTATCTGGAAGGGCAGGGTGCCCCAAATTGCTAAAAGTGTCTTGAGGAAAAAAAAATGAAGCTGGAGGTCTCACGCTGCCTAACTTTACAGCATATTATGAAGCCACAGTGGTCAAACAGTATGGTACTGGCATAAAGATAGATATATCGACCAATGGAATTGAATAGAATGCTCAGATATAGACCCTCTCATCTATGGACATTTGATCTTTGATAAGGCAGTCAAGCCAACTCACCTGGGACAGAACAGTCTCTTCAATAAATGGTGCCTAGAGAACTGGATATCTATACGCAAAGGAATGAAAGAGGACCCGTATCTCACACCCTATACAAAAGTTAACTCAAAATGGATCAAAGATCTAAACATTAGGTCTAAGACCATAAAACAGTTAGAGGAAAATGTAGGGAGATATCTCATGAATCTTACAATTGGAGGCGGTTTTATGGACCTTAAACTTAAAGCAAGAGCACTGAAGTAAGAAATAAATAAATGGGAGTTCCTCAAAATTAAACACTTTTGTGCATCAAAGAACTTCATCAAGAAAGTAGAAAGACAGCCTGCACAATGGGAGACAATATTTGGAAATGACATATCAGATAAAGGTCTAGTATCCAGAATTTATAAAGAGATTGTTCAACTCAACAACACAAAGACAGCCAATCCAATTACAAAATGGGAAAAAGACTTGAACAGACACCTCTCAGTAGAGGAAATACAAATGGCCAAAAGGCACATGAAGAGATGCTTAATGTCCCTGGCCATTAGAGAAATGCAAATCAAAACCACAATGAGATATCATCTCACACCCACCAGAATGGCCATTATCAACAAAACAGAAAATGACAAGTGCTGAAGAGGATGTGGAGAAAGAGGCACACTTATCCACCGTTGGTGAGAATGTCAAATGGTGCAACCACTGTGAAAGTCAGTTTGGCGGTTCCTCAGGAAGCTAAATATAAGATTGCCAAATGATCCAGAAATATCATTGCTAGGCATCTATTCAGATGACATGAGTGCAAGGACACAAATGGACATTTGCACACCAACATTTATAAGAGTATTATTTACAATTGCCAAGAGATTATTTTGAGAAGTGCTGTTATAAGCCCTAACAGTTACATTATAAAAGGAAATAAATGTATGACACAATATAAAAATAACAGATTTTTATTTATAAATCAGGAGATATAATTTTTCAACACAGCTCTTTTATTGACATGTTTATCTGATTATGAGCAGGTTTCTTTCTCCCTCAAAATTTTCTTTTGAAAAAATTCCAAATCAACATAAATCGTTGTGCTGGTTTGAAAATATTATGTGCCCCTGAAAAGCCATCTTTTAATCCTTATGGAAGCAGCTGTTTCTTTTAATCCTGATTAATAATGTAGGCTGGAATCTTTTGATTAGCTTATCTGCATGGAGATGCGACAAGCCTGATTGTGAGTATTATCTTTTGATTAGATGGAGATTTGACTCCACCCATTCCAAGGGGGTCTTCAGGAGTTTACTGGAATCCTTTAAAAGAGGAAACAGTTTGGAGAGAAACAAGAGAAATGACACAAGCAATAGGGCCAACAGAGAGAGAGCCAACAGAAACTTCAGAGCAGAGCTGGCACAAAACGTTGACACTTGGAGAGCAGAGACACTTGGAGAATAGATGTTTGGAGATACTTGGAGCTTAACAGATGTTGCCATGAGATGTTAAGCAAGCCAGAACCTGGAAAGAGCCAAGAGAAGCCAAAGGATAAAAGCCAGCCCCCAGAGAAACAAAGTGAGGAACTTCAACAGAAACAGAGGCTGAAAGCAATGGAGCCCAGGAGCAAGGGGCCAGCAGACACCAGCCACATAACTACTCAGCTGACAGAGGTGTTCCTGAACCACTGGACTTTCTTGAGTGAAGTTAACCTCTTGTTGGTGCCCATGGACACTTTCACTTCCTTATAACTGTAAACTTGTAACTTATTAAATTCCCCTTTATGAAAGTCATTCCACTTCTGGCAGCTTGCAAACTATAATTTGAAATCAAATAAAATTCTACAAATAAGACTCATATACCATTCATCTTGATTCCTCAGTTATTAAAATGTATACATATTCTTTTTCTCCTCTTTCTCTGTGTATGAATGTATATGTATTCCACCTTCTTTAAACTAAATCATTTAAAATGAGTTACAGATATTCTGGTCATGCACTCTTAAGAATTCCTTATTTATCTCTAAGAACATGTATATTCTTCTACCCAACAACAAACCTTGATTCAAGAATACAACATAATATTCCATCTTTATGAAAATTTGCCTGATTGTCCAAAAATATCCTATGTCTTTTTGTCTGATTAAGATGCAAGTATGTCCTTTCAAACTACAGAAAATCCACAAAGATTTTTGTTTTGTTTTGTTCATGATGTTTTTGAAGAGTCCAGGCATGGTGTTATGATGATTTTGCATAGTAAGCCTATTTGATGGGTATATAACACAGTTAACATTGTATATCTTCCAAGACATCAAAACCAGGAGGCAGAAGTTCTGGGAAAATGGCAGAATGCCTGCACCAAAAAAAAAAAAAAAAAAAAGCAGCTAGAGAAGTGAAAGAAAAAAGACTGAGAGAGAGATTTCAGGGTATAATTGATGTGGAAAAGTCTTCTGTATCAGATAGGGAGGCCCTGGTTGAAAAACCACAATTGAGACACAGGGAACCAGAGACCGACCAACTAATACAAATGGCCTAGTGTGTCCATTTCCACATGGAGGCCACAGGCAGTCAGGAATGCACAGTCAGGGACATGGGAACAAGGAAGTAAGCCAAGCTGTGTTCCTTGAACATACTGGCCTCATGCACACCACCCTCACCCCGCAACCCATGACTACCCCCACACCCTACGCATTGAACCCCTTCACCTACCTCTCAACTGCACTCCAGGCACCTGGTCCTGACCCCCTTTCCCTTGCATCCCTGCCCCACACCCCTGCCCACGCATGAGTGAAAGCCTGTCTCAGCATGACTTACCTCTCTTGCGCAAGGGCACAATCTCACCACCCCCTCCACTCCTGAGACCTGTGTAGCTGCAGCCAGCCCCTTGACCCACATCTCCCCCACCTGGACCCCCTGCAGGCAGTCACCTGTGTATATTGGCTCAGGTGCTCACCTTCATACCCAGCCCAAACCCACATCCATCCTATATGCTCACACAACCCTGCCCAGCACCCCTTGAGCTCTGCCATATGTGCATCAGCCTGTAACCCCTCAAATGTATGCACTCTCAGGTACCCACTCTCACCATGCTCCCTCAGCTCTGCACAAGTGCTGACCTGCGCATCTGGGCCATGTAGGCACAATTCGATCCTGATACCCCTGAGCTATGCATATGTGCACACCAGAGCCCAAACCCCAGATTTACACACCCACAAAGCCACATCCTCCTTACCAGGCACCCATGTTTCCATATATGGACCTCTTGACCCTGCACCCCAATCCCCTGCCTTTCACCACGTGCACACGCTTGCCTTACCCCACAGCACAAGTGCCCTTCTCCCACACCTGGTAGGTGATCTCTTGCACATCTGTGCCACCTAGCTTCCACCCTGCACAAGCAGGCACCCCTGCCCTACCCCACCTCTGCACCTGAGGACCTGCACCTGGGCCTCACCTACCCATCATCACCTACCCCTGAAACATGTCCCACAACCTCCATGACCTGTGCCCTGCCCCCACACATCTGCGAATCTGCATCCCAGCTTCCCTGGACCCCTCCCACTACTCAAGGACAAACCCATGCCCCACTTCTGTGACCCGAGTCCTGTGCCTTGTACCCCACACCCTGAAACCCACAACTGATATTCTTCATATGCCCACCCACATCCTGCCCACATATCAGCCCCAGCACATCTCCTTAGCCTCCATCCATCTCTCACCATGCCCTACCTCTGTGTCACCCATGTGGGACCCAGCTCAGCCTGCCTGAACTGCACCTCACCCCCACAGTCCCCACACCACACATCCACAACCCCTTTGCCCATATCACATGCTCAGAGTCGTCAGTGTAGAGTCCCCCAACCCATGCATATACATGGACCATAACCCTTTATTGAACTATTGTGCCCCTCCATATACCCCACGTCCTCCTCCACACCTGTTTCACAAATGCAAAACTTTAGATTACTGAAGGAAATCAACATCTAACATAATCCTATCAAGATATTGACATGCCCTGAAGACAACACAAGATCACAAATCATATGAAGATGCAGGCAGATACAGCCCATTCCAATGACCAAATTAAAACACTGGAGGAGACACAGACTTTGGAAAAATTAATCAAAGATGATCATATAACTCTACTAAATAAAATCACTGGGATGGCTAACAACAGAAAGGAGTCACTAGAAGAGCATAAAGAGGAATTTGAAAGAATAAATAGAAAAATAACAGTATCACAGAGATTAAAGATGCTATAGAACAAATAAAAAATATACTAGAGACACAAAACAGCAGATTTGAAGAGGCAGAAAAAAGAATAAGAGAACTACAGAATAGGATAACTTTTGAACACAGAGAAGAGCAAATGACAAAAAAAGAAGGAAAAATTTGAGTTGGATCTCAGGGAAAAGATGGACTAAACAAAGGGCACAAATATCAGAATCATTAGTGTCCCAGAAGGAGAACTGAAGATTAAAGTGCTAAGAAGATTAGTGGAGAATATTATAGGGAAAAACTTCCCAACCTTTATAAAAACATAAAAATGCAAATCAAAGAAACCCAATGAATGCAAAATAGAACAAATTCAAATAGGCCTAGCCAAGACACATACTAATCATTCTGTCAAATATTGAAGAGTAGCAGAAAATCCTGAAAGCAGCAAGAAGAAAACAATCTACTACATACAAAGGAAATCACATAAGACTGAGTTTGGACTAGTCAACAGACACTATGGAGTCAAGAAGACAGCGGTAAGATATATTTGAGATTCTGAAAGAGATGAACTTCCAGCCAAGAATGCTGTACCCAGCCAAATTGGCCTTCAAAACTGAGGGAGAGATCAAAATCTTCACAGACAAACAAAGACTGAGAGAATATATCAGCAAGAGACTGACTCTATAACAAATATTAAAGGGAGTTTGGCCAGCTGGAAAAAAAAAAACAGACAGGAAGGGGAGGTCTGGAAGAGGGCACAGAATTGAACAGTACCAAGAAAGGTAACCTAAAGGATAAAAGGAGAAAGAGATAAAATAATATATAAATTTGACAAATAAGCTCCAAAAGATAAAATGGTGGATTCAAGATATGCTTTTACAGTAGCAACTGTGAATGTTAATGGACTGAACTTTCAATTAAAAGGTACAGATTGGTGGAATGGATTAAGAATATAATCCTGCTATATACTGCTAGCAAGAAACTCATCTTGCACTCAAGGATACAAAAAGATTGAAAGTTGAACAGACGGAAAAAGATATTCCATGCAAGCTGTAACCAACAGAAAGCAGGGCTAGATGCATTAATATCAGAAAAGAAAAACATACTTTAAGTGTAAAGACATTGTAAGAAACAAAGAAGGTTATTATATATTGGTAAAAGGGGCAATGAACCAAGAGGAAAGTGCAAGTCTATGCTCCCAATCATGGAGCTCCAATGTACATGAGACAGACACTGGCAAAACTGAAGAGAGCAATAGACATTTCAAAAGTCATACTAGGAAATTTCAGTGTACTACTCTCCTCTATAGATGGAACAGCCAGACATAGGATCAACAAGGAAATAGAGAACTTAAACTATATGATAAATGATTTAGACCTAACAGACATATATATGTTGTTACACCCCAAAATACCAGAATATGCATTCTTCTCTAGTGCTCATAGAACATTCTCTAGGATAGAACATATGCTGGGACACAAAACAGGTGTTTAAAAATTTTTAAAAATATTGAAATTAATTCAAAGCACTTTCTTTGATCACAATGGAATGAAGCTGGAAATCAATAACCACCAAAGAACAAGAATTTTCACAAATACATAGAGATTAAATAACACACTCTTAAACAAAGAGTAGGTCAAAGAAGAAATTGCTAGAGAAAGCGGTAGTTATCTAGAGACAAATGAAAATGAGAATACAACAGTGCAGAATTTATGGGATGTGGTAAAGTTTGTGCTGAGAGAAATTTATTGCCATAAATGCCTATATCAAAAAAGGAAGAAAGATAAAATATTGAGAACTTAACTGCTCACCTGGAGAAACTTGAGAAAGAACAGCAAATTAACTGCAAAGCAAATAGAATAAGAAAAATAACAAGGATTAAAGCAGAGTTAAATGAATGGAAAAACAAAATAACAATAGAAAGAAACAATAAAATCAAAAGTTGGTTTTTTGAGAAAGTCAATCAAATTCAGAAGTGTGCTGGTTTGAAATGATGTATGTAACCTAGAAAAGCCATATTTTAATCCTAATCCCATTTTGTAAAGGCAGCTGTTTCTTCTAATACCTATTCAGTATTGTATGTTTGAAACTGTAATTAGATCATTTACCTGGAGATGTGATTTAATCAAGAGTGGTTGTTAGGATGGGTTAGCTGGAGGCAAGTCTCCACCCATTTGGGTGGGTCTTGATTAGTTTCTGAGTCCAATAAAAGAGGAAACATTTTGGAGAATGAGAGAGATTCAAAGAGAGCAGAGAATACTATATCACCATGAAGCAGAGTCCACCAGCCAGCGATATGTGGAGATGAAGAAGGAAAATGCCTCCCAAGGAGCTTCATGAAACAGGAAGCCAGGAGAAGAAGCTAGCAGTTGATGCCGTGTTCTCCATGTGCCCTTCCAGATGAGAGAGGAACCCTGACCACGTTCACCATGTGTCTTTCCAGATGAGAGAGAAACTCTGACCCTGTTCCCCATGTGCCCTTCCACTTGAGAAAGAAATCCTGAACTTCACCAGCCTTTCTGAACCAAGGTTTCTTTCCCTGGATGTCTTAGATTGGACATGTCTATAGACTTGTTTTAATTGGGGCATTTTCTCAGCCTTAGATCTGTAAACTAGCAACTTATTACATTCCCCTTTTTTGAAAAGCCATTCTATTTCTGGTATATTGCATTCTGACAGCTAACAAACTAGAACAATAGGCCACTAGCAAGACTGACAAAGAAAAAAAGAGAGAAGATGCAAATTAAAAAAATCAGAAATGAGAGGGGAGTCATTACCACAGGCACTAAATAAATTTAAATATATATATATGGGAGAATATTATATACCAGTATTAGCAACTATATACCAACAAACTAGGCAACTTAGATGAAATGGACAAATTCCTGGAAATGCACAAACAAGTTAAATTGACTCAAGAAGAAATAGAAGGTCTCATCAAACCAATCACAAGTAAAGAGATTCAATCAGTTGTCAAAAATCTTTCTACAAAGAAAAGCCTAGGACAGATGACTTCACAGAGGAATTTTATCAAACATTCAAAAAAGAACTAACACCAATCCTGCTCAAACAATTTGAAAAAAAATTGAGGCAAGAAGAACACTACACAATTCATTTTATGAAGCTAACTTCACTCTAATATCAAAACCCAGTAAAGATGCTACAAGAAAGGAAAACTACAGACCAATGTCCCCAAAGAACATAAATGCAAAAATTCTCACAAAATATTAGCAAATCGAATCCAGAAGCACATTAAGAGAATGATGCACAATGACCAAGTGGAGTTTATACCAGGAATCCAAGGATTGTCCAACACAATAAAATCAGTTGCTGCAATACAGCACATTAACAAATCAAATGGGAAAAATCAAATGATTATCTCAATTAATGCTGAAAAAGCATTCAACAAAATTAAACATCATTTTCTGATAAAAATACTTCAAAAGGTCTGAATCAAAGGTAATTTCCTCAATATGAAATAAAGGACTCAATGGAGAGAGACCGAAAGCTTTCATCCTAAGATCGGGAACAAGAAAAGGATGCCCTCTGTCACCACTATTATTCGACATTATACTAGACAGTCTAGCAAGAGCAATCAGGCAAGAAAAAAGAAATAAAAAGAATCCAAATTGGAAACAAAGAAGTAAAACTTTTATTATTTGCAGATGGCCTGATACTATAGTTGGAAAATCCTGATAAATCTACAACAAAGTTACTTGAGCTAATAAACAAATTCAGCAAGGTGGCAGGTTTTAAAATTAATGTGCAAAATTCAGTAATGTTTCTGTACACAAGCTACAACCTAAACCGTGGAGTCAATAAAGGAAAAAAAAAATTTCGTTAAATAGCAACTAAGAGAACGTAGTACCTAGGAATGATCTTAACTACCGATGGAAAGGACTTGTACACAGGGAGCTATATAACATTGTAAAAGAAATCAAAGAAGATCTAAATACATGAAAAGACATCCCATGCTCATGTATATGAAGGTTAAATGCAGTTAAGCTGTCAATTGTACCCAAATTGATCTACAGATTCAAGGCAGTAACAATCAAAATCTCAACAACCTAATTTGAAGACTTAAGAGCTAGTTACAAAATTCAACCAGAAGGAGAGAACCCAGATGGTTAAAGCACCCTAAAAAAAAATGAAATGGGAGGATTAACACTCCCCGATTTTAAAACATAGTATAGGGGGATCCACAGTGGCTCAGCAAGCAGAGTTCACACCTGCCATGCCTGAGACCCAGGTTCGAGTCCCAGGGCCTTCCCATGCAAAAATAAATAAATAATAAATAAAATATATTATAAAGCTGCAGTGGTCAAAACAGCATGGTACTGGCACAAAGATGGAAGCATTGACCAATGTCATCAAATTAAGAGTGCAGAAATAGACCACCAAACCTATGGTCAAATGGTCTTCAACAAGGCCCCCAAATACACTGAACTGAGACAAAATAGTCTTTTCAGTAAACAGGCATGGGATAAATGTATATCAATAGGCAGAAGAATGAAAGAGTAAACTTACCTTACACTTTATACAAAAATTAATTCAAATTGGATCAAACAACTAAATATAAGAACCAGTACCATAAGCTCCTAGAAGAAAATGTAGGGAAACAAACATCTTCAAGACCTAGTAATAAGAGATAGCTTTCTAAACTTTGCACCCAAAGCACAAGTATCAAAAGAAAAAATAAATGGGAACTCCTCAGTATTAATACTTTTGTGCCTCAAAGGACTTTGTCAGAAAGGTGAAGAGGCAGCCAGCTGAATGGGAGGAAATATTTTGAAATCACACATCAGATAAAGTTCTAATATCCTGTATATATAAACAAATCATACAACTCAGCAACAAAAGAATAAGTGACCCAATTTTAAAGGGGGCAAAAGATATGAAGAGACATTTTTTTGAAGACCATATAAAGAAGGCTGAAAAGCACATGAGGAGATGCACTTTCTCGATTATAAGTGAAATGCAGATGAAGACTACAGTGTGATACCACCTCACACCTATAAAAATAGCTGCTAGTAAACAGGGAACTAAAATTGTTGGAGAGGATGTAGAAAAATTGGAACACTTATGTATGACTGGTGGGAATGTATAATGGCGCAGCCCCTATGGAAGACTGTCTGGTGGTTCCACAGAAAACTAAATATTGATTTCCCCATGACCCATTGTCGTGGTTAGGTTCATGTGTCAACTTGGCCAAGTGGTGGTGCCTGTTTGTCTGGTTGGTCAAGTGCTGGCCTGTCTGTTGTGATGAGGACATTTCATAGAATTAGATCACGATCATGTCAGCTACATTCACAGCTGTATACATTTGTAATCAGCCAAAGGGGAGTGTCTTCTGCAATGAGTAATGCTTAATCTGATCACTGGAAGCCTTTTAAGGAGTATTCAGAAGAGACAGGCTCTTCCTATTTTGGCTGGTGAGCCTCTCCTATGGAGTTTGTCCAGACCCTCCATTGGAATTGTCAGCTTCATAGCCTGTCTTGTGGATTTTGGACTCTGCATTCCCATGGTCACGTGAGACACTTATAAATTTTATATTTGTGAGTGTTCCCTGTTGATTCTGTTTCTCCAAAGAACCCTAACTAATACAGCTTGGTACCAGGAATGGTTCTTAAACAGAATCTTAAAAATGGATTTTTATGAATGGTTTTCTACTCTGACTGGACTCAAAGGCACTAAGGACTCTGATTCCCATAATCAGAATGCCACTCCCAATCCATGGAGTAAGTTGGCAAAAGAGGTAGTCAAAATATCACCATTCAGTTCTCCTAATGCTTTGCTTGTATTAAGTCTGGCTCTGGGGGAAAATGTTTTTGACACCTCTACAGAGTTTTGGGGAAATAAGAAGTATAGAGATGTTGGTGGGTTGTTGTTAGATATATTGGCAACATTAAGGAGTGAAAAGGAAGGGCTTAAGCCTTCAAATGAGAATCTTAAACACCGTCTGACATATGTAGATGTTTCTGTGAGTATCCTGAAGAAAAATCTTATTTCCTGTAGCCGTAGACTTGAGATCTCTGAAAATCAGACTCAGAATCTTATTGTTAGAGTAGCAACTTTGCAACATAAACTGAAATCTCAATGTTGCATGGTGTCTGCCATTAAAGTGAGGGTAATGATTGGAAAGGAATGGGACCCTAAAAAATGGGATGGTGACATATGGCTTGATAATGATGTTGGGGGTGAGGTCAAAATCCTAGGTCATGCTGAGTCTTCTCTAGATAACTCTGTAATAGTTTGCCCTGAAGACATAACTGCCCCACCTCCAGCCCGCCTTGAGGAGTTGGCCACCCAACCTTCTCCTGAAGGGATTAACCTTAGAGTGATTAATCCTGTTTCACCAGATGAAACTGCAAGTGAAGGCCCTGAAGCAAATGGCTTGGAAGATATTTCTAATTATTTTCATGACCCACCCCCACCACCCCTCATTTCTTCCAGACCTGTAACTAGACTAAAGTCCCAACAGGCCCCTAAAGGTGAGATGCAAAGTATCACACATGAGGAGGTACATTATACTCCAAAAGAACTGTGTGAGTTTTCCAATTTATATAGACAGAAATCAGGGGAATATGTATGGCAATGCATTTTAAGGGTGTGGGATAATGCTGGAATGAATATAAGGCTGGATCAGGATGAATTTGTTGATATCAGCCTACTAAGCAGACGTTCTGCATTCAATATTATAGCTTGAGGGGTTAGTAAAGGTATCAACAGTTTGTTTGGATGATTGGTTGAAACATGGATCAAAAGGTGGCCAACATTACCTGAGGTTGAAATGCCAGAACTACCTTGATATAATGTAGATGAGGGGATCCAGAGGCTTAGAGAAATTGGAATATTAGAGTGGGTTTATCATGCAAAGCCTGCTCTTACACTTCAGAAATGTCTGGAGGATGCACCTTTTACCAGAACAGTGAGAAATAAATTTGTGAGAATAGCACCATCATCCCTGAAGAGCTCTGTGGTTGCACATCTCTGTAGGTCAGATATTACTGTAGGAACTGCTGTCACTGAGCTGTAATCCTTAAATAACAATGGTGAAGATGGGATCCCAAGTTGGCAGAAGCCAGGTGGCATCACATAATCGCCAAAGACAGGGTAGACATGGCTACTATAATAGACAGCAAAATCAAAGCAGGCGTCAAAATTATATGACTCACAGATACTTGTGGCATTGGCCAGTAAATCATGGGGTACCTAGAAATACAAAAGAAGAGCAGTCTACTAAATTCTTATTCAAATTATATAAAGAAAAGAGTTTTAGGTCAAGTGGACAGAAGCCTAACCTGAACTACAAAAACACAGAGTCATGGCCCCTTAATCAATTTCCAGACTTGAAACAGTTTACAAACCCAGATCCCCTTGAATGAAGGGGAGGCTAGGTCCCTTTGGGGGAGAACCCTGTTACACTGCCACAGATTTATACTGTTAATCTTCCTCTAGGTCTTCCCCAAGGAGACCAAAGGCCTTTTACCAGGGTAACTGTGCATTGGGGAAAAGGAAATGATCAGATATTTCGGGGATTATTAGACACTGGTTCAGAAGTGACATTAATTCCAGGGGACCAAAAATGTCACTCTGGTCCACCAGTCAGAGTGGGGGTTTAGGAAGGCCAGGTGATCAATGGAGTTTTAGCTCAGATCCATCTCTCAGTGGGTCCAATGAGTCCCCAAACCCATTCTGTAGCTATTTCCTCAGTTCCAGAATGTATAATCGGTATTGACATACTGAGCAACTTGCAGAATCATCACATTGGCTCTCTAACTCATGCAGTGAGGCCTATTATGGTGGGAAAGGCCAAGTGGAAGCCACTAGAACTGCCCCTAAAAGCAAAATAGTAAATCAGAAGCAATACCAGATTCCTGGAGGGATTGCCGAGATTACTGCCACTATTAAGGACTTGAAAGATACAGGGGTGATGATTCTCACCATATCCCCATTCAACTCTCCTATTTGGCCTGTGAAGAAAACAGGTGGATCTTGGAGGAGGACCATGGATTATCATAAGCTCAACCAGGTGGTAAATCCAATTGCAGCTGCTGCTCCAGATGTGATATCATTGCTTGAACAAACCAATACATCCCCTGGTTACCTGGTATGCAGCTACTGATCTGGCAAATGCTTTTTTCTCAATAGCTATTATTAAGGACCACCAGAAACAGTTTGCTTCCAGCTGGCAAGGTCAGCAATATACTTTCACTGATCCACCTCAGGGGTATATCAACTCTTCAGCCCTATGTCATAATCTTGTCCACAGGGACCTTGCTCATTTCTCCCTCCCACAAGACATCACACTGGTCGATTATATTGATATCATGTTGATTGGATCTAGTGAGCAAGAAGTAGTAACTACTCTAGACTTACTGGTCAGGCATTTGGATGTCAGAGGATGGGAGATTAATCCAACAAATATACAGGGGGCTTCCACCTCAGGGAAATTTTTAGGTGTCCAGTGGTGAGGGGCATGTCAAGATATCCCTTCTAAGGTGAAAGATAAGTTGCTACATTTGGCCCTTCCTACAACCAAAAAAGAGGTACAATGCCTAGTTGGTCTTTTTGGATTTTGGTGACAACATATTCCTCATTTGGGTGTGCTACTCAGGCCTATTTATCTAGTGACCAGAAAAGCTACTAATTTTGAGGCTCTGTGACAGGTCCAGGTTGCTGTTCAAGCTTCTCTGCCACTTGGGCCATATGATCCAGCAGATCCAATGGTGCTGGAGGTGTCAGTGGCAAATAGAGATGCTGTCTGGAGACTCTGGAAGGCCCCTATAGGAGAATCACAACACAGACCCTTAGGATTTTGGAGCAAAGCCTTAACATCTGCTGCAGATAACTACTCTCCTTTTGAGAAACAGCTTTTGGCCTGCTACTGGGCCTTAGTTAGAGACTGAATGATTAACCATGGGCCACCAAGTTACCATGAGCCCTGAGTTGCCTATCATGAATTGGGTGTTGTCTGACCCACCAAGCCATAAAGTTGGGCATGTGCACCAGCACTCTATTGTAAAATGGAAATGACATACATGAGATAGAGCCAGAGCAGGTCGGGAAGGCACAAGTAAGTTACATGAAGAAGTGGCCCAAATGCCCATGGTCTCCACTCCTGCCACATTACCTTCTCTTTCCCAGACCAGAGCTAAAGCCTCTTGGGGAGTTCCTTACAGTGAATTGACTGAGGAAGAGAAAACTCAGGCTTGGTTTACAGATGGTTCAGCACAATATGCAGGTACCACCCAAAAGTGGACAGCTGCAGCATTACAACCCCTTTTTGGGGTGCCCTTGAAGGACAGTGGTGAGGGGAAATCCTCCCAGTGGGCAGAACTTCGAGCAGTGCACCCGGTTGTTCATTTTGCTTGGAAGGAAAACTGGCCAGACGTGTATTTGTATACTGACTCATGGGCTGTTGCTAATGGTTTGGCTGGATAGTCAGGGACTTGGAAAGACCATAATTGGAAAATTGGTGACAAAGAGGTCTGGGGCAGAAGCATGTGGATAGAGCTTTCTGAGTGGGCTATAAATATGAACATATTTGTGTCCCATGTGAATGAGCACCAGGCGGTGACTTCAGCAGAGGGAGGGTTTAATAATCAAGTGGATAAGATGACCCGTTCTGTGCATCCCAGTCAGCCTCTTTCCCCAGCAACTCCTGTCATTGCCCAATGGGCTCATGAACCAAGTGGTCATGGTGGTAGTGATAGAGGTTATGCATGGGCTCAGCAACATGGACTTTCACTCACCAAGGCTGACTTGGCTACAGCCGCTTGTGAGTGCCCAGTCTGCCAGCAGCAGAGACCCACACTTAGCCCCCAATATGGTACCATTCCCTGAGGTGACCAGCCAGCTACATGGTGACAGGTTGAGTATATTGGACCACTCCCTTCATGGAAGTGGCAACAATTTGTTCTAATTGGAATAGACACATACTCTGGATATGGGTTTGCTTTCCTTGCACACAATGCTTCTGCCAAAACTACCATCCGTGGACTTACAGAATGCCGTATCCATCGTCATGGTATTCCACATAGCATTGCTTCAGATAAAGGAACACACTTTACAGCAAATGAAGTGCAGGAATGGGCACATGCTCATGGAAATCTCTGGTCTTACCATGTTCCCCATCATCCAGGAGTAGCTGGATTGATAAAATGGTGGAATGGCCTTTTGAAAACTCAATTATGGCATGAACTAAGTGACAATATGTTGAAAGGCTGGGGTAATGTTCTCCAAGAATCTGTATATGCTCTGAATCAGCATCTGCTATATAGTGCTGTTTCTCCCATAGCCAGGATTCATGGGTCTAGGAACCAAGAGGTGGAAATGGGACTGGTACCACTCACTATTATCCCTAGTGATCCGCTAGGAAAATTTTTGCTTCCTGTCCCTGCAACCCTGAACTCTGTTTGTCTACATGTTTTAGTTCCAAAATGGGGAGTGCTTCCTCCAGGAGAAACAACAAAGATTCCACTGAACTGGAAGTAAAGATTGCCACCTGGTCACCTTGGGCTACTTATGCCACTGGATCAACAAGCCAAGAAGGATATTACATTATTGTCTGGGGTGATTTACCCTGACTATTGGGGGAAGTAGGACTGCAACTACATAATGGAGGTAAAGAAGAGTTTTCTTGGAATATAGGAGATCCCTTGGGGTGTCTTTTAGTATTACCATGCGCTGTGATTAAAATCAATGGAAAACTGCAACAACCCAATCTAGGCAAGACTACCAATGGCTGTGAAACTTCAGGAATGAATGTTTGGGTCACCCCACCAGGCAAAGAACCATACCAGCTGAAGTGCTTGCTGAAGTCAAAGGGAACATGGAATGGGTAGTGGAAAAAGGTAGTGATAAATATGAACTTCGACCACGTGATCAGTGATAGAAATGAGGACTGTAATTCTGCTTTGTTCATGTTATCCTATTTAAGTTGTAAGATATTAAGTTTAAGAATGAATATTACCTAAGGATTTGCACCCTATTCTGGAGAGATTTAACGTGTTTCCAGCTATATGCAGGACAGTTGAGTATTGTTACCTGAAAGAAAAAAAAATGTGTGTTTTATTCTTTTTTATTTAGAAATTAGGTATGGTTTAAGGTGGTATGTATAGCAGTCAAGTTGACAAGGGGTCGACTGTCATGATTCGGTTCATGTGTCAACTTGGCCAAGTGGTGGTGCTTGTTTGTCTGATTGGGCAACTGCTGGCCTGTCTGTTGTGATGACGACATTTCATAGAATTAAATCACGATCATGTCAGCTACATCCACAGCTGATTATATTTGTAATCAGCCAAAGGGGAGTGTCTTCTGCAGTGAGTAATGCTTTTTCTGATCACTGGAAGCCTTTTAAGGAGGATTCAGAAGAGACAGGCTCTTCCTGTTTCGGCTGGCGAGCCTCTCCTGTGAAGTTCATCCAGACCCTCCATTGGAGTCATCGACTTCACAGCCTGCCCTGTGGATTTTGGACTCTACATTCCTGTGGTCACTTGAGACACTTTTATAAATTTTATATTTGTGAGTGTTCCCTGTTGATTCTGTTTCTCTAGAGAACCCTAATACACCCATCAATACCATTACCTGGTATATACCCAAAAGAGATGAAAGCGGTGACACAGACATTTGCACACCATTGTTATAGCAGCATTATTCACAATTGTCAAAAGATGGAAACAATCCAACTGCCCATCACTGACGAGTGAGTTAACAAAATGCAGATTATACATACGGTGGAATATTATGCAGCACTAAGATGAAATGGCATCCTGAACAACATGACAAGATGGGTGAGCCTTGAGGACATAACGCTGAGTGAAATAAGCCATACACAAAGATAAATACTGTATGATTCTACTTTTATGACCATGGTAAAGGTAAAATCAGAGGCTTATAATACAGAATATAGAGGACCTAGAGATATACAGAAGCTTGGGATGGGTGAATAGTTAGCTAAGGAGGTTGAACTTAATTTTAAGGAAATATATAGAAGTGAGGAGGGTTCACTAGTGGGTCTACGAGTAATATTGCCATATTGAATATGAACATGATTGAAAGGGGTTGTATAGGCCACGTGTCCCTCCAATTAACACTACAAATATAAATAAGTTCTTCCATGAACTACTACCAAGATAAAAATCTTTATAAAGAGTGCATAATTTTGAGTTATGGGGGGGAATGCTATTGCACACTATTGGCTATGTTTAAGAGGAAAACATGAACAGTACCACAGCAATACCAGGGTTACATAATGAGGGGAGGGACAAGATTTAGGAAGAGGTTTGGATTTTCTATTTCGTGAGGGTGTGTTTATTAGCCATCTTTCTCTTGGGAACAATGAAATTATCTGAAACTGAGAGTGTTAATGGACTGTCCACTTTGGACGTTATACATGAGCCCAGTAGATGGAGGTGGCTGAAAGATACACTGACTGAGAAGTAGATTGGCGAACAATGGTGTAAAATATGATTAAGGCTGTGCTTTTACAAAAAAGAACGAAGCTGTGAGGCATGCAAACATTTGGGACATTTGGTGAGGCAAAATAATCCAGAAACAAAAGAGCAAATATTGTACAATGTCATTTAGAAAATATTTATAAGAAATATTAGGGCCTAGATTGTAAGCTCTTATAACAGTCACATTTAGTCTGGAGTGGTAATTGTTGCTTCTAGATTTTGAGGGGCTATTTTTTATTTGTTTAACCTGGGCCTTAGAGATAAGAATGAAGCCAATCAGGTCAGGATTAAGGTAATTCAGAATACAGGGTTAAGGAAGGCATTGTCTGCATTTTAGAAATCATCTACTCTTGGAGGCCAAAGGAAGAAAGTTTTATCATATCCAGAACCTAAATTTTCTAGCACATAATCTAACTCAATCTTTCTGCATAGATCATTTAAATAATCTATACACAGGGAACCCAAAATAAGAATGAGAGCCTTTAGTCTTGTACAGTTTAATATAATGCCTGGATACATCCCAGAGTACATTAAGCAGAAAATCAAAAAGTATTGGCAAGAGTCACTGGAGAGATGGGAGAAAAATTATAGAACTTTTCCACTGAGGAAACCCCAGATACTGTGCCAATCATTAGCAATAACCAAATCAATAGGCCAAGCCCTTGATCTTAAGGCTTGCTCTTGCAAAGCTTATGTATGTAGCAGAAAAACTTAGCCTACCTATAGGTATGCCTAAGGGTCATCTTCTGAGAACCTCTTCTGTTCTCAGATGTGGCCTCTTTCTCTCTAAGCCCAACTATCCAAGTGAAACCATTGCCCTCTTCCCTACATGGGACATGATATACAGGAATAGAAATCTCTCTGGTGGCATGGGAGATGACTCCCAGGGATGAGCCTGGCCTTGCCCCTATGGAATCAACAATGCCATTTGATCAAAAGGGCTAAAAGAAGTGCAATAAATAAGGCATTAGTGGCTGAGATAACTTTGAAAGGTTACACTGGCAGTCACTCTTATTCATGCTTCAGTTAGACATTGTTGCCTATCATAACTAGCCAATCTCTGACCAAAACCAATCCTGCCAGTCTCAAAGAATATCTAGGGCATAATATAAGATTCTATAAAGATTCCATGCACTAGAGTAACTTTACTGAAACTACAACCTCCACATGAATCCCTAGACCAGATAAGTCATGAAAGGCAGAGGGTCCAGCCTTTCCAGAACATCAACTAGCTCCATTCCCCATCCATATTATTGATACCCCTTCCAACATGAAAAAGTTAGAATGGGCAAGCCCAAATATCCCTAAAGAGTGGGAGAAAGACCAAAGGTGATTGTGGAGTTATACAGAGAATGTCGGGTTTAACAAATGTGTATGAGAGCCAAATCATTATACTGATATTTATTTTAGCTCCAGTACCTTAGAGTAACTAGAAATAAAACCTACACTTGTGGAATTGTAACCCATACCAAACTCTGAAATCTGTACTACAACTAATTGTTGTGATGTACTTTGAAATTTAGAGTATATATATATATATATATGCTATCTAAAGAGAAGGAGGAGTACAATAGAGAGGATGGGATATAACAAATGAGTATAACTTCCAAATCTTATTTATATATCTTCTGATCTCTAGTGTCTTGCAGCAGCTAGAAGAAATAATGAAAAATCGTAGAACTATAACCCATATCAAGCTTTAAAATTTATTCTATAACCTCTTGTTAAAATGTACTTGGAAATTTATTTGGTTTTTTATATATGCTATATTTCACAATAATAAAACTTTAAAAAGACAAACAGATATGAGGCACAAAATGCCATTTGGACATGTTTATATATACCTGGCTCAAGGTAAGATATGCCATATTATTATAAATAATTCTGGATTCTTCTGAAAATAATTAGTATCCTAAGATGGAAGTAGGTGATTATCCTATTTCCCAACAATATTTTACTCAAGAGTTTAAGCATCCACTGATGATTCTTGCATGAACTTGTTACATTAAGGTTTGCAAAACCTTGATTTTCTAATTCTACCATTCTTCCTGTAATTATTAACTGTTATTTTTCTATAAAAATAGCTTTTCTTTCATGTTTAATATTTCCCCCCCCTCCCTCTCCCTCTAGTTTGGATGTTTTATTTTTCAGAATCATTATAGACTCAAATTATTATTATTATTTTTTGGCATAGGCAGTCTCCAGGAATCAAATATAATTATGTTTGTAATGCTCATAATTTCCCCCTTTTGACCAAGCTGGCTCTTTGATCTTTTTGGAGTGTTATCATTAGTCTTTGAGTACTTCCTTGATTTGTGACATAATAAGATGTTCCAGGCATACCTTGTACTCACCTTAACACAGAACAATAATTGGCCATTTATCCAAGGTCCCTGATTCTTTTTGGTGGAGGATAGCATTTAGAAAACAATATGTGCATAATAGAGGTATGTGATGATAAAAGATGTCATTGATTTCATATCTTTTCATAAACTAAGTTATGAGATATATGAAAATATTAGTTTCATGCACTCTAACCCTTCATCTACTATATAAGGTCAAAAGTAGAGAAGTTTATTATGTCTAGAAACTAAACTTTCTGTAAAACAATCTAAATCAATCTCTCTAGGTATCTCATTTAAACAACCCAAACTCCTGGAGTCCAGAATGGAATAAATCCTTCCAATTCTGTTCAGTTTAATGTAGTACCAGGATATATCTCAGACTGTGGTGGGCTGATACTTAAAAAGTATTGGTAGAGTTCCTTGAGAATCTGAAGGAAAAAATATATATATGGAACTATTAAACTTTCCCATCTGAGAAACCCCAGGTACCTTCACAACCATTGAGGATCCCAAGAAAATAGGTCAAGCCCTGGATTTTGAGACTTGCCCTTAGCAAACATTTCTGTAATGGAGAAGCTAAGACTACCCGTAATGAGGCCTAAGAGTTGCTTCCAGGAAAACTGCTTTGGTGCTCAGATGTGGTCACCCAACTCTACAAGGAAAAGCATTAACCTCCCCCTACATGGGACATGGCATTCAGGAGTGTAAATCTCCCAGACAACACGGGGCATGACAATGTGGGGATGAGTCTGGTCCTGGCACTGTGGGATCAACAATGCCTTCTAGACCAAAAAAGAAGGAAAGAAGAGTAATAAAATAAGGCATCAGTGGCCAAGAGATATCAAATGCAGTCAAGAGGCTATTCTGGATGCGCTCTTATGCGAGCTTCAGTTAGATAGTGCTAATTGCAATGGTTTGTTTAACCCTAACCAGCATCACTCCTATTCACTCTTAAGAATACTGTTCTGGTTTGCTAGCTGCTGGAATGCAACACACCAGAAACAGATTGGCTTTCAATAAAAAGGGATTTATTTCATTAGTTCTTCAGAGGAAAGGCAGCTAACTTTCATCTGAGGTTCTTTCTTACATGGGAAGGCACAGGATGGTCTCCACTGGCCTTCTCTCCAGGCCTCTGGATTCCAACAACTTTCCCTGGGATGATTTCTTTCTGCATCCCCAAAGGCCTGGGCTGAGCTGCAAGTGCTGAGATGAGATATGCTGAGCTGCTTGGGCTGTGCTGCATTGTGCTCTCTCATTTAAGCACCAACCAATTAAGTCAAACATCATTCATTGCAGCAAGCATGCCTCCTAGACAACTGCAGATGTAATCAGCAACAGATGAGGTTCACATACCATTGGCTCATGTCCACAGCAACAGAACTAGGTGCCTTCACCTGGCCAAGCTGACAACTGAATCTAACTACCACAAATACCTAGGGCTTAAACTGAGACTTTATTTAGGTTTGTGTTCCTTGAACCTATTTTTGGAGAGTTCTTGGGTCATAGTAAATCCTGAAACCCAGAGGGACCAGCCTCTCCACGGTTATCATTTAATTACACTCCCTATCCTTTATCAATACCCCTTCTCAACATGAAAAAATTAGAACAGGCATTGCCCAAAGGTCTCTAAAGCTTGGAAGAACAATCAAAGGAAAAAGGGGAGTTATAACAGAGAAAACAGGGATTTAACAAATGAGTTTAACTGCTGAAAACACTATATTAATCTTCCTTCTAGCCTTTAGTGTGTTGGAGCAGCTAGAAGGAAGAGTTGGTGGAATGATAGCCATGACAAACTCTGAGATCTCTTCTGTAACTACTTGTTGAAGTGTACTTAGAACAGTATCACTTTTTTTTATTTGCTTTGTGTATATGTTATATTTTGCAATAAAAACATTAAAAATATGAGTTCCTGCTAACATGTCAAAATCAAATCTAATAGGGAGGTCATGGTGGCTCTGCAGACAGAGTTCTTATCTTCCATGCCAGGGACCTGGGTTCGATTTCCAGTGCCTGCCCATGCAAAAAAAGAAAAAAGAAAGAAAAATAATCAAATCTAATATCATGTAGTATCCTGTAGTTCTTCCTCATATTCTGACATTTGATTTCTGTATATTTTTTCTCCCTCAGTAAGAGCCCTATTTTTAAACTATACCAATGCATTTAATCATTTGTCTGTCCTGCAATAAATAAGAGAAGTAGATATGCAACAATTTGGTATTAATGTGTCCCCCAACAATCGGCCAATTACAAATGATTCACCATTGCCTTTGGATCTTTCTTCCTTATAATATCTCACACATTAATAAAGTTATTACTATTTTCCTTTAAAGATACTTAGAGTACAGTGTTCAAAACACATTTTTCTATAATTATTTTATCAATTGAACATTCAATTCACTCAGGTTCAATTGCTTCTGTTTATATACAAGTTTAAGGTTAAGATTTGCTTGCACACATGCACATACTCCTATAGCTTGCAAAGTTAATATAGCAACAAATCTAGTGGACTGATTACCAACATTATAGCAGTAGCTGTTAGTATGTGAAGTGAAATAATCAATGACTTTTAAAATGTTATATAATTAACAATTCCCTTATTTTTTTTAGTATTTCATAATTTTATTAAAATGTAAAATACTAAAAAATAATATCATGAATATCTGCATACCTCCAGAATTAACAATCATTTCATTGGGTCTTTTAACTTTTAATTTTTAAATAAGAAAACACATATAAGTCCATTCAAATTCTAGACACGATTCCCTTAAAGAGCAATGGCAATTTCCATGATAAATAGGGGCTGATGAAATTCCTTTAATGCTTCTATATCCTGAAGCTGGCAGTGGTATCTGGAACCAAAACCTCTTTTAGTTCTAGTGGAGTAAAAAACTAAATCTCCTTAATCAGAGGAGGCTCAAAATGGTCCTGCCTATGAATACATGCTAAAATTTCTGCCAGGGGTAGCAGCTGTTGCCAGGAATGTTTTTAGGATGTATGTATGCTAGGACATAGTCAGGAACTGAGCCAACCAGCTTCTTGCTGGTTCAGGAAATGACCCTGCAACATCTCTTTGTAGGAAAGACTTAAGAGCTCATTTCAAGTTCTGAAATTGACATGGAAAGTCAGTGGACCAGGTGAACCCACAATAAATTCTCTTGAAGACATAACAATGAACAGCAGGAAACATAAAATCTCATGAAACTCACAGATGAATGAGCTTAGAAATCACACCACAAAGCTTATGTGGAAAAGTAAATCATGAAAAATGTCAGATCTTTGAAGAACAAAAGATAGGGTCCATGTGTATCTAGGGAGTGAGAAAGAGATTAAACAAATGACTTTCTAGTATGTTCCTGACATACTAATTCTTGGTTCCACTTCATTTTACTTTTTTTCCACTTGATCCCAGGGCCCATCCCTACATGGAAAATAAAAGACACCAACATCTATAACCCCAAATGTGAGTAATGTGCTGTTTGCTATATTTGTAAAGACATTTGTTCTTTACATCAGGGTAAAGCTCAATAGGAACAGCTTTGCATAAATTTAGACCTCTTTAAAATTTTAATTTAGAGAAATATGTGAATACTACTTCACAAAATAATATGCTTTTGTGTTGAAATTAAGTTTTTTTTGCAAAAATGTTAAATATAAGACTACATATGTGGTATGAATTAAATTGTGCACCCCCCCAAAAAAACACACAAAAAATTGAATTTCCAATTCCTAGCACATAGGAATGTGACTTTATTTGGAAATAGAGTTAATACAGATGACAATAGGCAAGTTAAAATGAGGTCACAGAAGAAGAAGTTGGCTCTTAATCCCATATGGCTGGTTTCCTTATAAGAAGGGGAAATTTGGGTGCAGAAAGACATGGGGTAGAATATCATGTGATGATTGAAGTGGAGAATTCCATGGATTACTGGCAGGCCACACCAGAAGTGAGGAAGGAGGCGTGCAACACATTGTGCCCTCAAAACTTCGGAGAAAGCCTGGCCCTACCAACCTTAATTTATGACTTCTAACCTCCTAAATTAGAACCATGAGACAATAAATTTACTTTTTTATTATGCCACCCAGTTTGTGGTACTTTATTATGGCAGCCTATAAATAACTTCATTAGTAACTAAATATCGGTTGATTTATACAATTCATATTCACAACAAAGATTTAATCACTGAGAAATATATTTATTACATATAGTACAAAACACACAAAAAATGTATTTTTGGCATTTGTATAATAAAAATTGAGTATCTTTCATCTGCTTATCCACAGACATTTTCCATACTAAGAGGAAAGAGACCTTATAACCTCTTTTGTGTATGGTTCCCAAAGAATATAATGTCAAATTCTCTAAACCGTGATTACTCAGGGCATTTTGGAGAGTCTCATTCTTCTGAGGGACTGTAGCTGGGAAAATATTACTTGCACTGTATTATTTCTACAAAGGAAAAGAAAACAAGTAGCAACAAGTATTGCACTTTCCCCTGTAGGGTTACAAATACAATAGTAGGAAATTAAATTGCCTTTACTCTGCCATCTTTTGATGTGCTGCTTAATGGTAGGTGGGTATCCTTTGATCATCAGTTGAATGCCTTCAGAAACAGTTCACAGCAGTTAAATAGAGAGACTCCTAACAATTCCATAATTGGAGCAGAGTACAAGGGCGCGATACCCTAAGGAAAACCTCAGAAATCTGGAGTAGTTAGAGGCTATTTATTACCAAAAAAACCCAAAGTGATCATTTTTTCATACATTCTCCCTCAGGTGCTGTATACCATGTGTGTTCAACTTAGAGACTTTTTATGGTTAGGCTATTACTATTTTCACTTGTATAATTCATTTTTCTCATATAGAAAGTTGGAAACAATTTTATCCATGTTTTTTTCATACTTATTAGACCCTTTTGAATAATAGATTTTTCTTTATCTTTATGCCAGATCTTCTGTTTCCTTCACAGCCACCATCCACCCTGCCACTCATGAAATTGGCAGAATGAAGCAGAAGCAGACAAAAACAAAGGATAAGCATATCTTTACACCTTTACCCCAGCTATAGTCCCTCAGAAGAATGAGGCTCTCCAAAATGTCCTGAGGAATCACAGTTTAGATCATAAATATTGACTGCCATATGATTCCTACACTCCTTTCAAGGCATTTTGCATGTATTATTTTTCTCGTTTAAACCTCCTGTTTTAATTTGAGGAAATTGAAGTGTAATCAAAGTGTAGCAAGTCTAGTTAGTAATTTCCATAGTCAGCTTTGAACCATAATAAGTATGACTGTAGAATTCATATACTTCTCATACAAAACAAATCACTTACAGAACACAATGTTTAAATATGTAACACTAAACAAAGATGTGACTGTATGTATATGTATATGTATGTGTATCATTGTGGTGATGAAAATGCTCTGTATCTGGAATGTATCAATATCAACATTTCACACTATTAAGGAAAAATTTTTCAAAGCACTAACACTTGGTCGCCCAGACATAAGGAAACCTTTCAGTCTATCTAACACTTGGTTGCTCAGACATAAGGGAACCTTTCAATCTATCTGTGCACAATGACAGGGAATAAACCTTGGGTATTGGTACAAAATTAAAGGAGCACACAAAGGCCTGTGGCCTATTTTTCTAGACAATTAGATACAGTTACCTGAGGATGGCCTTGTATGTCCCAAAAATCCCATTGAGGATCCTTGTAGAACATTTAACAAAAGGGGTCACCACACATTTACAATGAGGAGCTCATTATGGAAGGGATGCCATGTACCAGTGGCTGCAAAAGTTCTTAGTTGGCACAAATATGCAGAAAATAACTCAAAGCGTAGTCCAGAGGTGCTAAATCTGTTCTAAAAATAATCTCAAAACAGGACACACACACACACACACAAACACACACCATTAAGGGAGTTCGAACATCAGGAACAGATCCAAGAGAGAGGACTGGCAAGTAGATTTTACCACCATGCCAAAGGTCAGAGGAAATTACCGATGCCTAATATGTTGTGGACACTTTCTCTGGATGTGTAGAGGTCTTGCCTTGAAGAACAGAGAAGGCCTCAGATGTAACCAATGTCTTGCTGGGAAAAAAAAAGCATTTCCAGGTTTCTGTCATATTCCACACAGAGTGATAATGGAGGAGCTCTTATTGCTAAGGCAACCCAGGATGTAGCCAAACTCTAGGAATACATTTGAAACTATACAGTTCATTGAGTCCACAATCCACAGGAGAAACAGAAAAGATGACTTCAGCAAAAATCTGCCAAGAAACTAGCTTAACATGGGACAAAATATTGCCAACTGTATTGCTTAGGATAAAAGTAATCCCCAGAAGCAATCTCCTGCTAAGCCCCTGTGAAATGTGATATGGGCGGCCTTTCATTATAGAAGCCCAGGTGCCTCTTAAAGCCTTGAAAAATCATCACCCAGAAGATCAACTGCAGCTCCAGTGGAATGTGCCTTATGAGATTTGACTGGTTAGTCAGTCTTATATAAGGTTACAGGGTATAAAACTATGATTTACCATGCCTGAGTAAAACTAGTACATGTCAACTCATCAATCTATGACAAGAGACAGTCTCCAGGAACAATGAGAAATATCAAGACCAAACTGTACAAACATTGGATGGGCCCCACATCCCACTGAAAATTACATCTTTGAATATGAGCCCATAACTGACCAAAAACTACTCTTCATTCACAAAAGGACCTGGCATATAAGTAATGATAGAGCCTTGGTGTCTTAGCCTAAATATATTTGCCTGTCTTGTCATTAGGTGTTTTATTTATCAACGAGCCTTTGTAAACTACCCAACAGATTTAACTATTTTCTTTTTAGTCATCAGAACTATTAGAATGTTTATTCCGCCAAAACCCTTTACCATGAACTCCATAAAAATTTTAAGATTTATCCTCCTTCTCATTCACTATATTTCACCTTTAATCTTGAATCAGACACTCCCACATCTCTATCAAGAATCAGTTCAATAAATAGCTGAAATACACAATAAATATCGATATTGTTTCTGTCTATGTAATAAAAACTCAGATCCAGAACCAACCCTTATTCCTGATCTACTCCTACAAGTGTGGCTACTTATCAATGGCACCTGGAGAGACTACAGTTCTAACTCATGGGAAGGTCCATCCATGTGAGAATGGGTCACAATCTTTCATGTTTCAGGAACTCCCTCACCTATTGAATACTAGGGCATCCCAATATGTAATTTTAAGGAACTTAATTGAAATCTTTCACTTTGCATCTATAATCCTGCTTATGACCTCTGCTTATCATTTCTCTCATAGGAAAACAAGTCTTCCATTCCCTTTCCTATGGGCCATCAAGAAACTAAAATCACGCATCAAGTACAATTAGGGCACATCCCTGTGAAGTTCTGCAACTTTACCCTAAAGTACTGGAGGTGGGAATTCGATCACTCTAAAGCTGTCTTCAGATATATCCCTCTAGAATATTTGACTTACTCCTACCCCAACATTAATAATGATGGGCAACCCTTTACATTTAACATTGAATTTGTCCCTTTAAGGTCCTACCCCAACATTAACTCTACCTGTATGCCAGTTTGGAAGGATTTATGTACTCTAGAAAAGCCATGTCTTAATTCTAATCAGTCTTGTGGGAGCAAGCATTTCTCTTAACCCCTATTCAGCACGATAGGTTGAAAACTTGATTGAGTTATCTCTATAGAAATGTTACTCATCAGTTGTGGATATTAAACTTGGTTAGATGGAGACATGTCTCCACTCATTCTACATGGGTCTTGATTAGTTTACTGAAATCCTATAAAAGAAGTATTTTGGAGAAAGCTTGAGAACACCACAGAATCACAAAACAGAGAGTCCACCAGCCAGCGATTTTGGAGATGAAGAAGGAAAAAGCCTCCTGGAGAGCTTCATGAAGCAGGAAGCCTGGAGATAAAGCTAACAGACTATGTTCACCATGTGCCCTTCCAGCTGAGAGAGAAACCCTGAACCTCATCAACCTTCTTAAACCAAGCTGACTTTCCCTGGATGCCTTAGATAGAACACTTCTATAGACTTGCCTTAATTGGGACATCACCATGGCCTAAAAACTGTAAACTTGCAACTTATTGAATTCCCTTTTATAAAAGGGGAACTTCTGGTATATTGCATTCTGGTAGCCAGCAAACTAGAACAGCCTACTACCGCTATACCCAAGGAACCTTCCCATAAGCTATAAATGCTAGTTATCCCTCCAGTTTGTATTTATGGATTTAGGTAACTCAAGAACTATTCTTTCTCACTACATCCTACCAGGTAGATGCAGTTAGTGGAAATCTGTACCCCAACCCCTCCCTCTCCAGAGACCAGTCTTCCAAATCTCTGAATGTGGATAGACCTGATGACTAACCCAGCATCAGCCTATCATCTCAACTCTTTGACTTGCTAGCATGCCAACAGAAAAATACTTGAGCTCCATGCTAAACAACGTGGATGAATGCTTAAAACTCAAATTTCCAGATTTTCATGTCTCTCTCTTTCTGCTGGGAAGGCACAGGATATTTCTGGTCATGTGGAAACAAATTATATACAGTTCTCCCTTACTCCTGGAAAGGAATTTGTGGCCTTATCTCCCTAATGTTGGGCATATATTTTTGGAAAGTACTCAACTCATCTGTAATCTTAAATTTAGTATTTTTTACCTCCTATCACCTTTTCCATCTGATATGGCAGAAGTGTAGCATCATTCTCAACCCACCTGGAGAAAAATAAGGCACAGGCCATGCCATCCTAAATCTATTCCTTCCTAATTATGGCTACTTAGACTTACAAATTGCCATTAGAAATAATCTCATCACAATCAAGAATTAATCTCATCAACAGAAAGCTGGTCCCAATTTTTATAAATTTTCACGGAGGCTATTTGAAATTCCTATTATTAACGATGACCTCAATGCTAGGTGTTAATAGCTAATGCTTACAGCACATTAACTGTGAATACATATGAAACTGTGCATAATTATATGAATTTGGAGACCATTGCTACGGACAGCAATAGGGGTTACTGAAAGTTGTTTTTTTTTTTTTTTAAGAAAAGGGTGGCTATAATCTGATCTAAATTTAGCAAGTTCACTATGGAGTAAATGCAGAGGGTGGGGGGACTGGAGGCAGAAATAAAAGTGAGGGTGCTATTGTAACAATCCTCATGATGAAGAGTTAGGTATGGATTAATGTAATAAATATGGAAAAATTTTGTAAATGTATATTATCATATTATAATGCAAAGAAAGCAATTTACTTTAAAATAATTGAATGTTTGTATTTATATAATTGGGTACAACATACTCAAAGAAAGAATAACAGAGTTGGAAACTTGAATCCAAGAGTAGAATCACTATACATGTGGCAATTATAAATGTAGTCTATCATGAGTTATAGTGTCATCCAAAATGTTATATTTTTTCCTAAATTGTGAACATTTGATAATGATGCAAGTCAAACAATTTCATTTCAATGTAAATGGTAATGACATTCCTATAAACCTCAGTGTATATCAAAACTGTGCAAAAAATATGATGCTATATAATTTAAATAAAGTTAGGAATTAGGATCAAATAAGTAGAAACAGTTTTTCACTTACAAGAATAAGAATCATTGATCTGGAACACACTTGAGGATTTCAAGAAATTTAGCATACCTGTTCCTTGCCAACTCAATGCCAATTGTAATCTCTGATTATTATAAGCAACCAAAACCATCCAAAATCTCCACCATGGCCCCAGGTGATGTCACCTTCCCTATGGAGAGCCACTGCACTAGTTACCAAATAAAATCTACATGATTTAGGATTTTTGATGAAAAATAATATGGCAGCTGGTGATTCAGCTAGAATGAAATATCAAAAGATTAGAGATGCTAAACATTGGACATCTCTCCTCAGACAATTTTGATTTTGGGCTTCCCATATGTATTGTTTCCTAGAGCTTCAGTAATAAATTATCACAATCTGGGTAGCTTAAAATAACAATTCTGTCACAGATTCAGAGGCCAGAAGTTTGAAATCAAGTTGTTGGCAAGATTGTTTCATTCTAGGGACTCTGAGGGAGCATCTGTTCCATACCTCTCTTCTAGCTTCTGGTGGTTTCCAGCAATCTCTGGAATTCCTTGGGTTATATGGCAGAATAACTCCAATGTCTACCTCCATCTTTACATGGCTTTTTTCCCTGTATCTATCTTCTGTGTTTATGTCCAAATTTATCTCTCCTTTCACTAATAAATAAATACAACAGGAATTGTATTTAGGGTCCATCCAAATCTAGTATGATTTTATCCTACCTTGATTACATCTCCAAAGACCTTACTTAAAATCAAGGTAACATACACAGATACCAGCTGTTCAGACTTCCTGATGGGTGTGAAAGTGGCTGTGCACTTGGAGTTGCCACAGTCATTTGAACCAAAAGAACAACTACCATTGCTTAGTTATGACAGAGCAGAAAATTCCATTCTTGTGAAGCTGCCATAACCAGTCAAGGAAGAGTAATTTCTGGGTATTGCTTATGATAATAAAAAATGTGGTTTTAATGTAATTCCCAACTAAACAATGCCAGCCAACAAAACCTACATGTTTATACAAAAACAGTATTCCTTTTTATTTCTCAAAGTTTGTGTAAGCCATGAAGAAACACTTTTGGGAAAATCTGCATGAAAAAGCTATTTAAAAAAATTGACATCTGTCCATATTTATAAACTTCAGTTTCCATTTGCTTAGAGCATTTATTCAGAATACCTAAATGACGCATGACAGAAACCAGTGGCTGTTATTAACAGATATGAAAAGCTTACATTTTCATTATGTTGCAATAAACCATCAAAAACAACCAGGAGTTATCACTAAGATAATGTCATCCAAAATGGGAGAAATTTATTGGGCTTAAGGAAATATGTGTATATTTATTCATTTAATGAAACATATAGCATCGTGGCTATTCATTTTTAGCTATGGTGAGTTCACAAAACATGCAGAATTGAAATATATAACTAAGTGATAGTGTTTTCATTAAAATGTTAATCTATTTCCAAGGGATAAAAAAAATACAGCATAGAACATTCTCTACAGACTCTCTCTAATGTATTACTCAAATCCCCCACATTTATTCTTTATCTGCTTATTTTTTAACTACTTATTTTGTACTAATCTCAGATTTTAGAGATACAAACCATAATACAAACCACATATAGAGAATTCCAACATACTCCCACACCTTTAGATATCCAGTTCAACACTTTTGACCTTTTGCCATCCTTACCATATCATACTACCATTCATCCATCTGTCTGTCTCTCTGACTATCTATTTATTTACCCTCCTACCTACTTCTGAATATTTTAGGGCAGGTTGCACACATGATCCTCCTTAAATAACATAGTCCATCCATGTCCATTTCCTATACACAAGGATATTCACTTAGGTAATTACCTTAAGAGCAGTTATCAAGTGGAAGAAATTTTACATCAATATACAACTTTATATTCTATATTCCAATTTCTCTTACGTTCCAATAGTATTCTTTTGAGCATTCCTCTTTCATTTTTAGATATCATCCAGTATCATGTATTGCATTTAATTGTCACTATCTCTTTAGTTTCTCTTCTTGTGTGTGGAAACACATATACAACATAAATCTTCCCCTGAGAAGCCTTCTTAAACATACCATTTAATGGGATTAGCCAGTTTCACAGTGTTGCAGTACTCTTACCAACATCCATTACTAGAACTTTATTTTCATCCCAAACAAAATCCCTATACTCATATTGTACTAACTCCCCATTGCTACTGTCCCCCACCCCTGGTATATTATATTCTTTTTTCTATCTTTATAAGTTTGCATCTTTTATGGTATTTTTGTGCTTCCCATGGGGTTTAAATTTAACATATTGGATCTATAACAATACCATGTGCTTTTATGTCAACTTAACCTCAATACTATACACGCTATGTTCCGATACACCTGTCTCTCCATCTTTATGTAGTTCTTATCAAAATTTCTATTTGTCTACATTATGCACACAAAACCACTCATTTATCATCCCATTTTTGACTTTTCTTTTATATCCTGTAGAAAGTGAAAATAATAATACTGGTATATATATTAGCCAAATTTATTGGGCTTAAGGAAATATGCATATATTTATTCATTTAATAAAACATATAGAATCCTGGCTATTCATTTTTAGATATGGTGAGTTCACAAAACATGTAGAATTGAAATATATAACTAAGTGATAGTGTTTTCATTAAAATGTTAATCTATTTCCAAGGGATAAAAAAAATACTTAAAGCATAGAACATTCTCTACAGACTCTCTCTAATGTATTACTCAAATCCCCCACATTTATCGTTATCTTCTTATTTTTAACTACTTATTTTGTACTAACCTCAGATTTTAGAGATACAAACCATAATACAAACCACATACAGAGAATTCTGTGGCTTCAGTTAATTGTCCTGTTTACTTTCCTTTCAACCTTAAAGATTCCCCTTAATATTTCTTGTAGGGCTAGTTTAGTGCTGATGAAGCCCCTCAGCTCTTGTTTACCTGTGAAAGTTTTAATGTCTCCCTCAGTTTTGAAAGACACTTTGGCAGGATACAGAATCTTGGTTGCAGTTTTGCTCTTTTTTTTTTTTTTTAATTTCAGAACTTTAAATATGTCTTCTCAGTGCCTTTTTGCATCCATGATTTCCAATAAGAGATCTGTACTTAACCAAATTAAAGCTTTCTTGTATGTGACACATTGCTTCTCTCCTAAGGCTTTCAGAATTAAAACTTTGTCTTTGGCATTTGATAGTTTGACTGCATAATATGGTGCTGTGTGGTTCCATTTGGGGTTTCCTCTTTGTAGTTTGTTAAGAATCTTGGATAAGCATAGCCATGTCTTTCATTAATTTGGGAGTTTTTCAGCCTTTATTTCAATGAATGTTCTCTGCTCCTTTTTCTTTCTCTCTTTCTTTCTCTCCCTCTTTGTTTCATACCCACAAAGCTCTTTGAACATGTTTAGAACAAACTTTTAAAGTTCCCGTTTGTCTGGAATGTCTCAGGTCTAATCCTCCTCAATGATGGTTTCTAATGCTTTAAAAAATTCCATGGCCTGGAACATTAGTTCCTTTTTTTTTTTGTATGTTTGGTAATGTTTTGTTGAAACCTCCTGGACACTTTGATATTAAAATGGGTTATTGCTGGAAAATAGACTCTGAGGCATCTCTCCCTTACACTTTAACCACTAGTGTTATGAAGTTTTCCTTGAATGACAGGAACTAATCAAAACAAAAACCAAACCCATCTATCCCAGCCACAACCGAATAACCCCTGTGAGTGCTTTCCTTCAGAGCTCCTCCAACAGAGAGCAGAAAGTAGGTCCAGGCCAAAGTGTAAGTGCCTCCCTGTCCCTTTCAGTGCATTCATCTTGTCTTAAGAAGCCCACCTACTTAGTTTCTAATGTTCCTGCTTCCCTAGGAAGCAATTTCCACATGGTTTCAGCCCTGCATTATATGTTCTCAGCCAGCAATTCTTTATGCCAGGCAAAACGACTTGCCTGCTTTTCTAGTTTCTTTTCCTTGTCTTAGATTCTTACTCTAGCTTCAGGGTGATAATAAATCTATGGCTCTATAAATAATATATATATATATATATATTAAAAATCTAAATACAATACAAATAAAATTTCATTAAAAAAGCAAATGCTTCTCAACATTTGATTCAGATGGCTCAACTTTAAATACGATAGGGCAGAGCAGTTTAATGAGCAGCCTGTGGAACATATATGCTATATAAATCACTCTTCCACTCGCCCAGAAAATTCTTGTTACTGGTTTAAAAAGTTCTTGTTTCCAAAGTGAAATTATTTTTGAAAGTTCAGGTTAGCTTTTTCATAACTTGGAGGCTTTAAAATAATACAAATGATGAATAGCAAGTAAAATATAGTTATACCATTGTCCATTTCATTTATATCTGCATATACTATTAGGTACATATACATACTTTATAAAATAAATGGTTCCTCGGGATGTTTTTGGTAGGTAGAATTGATGTAATAGTGTTTTTTGAGAGCCCTCTTTAGGTAGTTTATTAAAGATTATTGTGTTGATGTATGGAGCAAAAAATTACAAAACCTTCATTTTTACTTCACATTTGATTAAAATTAAAATTGAAACTAGAGGTCACACATTTTTTTAATGGTGGCTCCCTTGAAAGGATAGGATTTTTTAAAAATATTTAACACCAGTGATTAGATCGTACTATAAATGTAGGTAAAAGCTAGAAATTGAAAACATGAACATTAACCAAAGAGGAAAGAAAATATCCTTCTGTTTAGATTTGTTGCACTTATCTTGTATCTTTATCCCATAAGAGTCAGTCATGGTTAATTTCATTGGCAAATAGTTCTTCTTTTAGTCTCTATTTTTACATAGCACTTATTCTGGAGACCACTATGCTTACATATATATCTTTATATGAATTTCTATTTAATAATTATTGATTTTGTATGTACTCATACATATTGGATGAAAAAGTAGAAAAATTGGGATGGAGAAAATGGGGTGAGTATGCTCAGTCATGACTCCACTTGAGGCAAATGGTGACGTGCAGGAAGGAATGGTTCTGAAGGAGCAGGGCCAGCCTCCACAGCTAGCTTGGGTGATCTTTTTCTCAGCTCTACAGCTGGGAGCCCCTTTGGGGAACATTGAAGACAGAAGACTTGGTTTTCCTGTGCCCAGAGACCTTACAGCCAGTGCACAGTGCCTGCCCCAGACCCCTGAGACAGGGCACTATGGATAACTGGTTTTTGGTAGAGACTGGGGGGACCCACCTTTTAGGAGAAAGAGGAGATACAGAGTGGAATTGGCCTGACAATTGACTGGCAAAAGACAGTGGGTCCGGGCGGGCCGCGGTGGCTCAGCGGGCAAGAGTGCTTGCCTGCCATGCCGGAGGACCCCGGTTCGATTCCCGGCCCCAGCCCATGTAAAAAACAAACAAACAAACAAAATATAATAAAATAAGAAAATGTTTAAAGATGTTTCCCTTTCTTCCTTCCATCCTTCCTTCCTTCTCTGTCTTTCCTTCCCTTCCTCCCTCTCTCTTTAAAAAAAAAAAAAAAAAAGACAGTGGGTCCTGCTACTGCTTCCCTTTTCCCACAGAAGCCCTCAGGTATGCACTGGCAGAGAGGCAGATCCAGAGCCCTCAGGAGTAGAGGGGTGGAGAGGTGTGGTCTGGAAGCCTCAAGCATGCACACACAGGGATGCGGGCCAAGGAAGCAAGCCAAGACACACCACACCGCCAGGTTCTTTCTGGGTTTGCTGAAGACAGGGTTGAAATACTGAGTTGGAATACTCATTCCCATGGGCCAAGGTCATCCCAAATGAGAGCCTGGTGACCACCAGTCCCATCCCCATTTGCCCCACAAGCAGATTCTATGCTCAGGTGCACACTGCCCACCCTTGAGCCCTCAGGTTGGTGGCTCTCCATGTGCACAGAGAACAGCAGCCTTGGATAGAACTGCACTGGTCTCCTTCATGCTAAGCTGGCTGCAGCAGTCAGGGAGAAGTGGGCCTGATGGGAATAGGAGGCCCAAGAGCTGTTAAAAAGAGAATGTAATAGGTTACAAGTTTACAGTTCTAGTACTGAGAAAATGTGCAAACTAAGGCAATAGTAACAGGTTATCTTTACTCAAGAAAGACTGATGCCATCTGGAACACCTGTACCAGCTGTGAAGGTATTTGGCTGGCATCTGATGGTCCTTGTTCCCAGTTCCACCACTTCCAGCTTCCGATGCCAATGTTTAACTCTCTAAGAATCTGTTGGGCTTCACTTAGCTCCTCCAGGACACAACTCTGTGTTCCGACTTGCTTAAAATCTCATGAGGAGGCACACAGTGCCAAGACAGACTCATCCCCAAGATCCACTGCTCACATTGTCAGGGAGATTTTCACACCTGTATGTCATGTCCCATGTAGTGGGGAGGGTAATGATTCTCCCTGTAGAATTGGGCTTAGAGTGAGATAAGTCACATCTGAGCAACAAAAAAGGTTCCCTTGAAGCAACTCTTAGGCCTCATTATAAGTACTTTTAGATTCTCCACTACAGAAATAAGTTTCTTAAAGGCAAGCCTCAAAGTCCAGAGCTCAGCCTATTTTCTTGGCAGTCCCCAATGGTTGAGAGAGTACTTGGGGTTTCCCACGTGGGAAATTTTAATAGTTCCTTTTTTTTTTTCCTTTAGACCCTCAAGGGACTCTACCAATATTTTTAAATCATCAGCCCACCACAGTCTGATGCTTCTCAACATTTGTCTTTGGCATTTGAGGTGACTCTTGGTATTACATTAATTCTATACATAAGTACAAGACCTCTTGATGTCCTTCCTTTTTGTACCCACATCAAATACCATCATATAAATATATTACAGCTTGCCATTGTGCTTTGCTGTCATTGTACCATTTGGCTCTCTCCATCCATTGGGTATCATAGGTAATGTTCAAATTAAACTAACCATGTCTTATGATATCCTCACTTGGTTGTACAATCAACAGCACTCTCAATTGAACCAATTTTCATTGGTCCAGAGTGACAAAGAATTTTATATTTACTAAATATAAAATCAGAACTAACCCTTATCACTGTCTCTCCCCTCAACCAGTTGCTCCTGGTAGTACTGCAGTACTGTTGATGTGTCCCTCTTAATTATTGGATATAGCATGTATTTTTAGTTTTTGTGCTCTCCCCTTCTAGTATATATTTTTTGTTCAATTGAACAAAATATATATTGAACAAATATATTGAACAAAATATATTGAACAAAAACAGCCACGCCATTATACATTACCACCAACAGTGAACACGGGCTCGAATTTCTCCACATCATCTCCAACATTTGTAGTTTTGTGTTTGTTAAATAGCAGCCATCCTTATAGGTGTGAGGTGATATCGCATTGTCATCTTGCACTTCCCTTATAACTAATGAAAATGAGCATCTCTTTCTCTTCATTTACTTATTAGCCATTATTTGGATTTGCTCTTCAGAAAAATGTCTATTCATTTACTCTGCCAATTTCATAATTGGGTTTTTCCTTTTGTTTTTGAACTGTATAATTTCTTTATGTACACAGGAAATCAAGTCTATCTGACATGTGGTTACCAAATACCTTCTTCCATTGAGGTGGCTGCATCTTTTTGAGGTGGCTGCATCTGTGCTCAAAAGTCCTTTGAGGCACAGAAGCTCTTGATCTTAAGGAGTTCCCATTTATCTATTGTTTTGTTTTTTTGCTGTTTGTGTTTTAGGTGTAAAGTTTAAGAAGCTCCCTTATATTACTAGGTCTTGAAGATGTTTCCCTGCATTTTTTTCTAGAAGTGTTATGGTACTGACTCTTACATTTAGGTCTTTCATCCCTTTTCAATTAATTTTTGTATAGGGTATAAAGTACGGCACCTCACTCCACACTCTCACTTTGATTGTATTGTTAATAATTCTATTTGTGCCAGTACCACACTGTTTTGACTGCTGTGGATTTATAGTAAGCTTTAAAGTCAGGATATGTTAGTTGTCCCACATAGTTTTTCTTTTTTAAGATATCCTAATGTATTCAGGGTCTCTTTCTCTTCCAAATAAATTTGATAACTAGCTTTTCCAAGTCTTCTAAGTACATTATTGGTATTTTGATTGGTATTGCATTGGATCTGGAGGTCAATTTGGGTAGAATTGGTATCTTAATGACATTCAACCTTCCTGTCCATGAGCGCATAATGTCTTTCCACCTATTTCATTCATTTTTATTTGTTTTAGCAATGTTTTGTAGTTATTTCTGTGTTCTAGTCTCTGTCATCCCTTGTTAGGCTTATTCCTAGATATCAGATTCTTTTAGTCACTATTTTGAATGGATTTTTTTCTTTTAATTGTCTTATCAGAAAGGTCATTACTTGTGCATAGAAGCATTATTGATTTCAATACCTTAATCTTGTATCCCACCACATTGCTTAATTTGTTCATTGATTCAAGTAGCTTTGTCATAGATTTCTCAGGGATTTTTAACATTGTCATCTGCAAACAATGAAAATTTTACTACTTCCTTTTGATTTGGATGTCTTTTTTATTTCTTTCTCTGGTTTAATTTCTCCAGGTAGGGCTTGTGGTAAAACGCTTAATAATAGTGATGACAATGGGCATCTTTGTCTCTTTCCTGATTTTACATGATTGCTTTCAATTTCTCACCATTAATTATGATGTTGGTTATGGGTTTTTCATATGTGCCCTTTATGATATTGAGGAAGTTTCCTTCATTTATTACTTTCTGAATTGTTTTTTATCAGGAAAGGGTGCTAAATTTTGTTAAAAGCTTTTTCAGCATCAATCAGTATGATCATGTGATTTTTCTCTTTTGATTTGTTAATGTCATGTATTATGTTGATTGATTTTCTTTGTTGTACCACGCTTGCATTCCAGGTATAAACCCTACTTTCATTCATGGTATATAATTATTGTTTAAATGTGTTGATGGATTCAATTTGCTAGTATTTGGGGGGGGGAGATTTTTTGCATCTATCTTCATTAGGGAGATTGGTCTGTGGTTTTCCTTTCTTGTAGTGTCATTATCTGGTTTTGATATTAGAGTGATGCAAACTGCATAAGGTAACATTCCTTTTCCTTAATTTTGTGAAAGAATTTGAGCAATATTGGTGTTAGCTCGTTTGGAGATGTTTGATACATTCACCCTGAGAAGTTGTCTGGTCCTGGAGTTTTCTTTGTGGGAAAATTTTTGCAGATTGAGTGAATCTCTTTACTTGCAATTGATATGTTGACATTTTCTGTTTCCTCTCAAGTCAGTATAGCTAGTTCATGTGATTCTAGGAACTTGTCCATTTCATCTAACTTGTCCAGTTTGTTGACATATAGTTGTTCATAGTATTCACTTAAGATTTTTTTTTAATTTCTTAATGATCCATGGTAATGAAACCCTCTCATTTCTGATTGTGTTTGTGTCCTCACTTTTTTTTTTGTCAGTCTAGCTAGGGGTCCATCAATTGTGAAATAGTTCTTTTATTTATGTTTTAGTGTATGTTATTATTCTTCTTTTATTTGCTTTGGGGTTAATTTTATTTTCCTTCTCTAATTCCTCCAAGTGAGCAGTTAAGTCCTCAATTATTTCTCTTCTTTTTAATATAGGCATTTAGGGCAGTAAATATACCTCTCAGCTCTGCCTTTCCTATATTTCCTAAGTTCTGATATGTTGCATTTTCTTTATTATTCATCTCTAGATGCTTTTTTGTGTATACTGTATGGTGGGGTCACATTTCATTATTTTCCCCTGTGAGTATCCTGTTATTACAGCACTGTTTGCTGAATTTTTGTTTATTTGTTTGCTTTTTCTTTGTTTTGCTTATTTGTTTGTTTTTTAGAAAGTGCATGGACCAGGAATCAAGCTTGGGTCTACCACATGGCAGGTGAGAATTCTACCACTGAACTACCCTTGCTCCACCAATTCATATCTAAATATTTACTGATTTCTCTCACAATTCTTTCTTTGACCCACTGACTATTTAAGAGTGTTTTGTTTAATCTCCATATAGTCATAAAAACTTTGTTTCTTTGGTGATTATTAATTTCCAGCTTCATTCCATTGTAGTCAGAGAAAGTGCTTTGGATAATTTCAATCTTACTAAATTTATAAAGACTTGTTTTGTGTCCTAGTATATGATCTATCCTGGAGAACATTCCATGTGCAATAGAGAAGAATGTATAACTGAGTGTTTTGGAGTGTAATTATCTATAAATGTCTATTAGGTCTAATTCCTTTATCACATTGTTTAAGCTCTCTATTTCCTTGGTGATCTTCTCTCTCATTGTTCTACCTATAGAGAAGTTTGGTGTATTGAAATCTACCACTATTATTGTTGAAACATCTACAGCTCCCTTCAGTGTTGCTAGTGTTTGCTTCATGTACTTTGGTTGCTCCTTGATGGAGCACATAAGCACTTATGATTGTTATTTCTTCTTGGTAAATGGTCCCTTTTATTAATATGTAGTTTCCTTCCTTGTCTCTTATGATATCTTTACATTTAAAGTCTATTTTATCTGGTATTAAAGTCTATTTTAGCTACTCCTGCATTCTTTTAGTTACAACTTTCATGGAATATCTTTTTTTCATCCTTTCACTTTCAATCTATTTGTATACTTTGGTCAAAGATGCTTTTTTAAATAAAAAGCTTATAGATAGATTTTATTTTTTAATCTGTTCTGCCAGTCTGTATCTTTAATTGATGAGTTCGGTCCATTAATCAAAATTATTACTGTAAAAGCAGTTCTTGAGTCTACCATCTTATCCTTTAGTTTTTATTTGTTAGATAAATATGTTCTTATCTTCTCTTTCTTTTTATCCTTTAAATTATCAATACTGATACTCTTCAATTCTGTGTCCTCCTCCAGACCTCCCTCTCATGCTTTTATTTTTTCAGCTAACAGGACTCACTTTAGTATTTCTTGTAGGGTAAGTCTCTTGTTGACTAGTTCTCTCAGTATTTGTCTTTAAAGATTTCAATCTCTCCCTCAATTTTGAAGGGCAATTTGGCTAGATAAAGAATTCTTGGTTGGAAGCCATCCATATTCAGGATCCTAAGTATATCATACCACTGTCTTCTTGCTCTATGGTTCCTGTCAAGTAGTCCAAACTTCTTATGACATGTATTTTCCCTTGTATATAGGTTAAGTTTCTTATGCTGCTTTCAAGACCTTCTGCTTCTCTTCAGCATTTGACACTGATTAATATGTGTCTTGGCGTAAGCCTATTTGGATTTATTTCATTTGAAGATCACTGGGCCCCCTGTTGTCCATCATTTGATTTGCATATTTATGTCTTTTTAAGGGTTTGGAAGTTTCCCCCATTTTATCTTCAAATAATCTTCCCAGTTCTTTACTTTTCTCTTCTCTTCTGAGACATCAATGACTCTTATATTTGCATGTTCCTTGCTGTCCTAAAATCCAGTTCCATATTTGCCATCACTCTTACCATTTTTTCTTTTGTGCACTGTAGTTCAATTGTTCTGCCTTCCAATTCACTTATTCTTTCTTTTTCCTCTTTGAATCTGCTATTATGTGTGTCTAGCATATTTCTAATTTGGCCCATTGTATCTTTCATCTCTGTGAGATTTTTCTATTTAATCTTTCAGATTCTTCTTTATGCACTTTTATGTCTTCCTGATATACTTCATTTCTCTATAAATACCCTTGAGTAACTTTCATATTCCATGTCACCTCCAGTGTTTTGATTTGGTCATTTCGCTGGGCCATTTCTGCTTTGATCTTCACATGCTTTGTGATTTTCTGTTGTGTTCAAGTCATTTGATTGCCTTAACAAGATAATTTTGCAAGTTTCCTTCACTCATCTAAAGTTATATATTTACTTGATTTTTGCCTTGAAGGTTCCTTTTTGCACTCGGTTTGTCAGTAATTCACCACCACACCAAGACTCAGATCTCATGTAGAGGGTATAATTCTACTTGAGGGTCTATTAAAAGCTAGGCAGGGGTGCATGGGTAGTTAGTTCAGTGGCAGAACATTCAAATACCAAGTGGGAGACACAGGCTCAATTCTTGGCCTATGCACCCCATCCAAAAATAAATAATAATAAAATTAAATTAAAAAAAGAAAAAAAAATAACACCTCAACAGTAACCAGCCTGAAAGTCAGAAGGAGATGCCTAATATACAAAAAGAAAGTGAAAATATAAATACATAAAATATATATAAATAAAAATAAAATAATAATATTAATAAAAATATATAGAAAATATATATTTTTTAAATCCTAAGCAGATAAGGTATTTGCCAGACCTCACTTACCATATTTTCCCATAAGTTGGTGGTCTTGAGGCACCTCCTCCCCTTAGTTGTGCCTGTCCCCAATTGCAGCAAAAGCCTGGGAAGATGGCATGCATGGTTGGGAGGCTCCTTCCAGCCCACATTGGTGAGATGGCTGGTGCCAGTGTGCAGGTTAGAAGAATCCACCATTGTACTCAGAAGAATAGCTGGGCCACAGCTCCCAACACTTGGTGGATCCACTGCTCACTGTGCCTGGGGGAAAGTCACTCATGGTGCCTGGCCAGGCGACTAATCCCAGCACCCAGGGGTGCAGCTCTTCACTTTGGGCAACAAGTAATACCTCTGGGCTTCCCATGGGTACTACAGGTGATAGGTCCATTTGGGGAGGTTTTCCCAGCCAGCAGCTGGAGTAAACTGTTGGTCAATTCCCTCTAATCCACATATCCCTGGACACCACTGTCTTCCCTTAGTGGGGGCCACAGCTGATCATTCCACCCAATATTGGTCCCCCAGCTTCTCTCCTCCCCAAGAAACACTGAAAAGCCTTTTGATCACTCACCCCTCAGGACCATAATCCTGGTCATTCTCTCCCTGTTTCCTGTATTGTCCAATAGGAGTGGTGAATTCAATCCATCCAACTCTGCCATATTTCTGGAAGTCTTACATAATATACTCTTAAATAATCAGTGTGTCAAAGAAGAAATTGGAAAAGAAACCAGTTAATATTGGGAGACAAAAAGAGGATATAACATATTATAACTTACAGGAGTGGCAAAGGCAGACCTGAGAGGGAAATGTATTGCCTTGAATGCCTATATTAAAAAAGGAGAAAGCAATTATCACTGACTTAACTGCTCATCTAGAGTAACTGGAGAAAAAAAAGAAAAACTAACCCCAAAGCAAATAGAAGAAGAGAAATGACAAAGATTAAAGCAGAATAAATGAATTGGAGGGAAAAATACAAATGAAAAAATCAATGAAACCAAAACATGATTCTTTGAGAGAACCCATAAAACCGATGGGCTCCTGGCAAGGCTGCCAGAGGAAAAAAAGGAGATGCAAATAAACAAAGTCAGAAATGAGAGGGTTTCATTAACATGGATACTGAAGAAATAAAAAAAATCATAAGAGAATATTATGAACAATTATATACCAAAAAACTAGGCAGCCTAAATTAAATGGACTGGAATCACACAAGCAACCTACAGTGAGTCAAGAAGAAATAGAACATCTCAACAAGCCAGTCACAAGTAAAGAGATTCAATCAGTCATCAAAAATCTTCCTAAAAAGAAAATCCAGGATGAAATGGCTTCATAGGAGAATTTTACCAAACATTCCCAAAATAACTAACACCAATTCTGTTCAAGTTCTTCCAAAAAAAGTCGAGGAGAAAGGAACACTACCTTACTAATTTTATGAGTCTAATATCACTCTAACTAAAACTGAATAAAGATGCTACAAAGAAAGAAAATATAGGCCAATCTTCCTCATGAATATAGATGCTAAAATTCTCAAAAAAATACTAACAAATCAAATCCACCAACACATTAAAAGAATTATACACCACAACTAATTGAGGTTTATACCAGGCATACAAGGATGGGTCAACACAAGAAAATCAATCAATGTAATACAACACATTAACATCAAAAGGAAGAAGTCACATTATCATCTCAATTGATGTTGAAAAAATATTCAACAAAATTCAGTATCCTTTTCTGATAAAACTATTTCAAAAGGTAGGAATCAAAGCAAACTTCCTCAATACGACAAGTGGCATGTATGAAAAACTCACAGTCAACTTCATATTTAATGGTGAGTAACTGAAAGCATTTCTCTTAAGATTGAGAATGAGATAAGAATGCTCACCCTCACCAACATTATTCAACATTGTGCTGGAAGTTCTAACTACAGCAATCAAGCAGGAAAGAGAAATGAAAGGTATCCAAGTCAAAAATAAAAAAATAAATTCTTCATTATCTGAAGATGACATGATTCTGTACTTGGAATATCATGAGAAATCTGTAACAAAGATACTTGAGTTAATTAAAAATTCAGCAAAATGGCAGTATACAAGATTAATGTGCAAAAATCACTGATGTTTCCATGCAGAAGTAATGACCTGACTGAGGAAACAATTAAGGAAAACATTCTACTCAAAATGGCAATTAAAATAATCAAGCATTTAGGAATAACCTTAACAAGGGATGTAAAAGACCTGTACACAGAAAACTACAAAACATTGCTAAAACAGATAGAAAAAAAGAATGGAAAGACATTCTGTGTTCAAGGATAAGAAAGTTGAATGTCATTAAGATGTGAATTTTACCCATATTAACCTACATATTCAACGCAATACCAATCAAAATATCAACAACCTTCTTTGAAGACTTGGAAAAGCTAGTTATCAAATTTAATTGGAAGAGAAAGAGACTCAGAATAGCTAAGGATATCCGTAAAAGGAAGAGTGATGTGGGATGACTAACACATCTTGACTTTGCACTTATTATACAGCCACAATGGTCAAAATAGTATGGTACTGACATGAATAAGAATTATTAATCAATGGAACCAAACTGAGAGTGTGGAAATAGACCATCAAATCTATATTCAGTTGATTATTGACAAGGCCCCCAAAACCACTGAACTGGGACAGAATAGTCTTTTCAATAAATGGGTCTGGGAGAACTGGGTGTCACTAGCCAAAAGAATGAAACAGGACCCCTATCTTATATCTTATACAAAAATAAAAGTGAATCAAATACCTAAATATAAGAGCCAGTACCATGAAACTCCTAGAAGAATATATAGGGAAACATTTTTAAGACTTACTAACAGGAGGTAGCTTCTTACACCTTATACACCCAAAGTGCAAGCAATGAAAGAAAGAAAAGATAAATGGAACTCTTCAAAATCAAATACTTCTGTGCCACAAAGGACTTTGCCAAAGAAGTAAAAAGACAGAGCCAATTCAATGGGAGATATTAATTGGAAACCACATATCGGAAAATAGATCGATAATCTTCTATGATAGAAATCATAGAACTCAACAACAAAAGAACAAAGAACCCAATTGAAAATGGGGAAAATATATAAATAGATATTTTTTTAAAGAGCAAATACAAATGGCTACAAGACATATGAAGAGATGTTTATCTTCATTAGCTATAAGGGAAATGTAAATCAAAACTACAATGAGATATCACCTCACATCTATAAGAATGGTTACTATTAAACAAACAGGAAACTACAAATGTTGGAGAGGATGTGGAAAAATAGGAACACCTATTTTTTACTTGTGGGAATGTACAATGGTGCAGCTGTTGTGGAAGACATTTTGGTGGTTCCTTAGAAAATTAAATATCTACTTGCCTTATGACCCAGAAATACCACTACTGGATATATTCTCAGAAGAGCTGAAAGCTGTGACATGAACAGACATTTGCACACTGATGCTCATAGTGACATTATTCACAATTGCCAAAAGATGGAAATAATCCAAGTGTCCATCAACAGATCAGTGGACAAACAAAATGTGGTGTATACGTATGATGGAACTGTATACAGCAGTAATATAAACTGATGTTCTAAAGCATATGACAATATGGATAAACCTTGAGAACATAATGCTGAGTAAAATAAGCCAGACACAAAAGGTAAAGGTAAACTCAGCATCTTATAATGTAGGATACAGGGGACTTAGAAATACACAGAAGCTATGATAGGTGAACAGTTACCTAACAAATTTGAATTTAAATTTATGGGAATGGATAGAAGTGTTGGTAGATCATTAGTGGGTTTATTAGTAATACTGTGATATTGAAGGTGAATATGATTGAAAAGGGTTTGATAGAACCATATATCTCTCTGATTAACACTACAAATACAAATAAGATTTGCATGAGCCACTTCAAAGGTATTAATCTTATACAGAGTCAATAATAGAGAGATATAGGGGCAAAACTACTATTACATGCTATGGTCTATATTTAACAGGAAGACATCACCAGTACCATAGCAATACCAGTGGTAAATAATTGGGGGGAAGGCACAAGAATTAAGAGGAGTTTTGGATTTTCTCTCTGGTGTGTTTATCTGTTATTTTTCTCTTTGGAACAATGAAAATTTTCTAAAATTGAGAGTGATAATGATTGCACCTATCACAGCTTCCATAATCTGCTGGCTTTATCTCCAGGCCTCATTTCATGAAGCTCCCCAGGAGGTGTTTTCCTTCATCTCCAAAGGCCACTGGCTGGTGGACTCTCTGCTTCTCATGGCTATTGTTGTTCTGAAGCTTTCTCCAGAAGATTCCTCTTTTGTAGGATTCTGGTAAACTAATCAAGCCCCACATAAGAATGGGTGGAGACATATCTCCACCTAATCAAGTTTAATCTCACACTTGATTGAGCCACATCTTCACGGAGATAACTTAATTAAAGTTTCCAACATACAGTTCTGAATAGGGATTAAGAGAAACAGTTGCTTTCACAAGATTTCTTAGGATTAAAACATGGCTTTTCTAGGGTACATAAATCCTTTCAAATGAAACACCTACTTCACTGTATTTCTCTTTGCAGTTGAAAATACTTTATCAATAAAACAATTTCTCCTGATATTTGAGTTTTATAAGAATTACAAAGAGAGCAACATTAGTCAAACACCTTCAATAAGCATAGTGAAAACTACAAAATTAACAAAGTACTTCTGAAAAGTATTTTAAGGGCATGTTTCATTGAACTTTCAATCTATATCTCTCCCAGCTATTAAAGATTTTAAAGGCCATGGTCACCAGACCACAGATGGGAGTTTGAGGGCCATCCTTGGTCTTCTTTAATTTCTTTTTAATGTCTGGGGCAGACTGAGTTATAAAGTGGGTGGCTAGGACCGTGGCTCCGGCTTGAGATTTGGGGTCTAGCCTAGTGTGCTGAATCAGAGCTTCAGCAAGACAATTTGGAAAAACTGTGGGGTTTTCTGAAGCTTCTTGGGTAACCTCCCGGAATTTATCATAATTAACAACTTTTTGGGCTGCCTTTTCTAATCCTGTTAATATACATTCAACCATTTGGTCCTGGCACTTATGGCCAGCCCCTCCCACCTGATAGTCCCAGTTAGGCTCTTCCATGGGAACTGTGGTCTCACCAACCGGCATGTTAGGATTGCACAGGTGCAACTGATCTGCATGTGCATGGGAGGCAGCTATGATAGGACTGCGCTCATCGGGGGTGAGAGTAGAGGACTGGATTACCTAAACATCATGCCAGGTAAAGTCATAAGCCTGGGTTAGTTGATGGAATTTTTTAATATATGCCGTAGGATTTGCAGAGTAGGACCCCAGGCATTCTTCGATAGACGCCAGATCAGAGAGAGAAAAGGAATGTGAATGCGGACCACACCCTCGGTTCCCACGACTTCACGAAGGGGACAGAGACGTGCAGAAGATGATGCCGGGGCAGAAGGTGGTGCTGGAAGGTCATGTGATAGAGGACAAAGGGGTGTGGAAGATGGCGCTGGAGGGTCATGTGATTGGGGGGGAGCTTGGACCACACTTTTGGCTTCCGCGACTCTACATGTGGAATTACGGAGCACGGAGGGTGGCGCTGGAGCAGAACACAGTGCTGGAGGGTCATGTGACCAGGTGGGCATGCTGACTGGGGAAGCGAGAGGTTCAGGGGCATAGGGAGGGGGAGGGGGGCTAGAAGGAGGGGCTGGTGGAGAGGCCAACTCTTCCAGCTAGTCGGAGAAAGCAAAAGCTGAGGATGAGGGGGGAGTAAGGGAAGGAGCAGGTGAGGGTTTCTTTGCTGCAAGGAGAACTTGAGCGGTATTGCAAGTAGCGCATAAATTGGGCTGGGATCTTAGATGCCAGAAAGCCTGGACATATGGGATCTCTGACCATTTGCTGGTCTGTTGGCAGAAAGTGTCCAGATCAGAGAAGACCTTGAAATCTAAGGTGCCTTCAGGTGGCCTGACTGACCCATTCAGGAGAGGGTATTGGGGCCAGACTATAGTAGACAGAAAGATAAACTGTTTCATTTTTATGGATATGTCCAATTTAGCCAGATTACAGACTAAACATCCGAGCAGGGTTTTTGGGTCCAAGCGAGACTCCTGGTTGTCCATAATTTAAGTCAAGTCTGGAAATAATCAGACCAAGTCCAGCATCCTAAGGCGTGGCCGGACTACTGGAATGGGGTCCCCCTGGGGGACTGGCAGGGAGGAGTGAGAGTGATGATGTCTCCACATCCCACATCCCTGGAAATGGCAGGAAACCGAGAGGCCCTCCAGGCATCCCCGGAGGACAACTCGGTCACAGAGGGGTTCCTGATGCGGCTTCAATTATGGACAGGTCCCTCCGGACAGCGGGGACAAGACCAAGGTATGGACAAGGGATGACTCACCGACTGGGAAGGCACAGGTCAGTAAAAGTCTGCTTGGAGAACAGGCCAGCCGATGGGCGGCAGAGGGGTCCCAGGTCCATCCGGCAAGGAGAAGTCAGTTTCCCCGGAAGGGGTCGTGAAATTCCTCCTGGGTTTTTGGCACCAAAATGTCAGGTTTTAGATGGTAGCCAACTGAGAAATCAGAGAAACTGAGTCCGAGTTTAAAATTTTATTGTCCCAGGGCAAGGTTCCTGGGTTTGGGTGCTCAGGGTGTGGGCTGGGGAAGTCGCACCCCCCTAGGAGCAGCAGGGTTAGATATAGGCTAGCTAGTGGGGGTGCTGACCATGCCTACAGGGCCTCCTGTGGTAGGTTAAGGGTTCACGCTCTTTAGGGCCAGGGGCATAGCTACGGGCTGTGTGCAGTGGGCATAGCCACGGGCGTGTGCAGTGGGGTGTCCTTTGTTTGTCAGGGCGTCCTGATCGGCTGAGTTTGCACAGCTGTATGCCCGGATGTTCATGGTTTTAGTTCGGGTGGGGCCTTCCAGCCAGAGGCAACCGGGCCAGGCCTTACAGTTGATTTACAGAAGTTTATTTCAGCGAACTACATAAGCTTCACAATAATTTATATTTACTCCTTTATAGTAAGTTCACTTATACTGTTTTTTACTAAATAATTTAAAGATAAATATTTTGTTGGAAAATACCAGTCAAGTCTCCCATGGCCAGAGTGAGTAGAAAAGAAAAGCAATACTTTTGTTCTTAAAAATGATGATTTAGAATGATTATTAACAATTATACTCAAACATGTATATGCATACTCACACCCAATCTCTTTCTTATGGAAATGTTTAAGCTAGTTGAATGAAATAGAAACTAAGGTTAGGAAATGTACTGGAAAAAAAAATCACAAGTTTATGTTAAGTATTTGGTTCATTTTCAAAAACTGAAGAAAATTTCAGACTTTCAATGAGTTTGTTCCTGTAGAGCCAGTGGGACTTGATGTTTTTTAAGAGCAAACTGGCTCTCTTAATTAAGATGGAGAGATTTTTTTCTAATTGAAATACTCATGATATTATGATCTAAGAGGACATGTAATGAGAATTAATGAATTAATATATTCCTTGTCTTCTTTCACTTTTCACCAAAAGTAGAAATAATTGGACCTCTATTCTTATTTGTGGGTGTCTATTAAAGTGACTTTGGAAACCTATTTTTATTTAACAATGATAAAATTCATTTAGATTTTTCTCAAAGATACTCTGTCCACAGAGTATAAATAGGACTGTTTACAATTTATCTGACAATTAGATCAAAGTAGACAGCAAGATTAGATAATTTTTGCAAACTTCACCTAAAAATATACAGAAATCCTGGACTCTTAGCTCTTGAAGTGTTTACAAGGCCCACTTGAAAAGAATAGCTATTTTATTAAAGCTACATTAAATTAAATTAAATGACCCACCTGGCTATCCATATATCCTAATGTAAGTGTTTGATGCCTCTTCTTTTTCTGTGCTGTCTGAATTTAATTTTATGATTTGATTTCCATAAATGCTAGCCTTTTTGCCCTTTGTCAAGCTGTCTAGCCAAAAGGTTGTCTGCTTCATTTCCATTCATAAAATGAATGTGTTTTTCAAAGCTTAACTAGATTATTTTAAATGGCAAAAACTGAACATAACTGTAATCTATAATTTTCTAGTACAAAGGTTATATATATATAATTTCCCTTTTAAATTTTCATTGGTTTGTTTGTTGAAATTAATAAGACAATATATAAGCAATTGACATTTTCAAATTAGATATTGTAAAATGATCAAATTATTAATTCAACAAAATCTAACAGAATGTAATAATAATAATAAACTTGAATGAATACAAGCATAGCTGTTGCTATTTTTATTATGTATTATATATATTGTACATTTTACCAGAATGAATAATTTAGTTAATTTGCATTTTGTAGCAATAAAATTTAATCTAGAGCAAAATTTGCAGAATTCTAAGTCAGGACTTTCTATGTAGGGGTAATTTTTTTTTTTTAAAGGTTGAGCTCTTAGCTGATTTGTCATTACAAATAGATTAGTTCATACAAGACTAAACTATCTATCTGCAAATATTATCCTACTTCCCTTCCAGTGAAACAATATTGTTAAACAATTATCTTCAGTTCCTCTCTCCCATCTTCTGTTATTGTTGCCATACAATTTACTTCTATATGTATAACAGCCCCCTCATCCATTGTTACTATTTTTGCTTTAAATAGTCAAATATTATTAAAGTTATGGAAAATAAAAAAGTGAACCTGTATTTAATTTGATGTTTTTTATGATTTCTGAAACTTTTCTTATGTCTTTATCTATATTTATATCTATCTATGTATCTATACCTATACCTATATCTGTACCTATACCTATATCTATAACTATAATTATATCTATATCTACATCTACATTTATATCTACATATACATCTGCATCTACATCTACCTCTATATCCACATCTGTCTATACTCATATGCCTGAAGAACTTCTTTAACATTCTTGGCAGTAACGTACTAATGTCAAGAAATTTTCTGAGGGTTCCAAAGGTAGTTCAGTGGTAGAATCCTCACACACCATGCAGGACTGGGTTCAATTCTGGGTCCATGCACTTTCCAAAAAACAAACAGTCAAGCAAAACAAACAAAAATTCAACAAATGGTGCTGTAATAACATGATACTCACTTGGAAAAATAATGAAATGTTATCCCATCATACACCACACACAAAAACAGAAATGTTCTGAGTTATGTTTGAAACATTTTTTATTTTTGCCTTCATTTTTGAAAGAGGTTTGTGTTGCACATAGAATTCTGGATTATTAGATTCTGTTTTTGTCTTTCCTCCCTCCCTTCCTCCCTCCCTCCCTCCCTCTCTCCTTCCCTTCCTTCCTTCCTTCCTTTTCATTTCCTTTCTTCCATTCTCTTTTCTCTTCCTTTCTTTACTTTAAGGATTCCACTTCATTGTTTTTTACCTTGCATAATTTCTAATGAAAAGTCTTCTCTCAATCATTTCTTTGTTCCTCTGTATGTGTTATGTTTTTTTTTTTCTCTGACTGACTTTAAGATTCATTCTCATTCTCTCCCTCACTCTTTCTCTATCTTCCCTCCCTACTCCCACTTGATATTTATCCTCCTGGTGGTTCTCTGAGTTTCTTGGATCTGTGCTTTGAAATCTTTCAGCATTTTTGGAAAGTTCTCAGTCATTATGATCTCTTCTGACTCATTATCTCTCTGTCTTCCTGGGACACAATTACACACCTGTTAGATAATTGAATATTGTCTCTCAGCCATGAAATACTATGTTTGCATCCCCCCCCACACACACTTTTTTTTCTCTTTGGATTTTAGTTTGAATGATATGTTATTGACCTACCTTCAATTTTTCTGCTTCTTTCCTGGACTGGTGCAAATCATCTGCCCAGCCTTTCAAAAGAATCTGCATCTAGATATCTTTTATTATCCCTTGAACTTCTGCTTACTCTTAGAGTTTCCAGGTCCCTCCTTAAATTCCTCGTGTGTTCATACATGTTGTATGTTGTCCACTATATGTGCTAAGTCCTTTTACATAAAGTAAGTTTCGTTACTTTAAAATCCATTTGTGTCTTCTTGAAGACTGGTTTTCTTTGTTGTTTCCTCTCATTGTAAAGTGTTGTTTTCAATTGATTTTTTTTAATTTCTTTTTTTTTATTAAATAATAGACAACATTTGTAAAACAGTGGAGGCTGAGTAAGGTTTTCATTGATTAAAAAAATGATTAGACTCTGCTGATAAAATGATATGTTTGGGTGGAAAATCCCCTTCTACTTCTGCTTGACATTATCATATCTACATCAGACACTTGAAACTATGGCAGACATTTTGGGGCTATGGGGAAGTAGCAGATTTAAAGTCAGAGTAAAAAGATGCAAAGAGTTTAGGCTTTTGATGATACTGTATATGTTGAATGATGAAATCCTGGAGCAACTCCACAACTGTTAGATAATACTTTCAGCACATTTTTTAAAGCCATTTCTGTTGCTTCTTTTGTTACTCACAGCTAAGAGTATCTTCATGGATTAAAATGTTAGAATCATCAACCAAGCCAACTTATACATCTTTACTATGCTTTTCCCAATCAATTCCTTTTCCTCAGGTCTGACATCCTTCTGTTTGCATCGAATAATTGAAAACTACCATAAAATGCAAATATTACATACAAGAATAGATTTACACAGATATTATATGTCATAAACTCATTATCCTTTTCATGTCTGACTATTATATTTCTGATAAATCCAGTCGATGATGACATCTTTTATGAAGATCTGTTTTGGTTGTCTTTTTTATGTTTTTATTCTTGTCCATGCAGTCTGTTTTCCAGTGTGTTTTCACTCCAATTTAGCCGTTGAATTTGACGTTATATGTCTAGGTTTGATTCTCTTTGTTTTATTATGTGTGGAATTCAGTGAACTACTTTGATCTATAAGTTGTTGTTTGTCATCAAATTTAAGAAGCATGTTTCTGTATTATGTTTTCTCAAGAAATCAATATCTTTGATTTCATTTCCTGAAAAGCCAACTTTTATGGATTTTAACTATGTTATTGCTTTTCCTCTTTTATTTTTCATGATCAAATACTCTCATCATCATCTAGACATATAATGAATTTCCTCACACATGTAATAGTATACACAGAAGGAGAAAAGTGTCAGATATGGTACAAAAATATTTGCTAGAATGTGGCTGAATATATTATCCAAGCATATATCTGAATTTATAATATTTTATGTGGTTTTTTCATATATGCTCTCATTAAATAAATATGCTGATCGATTTTAATGTGTAGAAATTATGTTAGTTTTTTTTTTCTTATAATCTTAGTTCTGGTAGTAAATATTGTTTTAAACTCCTGAATGTCCTATTCATCTTGGGTATTCTGTTCTCAAACCTATCTATCTTGGAATTCATTGTTAGTTCTTCATTAAGTGTTTGGCTAGAAAATGTGGCTAGTCTCTGCTTAGTAAAGTTTTTTCTTTTATGTCCTACTGAAATTTTTTAATATCAGGGAATATAATTAGTTCCTCATTCATTAAACTGGCAATTTACATCAATTCAGATTTTACCAGAGAACCCGAATAATGTGAGTATGACTAATCAGGCCATAAAAGACTAATCAGACCATAAAAGAAAATATTCCATGTTGTTTTAACTATGTGCTCTATAACCATCTAAATGGCTAAACAAACAGATTTTAAGATTGTCCTGACAAGAAAGTAGCTGAATTTTACATTTGTTTGAATGGCACAATACTGAATTAAAGTACGTGTATCTATGAAACTTAAAAATATTTTAGCATTTTATCTACTCAAGTTTAGAGCTTTTCATTATGTGTGAAATGAAACAGTTGTGCTAAGATCCCAAGTTGGGAATTTTACCAACAGATGTATCTTGGGTATATCTACTTCAGTGTTGTTGTTTTTTTTCATTCTGGCATGGAGTGTATTAAGAAGTTTAATTGCTAGAACATCTTATTTCATACAGAAGATATTGAGTCTGAAAGTCGAGTGTTAAGCCTGGGCATTTCAGACCGTTTTCAGTTTTTAAGTATCAACTTGCTTCACTCACTGTGTTTGATGATAGAACAAGTTGTGTTCCTTCTCTGGGTTCTGCCACCAGGTCCCAATAACATGCTTAACATTTTCCAGGTCTGCACACTACCATTTTACACTGGTGAGACTCTATGCATATATATCATTTTACAATATTAATCTTCTCCAAGAGGTACGCCTGATGTACCTTCATCTGGTTATAGTTCACACTCAAGTTCTGAAAATGTGTCCTTTTCATTTAGGATACTGAAGCATATTTTCACTTTTTGTTGCTTCTTTTGGAACATTCTTCATCCACATATTTGCATGACACAGACTCTGTTGCTACTTTTAGGCCCATGATCAAATGTCACTTATGAAAAAAAGAAAAAAAAAAGTTTAAAATAACTGTCTCACCACCGGATCTAACATATAATTTGATCCTCTGGCACTCTCTAACCCCTTTCCCTATTTTATTTTACTTTGGTGCACCTAGGACCTGACACTCATATGTTTATTTGTATATTTGTATATTTCTTTTCTTCCTCATTAAATTGAAATTCTATGAGCTAAAAGATGAAACTCTTTCAGTTCTGTATACCCACTGTATAAAATAGTGTTCACATGTAGTAATCAAATATTTGGCAATAAATGAAAGAAATAATGTAGTCTTGGAGGCAATAGGAAAATCTAACTTAAATTTCTATGAAAAAAATACTGTTTTTTCTTGTTGTTAATTGTTGACAGTTCGCAATTACAGGTCTACCAGCAAAATGTTTAAACTTTATTAGAGCTGTTCTATGACTTGACCTAGTTAATTCCATTTAGATTTTTGTGAGTTTGAGAAAAAATAATCTAAAACTTTAAATTGATATTTTGTAGCAAGTTTTATCCATTGTTTGAAATATTTATTGATTGTTTTTTCTATGAATCTAATACTATTATAGTAAACCTTTACAGATCATTATACATTATATTACATATCTATTATTAAACATGCAATATCTAAGAAAACTGACATTCAAAATTTAATATTCACCATCATTTCGATAAAGACTTACTTTAAGTACCTGACAAACTTTGATTTACACATGGGGTAATGTGCCTCTAGAATAAATACAAGAGTGCATGAAGTTTCTACTAAAATTGGTAAAATTTTCTTCAACATCAGTTCTTTGTGGGACATGAATGCTCAGCTCTTGAGCTTGGTAACTGAAACATTAAATTAATTACCCTATATGTTGTACAATGATGATATGATAAAATGATTAATATTATGTTGCTAAAAGTAGGCTAACTGCTATTTGTTTTAAAAAGTCAGAGACCTGTTATACAATAAAATGTTATTTCTCATGATGTAGCAGTTCAATATGGGAATCTGTTTTCAAGCAGCCCTCTGGGAGAGGCTCTTATTCCATTTCAATTGCCTTGAATCCTTACCCTCTTGTAGGTCTTAGCTTCTGGAGGGAAAAAATATAAGCCAGAGAAAGCACAGCTCATTTAACTATTTTGGCAAGGCAGTTTATTATCTCAAATTCAGGCACAAAGCCACAACCACTCACAAAAAGACAAAAAAATATGTAAGCCAGTTGCATGCTCACGATAAATGGAAGAACACAGATATTAGTGAGCACAAGAGCAAACTGTACCTCAAAGATAAAATATATCTGCTAGCTCATCTGCCAAAATATTGAGTGTTTATATAAACACAGGGCTTTGAGACTATATATGATTTTTAATTCTATGCTTTTTGGTATTCCCCAAATACAGTCAATTCTTAATTATTTTTAAAAGCAAATGCCTCTCTCTATCTTTCTCTCTCTCCCTATCTCTTTCCAAATGAGTGAAAGCTAAATTCCTTTCTATCTGCAATTTTGTTTTATCTTTGGAGTTCCTTCTCATGCCCTACAGTAGTCACTCTAACGTCTTTACTTTTCAAGGAGGTGACAGGAGGAAAATCCTCTTCATTCACAGTTATCTCTAAACTGAACCATCTTTCCCTTGAAATTGCTAACTGATGCACTGGCACATGGCCATGGCCACATCAATCTTGCTCTCAAATTGAAGTCTCTTCTTTTATCTCATCTTACTTCTCTGCTATTTGGGACTTAACCTTGTTTGATCCTCATACTATGAGGTTATAACTACTGATTTAAAAAAGAAAATTATTTTGTTGGCTAATACATCTTGCCAAGATTTGCCATAATAAAACGTCAGAGGGAACAGTTCCCACATGGTTGCCTTCACTTCAGAGCACCTGGCTACAGATTTGAGAGTCCCCATCACCACCCTTAGGTTCATTCACTAGAACATCTCACAGAACTCAGAAAAGTGCTATACTTACAACTGCAATTTTATTGCAGCAAAAAGATACAGCTTAAAACCAGTCAAGGGTAGAAACGCATAGGACAGAATCTGGGAGAGGGTCAAATGTGGAGCTACAGTTATTCTCTCTTTGTGGAGACATGCATGGTGTTATCTCCTCCCAGGAGATACTCCCAGGATTTTGTCAGCCAGGGAAACTCACCTGAGTCTTCAGTTTCCAAAGTTATTATTGAGGCTTGATCACATATGGCTTTTGTGGCTGACCTTCAGTCTCCTGCCCGCTTGGAGTTCAGGTTATTAGTCTCAGTTCCTCTGGAGTTCCAAAATGATAGAGCATGGCTCACAGTTCCCATTGTACTTACAAAAATTAGACTATCCAGTTGCCAAAGACCCCTGGCAAACAAAGACACTCCTATCAGGAAAGATATTCCAAGAGTCTAGATGTAACCTACCAGTAGCCACAGGCAAAAACTATACCTCTCTTTGTGTAAGATTACTTTTTCACTTCTTATAACTCTATTTCCTCAGTCAGGCATGTTGTTTTAAAAAATGTAGTTGCTATAGGATAGATTATTTAGTAGCTTTTCAATAAATACTTGTTCAATAAAAAAGATAAAGGACCTATGACAAATCCTCTTTACATATGAAAATAATCATTTTATATTTTAACTGCTAAAGTAAATACTGTACCCCCAAAATCTTATAAAGAGTCAAAAATTTTTTTGTTTGCTCTTTGTTTTTTTTTTTTTTCTGTTCAGGTCTTCATCTCATGCAAAATTTCTGCAAATTCATCTTTTTAGGATTAGTAATGAAAGTTTAATAATGTTACAGTGAGTTGCTCTCACAACCAAAATCTTGAGAATTCCTTGCCCCTCATTTTTGGTCTGGCTGTAAAATGCTAAAATTTCATGAAGTAGCCCAATATAGTCTCTGAAATTCAATTAACTTTTTAACCATCTAATTAGAGTCACAATGAGTCACATATAGCCGATGGGTTCAAAATAATCCTCTGCTTTCTGCTCATTAGTAGACAACATTCTACTGCTTTTATTATTCTCTCCTACTGCAATTCTGACAGAGAAGGAATTTTTATACAATAGATTTAATTAACTTTGAAAATTGCAATTACTCCTTTGCATAAAAAATCATAAATCCTATTAAAGGAAAATGTTGAAAATACAAATTTCACAATGAAGTAAAATTTATTTAATTTGTTTAATCTCATGTAATATTGAATGCAAGTATTGATTTCATTATATCCTAAAATTTATTTTACTTTTTGGGCTTAGATGGTGTGCTGGTTTGAAAAGATGTATGTACCCTAGAAAAGCCATGTTTTAATCCTAATTCCATTTTGTAAAGGCAGCTAATCCCTATTCAGTACTGTATGTTTGAAACTGTAATTAGATCATCTCCCTGGTATGTGACTCAATCAAGAGTGGTTGTTAAACTGGATTAGGTGGAGACATGTCTCCACCATTTGGATGGGTCTTGATTAGTTTGCAGCAATCCCATAAAAGAGGAAATATTTTGGAGAAAGAGAGATTTTTCTGAGATAGCAGAGAATGACATACCTGCGAGAAGCAGAGAGTCTACCAGCCAGCGACCTTTGGAGATGAAGAAAGAAAACACCTCCCAGGGAGCTTCATGAAACTGGAAGCCAGGAGAAGAAGCTAGCAGATGATGCCTATGTTCGCCATGTGCCCTTCCAGATGAAAGAAAAGCCATGACTGTGTTCGCCATGTGCCTTCTTACTTGAGAGAGAAACCCTGAACTTCATTGGCTTTCTTGAACCAAGGTATCTTTCCCTGGATGCCTTTGATTGGACATTTCTATAGACTTCTTTTAATTGGGATTTTTCTTTTTGGCCTTAGAACTGTAAACCAGCAACTTATTAAATTCCCTTTTTTAAAAGTCATTTTGTTTCTGGTGTATTGTATTCCACCAGCTAGCAAACTAGAACAGATGGCGTTTATACATTTCTAAATAAAATTATGATTAAAGCATGTTGAAAATAATATTTACTAGTATCATAAAAATAAAAACAAGATGAAAGGACAGACATATATAATTAATTACTTACCTTTACTTCTGTAAATAAATGTTTTTGTTTTAGAAAATAATGCCCACTTTAACACTAACATAAGTAAGTGGAACATGTCACTCCAAAATGCATTTTCTAGTTAATTGACAATGATCTATATTCTTATGATTAATCCAGTTGCCTATCTCAGTGTATTTAAAAACATTTACTGTTTTATGTGTGGGAATAAACCAAACATTTTATTGCTACTATGACACTGTTTCTTTCATCTTGGAATCTTACCAAGTATTTTTTTAATTTTTATTAATCTTCTAAGAGTTTTCCTTTTTGTATTTTATAAAATAGTGTATGATATAAATTGTGTTTTAAGGATAAAAGTAACTCACATTACAAACACAATATGTATTCAAAATATGTATTTCCCTAGAACAAGAAAAGAACTATAGTTAGTGTAACTTACATGAAGATATATGTCAGCACAATCTAAAAGGAAAAAAAAAACTTTGTAGTGGAGAAACTAGGTGGGAGAGGAGGGTAATTAGCATTTTTAATTTATAATCTTTGAAATACTACACCAGGATGCAAAGCTAGTAAGATGCTGGTGGACCTTTAGGAAGAAATAGTGAAATGGACTTTGAGAACACCAGTCATTAGCAGGATGACCTAGCTACACCTCAAGAACAAAAAGTAAGGTAAAACTTCCGTGTCAAATTCTCAAACATCCCAGAGCCAAAAAGAATTCACCTTTAAATAGGGGATCTCAGGGGACTGGGCTAGACACTGTTTTTTAGTGGAAGTTCATGTGTGTCAGTTCCATGTGCTATACATAGGCCTGAGAGGGCATACTCCTTTATAGAGGAGGTTGTTTAATACCTGGAAGATTTCATATAAGAGTGACTTTCCTCCTACCCTTAATAAGCATAACAATAGCAGAAAATAGTTCATCATTAGCATAAAAAGATGCAATCCTGCATTCGTAATTTGAAAAGTCCCTTGCAATACATGTACTTGAATATATCCATATGCTTTCTGTTTCATTTATCTGTGCCCCTTTCTTTTCCAGAGCATATTAAAAAATTGCTGTTTAAACATTTTACAGTCATTTAGTAGTGCTTCCTTTTTTTCAAAACTCTCCTAGGTATTATCACATTTTGTTTTCCCAATATATTTTACTATTATTTCACATTCAAAATATTGAATATTCTGTAGCTATTTTTATTGATTCACATGACATAACATACTTATATTAAAAAGTAAATGTTAGTAAATTAATATATTGATTATACTGAATCTTTTTATTAATGAGTAATAGATGTTATTCTATTTATTCAATTTAATTTTTTTTATTTCTTAGATGAGTTCTTTAACTTTTTTGATAGGTTCCTGTGTATTTCTTTTTCTTTATCCTTAGGCATTTCATAATTTCTCTAGTTACATTAAGTAGAAAGTATTGTTCTTAAAGAGAAAACTTTATGTTTCTATATTTGACAGCCTGGTACCTTAATAATTTTTCAAATTTAATTTCAATGTATAGTATCCAATGATATTTAAATGGTAATAATTTGCATAATCTATTCAATGTTAATATTCCTCATTTATTTCTATAGTTTAATTTCACTTACTGCTAATTTTGTAACAATGTAAAAGCTATTGAAATAGCAAGCTTGGTAATTGCAAGGCATATGGTTTAGGGACTAGGGGTAGATTGCTTTCATCTGGAACCCTGTGACAATAGTTCCCACCATGTCAACACTGTCTAAGTGGGTGGCTGTTTATTTATTTTCTCTTTTGACCCCTTTCTATTGCCAGAGAGAATTCAAGAAAAAAATTGAATGCTTTTTTTTTTCCATATCCTTCCAGTTTAAATTATTGAGGCAATCTTAAATTACTTACTGCTGGCTTCCACTGAGCAAGGCCATTGCTGTTCCCCATGTGTGTACCCCCATTTTCAAGAAAAATTGCCTTAATGCTTCTATTAATTAAAAAAGAGAAGATAAAGAATAGGTTTGATGTTGAAACTGAGTTAAGTCATTTAGTTAATAATAATAACGCAATATTTTTATATAGTTAAATGTTTAACTTTATGTATTTTCAGTTTTCTGGAGAAAAGTTTGAATACATGACCTGCTGAGAGAGGAGATCACATTGAAGTGAAATTAATCAATGTTTCCAGGAGGCCTGTAGCCTATTTAAAGAAATTACTTATTTAATGAAAATAATATAATCACCATAAATTGGCTAATATCCAACTGAGTAGCAACCCTTCCTACATACTGATAGCATATAAAGGGCATGTTGTTAATAAGCCCTCAAAGGAGAGAGGAACTTTTCTTTTTAACCATAAACAACCATGTCATCAATCTCAAAAGACATAGTTTTACTAACCAATAGGCACTTTGAGGACATTGTCTGCTGCAAAAGAAAACAAAACCTTCCATCGAGATCAAATGTCAATAGAGAAACAATTTACTGTGTGTTTATCTCAATGGGCAAATACCAGGAACAGTATGTACTACAAATCTCAGAGCACTTCAGTAATTCTCTCCGTGGGGACAATAAAGGCATTTTTGGTTGGAAAATGTTTTCCTGTATAGAAATATCAGGCATTCAGAATCTAATCGATTCTGAAAATACTATTTCATATTGTCACAATCAGCCCATCTTCCAAGCAATTCTCATTCTGTCCTGTCATTTCTCTGACCATGACCTCCATTACCCCTTCTAGTTGCTTCTTCTCCTCACAAAATTGACTGATATCTGTTTTATCAGTGATACCCAAATGCCCCCATTTCTTTATCTATTTTTCAAACTCTATACAATTATTTCAGTTTTGGGAAGCAAATGTTGCTGTTCTAGTTTACTAGTTTGAATCAGATTTTTTTTAAGATAAAAAATTTAAATTAATAAGGAACATAAAATGAATGACTATACTAGAAATTTCAAATAATATATATAGATTGCCATTTGTGTCTTGTGACCAAGTCACTTATAGTCATTTGTATTCGGTATATCAAATTCCAATTGTTACAATGTGAATAAGTTTCTTAAGTTAAATTCTATAAATAAGAGCTATAAAGTCACATTATGAAATAGAAACAGATACACCTAAAATATTTTAAAATATCTAAAAAATTCCAAATTAACTAAATATCCTGGAAGGTAAAAAACTCAAATATGATATATTTAATTATTAATTAAATTTAATTATTATTTAATCATTAATTAATTAAATTTTAATATTCACTTGAACATGATTCTCTGGCTATACATGACAGTAATTAGTCAGAGTCTAAACTATTCAATAACTCAAGTGAACATAAGTGAATTAAAATATGGATTAAGGCTAATCTTATATTTCTGGTAATTCTTTGTTCAAAGTGAGGTTATTAGGTTGAGTGTTAAACGCATATTCTTTTGTACCTACTTGTATGATGTCTACACTGTGGCAGATTAGATTAAGAATTATTCCAAATACAGGGTGTACGTGTGGTTCAGTGGTACAATGCTCACCTTCCATGCGGCAGACCCTGGTTCGATTCCTGGACCGTGCACCCCCACCTCCCCAAAAAAAGATTTATTACAAATGCCCCTTTCTTTCTTAATATCTCTAACACACTGTCCCACATTAAATATGTTTTAAACCTATTTGTTTTTAGAATTTGTATTGACAAAGATATTGATACTTATTTCAGTTACTCTCCATGGTCATCCTGGCGTGGATCCTTGCTTCTCATGCCCAACGACCTGCAATCCCTGCCCAGTTTCTGCTGGAGAGGCAGATCTATTTTTTAGACGCAATGCCAGATTCTTTCTGTCATTAGACATTGGCTACTCAAAAAGGTTCTTTCTCAATAAGAACTCTAAGACTCAGATACATCTGAATTCTCTTTCAATAATTAGCAAATGGTCTCAATTGTTAGTGGTTGAGTTGTAAATTTATTAAAATAATAAAATTACTTTTCAACAGATAATAGGAATGCAGATATGCATTGTAATTATCTCACTAAATTCTAATGCAAAAAGGTAAATTTTCACTGTAAAGAATAAAACTCTGCAAAGCCATGAGATATTGATTTTTTCCACTATATGATTATTGATTATATGTTTGAAATTTTTCACAATAAAGCAACTAGCTAACTCCCTCTCCCCGAATATTTTAGTCATTTGCATATGTACAATTCAGTTGCACTGAGTATATTGACAATGTCGTGCAACCATCACCAGTATGAAAAACATTTTTGTAATCCCAAAAGGAAACTGCATACCCACTAGCAGTCACTCCCCATTCCTCCCTACTCTCAGCCCCTGGCAACCACTGATCTGCTTTCTGCTTCTATGGATTTACTTATTCTGAATATTGAATAATTTTTAAGGAGGAGTTTCTACTATTGTACATAAAATTAGAGACACACATCCATAAATACAAAAATGAGTGAAAAGCATCTTTGATTTGTATATCAATCATTCAAATAACTTGTTATAACTAAAATTGTACCTTTTGCAGGCAAGATGTGAGGGGTATGATGATTGACATTGCATTAGCTATGGTTTTCTAGAGAAACAGAACAGGAGATAACTGAATATAAGATTTATAAAAGTATCTCACACAAACATGGAGATTTAAGAGTCCAAGATGTGTAGTCACCATGAGCTGGTGACTCCAATGCAGTTCCTCCATGAACTCTCAGGAGAGGCTGGCTGGGCAACCATGGAAATGTAAGTGTCCAAGGTCTGTAGGGCAGGACACAAGCTGATAACTTTGATGACATTCCTCAATGAGCTCTCAGGAGAGGCTGGCTGGCTGAAGCAGAAAAGAGGGATTGTCTCTTCTGAATCCTTCTTGAAACCCGTCCAGTGATTAGATTAAGCATCGCTTATTGCAGAAGACACTCCTCAGCTGATTGCAGATGTAATCAGCCACGAATGCAGTGAGGGTGCTCATGATTTAAGTCTGTGAAATGCTCTCCTGTCAACAGACAGGTCAGTGCTTGCTTGACCAGACAACTGGGCACCATCACCTGGCCAAGCTGAAACATGAACCCGACCACCAGTCATCAAATGAATTTTTAAAATTTTACTTGATAAATGTTCTCATTATTAAACAATCTTTTCACAGACTATCATATGTTTTCATTATAATTTATATATATGTCCATTTATTAATAATCTCAGAGAAAATAATCATTGTATTCTAGACATTTGAGTATATTTAAATATATTGACTCTTTTTATATAAGATTTCTAGTCACATGAGTTACTCTTCCTTTCCTTTAACAGTATTCATGTGAAAATCAAATAATTTTTCTGAGCAAGATTTAGAAGTTCTAAGAATAGTGACTTTGGCTTTTATGATAAACATAATGATGGTGTTTAAGATTCTCCAAAGCTCCTTGAGATCCTTACCCTTCTTCTCACCTGGAATTTTCAGTCAAAGAAAACATTAACATAACTTTGATAATTTTAGAGAAACTAAGCAAATTTAAAGCAGTTTAAGGACATCGAGGTTGTAGCCTGTGTGAGATGACAATACATTAATGTGTTTGTGGTACAATGAACACATTGCCTGTGCATTGTAGTTACACAGTGAAAGCCTCCTTAGCCTTTTCACATGCAGGAATTTGCCTAAGCAGCTTGTGAATGTTTCCAAAGAGCAAATCTGGCAGAGCAAAACTGATATTCCGGAGGGTGCTGAATATCCTTCCTTTCTGATATTCTTTTGTTTCTGAAGTAAGCTGAACACTATCTGTGATGCATTTGCCTAGTCAAAAGCTGAACACTATCTGTGATGCATTTGCCTAGTCAGATAAACCAACTACAGAGTGCAGCTATCCATCACAGCACAGACTTGCAAATCAAAAAGTTATAAATTCAGTGAGAAGACGGTGAAGTAGGATGTTCCAGGAATCATTCCCTCCACCACAGTAACGATTAAACAGGCTGGAACTGTTTAAATCAACTGGTTTGAAAGTCCAGAGTCTAGTAGAACTCTGTCTGGCATCCAGGGAAAGAAGAAAGATGGTGGTAATTTATAGTAAATATCAGTAAATTGCTTTTTCTGTGTGGCAGTGTCACCCATACTCCATTCTCATGGTAGATAGCAGTGGAGTCCAGTCCCTTGTGTAGTTTGCTGGTGTCAGAGAGGGACATAAAAATCCAGTTCTTAAAATTGGGGTGGAGGGATGGGTCTGATTGCTGAAAACTACTTTTACTTACCTATGTCAGATCACTGTGAGCCGAGGTCTGAGAGTGGCCACCCCAGACAAAATCAGCATCAGCACAGTAAACTTAAAGACAGAAACTTCCTCGGAGCTTCAGAGGACAGCTGAAGGACTGCCTTTGCTGGGCAGTTGTCAAGTCAAGCAAATGTAGCTTTTTGGAGCTGTGGAAAAAGCTCCTGGAGCCCTACCCCAGCGTTTTATCATCCTCTCCCTTGGACAGGGAGAGGGGTTAGGAGGTGCCAGTGTTCCCTTTAAGGGTCCCTGGCTTTAGTCTGGCTGGGAAATACTAATTTGGGAAAACCCTTTCCAGTGTTCCCCTCTCCCAGAACTTGCCCTCTAGGCAAAAGCAGCTTGAGAGAAGAAAGCAGTGTAAGAAACAGTTGAAGCATGTAGACTGGGGTAAAGGTTTACCTGCTTTAAGTTCTACAATGGAATATCAAGGCGAGGGAGAAAGTCTGCTTCCTGGGAGGTAGAGGGGCATTCAAACTCACGTAAAAAGGGGAACTGCTGAGACCACCAGCAAGCACAAGCCAAGAACAAGACCCTGATCCAGAAAACCCAGGGAGGACCCTGTACTCTGTATCCACCTTAGGCTGAACCTTCCTGACAGGAGGGCTGGACTTTGAAGGGAGAAAACAGCCAACACAAAGTCAATTTGCAAAAATAGTGAAAGCTATTTTCTGTTTAGGTTAAGTTTGTTTTGTTAGCTCCTGACACTTAAGAAAACCTCTGTCATAACACAGGCTGGATACAAATTCAAGAAACAGACAGAGTTAATACTTTGAAATATTAAAGTGTACTGTGTGCCACAAAATGGTACAAGACAAACAAATAAATAGGAAATGGATGGCCCATTCAAAGGGCCATGGAATTAGTGAAGAGTTTGAATCATGAATCAAAACCCCCCAACAAAGAAAAACCCAGGACCAGATAGCATCAGAAGGAAATTTTACCAAATAGTCCATCAAGAAAAATCCTGCTCAAACATTTCCAAAAAAGTGAAGAGAACAGAACAGTTCTTCATTCATTCTAGGAGGCCAATATCATCATTATAAAAAAACCAGATAAAGATACCACAAGCAAAGAAAATTTCAGACCAATATCTCTTATGAACATAGAAAAGTCCACAAGATTTAGCAAACTGAATTTAACAGTGCATTAACAGAATTATACACCATAATCAAGTGCAATTATCCTAGGTGTTTCAAAATAAGAAAATCCATTTATATAATATACCACATTAACAGGGGAAAAGAAAGAAAACCATGATAATCTCAGTTAACGCAGAAAGGGAATTTCACAAAATCCAGCACCTCTCTTTGATAAACACATTTAGAAAACTAGGAATAGATGGAAACTTTCTTCAACATGATAAAGGACATATATTTACCAGTCACCGCTGAAACTATACATAATAATGATGTTAATGTCTAAGGGGAGTAACAGAACACGGATGCTCACTGTCACCATTGCTATTCGTCCTTGTACTGGGACATCCACGTTGTCTCATGTATATGACCTTAGATGCCACATCAGTAATACTTGTGTGGTAACATGATTAAATGGTTATTCGGTTAATTTAATTGGTTTCATGTGCATTCAGTTATAACCTACTGCATTGGGGTTTTTCAATGGCTTGTTTTCTATGTACAGGATTATTCTCAGTTGATTTGTTACAACCTTGAGTTTATCTCTAGACATGCGTTCTAGTTTGCTGGCTGCCGGAATGCAATATACCAGAAACGGAATGGCTTTTAAAAAGGGGAATTTAATAGGTTGCTATCTTACAGTTCTAAGGCTGAGAAAACGTCCCAATTAAAGGAAGTCTATAGAAATGTCCAATCTAAGGCATCAAGGGGAAGAAACCTTGATTCAAGAAGGCTGGTGAAGTTCAGGGTCTCTCTCTCAAGTGGAAGGGTACATGGTGAACACAGTCAGGGTTGCTCTCTCATCTGGAAGGGCACATGGCAAACATGGCATCACCTGCTAGCTTCTTCTCCTGGCTTCCTGTTTCATGACGCTCCCTGGGAGGTATTTTCTTTCTTCATCTCCAAAGGTCCCTAAGCTGGCGGACTCTGCTTCCAATGGCTATGTTGTTCTGCTCTGCTCTCTCTGAATCTCTTTCTTTCTGCAAAATGTTTCCTCTTTTATAGGACTCCAGAAACTAATCAAGACCCACCCAAATGGGTGGAGATACACCTCAACCTAATCCATCTTAACCACCACTCTTGATTAAATCACACCTCCAGGGAGATGATCTAATTACAGATTCAAACATACAATACTGAATAAGGGTTAGAAGAAATGCTGCCTTTACAAAATGGTATTAAAATTAAAACATGGCTTTTCTAAGGTACATACATCATTTCAAACCAGTACAACATACCTGGAGTCATTGTGGTGACTCTTGGCCAAGATTAAAAATACTAGTTGGTAATTAAAATAGTTCTGTAGTAGAGTTTGAAACATACCATGATCATCTTACACCAGCTTGTAAGTACACACACACACACACTCACAAGCACATATATTCAATACAGAACTAATGAAAATTTCTGTTATCTCTTTTTAGAGACACACAGACAAGTTTAGGCTAACTACGAGAGGGGACATAAAATACCCATTCTCAGATGAGATTGTGATTTCCCTGAGACCAAGATGTTTTACACCTATCTTGGTGGTTCATAGACCACTGTGTGCTGTGTAATCGAGGTGGGAATTTGGAAGTTGTACTTGGATGCCTCGTTCTTCCTTGATGATTGCCTGTTCTTTTTTATTCCTGCTGAATAGTATCCTTCACCTTTAGGCATAATTTGTGGAATCTTATGAGCCCTTCCAATAATTCAAAAAATTTGTAATTAGTGATCATGAGTAGGGTGCATAATTATTCTCCGAAGAAGACCAACTTGACCAAAGGTGTACTAGAATTGGAAAATGTTATAATTGATAACAGTTATAACCAGATAAAGGAATTTAATACAACAGGCTAATTTCTGTGGTTTCTCTCATTTTCCCTCTCATAATTCCTCTGCCTAATTCCTTCTACACATAATTCCATGTGGATAAATCTTAAAAGATATACATTAATCCTGCGTATTTTCTTCAATTTTAAACACTGGTTAATGTCAATAATATATATTCAAAAAATATGAGCAAACACTAAATGAAACACTGTCCATTTATTGTCAATCAAACATTTTAATAGGTTTCTAATAAAAACCTTTGAATTTTTTTTCAAATTACATGATAAAACCATTCATAAATCCTTTAGAACTTGTTTTGTTTGGTGTGCTGACCTGCCTAGTATGATGCTTGGAACATCACGTGATCATTTTCTTCCCCTGGTTTCATTCACATATTTTCCTATGTGTACTCACAAACTAAATCACCTTCCTGATTCTGAGCTAGTTTCCATCCAGAGAAGGAAAAAGAAATAACCTGAAAAGTGAGCATAGTTAAAAACAGACAGTTTTAAGGAGAATGCATTCAACAATAGTTGTTCACAGACCATAGAGGATGAGTTGGATTCCAGAGACAGGAACATCTGGACTTGAATCTGGTCTTCTACTAAAACCATCTAAGTTCCGGTTTCTTATTTATCACATAATAATTTATTTCTGTGAGCTAAAATAATATAAAATACACATGGCTTTGCACATTTTCTGGCTTATTGTAAGCAGTTACAAAATTTTAGCAATTATTCTTTGTTTTAATAAATTTATGTTCAAGACTTTTCTATATTTTCTGGAAAGAGGTTTCATTCGAAGTCCGTATTTCCTTTCTTTGTCTCATATTCCAACTTGCTCTGTTCTTTCCTCTCCATAATGTTTCACTGTTCTAATTTGCTAGCTGCCAGAATGCAATATGCCAGAAATGGAATGACTTTTAAAAAGGGGAATTGAATAAGTTGCTAGTTCACAGTTCTAAGGCTGAGAAATTTCCCAATTAAAACAAGTCTATAGAAATGTACAATCTAAGGCATCCAGGAAAAGATACCTTGGTTCAAGAAGGCCAATGAAGTTCAGGATTTCTTTCTCAGGTGGAAGGGCACATGGCAAACACAGCGTCATCTGCTACTTTCTCTCCTGGCTTCCTATTTCATGAAGCTCCCTGGGAGTCATTTTCCTTCTTCATCTCCAAAGGTCACTGGCTGGGGGACTCTTCTTGTGGTTACGTCATTCTGCTCTGCTCTCTGAATCTCTCATTCTCCGAAATGTTTCCACTTTTATAGGACTCCAGAAACTTCTCAAGACCCACCCAGATGGGTGGAGACATGTAGTCACCTAATCCAGTTTAACAACCACTCTTGACTAAATCACATCATCCAGGGAGATGATCTGATTACAGTTTCAAACATACAGCATTGAATAGGGATTATTCTACCTTTATGAAATGGGATTTTATTAAAACGTGGCTTTTCTAGGGGGCATGCATCATTTCAAACCAGCACATTCACTATTCTTTGCATTTATTGCTGTACCCTCTATCCTGAGTAAAATGATTATTAAATTCCTTACTTTTCTTCCTAAATGTAATTGGTGAGAAGTTACCGAAAATAATCATTATCATGGTTGTTAAAACCGCATTATCGTTTTTAATATAAAGAAGAAATGTTCTTGTTAATCTGCAGGTCTTTGTCTTTCTTGTCAGTTATAATACTTTTTAATCAAGAGGCAATGCCCACTTCACAAAGATGAGAAGGAAGGCAGTGCTTAGTGATTTTTTTACCAATTACATGTAATCTTTTCTACATAACCTCTTTGAGCTCACACATCTTTAAAATGATGGTGATAATAGCATTGCCCTGCCGAGTCCAGCTCAAGCAACTGTTCCAACAGGGTCAGAAGGGGCAGTGGGAGATTGAGGAAAACACAACACAGAGTTAGGAGAAAGCAGGGGCTAGGTGGTTCATTGCCTGACTGAACACAACGACCACGAGAAGCCAGCGCAAGTTTTATTTTATACTGTTAAACAACAGAAATCTAGATAAGGCAGTGCAGTATACGAGAAGGTACTTGACATGATAAATAGGGATACAGAATTTTCTGGAGAACAGAGTGAACATTAATTAGCCTACTTGAAACGGCAGAGGTAGAACTTTCTCGCAGGAAGACTGGATTAGATAAGGTGCAGCCCTGGCCGGACCTCATTCCACTGGAGACCAAGGGGCTGTGCCTCCGAAGTTACTCTGATGTGGCCTTGCCAGCACTCAGAGGCCTGCTTCATGAAAAACCTGACCTGGGCCCCAACATTGCCCAATGCAGCCACATACACAGTAAGTGGTTTAGAAATGGTAGTCATTTCTGTAGTAGCAGTAGTAGTAACAGCAGCATTATTTCAGCAATAAAGAAAAAAAAAAAGACTATATTCAATGTTCATGCAAATCCAATTATAACATGGTTAAAATACTTCTCTGGGGTTGCTTCAGCATGGGGTGTGCTGCTGGGAGGAGGGGACGGCTGTTCCCACCACATTCTATTCTGTTACAACATGGACCCCTTGAAAGAGAGGGACCCTACACGCTAAAAGGAGTCCTCTTTTTAAAACTATGTTTCTCATAAGTTGTGTAAGTGGATTCATGGGATTTCCTATCGATTGGTATGAACATGGGTGAGTTTCATTAGGCTTTCAAGAAGCTATAAAAGTGCAGCTTTAGAACTCAGAGACTGTGGTGACTTAATTTAAAGCACTGGTGTAAAGGGACCACTCCCCTTTCTAGCAAAGTGAGACAAAACTGCTTAGACTGAACAATCTGCTTATTATTATGAGCTAAAAATGGAAAGCACCTCATCCTAAGGAAAATAAACAGCCTTTAATACTGAGATTGTTCATATTGTTGCATATGCTGTTAATTTTAATCTGGTAACAAGACTGTCTTAGAACAATGCCCTGATCCTTCTAAACTTGCAATATGTAGAAAACATGTTTTATTTTTATAAACAGTACTCAGTGAGTTATAAATTTAAAGTGAAGGACTGACTAAAATTTAAGTACATTTCAGTCTGTAAAAATTAAAGTTGAGAAGCTATTTATAAGTGTGGTTAAAAGATGAATAGTAATAGCTAGTGCTGTAATATAATATAACCAGGACTTGTTCCTTGCAACTGGATAGCTGTTTGTTCAGTGAAAAAGTAGAGGGGGCAGAGGAATTCATTTGCAATAAAAAAGTATTTTCATTTTTCAAGGATAGCATTAAGGAGTTTAAGCCTTTCACTTACATTTACTTTCAGGAACAGAACATTAGTTTAGATGACAGTGGTGTAGGTCCAGTAGAACAATTCTTGAGTATTGACAAAATCATAAAATCGTTTTTTTGAAAGCAACACTGAGAAGTGTCCAGTCCAATTCACACCTAGTGCTCGCTTCTCACCTGCCACAAATCCAGGACGTTGTTTTTTGACTACTATATGCCCTGCCAGAATTTGCTACTTTACATCATAAAACATTCCATAATTATTCTTATAAAAAGCAAAAGTGGTGAAACAATGCAAAAATATATAAGAACCTTATATTCTATTGCTCTACTTCTCCAATTTCCCAACTTCTATTCACCCCCTTCCCCTGAGGTATTCATCTCTCTCTCTATAAGATTGTATTTCATATATATATGTGTGTGTGTGTATATATATATATATATATATATATGTTTCATATATATGAATGCTATTATATGTTCCCATCTAAAAACATAGTGTTTCTTTCCATTTGTTCCATTTTTGTTTTTATTATAATGCAATTCTATTACATTTTATAGTTTTTTTCTTACATAAATCTTTGGTTTTCTTACTGATTTATTTCTGGCTCTTTTAGAAATTTGTTTTTCACTATTATGAACAAGATTTTTCATTTCTATTTCTACTAGCAATAAAATCAATGTTTCTTCCATTTTAAAGCCTTATATTTTTATAATCCAGAGGAAGGGTCCTTTTTCCAGGAACCTTGCCCTTGAAGGAATGTTTGCATCTCTGTGTGGAAGTATTTATAGAATGTAAGAAAAAACTGCTACATATAAGAAAGAAATGCATTCATTCCACAAATAAATGACTTTAAACTATGACATGCAAAACATTCTGCTAGATAGTGTAAAGAGTAAAAATAAATATATTGTTACTCATTCTAAGAATACATTTTCTATTACTAGGATTAATAAATACACATAAATGTAAAAATAAATAGAATATACTATATGGATGGAACAAACACTTTTTCATTTATAAGAATAAATAGGGGACGGTGCAACGGTGCTTCAGTGGCAGAATTCTCACCTGCCATGCCTGAGACCCGGGTTCGATTCCTGGAGCCTGCCCTCGCCAAAAAAAAAAAAAAAAAGAATGATTAGGGGACTGATTCAACAACAGCGACAAATACACTCTGTATCTAATGTGTACTGAGGTTTAATAGAGTCCCCTTCCTGAGGTCTCACAGAAGGGTTGCTAAATAAGCACCAACTGCTCCTTAACCTGGACAGGTTAATAGCATCCCAGGAAATAGCCAGTAACAACAGAGCTACATTATGATTCATAGTGAAATCTGTACTGTTTAACTTTCAACAGTAGAATTAAGGTAGAAAAAGGAGATGCCTTTATCTACAAATTTAATCATTTTCAGTAAAAATGTATAATGCTACTAAAGCCTGCCAAATTGCAGCCGAACCTGTGAGTTTAAAGTTAAACAAACCAGCAAATAAAAAAAAAAAAAGAAAGAAAAAATCTACAAGGCTGTGACTTTACAGGGTAAGAGTTTGTCTCATCTATCTTATACCATGTCTGTCAGAGGAAATTCTTATTAAATGTTTGGTGGCTGACTGAATTTACCAGATGAAATTAGCGTGAGATAGATATAGAAATAAATAAATTTAATGAAATATAATAAGGGCTAAAATGTATAGGTTAGAATGTGGTCGTAAAGGAAGGATTAGTCATTTTATTTAAAGATTTCAGGAGATAGAAAAAAATGAGTTGAATGTTCATGGATAAATAGTTGCTAGCCAGTAAATAAAGTCATTTTAGAATGTAAGAATGACTCTAAAAGGCATTAGAGGTGCACAGTGTAGTGGCCAGTTTTATCAAAAGCATTTTGACAACTTTGGAGTACAGAGGAAGAAATAGTCCTGGTAGATGAGAGCAATCAGATGACAGAAGGCATGTCACACAAAGAAGTTTGGATTTCATCCTGTGGGAAGCTGTGATACACTGAAGAATTTTAAGCAATGGAGTATTGTGTTACGTAAGTCCTGTATTGAAAAATAAGATCACTCTGGCAGCCGTGGGGTGGACAAATGAAGAAGGACAAGGCAGAGGCAGAGGGTTAATTATAGACAGTACGACAACAGTTTGGAGACGAGAGGAGCCTAAACTAAAGATTTAGCTGTGGGGCAGACACTGCACAAATGAACAAACGGTAGCAGCCATAAAATAGAAACTAGTGAGAATAAGTGTGGAAACAAAGGCATGATTGCAAGATACTCTCACGTTTATCTCTCGAGTAAATTAATGAATGAAGGAGATTGTTTTTAATCAAGCACAAATAAAAGAAGAGCAGAGAGAGAACTATGGAAACTTTGAGTGGAGTTGTCAAATAATTAGTATGCTAAGGAGGACTAAAATCTTTTTTATTTTGTCATTGTTAAAGGAGTTATAGGTTTACAGAAAAATCACGTAGCAAATACAGAGGTCCCATAGAACCCTCACTTTTAATTAACATCTTGCATTAGTGTGGTACATTTGTTATAATTGTTGAAAGAATATTATTATCATTATACTGTTAACTATTGTTCATGATTTATATTAGGAGTCACTGTTCACGTTCTGAGGTCATATGTTGTTGTTAATTTTTTATTCCAGTAACATATGTTTGAACTAAAATGTCCCATTTTAACCACATTCAATTATATAATTCAGTGCTGTCAGTTACATAGATGATGTGTACTGCCATCCACACAATTCATTATAAAAATTTTTTCCTTCACCTCAAATAGAAACTTTGTACAATTTAAACATTAACTACTCATTCCCTACCACTGCCTGGCCCCTAGTAACCTATATCCTAGTTTCTGAGTCAAGGAATCTGCTTTTACTAATCATATCAATGAGATCATAAAATGTGATACATACATACCACAGAATATTATTCAACCACAAAAAAGAATGAAATTTGGATGCATGAGACAACATGGATAAAACTGGAAGACATCATGTTAGTGAAATAAACCAAGTACAAAGCCAAAGTTGTGTGAGTACTAAAATTGTTAAATATGCTATGTGTTAAACAAAGAAACCTTAAAATCACCTACATAAAGGTTGTATTGAAAATCATGGAGAAGACAAGTTCAAACAGGGCAGGTGCAATAGACAAGAAAGAAAAGAAGGTAGGGGGAAGGAACATAGTTGTAATAATATATAAGAAACAAGAAAAAACTAAAGACTATCCAATGTAAGAGTTCAAAAAACAATGAGAGGGTACACAGGTACTTCAGTGATAGCATACTGGCCTTCCATGCGGGAGACCGGGGTTCAATTCCCAGACCACGCACCCCTTCCCCCGCCCCCCAAAAAACAATAAGAAAGATAACAGGCTAAAAGACAGAATATGTTACATACTCTAGACCACGCCTAAAGGAGGATGAATTTAACATCTCTCAAGGCATCTGCAAATCAACCATTGGCAGTAATGATGACTGCTATTAAGACATCAGAAAGTGGAATTCTGTATGAAGAGAATATTTGAGTTTCTGTTTTGTTTATTTTTAAAGCTAGAATCCACTAAGATCTCATTAATTGGCTAAACTCCTCTGATGCTCTTTTTTAAAGAGCTGTTGAAGGTTTACAGGACAATCATGAATATAGCACAGGATTCCCACATACCCCCTCACACACACAGATTTCCTTATTGTTAACATTTTCGATTAGTGTAGTACGTTTGTTACAATTGGTGAAACATTATTATAATTATACTATTAATTATAGTCCATATTTTACATTAGGATTCACACTTTGGTTTGTACAGGTCTATTTCTGTTTGTTTTTTTTTTTTCTTTTATTCTAGTAACATTTATACAACCTGAAATTTGGCATTTTACCCACGTTCACTTATACAATTCAGTGGTGTTAATTACAGTCACAATGTTGTGTTACCATCAACACCATTTACAACAATTTTTTCTATCACTCTAAACAGAAACTTTGCACCAATTAAGCACCAACTCCCTTTAGGGGAGTACCCACCCACCTCTTGGTAACTTGTACTCTACTTCTTGACTATGAATTTTCATATTCTTATAATTATCACTAAAGTAGCACAGAAGTAGAAGATGTTTCATCACTGAAAATGCATAACATGATCTGATTAAGTAAATTGATTACCAATTCCTAAATAAATGCTAAGAACAATAACATTTGATTAAACGATAAGTTATACAAATAAAAGTAGTAAAAGTCGTGGGACCTGAGAAGTCAACATCAGATGAATCTGATGCAAACACGAGAAGTGGATGACCTGGTTGTGTTGGCGACATAGTATCCAATGGAGTCGCGGTACTGAAACCTGGGATTAGTGGGTCAAATAATGAAGATGAACTCATGAAGTTTTCATATGGAATTGACACTATAATTTGAATAGCTTCGTGATGAAGTGATGAAGAGAGAAGGAAGACAAGTACCAAAGGACCAAAGCAGGACTAAGTTAGATTTTCAGATGGATAAATCTTACAAATATTTATGAGCTGAAAAGAAAAGAGTGGCAAAGAAGACCTTGAAATTATAGGAAAAAAAATTTAGTTCTGAGCAAGGTATTATGTATAAAGATCTGGAAAAGAGGAAAGTTTTAAATTTTCCTGGAAAGTATTAAATTTTACTTATGAATGAATCTAAGAAAACTTAAAAGATGCCTGTGATTCTAGGATTTAAATGGATCTTCTGCCACCCAAATTGAAGACTTGGCTGTTCAACAATTTTAATACAGAATCAACTTCATAACTTGTCATTCTGCTTCCAGTCTTATAACTCTACAACCCATTAACCACATAAACAAAAGACATTCATTTAAGCACAATAATGATATTGTTTTTCTACTTAAAGTTTTTCAATTATACCCAGATGTTCTCAGGTTTAAATGCAAACTCCTTAACATTGTTTGTACAACCCTCCCTGACTGTCCCTGACTATCTATAGAGCATTATTCTTAGTAAATTCACTCGTAGAATTTTATCTTCTACCCATATTTATGTTTTTTCAGGATCAATAAGAAGCCATGTTGTTGGCTGCCTCTGTATCTCTGCACATGATATTATTGCATCCTGGGTCCCTGTGCATGCTCTCAATCTCCTAAACTAGACTAATTCCTATTCTTTGGAGATAATAGAGAATTATTTGAGAATAATAGATTTTAGGGCAGATACATTTGATTTCAATTTATCAGTCTTCCATTTGCGAGATACAGCACCCACCAACCTCTAACTGTGAATATTAAAATAGATTAAATTAGATCTTGAAACACAATATCTGGAACAAGGAGAGCACCAAAAAAAAAATTGGCTAGTAGTGGTAATGCTATCAATACGAATTGGTTTTCTAAAACATGCTGACATTTATGGGCTACAGAGCAGAGTTTGACTTTAATAAAGTATTACATGCTGATTTGGGCTGTTTGGTCTCTTAGAGAAGTTGAGGAAAATTATGTAGTTCAGTTGAATTTATTCAAAAAATAATTCAAATATTCATCAAGTCCCTTGTCCTCACACCTCTCTCTGTAGTTTAAAATATGAAAAAATGAAAAAAAAAAGTTTCTTTCAGTTACTGTCAATTGTGCTATGGTAGAGGGTTAACAAAAGAAGATATGAAGAGATATTTATCTCAGTTCAGAGTTGTACTGTTTGTGATTTCTAAAATCATTTCTTTCAGAATCAGTAAAAGAAATAAGAACACCATTTGTTGGATGGAAAAATAGGGGAAATGGTTTTCTCCAATCCTTTAATAACACTGTATACATCAAGCTGTGATTTCCGCAAAGAAGATATATATACATATATACACACACACAATAGATTACCCCTTGCTTAGTGGTCCCAGGTGAACTGTTCTAGTTATAAAAAGACAGAAATGTATTTGTGTGGACCATAATGACAGCTTATTTCACAGAGTAGAAATAATGATGAGTGCAGACTGTCCAGTCCAGCTGGTCTAAAATGCTATCTAAAAAGCTATTATTATTAAGTGATTATCAAATGGTTCAGTTTGTCCACTAACACAAATCAAGAGAAACTTGCTCAACCCACATTCCCTTAGATGGACAATAAAAAGTAGTTATTTTCTTTAAGTAAACCACTTCAGTTTCATCAAAATAAAAATTAAAGATACAGGGATTTTTCTTATATTTTTACATTTATTTATTCTCCACCTGTAAAAAAAAATACAAGGCAAGAAAATTCATTATCCTTGGCATCAAGGGATTGAGAAAAACTTCTCAACCAAAAGGGGGAAGAGAAAAATGAGATAAAATAAAATGTCAGTGGCTAAGAGATTTCAGAGTCTAGAGGTTACCCTGGAGGTTATTCTTACACGTTATATAGATATCCCCTTTTTAGTTTATGGTATATAGAGTGGTTAGAGGGAAGTACCTGAAACTGTAGAGCTGTGTTCCAGTAGCCATGTTTCTTGAAGATGATTGTATAATGACACAGCTTTTGAAATGTGACTACGTGATTGTGAAAACCTTGTGTCTGCTGCTCCTTTTATCTACAATATGGACAGATGAGTAAAAAATATGGATAAGAAATAAATAATAGGGGAAACAAAGGTCAAAATAAATTGAGTAGATTGAAATACTAATGGTCAATGAGAGAGAGGTGTAAGGCGTATGGCATGTATAAGATTTTTCTTTTTTCATTTCCTTTCTTTTCCTGGAGAGAGGCAAATGTTAAAAGAAAAATGATCATGATGATGAATACACAAGATTGTGATGATATTGTCAGCCATTGATTGTAACCATGCCAAGAATATTTCTATGTCAAGAATGTTTGTTATGTTTGCTGTTTACAATAAATATATTTAAAAAAAGAAAATTCATTATCTCTAATATTTGTAATAGTCAAAATATACTTCTGTATACACAGTATATGAGTATATTCCCTCATAAAAAGTTTTATCTTGGATTCTGTTTAAAAGTGATTAATTCAGGGCGGGCCGCGGTGGCTCAGCGGGCAAAGTGCTTGCCTGCTATGCCGGAGGACCTCGGTTCGATTCCCGGCCCCAGCCCATGTAACAAAAACGGAGAAACAGAATACAATAAAAACAAGAAAATGTTTAAAGATGTTTCCCTTTCTTCCTTCCTTCCTTCCTTCTATCCTTCCTTCCTTCTCTCTGTCTTTCCTTTAAAAAAAAAAAAAAAAAAAAAAAGTGATTAATTCAGAAGTAAAGTCAGATGAATTAGTAACAACCACATAGTACAATGGTTTAAATAGCAACAAGAACAATCAAATTAAAAAATATATGTATATATATATAAATGATCACCTTATAAAACAATTGTTAACATTCATGTTTGTTTAAATCAGCCATTCCAAGTGGGAGATATAAGTACCCCCAGGAAGCATTTAAAAATTCCTGGGGCAATTATCTTGGTAAACTACTACCATCTAGTGGGCAGGAGACAGAGATGTCAGACATTCTCTACTGCAGGAAAGGATTCTTTTCAACAAAGAATTAATTCACAGAATTAAGCAATGCCATAATCTTACCAAGCTAGGACGCATTCTGGGTCACAAAACAACCTTGTTAAAGAATCAAGGTGAAGTCTCAGGGAAAAACAAAAAATAATTTGAGCTAAATAAAAATGACAATACAGCATATCGAATTTTGAGAAACACACTTAAAGCAAGATTAAAGGAAAATGTATAATGTTATATGCAAACATTAGAAAATATTAGAAGCATTATTAATCAATAATTTAAGATTCTACCTTAAGGAACTAGATAAAGCAATGGGAAAGCAAACCCAAGACAAAAAAGGAAGGAAATAATAAAGATAAGATAAAAAAAATCAGCAAAATCAAGTATAGAAAAATAAAAGAAGAAAATCCATGAAACCAAAGGCTTTAGGGAAAAATAACAAATGAAATTGAATAAACTTTTAGCTAGTTTGACCAAGAAATAATAGAAGTTAAAAATCACACATCAGAAATTAAAACTTGAATATCACTTTTGATACTACAATTATTAAAAGAATAATGAGGGAACATTTAAAAAAGCTCTATGCAGAAAATCTGATGACTTAGAGGAAATGGAGCAATATCTTGAAAGTTCCAAACTGCCAAAACTCACCCAAGAAAAAAGAAATAACCTAAGAGTACTACACCTACTTTATAAAGTAAAAACTGTAGCTAGAATGTTTCTTCAAAAGAAAACTTCAGGCCTAGATGGTTTCATTAGCGATTTAAATCATGCATTTGAGCAAAAATTAATACCAGTTCTTGACAATGTTTGCCAAAAAATTTTAGAAGAAAGAAGAGTTCTCAACTCATTGTTTGGGACCAGCATACCTGACATCAGACAGAGACAAAGTGGAAATGAAATACAGACCAATATTCCATACAAAATTGCAAAAACTCTCAAGAAAATATAGCGAATTGAAAATATATGCATATATTCTAAACAATAGAACAACACAACCAAAGGGTTTATCCCAGGAATGAAAAGTTAGCTTGATATGTGAAAATCAACCAATGTATGCCATTGTATTAACAGAACAGACCAGAAAATATATAGGGTCATAGCAATAGGTGCAGAAAAAGTGTTTGATATAATTCAATATCCATTCATGATAAAAGTTCTCAAAAACTTAGTCTAGAAGAGAATTTCCTCATTTTCATAAAGGAAAATTTTAAAATCCCAACAGCTAACATGATCCTTGGTTTTAGAAGACAGATTATTTTGTTTTGTCTTGTTTTTCTAAAACAAAATATTAGGCAAAAATGTCCTCTGTAACCATTTCTATTCAATATCATACTTCCATTCAATATCATGCTTCCATTCAACATAAATCGGAAAGTCTAAGTGCAATTAGGCAATAAGAAGAAATGAAAGGCAGGGTGCACGGGTGGTTCAGTGGGAGAGTGCTTGCCTTCCATGTGGGAGACCCAGGTTCCATTCTTGGACCATGTACCAAAAAAAAGAGGAAAGGCATTCAAATTGGAAAAAGAAGTAAAATTATCTTCATTCACAAGTGCATTATATTCAGCATAGAAAATTCTGAAGATTTTCCATCAATAAAAAATAAAAAGGATCTTGGAACTAATAAGTATGTTTTAGCAATTTGTAGGATGCAATACCTTAATAAAATAAATCATATTTTCATATATTAACAATGAACAATTTAAAACCAAAATTTAAAAACATATAATTTAAAATAGGCTTTCAAAAATCAAATACTTTTGGTGTAAATCTTAAAAAAAAATATCTAGGATGTATATACTGAGAAATGCAAAAAATGAAGATGAAAAAATAAAAATAACCAAACAGATAAAGATGCCACATTCATAAACTGGAAGAATAAATACAAATAAGATAATAATTATACCCAAATTGATCTATAGATTTAATGCAATCTCAATACAAATAGGACACTTTGTAAATAAAGATAAGCTATTAAAAAATGAAAATGAATAGCCACAGAACTAGAGTAACCAAAATGACTTTACTAAAGAACAGAATTGTAGGACTTTTACTACTCAAAATTGAGACATAATATAAAGCCACATTAATTAAGACAGTGTGATATTGGGGAAAAGTTAGCTATTTAGATCAATGGATCTAAAAAGAGAGTCCAGAAATAGACTCACTCAAATATGGTTAATTGATGTTTGACAGCATTGAAACGAAAATTTAATTAAGAAACTATAGCTTGCTAACAAATGGTGCTAACACAATTGAATGCCCACGTGCAAAAAATAAATGTGGACTTACATCACACAGTAAACAATATTTATTTTGCAGTAGAACATAGACAAATATAAAAACTAGAAAATTCATAGAAAGGAACAGAGGAGAAATTTTTCTTGTAAACGACACCAAAAACATGATTCATGAAAGAAAAAAATGGTAAATTTGATTTCATCACAGTTTTAAACTTTGCCCTGCAAAGAATATAGAATACATGCCAGAGACAGGGAGAAAATATTTGCAAAGCACATATGTGAAAAATTATATATATCTAGATTATATAATGAAATCTCAAACCTCAACAGAAGAAAACAATATGATTTTTTTAAAATATGTCAAAAGATTTGAACATACACTTCCCCAAAGAAGATACAAAAGGAAACAAAATGCTGCTCATTTGTTATTTGAGAATGCAAATTAAAATCACAATGAAATACCAGCTCATACTTATACCATGGCTAAACTTACCTTTTTTTTTTTTTTTTTTTTTTTTAATAATGACAACACCAAGTCTCCAATTACAAGAACAAACTATTGATAGATACGACGATTTGGATGAATTAAAAATGCATTATGTTAAGTGAAAGAAGCTAGTCTCAATGTTTTCAAGCTGTATAAGGCTCAAAATAGTACTCTATTGGAATACAGAAGAGATCAGTGGCTGTGATGAGTTAAAAGTGGGGGAGAATCTGTCTGTAAAAGAATAGCATAGGGATTTTCTCTGTGGTATTGGAATTGTTCTTTATCCTGCTAGTGATGCTGAGTACAGGAAATTATTCATGCTTTACGCTCATAAGATTATACACCCCCAAAATGAATTTTACTAGATCTAAATTTAAAACAATAATAATCAAATATGCAGCCTCTAGGGGATGCGTATATCATATAATAATTATATTGCCTGAATATAATTTTGAAATAAAGAAACTAGGGATGTATTTATGATATTGGGTATAACTGAAGAATAAATTGGGACCAATGAAAAGAAACAAAATAAAGACTCATCTTGACCAAGGTGCTTCAAGTTAAAAAAATTACCTCACTAGGCAGATAATTTATAAAATCATCTCGGTTGCAACATTATCTAATTTGCAGTCATTCTTCCTTTTCTTCTTTCTAGCACAATAGTTGTGTATATATACACATCTTATGACAAATTTTGTGTAGTGGATTTTGCCATAGTTTTTGCTGGACTTTTTCTTTTTATATTCTAGAGACTCTGCACAGAGGGACTTAGCTATGAAGCTAATGAAGCTTACATTTTGAGGTCCTTCAATTATAGGGTTCTTCTTAACCTTCATACCTAATACATACTCATTTTTTAATGTAGAAAAATCCCAGAAACAATGTCTGGATAGTCCTCTGTGTACCCTTCATAATTTTCGTTACAGACAAGGACCAGCTCCCACTACAGGTTACAAAAATGTCATAAAAAGCCCTCGGCAGCACTTGCAGCGAAGGGTTTCAGCTATGTATATAGGCTATGCCAAGCAGAACAAAGCGAGATTCTGGGGCTAGACATAACCTCAAGTTTCACAACTCTAGGAGACGTCCCTCTTCTGGAACTCTTAATGTAAGGAATCAGGCCTGTGGAGTGCTCATTTCTTCTGGGAATAGTTGAAGCTGGGGCATATACAGGATGGATTCTTGGCCCCAGAATAATCGGTAGCAAACGGAAGCATTCAGCAGTCAGTGGGAAGCGCAGTCGTTTCCTTTGCAGACCGGGTCTCCAGATTGTTGTTGTTCCTTGTTCTTGGGCTTTGTTGCTGATTGGATGCAGTGAACCTAGTTGTTAAGCCTCCCAACTCTTTTAGAAGTTACCCAGTATCCTTTTAATAAAATTCTATTCTGCTCCACTCATACGCATCAATTTCTACTGCTTGCAAATTAGAACCCCTAGTGATTTCTTCCACTTTTTTTTTTCATTGCTATCTGAGGTACTTGCAAACTGCTTTAAGACTTTACGAGGGTAGTTATTACACAGAAGAAATAATTTTTTTTATTTTTTATTTTTTATTAGCACTATCTATTTTTGAATTTTGAAACCTCACACTTATAAAAAGCTCAGACTTACAAAAAGTTTCCTGAACAAACCATTTGAGAGTAAATTGTCAATATCCTATGAATAGTAACTGTTTCCTACAAAACTACAATGAAAACCATAATAGCTGAAATGAAAAATTGCCAGGAGGGTTTCACAGCAGATTGGAGCTGAAAGATGAAAGAATCAGTGAATTATAATGCAAAACAATTAAAATGATTCAGAGTAAGGTGCAGAAAGAGTATTAGATGGAAGTAGTGTCATTGTTAATTTCCTGTTTCTTATGGTGGCATTGCAGAAGAAATAATTTTATAGCCTACAGACAAATATCTAATTTTGAACCATAGTTTTTGTACCTGTTCTATCTGGAGCTCATTTTCTACATCTGTAAAAAAAGAGAGTAATTAGCCTGTAAGAGTGTTAAAATAGGGAGATTGCTTTGTACATTGTAATAATGTGTTACAAAAAAGAAAAAGTCTTTTTCATGTGAACATACTGTTAAAAACTCCCAAATTGAATGCATTTCTTTTTCTTTTTTCACTGGAAAAGTCATGATGGAATAGAAGTTAATTATAAGTTTTTCACCAAATACTGCTTGTGCTGAATCCATGGCCAATTAAAATGGAGAGTTAAATTCTTAATGGTAGTAGGATAGCATATATATATATTAAGACAAAGAAAATTGTTGGAATTTTACTTCAAAGTTTTAAAAGAGTGAAAGAAGGAGTTATCTTATGTCAAGTTTAAAAATTAGCTCACTATTTTATATAGAAAAAAGACATAAAGCAAGCTAAACAATGAACAATCAAATTGTGAAGATATGCAAAAGTGAATATGAGTGGAGTTCTGCTACTGATTTTTATTTTTCAAGTTATGTAAGTTCTGGGAAAAAATTACCAGCTACTTAAAATTTTAAGCAAGATAAAATAATTCCAATTAATAATTGTTGTTTACTGTTTAGAATTTTCTCTTGGGAAATCTATTTCTATCACTTTAATGAATACTTGAAAATTCTCACCGTTGTGCATTTTGTGGTATTCTAATTAAAACCTTATGAACAAAATTGAATTAAAATATTTATATCATTTGCCATTTTCACAATGATAAATTTTCAACAGAAAGTGTAAGAATTCTAAACTTGTGGAATACGTGTGCTTTTAAACAAGGAGTTCCAAAGATAATCTTCAACCTTGCTTTGTTTTACATTAAATGTATTTTCAAAATGTGTTTTTTAACTTTAAACTGTATAATATGTATCCATTTTAGGGTCTAAAAAGATATGGAAAAACATACAGAAGGAGCCTCTCGAGGACCGATGCATATATATAGAGAGAGGATTGCATTTTTTTCTATAGGATTTATTGGAGAGAAAATTTATAAGGCCACACTGCACATCTAATCTTAGTGCAACAGCTTTAGAATTTTTCATTTTATATGCTTTTCGTCCTAAGAAATTTTAATTTTTTACGATACAAATTAACTGTATTATTTATTCCCTATGGTTCAAGAAAAACCATTAAGGATATTTTGGAGAGCAGTGATAACATATTTAAGAATTGCTACATTAAAATGGTCATTCCTAATCTGATAATTTCTCTTCAATGCTAATCAGTTTAGCTATTTTTTTCAATTATTAATGGAAAATTGATGTACTCCATGCTAGAATGATAATCAAATGTTTAAAATAAAGCTTCAAGCTTTGAAATTCCAAAATATTATTTAATAATAAATACTATGTTTTATTTTGCTTGAGTCCCAATATTGAATAAATACTTATTTAGAAAGTAATAGCCCTATAGTCATATGCTGTTGTAGCCACAGACTACATTATCAATTTGGTAAATTTAAAAATGCAGGAAATAATCAATAAATAATTTACTTTTAAAGCCATCCCAAACTCAAATTTACTAAAAACAGTGCAGTTGTTTTGTCTGTAAAGCATTCCTTAAAGAGCAATAATCCATTTGAGGTTGAGACTTCATTATTTCCCTGTTGCAGCATGAGGTTTTACAAACACATTAACACATCCACTCAAAATTCTCATTAGTTTTTGCAGGTGAAAATTGTGACAAGCTGAATAAATAAATAGTGATAATTGCATTTTAAAACACTGGCATGCTCCATTTCACTGCCCAGAGAAAGCAGTGGGCTGAAGAAAAAGTTAAAAATACTACTCATCAAAAATTTATCCAGTTTGATTAAATTTGTTTCTCATTTAAGGAAGGTAAACTATTGGATTGGAAGAAGGAAATATTTGACTAAATATCATTCAAATAATCCATGAATATAGACCCACATATAAATCATTTTATTTGCATCAAACCAGCATAAGAAAGAAAAAAAAATATGGTGGACATTTGGTCTTAGTGAGTCTTGAAATAAGATGGGCACTTAACATTTGCAGGTTTGGCTCAAGCGTACAAATGGAGAACCACACATCGTGTCTAAATATTTAAAATCTGCAAATCAAGCCATCAAAACATTATATAAAAGATATTCTATCCTTCTACCTAGAAAATTCTACTTTCATAAAAAGCTGTAAGGCCAGGTTAGGATTTAAAACTCTTTGATTCCTCCCAGGTGCACGCATCCTTTCATTGCTTAAGGAGAAGCACCGCCAGTGGAGGATCAGAGAGGTCCTCTTTATTATCTTTAAGTAGTATAAAATGCCTAAAAGATTGGCTTCATTTATTTACTTTAATAATTTACTGAAAAACTACTGGGAATCAAATGAGTTATATCTAACAAGAGCTTCCTATTGTGGTAAAAAAAAGCAATGAATCATACCTAGTTTTGTAACTTGGAAGTTTGATTTATACTTTTATCACTCCATCCTTATTTTAAAACCCTGGAAATATTTAATGGAATATAATCAAATTTGTTTAAAGCCTACTAAGAGTGACAATATGCAGACACCATAAGCAAGAAATTTAACTCAATAAATTTAGCTAAATAAAGAACAATCTGAAAGAGATGCGGATAAATCTAAATAAAAGTGGATTAAATAACAATATGAAAGGCATTAATTACAGGTCTAATCAGACTACAGAGATAATGACAAAGCTACAGGACAAAAGGGCTAATAACTCAATTACAGCCTTAAAGACACAGAGGAAATATTTATCCCATATAAAACTTCTTGAAATAATAATTGAAGCTATGTACCTAGTTGGAGACAAATAAGTATCCTACTGAGGTAGCTACATGTTGATTATTAATTCAAGAATGTTTCCAAGTTTTGATTACTCTTTATTGAAAATTGTTTTGAAAATTTTGATAATAATTTTTGTTGTATTAAAACAATTTATGGACTTCAGCAGCATTAAAAAGGAAAAGTTAGTTACACAACTCTTCAGGTGAAACATGAGTATTCAGGTACTTTCTAGAAACTTCAGCTTTCCTGCACTCATGTGTTCTGCACTTATATCAGCTCTTATCTCAAAACAAACATACTTGCTTAGATGGGGTCTCTCTCTCTCTCTCTAAGCCAAGTCTACACATAAATTCACTACCCTCACCCTGCATGGGCCATGACGCCCAGGGGTGTAAATATCTCTGGCAACTGGGACAAGACTCCCAGGAAAGAGTCTGGCCCTGGTGTTGTGGGATTGAGAAAGCCTTCCTGACCAAAAAGGGGAAGAGAAACAAAACGGAGTAAAGTTTCAGTGGCTGAGAGAGTTCATTCTGGAGGCTATTCTTATGCATTCTATTGAGATCCCATTTAGTTTCTCGTATATCAGAATAACTAGAAGGAAATACCTGGAATTGTTGAACTGTAATCCAGTAGCCTTGATTCTTGATCATGATTGCATGCTATATAGCTTCTACGGTGTGACTGTGTGATTGTGAGAACCTCGTGTCTGACACTCCCTTTATCCATCATGTGGCAGATGAGTAAAATAAATAAAAGCAAAAACAAACAAATAATGGAAGCAAATAAGGAGTATGGGATGTTTTGGCTGTTCTTTTTTATCTTTATTATTTTCTGGAGTAATGAAAATTTCTAAAATTGATTGTAGTATTGAATGTACAACTATATGATGATACACTGAGTCACTGATTTTATGCTTTGGATGATTATAAGGTATCTGAAAATATCTATATAAAATTACATAAAAAGAAGCCCCAAGGTAATGTATAGGAAAAATATTTAGAAGTAAAAAGAGAGTTAAACAGATTTCTTGGCACAAATTCAAAATACTATAATGAACAAGATAGTCTAACATAAGGCCTAAAGGAAATCTCTATTAAAATACTCATTGAATCCATATCTGTTATAAGAATATCTTAGAAACCACTTAAATGTTCATCAATAGGAAATTATTAAATAAAGTTTTGACTACCTCTAATAAAAAAGTTCCATTTGGTGACAGTAGTAGTTAAAATAGTATTTACCTATATGAAGCTCTCATGAAGCAGCTGGGCAACCTGCTGTGTTCACTTTTCTATACTTTTCTTATAATAGTTGCTGGGTAAAACTGCTGTGACCTTGATGTACAATTTAGACTTGAAACCCACTCCTGATTGTACCTTTTTGCTTGGAAGAAAATCCTCAAGATGACTGACAATAATCACTCTTTTAAGAAATGGGGTATCACCAATGCTCTTGCTGGCAAAGAAGATGACATTTGTAGGAATGTATCAGAATCAGCTGCCAAAATTGACAAAAAATTTGACAAAATTTTTGTCAATAGTCAAAAAATTATTCAGAAAAGTTGGAAGTTGTGCATGCCTTTTAGAATACTTCCTTTATTTCATGTATATTTTCTTTATTATTTTTCAAAAAAATCCTAAATAATGAAATAGTTTGTTCCATGGAACTAAAATAAATATAATACATAAGTTATAACAGAACATTGTTTCCTATTTTAACTGGCAGCAGGTTTCTGCTGCTGTGGGACAGGAAATGATGGGTCTTATAATTGGTCATGTTTTAGAGTTAATGAAATATACATTCAACTCATAAGTACTTTTTGAATATCTTGGTCTTCATAAGATACAGTGATTACTAATGAATTCATGATTCTCAACCTTTTCACAAAGATTTAAGTAAAAATCTTTATTGTATGGATATGCCCTGAGTCATCAGCCCTGAATTCTTTTGGTTCCTCCATAATTATTTTTCTCCTTCAAGTCTTGATACATTTCACACTTACTGTATAGGACAGCTTAAATCAATAGGATTTATGGACTGACTAGCCTTGAATTCAAAGCACATAGTTACAGACTGAATTTAGATTGTCATATTAGAAAATACTTGAATTTTCTCAAATATTGACAGTTAAATAATGATACAGTAAAAGCAAAAACATTAATACATTAAGAAATCAAGTATGATACCTATGAATTTAAAATTGTTCAGACAATTATAATAGTAAAATTTGCATTTCTCATTTAGATTCAGTATCAGTCTTTATTACATATTTTTCAAAGATCAGAATCAATTAAAATGTGAATGGCCTGAAATGAGCCTTATTTAAAAATTTAAAATACATTAATTATGCAAACTTTATTGATGCATATTTGAAGTAATATTCCATTATGTTAAGACCATGTTACTTGATGAATATAAATTATTTTTCAAAATGAAAATATCTTTGGATATTTAATGGAAGGCTTCCTTTTCTCAGTAGAAACAAATGAAGAATACTGCCATTTTAGAATATTTCTCCTACTTTAATAAGTCCATTTGTAAAATCATTTGAATATTTTAACAATCAAGCATATAATCTATTTATCCATATATCATATCTATGGATCTAAAAGACAATAGTTCTAGTCATTAAGTTAAGTTTTCTATGATATGCTAATATAGTAAAGAAAAGCACGTTCTAAAAAATCTTATTTTTGATAACCTCTGTATTGTAAAAACATGGAAATATACCATTGCACTAGATTAATTTGCACATGCATTCACTCAAACCACAAGGATAATTTAATTAAATAACTATTTCTTTTTTTGAGAATTTCTTAATAATGTAATTATTTATAGATTGTTTAAATGCATACGTTTGGTGCTAAATCTGTCACAAATGAAAAAGAATGATATTTTTATTTTATAATTCCTCATTTTGTTAAACATTTTACAATATAACATTTCTCATAATTCTCAATTTTATTGTCTACTTTTTATACCAGTGTGAAAATAATTTGTAGGACTTTTGAAATATTAAACTGGGACAGTCACAAGGGATAATGAAACCAAATCAGTATGATGATTTTTTTTGCCAATGTTTCACAAATAAATATGTAGAGAAACTCCACAGTGAAGAGATTTTTATTGGTTACTGGATGCCTTGAAGGGAGAGTGCAAAATATGGTTTCAAAGGCTTTTACTGACTTTGATATGACCTGTGGGTTTTCTTTAAGTGCTCTCTGTAAATATTCTCCTACTGCCTAAATTGTTTTGTCTTGTATTATAGGTAATGTAGGAGAAAGTGGGAACAATTTTTCAATTACATGTTTACAGAATAATGTCCATATTTTTTAGGATTTACTTTATGAAGTTTTTGTATTTTTTCAATTGTTACAAGGTTCAAAGTCCTTCAGTTTTTCCTCCTTTTCTTAGTTGACTGGAAAGAAAATGGTGGATTGTTAGCAGTAGGAACAATGAGATAGAACACCGAGACCAGGTCATTTTCCGAAGCACTTACACATGGAACAGAAGCTAATTTTGCTCTGTCACATGTCTGTCTAAAACTGTGTCAAGCAAGGTTAAGTCACATATAATCTCCTTCTATCGTATGTCTCAGTCTCAGAGCTTAGTGGGGATTCTAGACATCTGGTCAACTGAATTCATGCATCAGGTTTGCCTACCGAGACGGATATAAATGCAAAATTTGGGCTCCTGTCCCATAGCAAATAATTGAAATATCTGGGTTTGGGACCCAGGGTGTATCTTTTATAAAGATTCCTCAGTGACTTTTATGTAGTTGAGAATATTTTGCAATAGTTTAAGCAACCTGACACAATTTCCTGGTCTCTGTTTATGACCAAGTTATTTTAATTTGTTTTCAAGTTAGTGTCACTGATTTAACCATAAAATTGTCCTAAAATAAGAAAAGTGTATGAAATAGTGAAAATATTTTTTAAGGAAAAAATGGCTAAGAAAGAAAATTAAACCAATGAGAAAAATCTGAAATAAGTTGCTGTAAGATTTTCATGCTAAATTTTAAGTAAAGTTCAAATGTCCTTCAAAAAAAAGCTCCTAGTGTGCCTGGTGCATAGATGTCAACTCTGGCTACGTGTGATTAACAAGCACATCATGGATACCAAGTTCTCCTTATGACACTATGGCCATTTTATTATTCACCACCTTCTAAGACATATATAGAAACTGCCTTAGAAACCAGTGCTGAATGAGTAATTATTTAGAACTGATTATTTACCTCTGAGATCACCAGTACTGATATTTTCACACCCATCCAAGAACACAGTCCTTCTCATCTTCTGGATGGTCCTACAGCCTCCTCAACATATGCCCAGCCCCTCACATTCACACATCAGCATCCCGGCCCTCCTGGATGAATTCCCCTGCACAAAGACACACCAGTGCCCTGTCCTCCCTGTGCCCTACACCCTACCCTTGACACCCACAACCCATACGCTCCATGTGGCCACCCACATCCTGCCCAGGTACTGGCCCCAGCATCCCATCCACCTCCCACCGCACCCTACCTCTGTGTCCCCCTTGCTGCACCCTGCTTCTGCATTCCAAGGCTGTCTGATCTGCACTTCACCCCCACACCACTGACCTGCACCTTCACACCCACTTACAACCCATGTCCCAGGCTCACAGTTACCTGCGTAGCATCCGTGATGCATGCACATACCTGTGCCACCCCCCTTCACTGCACTGTTGTGTCCTTCCCCATACCCCACATTCTGCTCCACACCCATCCTGAAAATACCAAAGCTTTAGATTACTGAAGGAAATCAACATCCCAAGTGCCCTTATCAAGAGATTTACATGCCACAAATACAACAGAAGATCACTAACCATGGGAAGATGCAGACAGATACAGCCCAGAGGAATGACCAAATTAAAACATCAGAGGAGACACAGTCTTTGGAACAACTAATCAAAGATGTTCATAAAACTCTACTAAATAAAATCAGTGGGATGGCTAATGACATAAAGGAGATCAAAAAGACACTTGAAGACCATAAAGAGGAATTTAAAAGAATAAATAGAAAAATAACAGATACCACAGAGATCAAAGATGCTGTAGACCAAATCAAAAATATACTAGAGCCACAGCACAGCAGATTTGAAGAGTCAGAAGAATGAACAAGCAAACTAAAGGACAGTACTATTGATTTTGAACATGCAAAAGAGAACATGTCCAAAAAAGATGAAAAAATTTGAATTGGCTCTCAAGGAAATGATGGTCAAAACAAAGTGCACAAATATTAGAACCATTGATGTCACAGCAGAAGAAGAGAACAGTAAACTGCTAGGAAAATTAGTGGAGGATATAATGGGAGAAACATTCCCAACCTTTATAAAAGACATAAATGTGCAAGTCAAGGAAGCCCAATGAACTCCAAATAGAAAACATCCAAATAAGCCTACCAAAGACATATACTAATCCTGAAAGTGGAAAAAAAAAGACAAATTGACTATATACAAGGGAAACCACTTAAGACTGAGTTCAGGATACTCAACTGATCTACAAATTTGATGCAGTACCAATCAAAAATCCAACAACCTAAACTGAAGGTTTGGAAAAACTAGTTACCAAATTCATCAGTAAGGGAAAGAGAACCCAAATAGCTAAAAGAATCCTACTAAAGAAAACAAGTGGGAGGATTAACATTTCCAAATTTTAAAGCTTATTATAAAACCACTGTGCTCAAAACAGCATGGTACTGGCATAAAGATAGAAGTATTAACCAATGGTATTGAATCAAGAACACAGAAATAGATCACCAAATTGATGGTAAACTTATCTTTGACATGGTCCCCAAACCACAAAACTGGGACAAAATAGTCATTTCAATAAATTGGCCTGGGAAAACAGGACATCAGTAGACAGAAGAAATGAAAGAGGACCTTTACATTACACCCTATACAAAATTTCACTCAAATTGGATCAAACATATAAACACAAGAGCCAGTACCATAAAGCTGCCAAAAGAAAATGTAGGGAAACATCTTCAAGACCTAATAATAGGAGGTAGTTTCCTAAACTTTGCACCTGAAGCATGAGCAACAAAAGAAAAATAGATAAATGGGAACTCCTCAAAATCAAATGCTTTTGAGCCTCAAAAGACTTTGCCAAATTGGTGAAGAGGCAATCAACTCAATAGGAGAAAATATTTTGAAATCACACAACAGATAAAGGTTTGATATCCTGTATACATAAAGAAATCATACAACTCAACAGCAAAAGAACAACCAACCCAATTATTAAGTGGGCTAAATATATGAATAGGCATTTTTCTGAAGAGCAAATATAGATAGCTGAAAATCACATGAAGAGATTCTCATTCTCACTAGCTATACGAGACATATAGATCAAGACTACAATGAGATAGCACCTCACATTTATAAGAATGGCTGCTGTTAAACAAAGAGGAAACTACAAATGTTAGAAAGGATGTGGAGAAATTGGGACACTTATGCACTGCTGGTGAGAATGTATAATGGTAAAGCTGTTATGGAAGATAGTCTGGCAGTTCCCCAGAAAATTAAATATTGAGTTGTCCTACGACTTGGCAATTGCTCTACTTGGTACATACCCAGAAGAGCTGAAAGCAGTGACGCAAACAATTTGCACACCATTATTCACAGCATCAACAAAAGATGAAAACAATCCAAGTGCCTATCAACAGACAAGTGGATTAACAGAATAAGGTATATACATATGATGGAATATTATGCAGCACAAAGACAAAATGACATTCTGAACCACATGACATGATGGATGAGCCTTGAGGACATAATGCTGAGTAAAATAAGCCAGATACAAAAGGATAACAATTGCATGATTCCACTTTTATGACCATAGTAAAGAAAAAATCAGAAGCTTATAATTTAGAATATAGGGAACCTAGAGATACACAGAAGCTTGAGATGGGTGAATAGTAAGCTAATGAGGTTGAACTTAATTGTAAGAAAATAAATAGATGTGAAGGAGGTTCACTACTAGGTCTACAACTAATATTGCCATACTGAAGTGAACATGACAAAATGGGTTGTATAGACTCATATGTCCCACCAATTAACACTGCAAACATAAATAAGTTCTTGCATGTACTGCAAAGATATGAACCTTGTACAAAGAGTGTATAATTTGGGAGTATAAATGGAAAATGTTATTGCATGTTTTGGGCTAGTTTAACAGGATAACATCAATCATACCACAGCAATACAAGCGATACATAATGGGGGGGGGGCAAGAGTAAAGGAAAAATTTGATTTTCTATTTGATGAGGGTGTGTTTATTAGTTATCTTTCTCTTGGGAATAATAAAATTATCTAAAATTGAGAGTGTTGATGGACGTGTTAACTTTGGACGTTATACATGAAACCCAGTAGAGGGAGGTAACTGGAAGATGCACTGACTAGGAAGTAGATTGGCAAGTGATGGTATAAACATATGATCAAAAGTTGTGCTGCTACAAAAAGGAATGAAGTCATGAAGCATGCAACATTGTGAATGAACCTATGGGACATTTGGTGAGGCAAAATAAGCCATAAACAAAAGAGCAAATATTGTGTGATCTCATTTACAAAATACTTACAAGAAAACTGAGGCCTAGATTGTAAGCTCTTAGAGCAGTCACTTTTAGTCTGGAGTGGTAATTGTTATTTCTTGATTTGGGGAGGCTGTTTTATATATGTGTAACCTGTTATTTAGAGATAAGAACAATTCCAACCAGGTCAGGATTGAGGTAATTCAGAACACAGGGGTAAGGAAGACATTGTCTATATTTTACAACTTCACCTACTCTTTGAGACCAAAGGAAGAAAGATTTATTTTGTTCAGAATGTAAATTTTTCTGTAGTATGTAATCTAACTCAACCTGTCTGGATGGATCATTTAAACAGTTCAAACACAGGGAGCCCAGAATAAGAATGAGAACCTTTAATCCTGTACAATTTAATGTAATGCCTAGATACATCCCAGACTATAGTAGTCAGATACTCAAAAAGTATTGACAATGTCCTCTGAGGGATAGGAGAAAAAAATAAGGAACTATTAAACTTTACCACCAGGGAAACCCCCGATACTGTGTCAAACATTAGGGGTACCCAAACAATAGGCCACGTACATGATCTGGAGGCTTGCTCTTGTGAAGCATATATATGTAGTGGAGATAGATATGTCTAAGGGTCACCTCTGGAGGACCACTTTTGTTGCTCAGATGTGGCCTTTCTCTTTCTAAGCCCAATTCTGCAATTGAACTCATTGCCCTCCCTCCTATGTGGGATATGACATCCAGGTATGAAAGTCTCTCGGGTGGTGTGGGAGAATACTCCTAGGGATGGTTCTGGCCCTGGCACCATGGGATCCACAATGCCATCCTGATCAAAAGGGGGGAAATAAATATAACTAATAAGGTAACAGTGGCTGAGGAAGTCAAATAGAATTGAGATACTACTCTGAAGGTCACTCTGACACGAGCTTCAGTTAGACATTCTTACCTATCATAACTTGTGGAATCCAACCAAAACCATTCCTACAAATCCTAAAGAATACTTAGGGTGTTATATAAGATTGTACAAAGGTTCATGCAGTAGAGTAACTTTCCAAGAGCCTACAAACTCAAGATGGGTCCCCAGACCAGATAAGTCCTGAAATGCAGAGGGGTCAGCCTTTCCAGAACATCAACTAGTTCTATCCCCCTATCCTATATTATCAACAGCTCCTTCAACGTGTAAAACTTAGAATGGCCATAGCCCAAATAGCCCAAAACAGTGGGATAGAGATCAAAATGAATGGTGGAGTAATGCAGAGAAGGTAGGGTTTACAAATGAGTGTGAGTGCTGAATCATTATATTTATATTTCTTTTAGTCTACAGGACATTAGAGCAGCTAGAAGTAAAAACCTAAAATCATAGAATTGTAACCCATATCAAACTCTGAACTCTGTTCTACCACTAATTAAAAAATATTATAATGTACTTTGATATTTATTATTTTTTTGCATATGTTATTTTTCACAAAAATGAAAAAAGAGAAGGAGAAGTATAATAGAGAAGATAGGATTTAACAAATGAGTATGACTACTGAATCATTATATTGATTTCTTTTGGTCTCCCATGTCTTGGAGAAGCTAGAAGAAAAAAATGAAAAATCATGGAACTGTAACCCATACCAAAATTTAAAATCTGTTCTGTAACTACTTGTTAAAATGTACTCAGAAATGTATTGCTTTTTTGTATATATTTTATATTTCACAATAAAAAAAATTAAAAAACCTCTCTCCCTCAAAATTTAAGCATACCACATATGCACAAAGTCATCATTTTAATGCAAATATTTCAGGTAAATAAAACAAAACATAATGGGATATGAGAGTCATTAATTTCAAAGTATACTTCATCCAATTATATAATGTAGTTTTCTAATTCAGTGCATCAAACATGAGCCAAGCAGTATTACACTGACATATCAAGATCCAGTCATTCTATGTAGAATGACTATCTTCATTTTCACCTCTGTAATGATATTTAACTGTAAATAAACTAATAGATTAAAACTGTAGCCATTATATAAAGTTAGAGCTCTTCTTTAGAGAGGCTAATTATATTGATTCTAGGCTTCAAATTTGCCTGCCTAAAGTGAACTACTTTCTGTTGTTATTACAGGTTCATATCCATTTTGATGTAGTGGGTATCCATATTCTCTTTCACCCTCCGAACAGAGTGTTTGAGTGTTATTAGTTCCATTTACTTTCCATTTGATCCAGGTGCCAGTTTCTGCTGCAGTTCTGCACCACTGCTTACAGATGAAGCACTGCCTAAGCAGGATTTAATTCTGTAACAAGCCAGCATCTGTGGCATGCATATATTTTGAAATAGGCTACCACAACACATACAGTGGAATGATAGATCATATTTAAAAAAAGGTCTATTCAGATTGGAATTTGTTTAATATTTCCAGAAAGCAAAAGCAGAAACTTGATGATAGGCTTTCAGGCCCTTAGATCTTATGAACCTCAGGACAGTGATTATAAAGGTGAGACTGAATTGGAATCTGGTTGCTATACAACAACTAAAAATCAATTAATCATCTTTTTTAAAAGACCAACTAGTGCCTTGAATTGTTATCAATGAAAGCACAAGCAATAATAAAGTGCATTGCTTTTCTAAAAAAATATTTTATTGATAAATCTCCACACACATATAGCCCACACATGGGGTGCAATCAATGACTCAAAAAATCATTACATAGTTGGGTATTCAACACCATGATCATTTTTAGACAATTTGCAACACTCCAGAAAAAGAAATAATAAAAAAAAAACTCATACATCCCATATCTCTTACCCCTCCTTCTGACCCCCAGTATTGCAATCTACTCAATTTATTTTATCCCTTATCCTCATTATTTATTTATTTTATTCATATTTATTTACTCATTTTCCAAACCCTGCATAAAAGGAGCATCAGACACAAGGTTTTCACAATCACACAGTCACATTGTACAAGCTATATAGTTATACAATTGTCTTCAAGAAACAAGGCTATTGGAGCATAGCTCAACAGTTTCAGGCACTTCCCTCCAGCCACTCCAATACATCACAAACTAAAAAGGGATATCTATATACTGGATTAGAATAATTTACAGGATAACCTCTCAACTCTGAAATCTCTCAGCCACTGAATTTTTATTTTGTCTCATTTCTCTCTTGCCCCTTCTGGTCAAGAAGGCTTTCTCAATTCAATGATACTACATCCTGGCTCATCCCTGGAGTTCTGTCCCACGTTGCCAGGGGAATTTACATCCCTGGGAGTCATGTCCCACCTAGGTCTGCTGAGTTGGCTTAGAGAGAGAGGCTATATCCGAGCAAAAAAAGAGGCTCTCTGGTAGTTACTCTTAGGCATAATTGTAAGTAGGCTTAGCCTATTTTTTGCAGGAATAAGTTTCATAAGGGTGAACTCCAAGATGGAGGGCTCAGTCTATTGATTTGGTTGTCTTCACTACCTGTAAGAATATCAGTAATTCCCCAAATGGGGGTGCTGAATATTTCCTCCTTTCTTCCCAGTCCCCCAAGGGGACTTTGCAAATATTTTTTATTCTCTGCCTAAATTACTCTGGGATGTATTGGGATATCACACTAACCTGTACAACCCAACAAGCTCTTATGCCCTCTTCAAGATTCCATATTGCTTATAATATGCAACTAAACTGACCATACAAGTTAAATCAGGTAATGCACTATCCAAAATACAAATTTTGCAAACAAATAAACATCTTTTCCTTTGTTCTCATATAAAAGTTGAAGTTTTAAAATATGGATGATATCATCCTTTAGCCTGCATTGGGATCTACCTTAGTCCTATCCAGATCAGCTTCATTTATGTCTCTAGTCAAAGTCTGATCCTGTTTACAACTTTTTAAACAGTTCCTGTAAGGGGTAATGTTGCCATTCGTAGCTTCAGAGCCAGGTATCACAAAAGTACACAACGTTTCAAATGTTATATCCAAGTAGATCAGTGCATTGCTTTTGAAAGTATTAAAATGTTTTTACTAATTTTTCTGCATCAAATTATTTTGACGTAAAAACCATTAAGACCCAGAAATCAAAATGCTTCTCATTATTGCTTTATGACTTCAACAATTTACTTCTCATTATCGTTTCATGACTTTATTTTCCAGAAGAGTAAAAATATTCAAGATGAAAAAGTTTCAATTAAAAATAAGCTGCCAGATGGGCCACGGTGACTCAGCAGGCAGAGTTCTCACTTGTCATGCTGGAGACCGGGTTCAATTCCCAGTGCCTGCCAATGCAAATAAATAGATAAGTAAATAAATAAGCTACATAACGAAAAAGGAAACTCTTAATTTGAATCAAGAAAAGACAACCAACAGAAGTCAATAAGAAGACAGAGACAGTAGAATTATCTGACTTGAATTTTAAAGCATCCATGACAAAAATAATCCAACAAGCAACCATAAACACTGCTAAAAATGACATAATAGAATCTCAGCAAAGTAATTGTCTCATTAAAATAATAAAAGAACTAAAGAAGAACCAAATGGATATTTTAAAATTGAAAAATGCAATAACCAAATTTAAAAATACCATCAGAGTTCCAGAGAGACAGAGGTTGTAACTAAAAAGTACTCAAAGAAATAATAGCTGAAAATTTCCCAAATTCAACAAAGTAAGAATAAGTAAAAATTGGATGGATAAAAATGAATAGTATTATGGTAACTTTGTATTCAGATGTGTCAGCAAAATGTAAATGGACTAAATATATGACTTAAAAATAGGGATTATCAGGCTGGATATAGAAAGGAAGTATAAGAAACAAGATTTAAATAAAGTATATTGTGTGATTACTGAATAAATATAAGATGGGGCGAACACACAAAATCAGGCAAAGCAGGCTTTAAGGTTACAAGTATTACAGATGAAAAAGAGAAGTATTCTATAATGGCGATAGAGTAAATTCAACATGAATATAAAATAATCCCAAGCTTCTGCATATCTAAGAAAAGATCATCAGAAAAAACCAAAACATCAACTGACAGAACAAAGAGGAAAAAAGTATAAATATTCCAGCATTGGAAATGTTAACACATATTTTTCATAACCAATAAGATAAATAAACAATAGCACAGTAGGTCTATAAAATATTTACAAAACACAGATTTCAAAGGTAAACTAATTGACATAAAAGAAACACTAACCCCAAAGCTGTAGAATTTAGTAGGTTGCTGGATGGGTACATATTATTCATCAAAAAAGACAAAGCAATCACCAACTCCAATTTAATTTAAAGTGTTTTTAGAACATGATAGATGATAGATAGATGATAGATAGATAGATAGATAGATAGATAGATAGATAGATAGATGGAAAGAGAGAGAAAGATGATACATCATGGTATAAATGTATGTCAGATATATATTTACATTTGGATCACAATGATTTCAGAAACCTGAATTATAACAATTGAAATTGTTTTAAAATACCAGCCAAACACCTAAATATTCTCTTTAGCAATATATTGTAAGGCTTTTGAAAAAGATTAAATAAGAAAAAAAGCATATGCCCTTTAAGATTGTTTTAGAAAATTTTAGAGATTTTGATAAAGGTTTGAGGGTACAAACTGCTTTTAAACATCCATTTTTTCATAAGCTTTATAAAAGATCATATTCCTCCAGAATTCTAATGTACTAGAAAATCCCCCGTGGAGTACAATGAAAAGATTTCTATGAAGTTCACATGTCTTTTTTTCTGACTAATGGAAAACAAATGAAATGATGAAAAAGGCGCCTTAGAGTCAGTCACACACCATAAATTGCCTTTCTTAGTGTGTCATTGTATAAAATGACTTGATGTGCCCCAGGGGAGAATTCCATTAGAACACGTACCCTTTTCATTCAGGACCTTAGCTTCATATGGCAGGCCAGATTGAAAAGTGAAGTAAACCCCATCTGAATAGCTTTATATTATAATACATCAAGACAATGATAGCTGGATATCAAAGTAAAAAATTATCATAAAAAATGGAAAATAGCTCTTCTATAATAGTCTCTGTGTAGTAAGAGGATTGATAGATTGCTAAATTCCTATTCTCTATTATTCGACCACTTAAAATACACGCTGATTACCATAATGTACATAAAAAATTCTATGTTCGTAAATGAATGGCAGTGATATTTGGGCATACTAGTCATTTAAAGTTAAATTTTCTCTTTCTGTAATCTCATTTTGAAGGATTAGTTTTAAGTATCCAAAATAATGGCATTTCTAGAACCATATAAATGTCAATAAACCTTGCATTAAATAATATATTTGTCCAATTCTAATGATTGTTCCTTTAACACAAGTACACATGCACACCCACAATCCCCAAGCTCCATATTATTCCAAACGTGCATTGTTTTTTTTAATGAAATTTGTCAAATTTCACACTTATTTATAAAGATATCTTATTGCCAATTTTTCTCTTAATATCTGTCTGGTTAATTTTACTTAAAAACCCTTTCATAATTAGCATAAAAGTTAAAAGAAATGAAAAACATTTTTGCATTCATTCCACTGCTATGTAGCACAATCCATTTAATGTAACTGCTCAGCTTTGCAAAATGATACACATTAAGTGTGCGGTGCATACCTCAAGGAAGTACCACTAACATAGAATACAACTTGCTTAGTCACATGCCACAGCCACGGTGGGTTTTTTTTTTCTTTCAAATTATTTATTTTTCATTATAATGACTAAGAATTTTCAAATTAACACTGATGGACAGTTATAGATGAGATGGAATTTAATAAACTGAAAGTAGTGTCCACACTCATGGCTGTAAAGCATCCAGATGTTAGAAAGCTTTAGCATTTAGCAATGTGTTTGATCTTTACACATTTAAATAATGTGTGACTTTATACTTGACGCAACTTTCAAAAATATTTATAATTTTTTTGATAGCTATTATGTTACAATACCATCCTTTTCTACTGAAACATCCAAAAATAGGATTGCATTAGTAATGTGAGTAATTAAGTTACCATCATAATATCCACTTCCATTTCCAAACCATTCCAATTTCTTTATTTTTCTAGTAACTCAAATCCTTGAAAGAACATTTTCTTATTTCTGCCCCACCTCTCTTTTTAGCAGTTATTTAGTGATGATCATTTTAACTTGAGTGCCTGGCCTACTATCTTTACCTCAACCACTTATATTGTGACTTTGTTCATTCTTTCAACGCAAAAATTTTGCCAGCGTTTTATAAACACAGCACAAATAATTTTTCCTCTACCTTTTCTTGATTTCCCATTCTCATGATTATATCCTTGCCAAGTACCATACAAAAGAAATATAATACAATCATACTGAAAATAGTATAGCAGAAACACTAAAAAAGATACAGGTGAAATGTATGTTATGTTATGGTACATTATGTGTAAACCAAAGCATCCCAAACAGATTAGACATTACTGAAAATGCCTCCGTAGAAAAACAGCATTACTTACAATAAGACTTCCACACACCCAAGACTAAAATGAAAATTCCAGGTATATGAGCACCTAGAAATTAGCAAGACCTGAGGAAATTAAGAGAACTAAAAATATAGAAAAATTTATTTTCAATCATTCTGCTTAAAGAGTTTTTTGAGGAATCATTTGAGTTGCAAAAAACGTCATTTTTCAACACAGGTGGAATGAGATCAATATTTACTAGGGTACTAAGAAAATAATTTAGTTTTCTTTTACTATTGTAACATAATTCTTTTTTTTATATTCCATTTTCAAAAAAAAGTCTACAATCTTAATAAGATTATTTGAAGCATGCAATTTATGCCAAATAATATTCCCTCATTTGCTCCATGTTTGTTTATAATCATTTCATATATTTCACATATATTGTCTGTATTTTTAATGTTCTATATTTTGAAAGTTGCAGGTATGTATATTACTTATTTTTTCTGCTTTCAATAAAACTGACAACTGTTTTCTTTTTGCTTCTGAGCTACAGTAAGAGAGGATGTATCTCAGGACTGAAAACTGTAAAGAAAAGAGGGCATTGACTGAACACGAGAATTTATACAAATTGTAAGACCTGGAGAGAAAATTCTACACAGAAACAAATGGAAAAGATCAAGATTTCCAGAAAAGGAACAAAGAAAAAGACACTAACTCGTGCAGGTGAAACAATTGCATAAAATTGCAATCATAAAAATTCTATCACTTATTCAAGGCAAGAAACAGATGAAGAAAAGCTGAGAAAATCGAAACAGTTAAACATGAGTCACTCAAAAGTTCCAGAATAAGTTGTAATAAACGTCAAAAAGAGCTTTAACACAAAGCTAATCGTCAATAAAACCTTAGGCAAGAGGAAGAAAATGACTTTCAGAGTTAACACATCAAAGTAATATGCCCATAAATCAGAAAAAATTAAAAGCCGTACTAAGAAACAAGAAGATATGGCACAGTTAACAGAACAAATTAAAACTACAGAAGAGATGCAGAATTTGGGAAAAACTAATCAAAGAAGTTCAAACAATTTTCCTAAATCAGTTCAAGGAAATAACGTAAAATATGGATATAGGGCTAAAGGATATGTATGTAGAAGGCAAAATGTAGGCCAAGCCTTAGATCTTGGAGCTTGCCTTCGTGAAACTTATTCCTGCAAAGAAGACAAGCCTATTTATAATCATGCCTAAGAGTTACCCCTGGAGAACATTTTTGTTGCTCAGATTATAGCCGCAAATAAATTCACCACCTCTCCCATTCTTGGGATGACTCCCAGAGATGTAAATCTCCATGTCAATGTGTGACATGACTCTCAAGGGTAAGCCTGGCCCTGGCATCATACAAATGAGAAAGGTTTCTTGACCAAGAGAAGGATGAGAAGTGAAACACAATAAAGTTTCAATGGATGAGAGATCCACTTAGGTTATCCTGAAGGCTATTTGTATGTGTTATATAGCTATCCCTTTTTAGTTTTTAGTGCACTAGAATAGCTAGAAGGAAATACCTGAAACTGTTGAATTGTAAACCAGCAGCCTTCATTCTTCAAGATGACTGTATAGCTATATAGCTTTTATAATGTGATCATGTAATTTTGAAAACCTTGTGACTTTCACTCTTAATAACAAAATACTTAAAACACATTTTGAATAAATAAATAAATAATAGGGGTATGGAATATTTTGGGCACTTTTTTTAACAAATAAATAAATAATAGGGGTATGGGATATTTTGGGTGTTATTTTATTTTTATTTTTATTCTTAGTTCTATTTCTTGGAGTAATGAAAATGTTCAAAAATTGATTGTGGTAATGAATGCACAACTATATGATGATATTGTGCATCATTATTTTATACTTTGTGTGATCATATGATATGTGGATATATATGTGAATAAAATTTCATTAAAAGAAAACAATACATGAGCATAAGTAATTTGAAAGCTTAGAAAGAAACATAATGGAAACTATGGGGCTGAAAGTTACAATAATGGTGCTTAGAAAAACACCATAAGCATAAAACAGCTAATTTGAACAGGCAGAAGAAAGACTCGGGTAACTAGAATGCAGGATAATTAAAATAATAAAGTCAGAAGAACAAATAGAGAGAAGAATAGAAAAATTAAGCAATGCCTCAGGGAGTTAAGTGACAGTATGAAGCATACATATATGCATCATAGATGCCCTGCAATAAGAAGAGAAGAGAATGTAGGCAGAAAGAATATTTAAGGAAACAATGGTTGAAAGTTTTCAAACTCTTATGAAAGACATAAATATATGTGCCTAAGAAGCACAACATAACCCAAACAAAATAAACCCTAATAGACCAAATCCAAGGCACATACTAATTAGACTCTCAAATGCCAAACACAGAGTGATTTCTGAAAGCAGCAAAAAGTATGTGATTCCTCACAGACAGCCATCTTTATTAAGCTTAAGTGCTGATTTCTCATCAGAAACCATGGATGCAAGAAAACAGTGGGCTAATATATTTAAGAGAATATTCTAAGAGAAAAAATATACTAAATATACTAAAAGGCTAATATGCTAAAAGAGAAAAACTGCCAGGCAAAAATCCTTTATGTGCTAAAACTGTCCTTCAAAAATGAGGAAGACTATGCAATCATACTGTGAGCCAGTGATTGTATACCTTAGATGGTTTGTATGGTGTGTGAATATATCTCAATAAAACTGCATTATTAAAATCAGGAAGAGTACAAAATATTCACAGGTAAACAGAAACTAAGAGAATGCCTCAACAAAAGACTTGATGTTTAAAAATTCTAATGGAATTTCTGTAGGTAGAAAGGAAAAGAAAGGAGAGAGAGGCTTGGGGTAGTGTGAAGAAATGAAGATATTCAGTAAAGGTAACTGAAAGGGTAAATGAAAAACCCAACATTACTTTATCCTGAAATATATTGCTACTCTTTAATTGCTAAAAGAGTCAGAATACAATTAAACAATAAAAAGGCATATTTCCTAAAAATTTCAACACAAGATATAAAAAGGTACTATGTGATACAACATGAAGAGGGGAATCAGAGGGATATGGCAGTAGAGAACATGTAGGCTACTGAAGGTAAATTGGTATCTTTTCAAATGCGTAGGTTATAAATGTAGGTTCTTTAATACAAACCCCATTTTTTCATTGTATACAACGAAAATGTTTTAAAAAAACATAGAAACAAAAATGAGAACACGATCAGTGAGATATAACACAAAAGATCAACTATATAGTAAAGGAGGTTGCAATAAAGGAGAAGAGAAAACAACAAAGCTATGATGAAAAACCAAAGTGAGAATGGCCGAGAATAGTACAAGCTTTATTGCAATAATACTGAATGTTAATGGATTGTACTACCCAATCTAAAGACACAGATTGTCAGGATGGATAATAAAGCATTATACAAATATGTTGTTTATAATAGATTCACTTTAGACGCATAGACACAAATAGATTGAAAGTGAAAGGATGGAAAAAGATATTCTATGCAAACAGTAACCAAAAAAAGGGCTAGAATAACTATACTAATATCAGATAAAATAGGCTTTAAGTCAAAAAAAAGCTGACACAAGTGATAAAGAAGGACTTTATATATTAATAAAATGGTCGATCCACCAAGGAGAAATAATAATCATAAATATCTATACACTTAGTGCCCCAAAATACATGAGTAAACACTGGGAAAAAAATTGAAAACAGAAATAGACACCTCTAAAATAATAGTTGGAGACTTCAAAATACAACTTCATCAATAGATGGAACATATGGACAGAGGATCAATAAGAACTTGGGTAATATGATGAATGAACTAGAACTAGCAGATATATTCAAAACATTACACTACAAAACAGCAGGATATACATTCTAGGTGTACATGGATCATTTTCCAGGAGAGACCAGATGTTCAGTCACAAAACAAATCTCAACAAATTTAAAAAGATTGACCACTATGGAATGAAGCTGAAAATCAACAGTAAGCAGAGAAATGGAAATATAAAAATATGTGGGAGTTAAATAACACACACTTAAAGAATCAGTGGGTCAATGGAGAAGTTGCAAAGGAAATCAGTACAGAGTTTGAGACAAATGAAAACAAGAACACAACATAACAAAACTTATGGGATGCACCAAAGGCAGTACCATGAAGGAAATGTATAGCCATAAAAGCTTACATTAAAAAAAGAGAAAGAGCTATAATAATAATAATAATAATGAACAAACCTAACTGCACATTTCAAAGAACTGAAAAAAGAAATAGCAAACTAAAACAAAAACAAGGAGAAGGAAAGGAATAAAAAAGATTAGAGTAGAAATAAATGAAATAGTGAATAAAAAATAGAGTATTAGCAAGAACAAAAAATTGGTTCTTTGAAAAGACAAAACTGACAAATCTTTACATAGTCTGACAAAGAAAAAGGGAGAAAAGATGTAAATAAACAAAACAAGAAATGAAGGATGGAGAATTACTACTGACCACACAGAAATAAAAAATATCATAAAAGGATACATGAACAACTGTATGCCAACAAGTTAGAGGACTTAATGAATGGACAAATTCTATGAATTTGTTGAATTTAATGAAATGGACAAATTCCTAGAAACACGTGAACAATTTACACTGACTCTAGACAAAATTGAAGATCTCAGCAGAGATCTTCTCTGTAAAGAGATTGGATCAGGTCATCAAATACCTCCCAGCAAAGAAGAACCCAGGACCACAAGTGAATTCTACAAAATACTCTAAGAAGAATTAATACCGATCTTGCCCAAATTCTTCCAAAAAATAGACCAGGAGAGAATCTTACCAAACTCATTCTATGCAACCAAAATTCCACTAATACCAAAATTGGAAAAAGACATTACAAGAAAATAAAATTATAGACAAATTTCACTTATTAATACAGATGCAGAAATCCTCAAAAATAATTGCAAATTGAATCGAACACACATCAAAACAATTATATATCAAGATCAAGTAAGCTTTTTTCCACATATGCAAGGGTGATTTGCCATAAGGAAATCATTTTGTACAATACAATACAGCACATTTTAAAAAAATGAATGGAAAAAAAGCACACGATTTTCTCAGTTGATGCAGAAAAGGCATTTGTCAAAATCCTGCATCCTTTCTTGATTAAAAAAAAAAACACTAAAAAATAGAGATAGATGGAAACTTTCTCAACATGATGCTTTAGTTTGAAACAGAACAGCTTTTAAGAAGAGGAATTTAATAGGCTAAAAGTTTACAGTTCTAAGGCCATGAAAATGTCCAAATTAAGACAAGCCCATAAAGGTGTTCAAATTAAGGCATTCAGGGAAAGACACCTTGACTGAGGAAGGTCGACAGGTCCAGAACACCTTTGTTGAAGCTGGAAAGACACATGGACACATCTGCTAGCTTTCTCTCCCAGCTTCTCATTTCATCAAGCATTCCCAGAGGCATTTTCTTTATTCCTTGCCAAAGGTCTCTGGATGTGTGGACTCTCTTGGTTCTCTTGGCTCTATGCGCTCTAAAGCTTTTTCAAAATGGTTTCTCTTAAAGGACTCTGGTAAGCAAGTCCACCTTGAATGCGTGGAGACAGATCTCCATGCTAAACCATCTAATCTAAAGTTACCACTCACAATTGGGTGGATCACATCTCCATGGAAACAATCAGAAAGGTCCCACCCTGCAATATTGAATGAGGATTAAAGGACATGGCTTTTTTTGGGTACATAATAGCTTCAAATCAGCACACATGATAAAGGGCGTATATAAAAAACCCACAGTTGACATTAAACTCAATGGTGAAAGACTGAAAGTTTTCCCTCTAAGATCTGGAACAAGAAAAAAATGCATCTGGCACCTCTGCTATTTAACATTGTGCTGGAAGTTCTACCAAGAGAAGTTGGGTAAGAAAAAAATAACACACATCCAAATTGGAAAGGAAGAAGTAAAACTTTCTTTTTCTCAGATGGCATGATCCTATACATATATATAAAGTCCCAAAATATCAACAACAAAGCTACTAGAGCTATTAAACCAATTCAGCAAAATGGCAGGGAACAAGATAAACACGCAATAATCAGTTATGTTCCTTTACTCTAGGAAGGAGCAATCTGAAGAAGAAACATTTAAAAAATCCACTTAAAATAGCAATTAAAAGAATCATACAGCTAGCAATAAATTTAACCAAGGATACAAGGAACTAATACATTGAAAACTACAATATTTTGCTTAACAAAATCAAAGAAAATCTAAATAAGTGGAAGGACATTCATGTGGATATATTGGAAGACTAAATATTGTTCAGATGTCAATTTTACCCCAATGAATTACAGATTCAATACAATTCCAATTCACATTTCCAGAGCTTACTGAGAATAAATGGAAAAGGGATATCAAATTTATTCAGAAGTGTAAGGGCCAAAATTATCTTGAAAAACAAAGAATGATGTTGGAGGACTCAAACTTCCTGACTTTAAAGCTCATTACAAAGGTATAGTGGTCCAAACAGCATGGTACTAGCACAAAGATAGATATATAGAACAATGAAATCTAATTGAAAGATCAGAAATAGACTCACAGATCTATGGCCAATTGATTTTTGATAAGGCTTCCAAGTCCACTCATTGGAAGAAAGATGTGCCCTTTAATAAGTTGTGCTGGGAGAACTAGATATCTGTGTGCAAAAATATGAAGGAGGACCCTTATCTCACATCATATGTAAAACTAACTCAAAATTGATCAAAGACCTAACTATAAGAACTGGGATTTTAAAGCTACTAGAAGAAAATGTACGGAAACATCTTCAGGGTGTTCTGTTAGGTTAATTTTCTTTTATCCATGAATCTAATGCCCATAGGATTTGGCCTGCTAGAAAAATGTCAGGTTCAGCCATGTAATTATTGGAATATAAAATGGAAATATTTCCAGGGAAAAATAGCTCACTTTCTGTAAAACAAAACCAGTTAGGGGCCTGTTTTGCTAAATATGGAACACAGAACATCCAAATCAAGCAAGGAAAGACCAGGAAAGCTGTGTCATTGTTTTTCAGCTTTCTTCATTCTTTATCTGTGCTGTATGTTTACATGTATCATTTGAATTATTAAGAAGTATTGAAAATATATAAAATTTCTGATTCTTGCAGTCATATTTGACAATTGGACTCATAAAATAGTTGCAGCCAATAATGAAGACAGAATATGTTCAATGTCATGGGATACTGCTTCCTCTTCTACCCTGCAATTCACCAACTCAACACCCCCCCCCAAATTTTATAGAATGCAAAAAGAAACATAAATCTGAGAAATTATAAACTATTAAGAAGTAAAAAAATAATCAAATTCAGTAAATGCCCCCCACCTGCAAAAACTAAATAGTGTGATCTGTTGTATGTATATTGAAGGGTGATGGATACAATATGGGACAATACAGGCTGCTCTTGTGAGGTGGCACTGAGAAGACAAGTTGGAGGAAAAAATATATATATTGTGTTCTTACCTTTGTATCAAACTGTGTTAATCATTACAGGATTATTCATTACAGGAATCACCAATCCAGCACCAATACCATGGTCCTCTGGTAGCTGTGGGATAATATCAGGATATTGCTGAAACCCTGATGAGGAGAGTGGCTGAACCCGCACTCATCAGTGGTAATTAACTCCTGAACCATGTTTTCTTCCAAAATTCTGAGGCTACTTTGTCTATCTCTAATGGGATTCAACAGAGGAAAATGTTTATGGTCTGGGATATCAAGGATAGCTGAGCTCCTCGGTAAATCTTCCCAAAGCACAGCAATAATATGGAAAAAGTTGTGAAAAACTAACAGTCAAAGTAATCATTTAAACACCTTAAAAAGTGACCACATTAGTTTTACAATATCAATGTCACTTATGGCCAATTTTCCACACCATTCCAGTACTCTCCCTCCTTAAACAACAAGTTTGATTATATCAAATCTGAAATTCTTCAAGTTTCTCAGTCTTTAGAGGTAGATTAATGTGCTTTTCTCAGTGATATCCAGTTCTGCTTCCTTTTAGGGCCTATGTGGAAACTAGTGACTGTTCTGACAGGTCTAGTATAAGCATAAGTGGTGTGTGACATAAAAGCAGAGGCAATGATGATACCTCTGTGCCTCTCCAATTTCTGTTTCCTCCTGAAAACATTACTGTGGAAACTGTTTTGGGAATACAGAGACAAAACATTGAGGTCATCAGGTTCACTGAGTTACTGCCTGAGAATAGGTGTCCTGGAGATTTACTTGGTCTTACAGAAGGTTTTGCATAAATTGGAAACTCATTTTATTTGCATTAATCCAGATAGATTAGCAGGTTGCTGCCTCTACTAGGGTTGCTATCTTTTCTGAACCTATATATGTCTTATTTCAGGGATCTTCTCTCATGTCTCTGATGCAGTTGCATGTTGCTTTATTTTTCATGCTCCTCCTTCCCTTAGTTTTCAGTTTATTGAGGTGCTTCACATAGATGTCATAAGCAATCAACAAGTCAAAGATAACTCCATCATCTTCCTCCAAAGCATGATTTTTCTCATAAATTATCCCTACCTGATAAAATGCATTATTTAGCCTAAAATCATCAGTTCAAGTTTTCCTTTCCATTCTGCCTCAATCTTACCTCACAAATTCTTTTAAATTGTAGTTCATTCATATCACTCATGTGCGCTGCTATTATTTCAATCAAGTTCCATGGTATTGTCGCCAAGATAAATGCAATAATCTCCATTCCTGCATTCCAGTTTACAGGCAAGTGGTATTTTCCATTTGAGATAGGAGAAGCTGTAAAAAAGTTCATGTTGCCCCACTAGTGGCATATATATATATAAAACTGTACAGAAAAACCAAGGAGAGGCTATTTCTTTCAGGACAAAAGGCAGCTATTTCTTTCAGGACAAAAGGCAGCTTTGTAAGTGCAGCAGAAAGATCTCTGTTGTCCCTTGTCTTTAGGGATACATCTTGCGATAAGCATGTTGGAGAAAACCTTTTCAGATGTTGCAAACATTCACAGAACATTTTTCATTATTCACTCAAATTTTAAGGTCCAAGGATTTCCTAAAGGGTTGAACACACACAAGCTATTGCTGTCCGGACCTGGAGTTTCCTTGGCGTCTCACACTTCTCTAAAATATTTAGGATACTTCAGGGCTTATTTATTTTTCATCTATTTAATAAGCTAGAATTCCAGATATCCAGATATCTTGTCTAATTGTTTTCTTTGTATTTCATTATCGCTGTGTTCTGCTTATAGGCTGTTTTCTCCGTCCATCTCTATCTCTCATCTCCATGTTTCCCACCATCATTTGTGCACAAGCAATTGAAAACCTTAATCTTAGATGGGAGGCTAAGCGCAATTTTTAATTTCTTTCCAGCTCTAACCCAGTGGCATTTTCAAACTTCACATTCACTCATCTCTCTGTTCTCTATTTAGATGGTACTATTCCACTTCTCATCTTTTATCTCCAGCAAGGACTTAACCAGTAGATCAGGGAAAGATCAGAGAGACTGAGCTTATCTTGCGTTACAAATTTTAGGTCCTATTTAGTCTTGTCTCAGTAACCCTGTCATACAAAACTTGACATGGAACAGATAATTCACTTTTTCAAAATTTCTTAGTCTCCCAGATTATAAGATTCTGATCCATTCCGAACTTCAACAGGCAGATAGAAAAGACCTCTCTGTGCAAATCTGTAATTTCTCTCCTTTCTGCTTTTAAACCATATGCCTTATGCCTTAAAAAAGTAGAGTACTTTTTTTCCAAGCTTCAAAATGCGTACAGCCATTGCAGGTGAATAATTTTAGTTGCAATATAAAACAGCCTCCATTGTAAGCAACCATTTAACAATTGTAGAAAAAGTAGAGCATATCCATATTCCTTAAGAGAAAATTGTGGCCATCACTGCCTTCTGGCCTACTTCCTTGGTTCAACTAATTCCACATTTTGAGATCTGTTGTTTGTCATACTGACTTCATTTCTTATCAATGATTTTATGTAAAATAGTATGTCTTGATTTGAAAGTAAAAGGACACAACTTTAACTGGCCTAAGCAACATGTGGATCATAATAAAGATATGAGTGAATCAAGATTTTCTATGAATTTTCCTATTTCTCTCTTAGTTCTATTCTCTGTCATATGTTCACATTACCCACATGATAGCACATTAGCTTCAGCTGTTATAGGTACCCATAAGAAATGTCCAGAGAAATCCTGGAATTTTCCTGACCCATACTTACAGTCTAAGAGGGGATAAGCAGTATTGGTTTCATGTTTGGTTTTCTGAAGTGAGGGTTCCTTTAGTTTCACAACTGCTAAAACAAATAACATACAAGGAGCTGACTTCAACAACAGTACATTTTTGGCTCGTGGTTTTGAGGCTAGGAGAAATCCAAAGCTGAGCTGTCAGCAAGGCAATGCCTTCTTCCTGATGTCTGTGGCATTTGGGGGCTGGCTGTTCGTGTTCCTTGGTACTGGGCATTTGGTACCATGATAATGTGTTTTCTCCTTCCTCTTCTGGATTCTGTTGATTTTGAGCTTCTGGTTTCTCCCCATGGATTCTTTCCTCTATGTCCAATTTCCTTTACTTATAAGGAAGTCTGACACGTTGGATTGAGGCTCATCTGCATTCAGTGCAGACACAACTAATAACATCTTCAAAGGTCCTATTTACAAAGGGTTCACCCCCACAGGATCAGGGGTTGGGATATGAACGTGCCTGTGTGGAGTCCATGGTTCAGTCCCTAATGGGGCTTAAAGGGAAAACATTCCCTCTTAATGGCTTCTTCCTGTGAAAAATCAATCAAATAAAATGGCACTTTAACCTAAATGGATTGAGTTTTGTAAAGGAATCCTTGGGCAGTATCAGAAAAGGGAAAGAAGGAGGATGACATCTGTATAGAGCAGACACAGAATGAACTTCGTGACTTGATTTGTGTTTTCTACCTAATGAGGTAGAAACCAGCAAAATTCACTTGAAGAAAATTAGATTCCTCAAATTTATGTAAATTAACATTCTGTTAAACAATTCTGTAATAAATTCATCTTCCATCTAAATTTTCAATTTCTAATAATGGATTCTTTCAACATTTGATGCTTCATAAAAGAATTTAAAAATTATTCTAACATCTATTTTGGTTTATTTTAAATGTCAGCACTCAGTGAAATTTGTGAAGTGTCAAATTAAAAAGTAGAATTATTTTGTTATTCTATAAAAATGTGTTAAAATAAATGGAAATGTAGCTCAAGATTATACCATAGTAGGCTGGCAATAATGAACAGATTAATAAATCAAAATTGCTTTTGCTTGTTTTGAATACAGTACAGTTGAACCCAAGTATGATTTCTTTTTATTTTAATTGCAAAGAGAAAGAAAATTCAAGGAAAAATGAGTTAAATCACAATATTTTTTAGTGAGGATCATGTATAAATGTTATTTTTAGAAAAAATTCAAAATACTTTTATAACTTTAATAAATTTAATAATGTCTTAGTTGTGTCTGCTTATCTGATGACAATAAATTTAAAACTTTCTTTTGAGGACTTTCCTATTCACAGATAGGAAGGGAGAGAAATGTATTTTAAACATGAGGTTTTTTCCCCTAATACAGATTATTTTGTGGTCTCTAGCATTGATTATTGGAGAGGTAAGAAAAATTATAATGTCATAAAAATGAATGAATGTTTGGTGAGGATAATTCCCTAAATAAACAATTTTCATAAGATCAGTCAAAATATATCGTGTCTTTCTGCAGTCATGAAGGTTATGTTGCTGGTAGTTTTAGATATGATTAAAATCATAATTTTAATGAAAGGAATTTATATACTGTAATGGAAATACAATTTATTTTAATTTAAGAACATAGGCAAAAATCTTGTTTTTCTACCTGCACTGTATTTCAGTTTCCAACTGAAAACTTCATTGTTTTTCAGTTTCCAATGATCATTCTAATCAAGAGGAAATAGGCTGTTACTTCTCTCACTTATTGTAGTAAATTGACTGGATTCTCCTTTTTTAGTTATTAATACATAAACATTACCTGACACTGAATTTTCAACTAAATGGACCATATCTACTTATGTTTTGCATGCAATATTGCTCAACACACAGTAGTTTGGGGATAGTAGATAATGATGTAAGTAGATGCCTTTGGGATTTCTTCTATGTAGTGACTGTAAGCATGTAGCTGCCAAATCTAGCTTGAGCTATGCTCAAGATAAGCAGCAATGCCAAGCATTAAAATTTCTAGAAAATGCTCTCAAAAGTAATATTTAATACTTACTTAGAAAAGAGAAACGTGATCTCTACACTTATAAAGCCAGACTGAAAATAGAGGTTAGCACTTTTTATGCACAGATGGTATATATGCTGACTGATACATAAAATAAAAGAAATGAATTTGAAAAGGAAGAAATACTTTAAACATTTAGGGTAAATTCAAGCTATCAGAAACCTATAATGGCTGTATAATGCCCAAACAGTGGCTTTAAAGGAAATTAGGAAAATCACGTAGATTATACACTTAAAAATTCACAAAAGAAAGCAGCATGCACTATTTCAAATAAGGGATACTGACCATATAATCAATAGCAGGTTTGCGCTAGTAAGGGTTCTCTAGAGAAACAGAACCAACAGGAGATATCTGTAACTATGAGATTTATAAAAGTGTCTCATGCAAGTGTGGGGATGCAATAGTCCAAAATCTGTCGTGCAGGCCATGAGGCTGGCAACTCTGATGAAAGGTCTAAATGAACTTCACAGAGAGGCTGGCTGGCTGAAAAATAAATAAAAATTCTCTCTTCTTCCTTAAACATCTTCAACTTATTGGATCAACTAACTGTATTCCCTCATTTGTGAAAGATGCATGCTTAGTTGATAGTATTTGTAATAAGCCACAGAGGCAATCAAATAACTGATGACTTGATAAACCAGCCTTTTGGTTTACCAACCAGCCACAAAATACCCTTGCAGCAAACGGTTAGGCCAGTGCCTGACTAACCAGACCACTGGGCACCATCACCTGGCCAAGCTGACATTCGAGCCCAACCATCACAAGGTTGATAATGGTTATAGCATTTGAAGGACTTTCATAGAGGAGATGGGATTCCGTAGAATCCCATCTTGACGAATGATTAGAATTCTCATATGCAGATAGTAAAGGAAAGTATTCCATTATTATTATAGCTAAAGAATAAAAATTAAATCACTTGCCATATTTTGAAGAGAATGGATTCACTAATAAAATGGAAGAACAGAATTTTAATCCTTTATTCATTCAATAATTATTTATGGCTAAAATAGTAAGTGCATAATATATAATCTCCTTGGATGTTACAAATGTGAAACCTACCTATTCACTATGTAACATAAAACAGAGGAAGGATAAATATTGGAATAAAGCAAGTTATGATATAGAATAGGAGTCAATAATTATACTCTAAGGGCCAAATCTGGGTCACCACCTCTTTTTATATAAAGTTATATTGGAACACAGCCATGCTCATTTATATATTTTTCACTTAGTATCTGTCATGGTTAGGGACAGGTGTCAACTTGGCCAAGTTGTGGTACCTGTTTATCTGACTGGGCAAGTGCTGGCCTGTCTGTTGCAATGAGGACATTTCATAGGATTAGGTCATGATCACGTCAGCTACATCCACACCTGATTCCATTTGTAATTAGCCAAAGGGGAGTGTCTTCTGCAATGAGTGATGCTAAATGCAATCATGGGAAGACTTTTAAGGAGGACTCAGAGGAGACAGGCTGCATTCCTGCTTTGGCTGGTGAGCCTCTCCTGTGGAGTTCATCCAGGCCATCCATTGGAGTCATCGGCTTCGCAGCCTGCCCTGTGGATTTTGGACTCTGCGTTCCTACGGTCACGTGAGACACTTTCATAAATTTTATATTTGCAAGTGTTCCCTGTTGATTCTGTTTCTCTAGAGAACCCTAACTAATACAGTATCTATAACCACTTATTATCTATAATCACTTATTATCTATGAGGTTACATGGGATAGAATTCAGAGCCCAACTGGATACTACAGCACAAGTATCCTCCTATCTCCAGATCCTTAACTTAATCTTATCCTCAAAGACACTTTATTCAAAGGTGGCAAAACTCACATGTTCCGGGGATTTGTACCTGGATACCTTTGGGTGTGGGGTACATTTTTCAGCTTATTACAATCATTAACTTGAGAAAAAACATTTTATTCTGTTATCAAGGATAGTACAAATTGTAGTGAAGTGACACTGAACCTACAAAAAGGAGAATTAGACTGTAGTATATTAAATACGTTTAGTTGACTAGTGCCTGAAATATGGCTTTAAAAGTGTGAATAAAAAGAAGAAATATGTCCTTGAAACTATGAAGAAAAATAACATTTTATATTCTATTATGTTTTAAGCTTTAAAAATACCATACAATTATTATACCTAATCCAAGGATTCTCAAAACTACTCACTGTCTAAACTTTGCCTTCTTGAGCTTCACAATTACTAAATGAATAAAAAAAAAACTACCGTAGGAAAAGAAATGCTATTGATAGGAATGAATTGTATAGGTGTATATGCTATAAGCAGAAAAATAGAGTGTTTGAAATCTATCATTTTAATCTAATCCTCAATAAATCAGGATACTATAGGTTGTTAGGTAATATTATATGGATTTCTCAGAAGAGGAATCTTTGGCCATGATGATTAATTTCATGGGTCAACTTTAGCTAGGCTATGGTGTCCAGTCGTTTGTTTCAGCAGGCTCTGCATAATAATGTGTATTAAATTATTCATAAGGATTGTCTTTCTTCCAGAAAAAGACTATATCAATATGTCTCCATCATCATGAGACTAACAACATGAATCATAGCACATCCGTGAAATGCCTATGAATCCATTAAGGAGAATGAGAAATATGTGCTGTAGTATAGAAATAACAAGGGAGAACATTAAGTAGAAAAAGCAAGCACAAAAAAATGTAAGTAAAATTTATCTGAAGCAAATATATATATAAACATATTTTATAAAAGAGATTCAAGTGATAAATAGAAAATGTTCTCAGAGGCTGTTCCTGGGGTAAGGAACTGTATATTAAAGGACAACTTATAAAAAATTAAATAGCTATTGTAAACTAAATACGTAGGGTTTGAATATAATACAATACTCAGCTGATAAATAAGCAAGGGAAGTTGCAGATTAAAAGGAAAAAACTATTTTTTAAGATTTTTGATGTAAAATAAATATACATACTATTAAAATATGTATACTATATGCATACTATTAAATATATATACATACTATTAAAGTGTAGATCTATAAATAATAATTCTCATGAATAATTTTCTACAGTGAAAGGTATATTGAGGCTGTAGCCCATAAAGCACAGCTTTCCACATGAAAAGTTAAATTGCAAAAATTAATATAATTTTTCCATTTTTAAAAGGAAAAAGAATAACTATTTAGATTACTTATTAATGAACAAAAAATCTTTGTCCCTAATTAAACTTTGAAAAGTTATGCGTTATTATCGCCTGATATTTTGGTGAGAAAAGTGTCAAAAAGAAATGAAACGAGAGAAATAAGAGGCAGGAATGGGAATTTATATTTTTACACATAGCTGGTGGACTAAATCACTTTATGCCATCTGAGAATTTCATAATCTGCAGGGATGTTGATTAATTTGAACATTTTTAACGCTAGTCTTTTAAACTGAACATTTTAAAAACACATTCTACTGGTTCAGATTCCAGACATGCTATTAGTACATTTTAGCTTTCTACTTTGAATTATAGTTGTATAATGAACTAAAGTATTTTGAAAATTCATTCTATACATTTGTTTCAAAGAAGTCAAAAATGGAAGAAAGTATGGCAAATGTAGGGGGTTATAGTTATTAAAAGAATTTCAGAGATATTCATTCAAAAGAGCATCTTCAGAAATATTTTATTTGCTATGCCTTCTGAAGATTCGACTAAATTTATTTTGTAGGAAATTTAGCAGAATACCATTTAATAGAAGTGAGAAAGTTCATCATAGAGTTTTCCATGGATTTACTAAATATAGCTGTTGTAAGTAAATTTTTAAAATTCAGGATATTAAATTTTTTTGGTGTAATTTATAAAATAAAATAATTATAAAACATAGATAAGTACAATTTACAAGGGAAACAATGACTATGAAATTAGCATAGGAGACCATCAAATGATGACAAATATGGGCAGACTTCATTGAGGTATATTTGCATTAAGAAGATAATTTCTCCCATCTCTTTTAGTGTGTTTTAGTCCCTCACGTTCTTTACATTTTCCTTGCTTATGGATATTCGAGTCTCCTAATTCTTATATGTTTTGAACTAAACAAACAAACAAAAACACATGAGTTCATATTATAGCTATTCTACTGACTCCCTTAGCCATAGTTTCCAAGGAATTAATTGAGTGTGACAATTGAGTGTTACTGCTAGGCAGTAACAGCTTTCTGTCGGCATGATTACACCTCCTTATAAAATTGTCATTGTGGTTTCACCTGTCTCTTCTAGGAAGGATGCCCTTTCTTAAGGAAACCAGGCCTGACAGTCATTTTGACAAAATTCAAAAATTTGCAGCCTCTCCTTTGAAGTTATGAAGTTTGTAATGGTAACATTAAAGCATAGTTTTTAGTATACAATAATATACTATTTTGGAGGGGCGTGTTGATTTGAAAATATTATGTACTCCAGAAAAGCCATGTTTTAATCTTGATCCAATCTTGTGGGAAACAGCCATTTCATTTAATCCTAATTCAGTATTGCAGTTTGGAAACTTGATTAAACTATCTCCACGGAGATGTGATGCATCCAATTGTGGCTGTGGCTTTTGATTAGAATGGAGATATGACCACTTACTCCAGCTAGGTCTTGATTAGTTTACTGGAATCCTTTAAAAGAGGAAACATATTGAAGAGAGACAGAAATGAGAAAAGACTTAGGAACAACAGAAGCCTCAGAGCTGACAGAGAGAGCAAATGTAGATGCTTGGAGAACAGGTGCTTCAGAGAACAGAGACGTGGAGTTTAGAGCTGCTTGGAGCCCAGCAGACATCTCTCTGAGATACTAAGCAAGTCAAAACCTGGAGAAAGCCAAAGGAAGCCAAGAGATGAAAGCCAGTCCTGGAGAAGCAAAATGAGGAACCCCCACAGGAACAGAGGCTGAGGGCAATGGAGTCCAGGAGCAAGGGACCAGCAGATGCCAGTCATTTGACTACCCAGCTGACAGAACTGTTCCGGACCCATCAGCCCTTCTTGAGTGAAGGTGACCTCTTTTTGGTTCCTTAGTGTGAAAAGTTGTATAGGCTTAGAACTGCAAAATTATAACTTATTAAATTTCCCTTTTTAAAAGCCATTCCAGTTTTGATATATTGCATTCAGGCAGCTTGCAAACTAACACAGGGGGTTAGAATATATTTTAATATTCAATATAGTAAAACAGTAATTCTCAAAGTACATTCCCAAACCAACTGAACCTAGAAATCTGCAATGTAATAAGCTTTCCGGTTGATGCTGATACATGCTCAAGCTTTGAAAAATAAGTGGCCTAGGATCCTGGGAAATACATGAGCTCTAAAATGAAAAACACCTAATTGTGAATATTTGATCTTCTAGAGGAAGCGGTTGTCTAAAATTGTTTTTGTCTAAAATTTTGCTTCTATGTATAGATTAACTGTGCTGCAATCATTTTCCCAATACCCAGCTGTGAGAACTCAAGCAACATACTTTAAGAACTTGGTTTTAATTTGTTTTCCTCTAAGAGAAGTAACAATGATAGCTTATTTTGATTATTTAATAAGGGCTTGATATATAAAAGTTGTTATATTTTGTTTTTCATATTATTCATTTTATATACTTCAACAGATTGTTAAATTCTTCTGAGAACCAATCTCTCCTTAAAAAAAAAGACCAAATAAAGCCACCTTGGGAGACTGCTATACAAACCAAATATGAAAATATCCCCCCAATCAGTACTTCTCAACTGTCGATTAGAGCGTCAGCTTTTTCCCCCAGTATTTATGGACCAATGCTTTTGTAAGATAAAAATTAATTAGGAAAAAAGTAAAAATAAAAAGACAAAATTCACAATAACTCATCACCAGTGAATTTAATGGCAATGTACATCATCATAAAAGTATTGAAACACTTTGTGTCAATGTCTGTATTTATCTTGGCACCAATCCAGACCCACTTTGAACAGCTCTGCAAAAAGTAATGTTCTGACAACTCTCATAATCGTTTTGCTTTACCCAGTACAACTTTCCACCTTTTCAGTCTGCATACTGTGCTGCTTATAGTTCCTCCAGGGAGACAGGAACATTTGGACTTAGGACCTTTGCACTTGCCAATGCCTCTGTTTGCAGAGCTCTTCTCCTTAGTTTCTATATGTCTAGATCCTCATTTGCTTTATTGAAATATCTACTTCTCATTGAAGGCCCTCACATAACACCCCTATACCCCTTTTTCCTGCCTTTTTTGTAAATTTTCCTTTCTACTCATAGTTAACGTATGTGTTGTCCATCTCGTCATTCAGAATGTAAGCATACAAGGGATAGGGTTTTGAGTCCTTTTGAACACTTCTGTGTCCACAGTGGCTAGCATAGTGGCTGGTACATGGTAAGACTCAGAGAATTTTCATTGAATGGATGAATGGATGAATATTTCAATAATATCCACATTGTTAGAGAGTCAATGAGATTGACTCTATTGTGAATTCACAATAGAAAAACACATTTAATAAGATAAGTATAATTTAAATAGTACTTTAAAAAACAAGGCTCATTGATAACCATAAATAAAATTCCCTAAGGCAATATACTTGCCAAACACTATACTGGTTCTGAATTATTTGAATTAACATACATTCCACTAAAAACAGCTGTTAAAATTCAATAGAAATACTTGGAAAATAACTTAGTCTAGTTTCCATGAATGAAGCAATTTCTAGTTTTAAACGGAGATAACTGTGCCATTTATATTGTATTTGCTCACAAGTAGAATTCCTTAAATAGTCCATCAGGGCATCACAATAGCTGTATAACACTGATTTATACTTCAATATTTGCATGAAGAGAAATTAAATAAAAATTAACCATTCGATTCCCGATACCTGTCCATTCAAAAAAAACAACCAAACAAAACCCTTGGGCATGGATATAACACTCCTTCTACTCTACAAACCTCCTACTTTGTTTAGAAAGATTCAAGTATGTTTCAAAGATTTTGGAAAATGTTTTTCTGTTAGCCCCCTAAAACGTTATCAACTCTGAAAACATTCGTTGTACAGGTTCAAGTGAGTTAAGAACAGAACATTTCTGGTATTATGGCTGTTATAACTAAATTTAAAGGTCAGATATTCCCTGAGGTATTATTTAATCCAATTGGACTGTTTTAAAGAGAAGAAACCCGGACTTCAGAAAGGGAATATGGTTTATAGAGTGGCAAATAGTCAATGAAGTGGTTTCTCTTCACTGCCAAACCAGTGATTTTTTAAAATTATACTATAATAGCTTTACAAAGCCTTATTAAGGTATTCATACAGTAAAAATAAACAAAACCCTTCTTATCCCAACTGTAAATGTGGTGAAAGAAAAAAACACACAATATCATATGCATATTTAAATATTTTATTTTTTAAGAAAGAAATGTGTTTATCCCTTTGCTGAACATTTGAGATCCTTTGAATATGGATCTGACCAAGGATTGGTGGATTCTTTCTCCCATAAGTGACTGATTTCCATTATGTATTTCTTTAAATTCAAGTGAGAACATAAAAATTCTTTTTTTAATTAATTAACGGAAAAAAAGAAATTAACCCAACATTTAGAAATCATACCATTCTACATATGCAATCAGTAATTCTTAAGATCATCACATAAATGTATGATCATCGTTTCTTAGTACATTTGCATCGGTTTAGAAGAACTAGCAACACAACAGAAAAAGATATAGAATGTTAATAATGAGAAAAAAAATAAAAGTAATAATAATAGTAAAAAAAAAACAAAAACCTATAGCTCAGATGCAGCTTCATTCAGTGTTTTAACATGATTACTTTACAATTAGGTATTATTGTGCTGTCCATTTTTGAGTTTTTGTATCTAGTCCTGTTGCACAGTCTGTATCCCTTCAGCTCCAATTACCCATTATCTTACCCTGTTTCTAACTCCTGCTGGACTCTGTTACCAATGACATATTTCAAGTTTATTCTCGAATGTCTGTTCACATCAGTGGGACCATACAGTATTTGTCCTTTAGTTTTTGGCTAGACTCGCTCAGCATAATGTTCTCTAGGTCCATCCATGTTATTACATGCTTCATAAGTTTATCCTGTCTTAAAGCTGCAACATATTCCATCGTATGTATATACCACAGTTTGTTTAGCCACTCGTCTGTTGATGGACATTTTGGCTGTTTCCATCTCTTTGCAATTGTAAATAACGCTGCTATAAACATTGGTGTGCAAATGTCCGTTTGTGTCTTTGCCCTTAAGTCCTTTGAGTAGATACCCAGCAATGGTATTGCTGGGTCGTATGGCAATTCTATATTCAGCTTTTTGAGGAACCGCCAAACTGCCTTCCACAGTGGTTGCACCATTTGACATTCCCACCAACAGTGGATAAGTGTGCCTCTTTCTCCGCATCCTCTCCAGCACTTGTCATTTTCTGTTTTGTTGATAATGGCCATTCTGGTGGGTGTGAGATGATATCTCATTGTGGTTTTGATTTGCATTTCTCTAATGGCCAGGGACATTGAGCATCTCTTCATGTGCCTTTTGGCCATTTGTATTTCCTCTTCTGGTAGGTGTCTGTTCAAGTCTTTTTCCGATTTTGTAATTGAGTTGGCTGTCTTTTTGTTGTTGAGTTGAACAATCTCTTTATAAATTCTGGATACTAGACCTTTATCTGATATGTCGTTTCCAAATATTGTCTCCCATTGTGTAGGCTGTCTTTCTACTTTCTTGATGAAGTTCTTTGATGCACAAAAGTGTTTAATTTTGAGGAGTTCCCATTTATTTATTTCCTTCTTCGTGCTCTTGCTTTAGGTTTAAGGTCCATAAAACTGCCTCCAATTGTAAGTTTCATAAGATATCTCCCTACATTTTCCTCTAACTGTTTTATGGTCTTAGACCTAATGTTTAGATCTTTGATCCATTTTGAGTTAACTTTTGTATAGGGTGTGAGATATGGGTCTTCTTTCATTCTTTTGCATATGGATATCCAGTTCCCTAGGCACCATTTATTGAAGAGACTGCTCTGTCCCAGGTGAGTTGGCTTGACTGCCTTATCAAAGAACAAATGTCCATAGATGAGAAGGTCTATATCTGAGCATTCTATTCGATTCCATTGGTCGATATATCTATCTTTATGCCAATACCATGCTGTTTTGACCACTGTGGCTTCATAATATGCCTTAAAGTCAGGCAGCGCGAGAACTCCAGCTTCGTTTTTTATCCTCAAGATGTTTTTAGCAATTCGGGGCACCCTGCCCTTCCAGATAAATTTGCTTATTGGTTTTTCTATTTCTGAAAAATAAGTTGTTGGGATTTTGATTGGCATTGCATTGAATCTGTAAATGAATTTAGGTAGGATTGACATCTTAACTATATTTAGTCTTCCAACCCATGAACACGGTATGTCCTTCCATCTGTTTAGGTCTTCTGTGATTTCTTTTAGCAGTTTTTTGTAGTTTTCTTTATATAGGTTTTTTGTCTTTTTAGTTAAATTTATTCCTACGCATTTTATTCTTTTAGTTGCAGTTGTAAATGGGATTCTTTTCTTGATTTCCCCGTCAGCTTGTTCATTACTAGTGTATAGAAATGCTACAGATTTTTGAATGTTGATCTTGTAACCTGCTACTTTGCTGTACTCATTTATTAGCTCTAGTAGTTTTGCTGTGGATTTTTCCGGGTTTTCAACATATAGTATCATGTCGTCTGCAAACAGTGATAGTTTTACTTCTTCCTTTCCAATTTTGATGCCTTGTATTTCTTTTTCTTGTCCAATTGCTCTGGCTAGAACTTCCAACACAATGTTGAATAATAGTGGTGATAGTGGACATCTTTGTCTTGTTGCTGATCTTAGGGGGAAAGTTATCAATTTTTCCCCATTGAGGATGATATTAGCTGTGGGTTTTTCATATATTCCCTCTATCATTTTAAGGAATTTCCCTTGTATTCCTATCTTTGAAGTGTTTTCAACAGGAAAGGATGTTGAATCTTGTCAAATGCCTTCTCTGCATCAATTGAGATGATCATGTGATTTTTCTGCTTTGATATGTTGATATGGTGTATTACATTAATTGATTTTCTTATGTTGAACCATCCTTGCATACCTGGGATGAATCCTACTTGGTCATGATGTATAATTCTTTTAGTGTGTTGTTGGATATGATTTGCTAGAATTTTGTTGAGGATTTTTGCATCTATATTCTTTAGAGAGATTGGTCTGTAGTTTTCTTTTTTTGTAATATCTTTGCCTGGTTTTGGTATGAGGGTGATGTTGGCTTCATAGAATGAATTAGGTAGTTTCCCCTCCACTTCAATTTTTTTGAAGAGTTTGAGCAGGGTTGGTACCAATTCTTTCTGGAATGTTTGATAGAATTCACATATGAAGCCGTCTGGTCCTGGACTTTTCTTTTTAGGAAGCTTTTGAATGACTAATTCAATTTCTTTACTTGTGATTGGTTTGTTGAGGTCATCTATTTCTTCTTGAGTCAAAGTTGGTTGTTCATGTCTTTCCAGGAATCCGTCCATTTCATCTAAATTGTTGTATTTATTAGCGTAAAGTTGTTCATAGTATCCTGTTATTACCTCCTTTATTTCTGTGAGGTCAGTAGTTATGTCTCCTCTTCCATTTCTGATCTTATTTATTTGCATCCTCTCTCTTCTTCTTTTTGTCAATCTTGCTAAGGGCCCATCAATCTTATTGATTTTCTCATAGAACCAACTTCTGGTCTTATTGATTTTCTCTATTGTTTTCATGTTTTCAATTTCATTTATTTCTGCTCTAATTTTTGTTATTTCTTTCCTTTTGCTTGCTTTGAGATTAGTTTGCTGTTCTTTCTTCAGTTCTTCCAAGTGGACAGTTACTTCCTGAATTTTTGCCTTTTGTTCTTTTCTGATACAGGCATTTAGGGCAATAAATTTCCGTCTTAGCACTGCCTTTGCTGCGTCCCATAAGTTTTGATATGTTGTGTTTTCATTTTCATTCGCCTTGAGGTATTTACTAATTTCTCTTGCACTTTCTTCTTTGACCCACTTGTTGTTTAAGAGTGTGTTGTTGAGCCTCCACATATTTGTGAATTTTCTGGCACTCCGCCTATTATTGATTTCCAACTTCATTCCTTTATGATCCGAGAAAGTGTTGTGTATGATTTCAATCTTTTTAAATTTGTTAAGACTTGCTTTGTGACCCAGCATATGGTCTATCTTTGAGAATGATCCATGAGCACTTGAGAAAAAGGTGTATCCTGTTGTTGTGGGATGTAATGTCGTATAAATGTCTGTTAAGTCTAGCTCCTTTATAGTAATATTCAGATTCTCTATTTCTTTATTGATCCTCTGTCTAGATGTTCTGTCCATTGATGAGAGTGGGGAATTGAAATCTCTAACTATTATGGTATATGTGTCTATTTCCCTTTTCAGTGCTTGCTGTGTATTCCTCATGTAATTTGGGGCATTCTGGTTCGGTGCATAAATATTTATGTTTGTTATGTCTTCTTGTTTAATTGTTCCTTTTATTAGTATATAGTGTCCTTCTTTGTCTCTTCGAACTGTTTTACATTTGAAGTCTAATTTGTTGGATATTAGTATAGCTACTCCTGCTCTTTTCTGGTTGTTATTTGCATGAAATATCTTTTCCCAACCTTTCACTTTCAACCTATGTTTATCTTTGGGTCTAAGATGTGTTTCCTGTAGACAGCATATAGAAGGATCCTGTTTTTTAATCCATTCTGCCGGTCTGTGTCTTTTGATTGGGGAATTCAGTCCATTAACATTTAGTGTTATTACTGTTTGGATAATATTTTCCTCTACCATTTTGCCTTTTGTGTTATATATATCATATCTGACTTTCCTTCTTTCTACACTCTTCTCCATACCTCTCTCTTCTGTCTTTTCATATCTGACTCTAGTGCTCCCTTTAATATTTCTTGCAGAGCTAGTCTCTTGGTCACAAAATCTCTCAGTGACTTTTTGTCTGAGAATGTTTTAATTTCTCCCTCATTTTTGAAGGACAATTTTGCTGGGTATAGGAGTCTTGGCTGGCAGTTTTTCTCTTTTAGTAATTTAAATATATCATCCCACTGTCTTCTAGCTTCGATAGTTTCTGCTGAGAAATCTACACATAGTCTTATTGGGTTTCCCTTGTATGTGATGGATTGTTTTTTTCTTGCTGCTTTCGAGATCCTCTCTTTCTCTTTGACCTCTGACATTCTAACTAGTAAGTGTCTTGGAGAACACCTATTTGTGTCTAATCTCTTTGGGGTGCGCTGCACTTCTTGGATCTGTAATTTTAGGTATTTCGTAAGAGTTGGGAAATTTTCAGTGATAATTTCTTCCATTAGTTTTTCTCCTCCTTTTCCCTTCTCTTCTCCTTCTGGGTCACCCACAACACGTATAATTGTGTGCCTCATATTGTCATTCAGTTCCCTGATCCCCTGCTCAAGTTTTTCCATTCTTTTCCCTATAATTTCTGTTTCTTTTTGGAATTCAGATGTTCCATCCTCCAAATCACTAATTCTATCTTCTGTCTCTTTAAATCTATCATTGTAGGTATCCATTGTTTTTTCCATCTTTTCTACTTTATCCTTCACTTCCATAAGTTCTGTGATTTGTTTTTTCAGTTTTTATATTTCTTCTTTTTGTTCAGCCCATGTCTTCTTCATGTCCTCCCTCGTTTTTGAAGAGGTTTTCCATTTCTGTTCATATATTCAGCATTAGTTGTCTCAGCTCCTGTATCTCATTTGAACTATTGGTTTGTTCCTTTAACTGGGCCATGTTTTCAATTTTCTGAGCATGATCCGTTATCTTCTGCTGGCGTCTGGGCATTTAGTCAGATTTCCCTCGGTGTTGGACCCAACAGGTTGAAAGATTTTTCTGTGAAATCTCTGGGTTCTGTTTTTCTTATCCTGCCCAGTAGGTGGCACTCGTGGCACACGTTTGTCTGTGGGTCCCACCAGTAAAAGGTGCTGTGGGTCCTTTAACTTTGGAAAACTCTCGCCATGGGGGAGGTTCACCAGCCAAAGCAGTTGGAAGAGTGCCAGCCAGCCCGGGGGTCTGAACGCGGGGAGGTCACCAGCCGCCGCAACCCGGGAGAGTGCCCATCCAAATTTCCTAGTCTGCCCGGGGCGCCAAGCGTGGCGGGAGGGCGCCAACCGCCGTGGCCTGGGAGAGTGCACCGTTCCCAGCGGGACTGGGGAGTCACGTGTTTGGAAGGGACCCCCCCGGTCACCATTCTCCGCGGCCTGGGGATTTCCAATCCAATTCACTCAGTTGGTCCGGGGGGCCTCGCGTGGTGGGGGCACCAGCTGCAGCGGCTTGAGGGGACCACCTGCCCAATTCTGCCAGCTGACCCAGGAAGGAGGAGGGGAGGGACTCCGGCCACTTGCCACCCCGCCTGGGGAATGCCACGCCCCCCTGTGATGTCACCGGAGCGGGTTCTCCCAGCCAGTCAGCCATTCCAGGAAGGGGTACGCTGTCTTTTTGATCTCTGTCGTGGCTCTGGGAGCTGTTCTGCATCGTTTCTACTCCCCTAGTAGCTGTTTGCTGCTTTAATTAAAGCTTTATTGCCTTTTCTTCTTCTCCCCTTGCCTAAGGCTGCTGTGATTCCATCTGCTCAGACCCTTAAAATTACTGACTTCAGCTTTAGTGACTTTGAGCTGTCCGATCTGGAAACAGCGCTGTGTACAATTCGGATGTTCACTGACCTCAACCTCATGCAGAACTTCCAGATGAAACATGAGGTAAAGAATTCTGTGTTATCCTTGGTTCAAGAAGGCCGATGAAGTTCAGGGTTTCTCTCTCAAGTGAGAAGGCACATGGCGAACACAGTCAGGGCTTCTCTCTCAGCTGGAAGGGCACATGGCAAATATGGCGTCATCTACTAGCTTTCTCTCCTGGCTTCCTATTTCATGAAGCTCCCCGGGAGGCATTTTCCTTCTTCATCTCCAAAGGTCACTGGCTGGTGGACTCTCTGCTTCGTGGTGCTGCAACATTCTCTGCTCTCTCTGAGTCCCCAAATATTCTTATTATATAATATGAGTGAAAGATTATTTACAAATGTATCATCTCATCATTGCTTTATAGTAACCTTACATGGATAAGGAAATGATACATTTTAGAAGCTCATTAATTGTTTTTGTTTCTACAGTTTTCAAATATGTATTCTTTTTTTTTAATTTTTTTTAAACATACAAACATGAACATTCTTACCATATGATCATTTCATTTTTGGTGTATAATCAATAACTCACAATATCATCACATAGTTGTATATTCATCATCATGATCATTTCTTAGAATATTTGCATCAGTTCATAAAAAGAAATAAAAAGAAAACAGAAAAAAATTCATACATACCATACGTTTTACCCCTCCCTTTCGTTGATCACTAGCATTTCAATCTACTAAATTTATTTTAACGTTCCTTCCCCTATTATTTATTTATTTTTAATGCATATGTTTTACTCACCTGTCCATAAGGTGATTAAAACATCAGACACAAGGTTTTCACAATCACACAGTCATATTGCGAAAACTATGTCATTATACAATCATCAAGAAACATGGCTGCTGGAACACAGTTCTACATTTTCAGGCACTTCCCTCCAGCATCTCCATTATACTTTAACTAAAAAGGTGAAATCTATTTAATGCGTAAGAATAACCTCCAGAATAATCTCGACTCTGTTTGGAATCTCTCAGCTATTGACACTTTGTCTCATTTCGCTCTTCCTCATTTTGGTTTTCTCAACCGTTTGATGCTGAGTTCCTATTCATTCTAGGATTTCTGTTCCACATTGCCTGGAAGGTTTACACCCTTGGGAGTCATTAAAATGCATTCCTTCCTTTTAAAATTCATGTCTGATTTTATTATTTAATAATAATATTATTAAAATACTATTTTATTATTACTAAATAATAATATTATTTAGTAATAATAAAATAACATTTAAAAACTTGGGAATGAATCTTAATGGTTTCATGTTAGTTTGGGGGCAAATTGCATGAGCATATTAGAGAGCCCCACTATCCATGAATATTCAGTGTCTGATGAGAACCATGAGGTATGTGTTAGGTTGGAAACGGACACCTTTGTTGAACTATGGAGTTGTTTAAAAGAGTTTCAGTAAGGGCACTACTACACTGATTAACAATTCTGAATGGGTATTCATCTCAGCCATTGAAGGTAAATATTGGTGCTGCAATCCTGGGAGTGGGTAGATGAATTTAGAGAACATTTGCACTGCTCCAGTGCTGCATGGAGGCAGAGCAGATATCAGCATGGTGGTGATATGAAAGATCATTAGCTTTCAAATGTAATTCGCATAAAGCCACATCAACTTCTCTAAATACTGACATTTATTTAATATATTTTATTGTTCATTCATATACTGTGTTCATATGCTATAGAAAAGAACCTATTTTCTATAATATGAGCCTCTCCTTCTGAAGCAAGGTGGGTATTTTCAAATTGAATCAGCACAGATGCATCAATCGAAATGATCATGAAAACTGGACAGTCATTTAAATAATTTCCTGATTTTATCATTTACTAGACCTCATGAATGCCAAAGGGACAAGCGTACTTTCATCTGTATCTGGTTTTTGTTCTTCCATGGTAGAACACTGAAATATCAATACGAGGCAGACTAAGGGGAGACGGTAAAGGGCTTAGAAGAAGTGAAAATTAATTGTTAATTCCCTCCTCAATGTTCAATATTTTCTTAATTAAAAGGTTGTATTTTATATGTGTGTATAGAATTGTTTATAAATATAATTATCTCTTATTGTACTTAAGATGGCTACTTGTCAGAAGTATTTAATCGACTTGTTTTAATGTTTGCTCTTGTAAAGAGGGATATGCATATTTTTAAAAGTTCATTGAGTTTGAAATTTAGATTTTAATTGTTTTATTTCAAAATTTATGACAGTTTTGAGATTGTATTTTCTTCTCAAGTTCAGGAGATAAATGTTATTTTTTCTATAAAGCATTATTATAGTGCATTCACCATAAATGACACAACTTAACAGTGACATTATTGATGCACTAATGGCTATATTTTTCCAAATAAAGGTTAAATATATTGTTTTTTGATGAGAACATGAACTCATCTTGAAAAAACTTGATTTCTGTGGTAATCTAAAGGCATATAATATGCCTTCAATAACTAATGATAATGCTCTTAGGTAAAGACTGAGGAGAAAAGACCAATGCAAAACTTTCTACTAAACCATGCGGTAAACTGGCGCAAAATATAGCTTCTACAAATAGAATTGCTTTCAGAAAGAATTCTTTGAAGAGGTAAATTATATTTTTTCCTAAACACTATCATCATTTTCAGAATAGTGTTTCTCCTTATTTGAATAATTACATCCAATAATTAAACGTTAATGGAACAAAAATATCTGTTTTGTGAACTCTCATTTTGCATTCTAGAAGCATTCTACCCAGAGTTGGAGAGGAGAATCACAATTCTCAGTGAATGACACATTCAATTCAGCATTAGACCAAAATTATTTTTTGAGAACAAAATAATTTGGTTTCTATAAGCACTGACACAGCCAAGAATATTAAAATAATCTGTAAACAGTGTGCTGCTGATTAGAGTCCATTTGTCAAGTCTCCTAATAGATTGTTTATTCTGTGTTCTTTCATGATAAGCTTCTTTTTATGTATCTTTGATTTCTCTAACAGAACATCAAAAAGTTCTGTAGATCGTTCCTGTAAAATGTACTATTTACTGGGAGAAAATGGTTGCACATAAGAAAAACATATATCATAAACATCGGCCTTAAATATGGATAAGGTAACATAAGTTATTTAAAATATTACAGAGAATAATTTACTCAACAAGAAATAGTAACAAAAAAAGCTACTATATAATCCTCTCTCAAGATTCACAGCAAGAGAACAAAAGTGACTGTTGGAAGACTCTGTAAGGAAATATAAAATGTAAAAATGCAATAGTTGAAATATAATTTAGAAAATAATTCTAAAAGGAGACTTTGAAAATCTGTTCTGAGGTGTGCCTGGTATGAGCCTGAAAAGGAAGGACATTCTAAGGTTACATGGCTAATATTACAGGCTTGATTTAAGAATTTTATGCTTTCCTTTATTGTTGAGTCCTACCAATTAGGTCCAGATTACATGACTACTCTCTACAAATATCTGAACTCTGCAGTGGTTTTACCACAATGTAGTTCTTCTTAGAGCAACTTATTCAGTTATTCCATAGAGTATTGAAATAAAGATACATTATATCTGTCATATAGTAGTTAAGTTTATTGTTTCTCTAAAATATTTCTGTATACCCTATATGTTTTTGTGGTTATTTCTGTTTCCTTGAACCATTAATTACTTTTTCTAGGATTATTATCTCAGGTCCACTCTCTTCACAAATTTATTGCTTTTCCCTCTATTGAGAACAATATTGCTTAGTTTTAACAGCATATGTGAAGCCAAATAGATTATTGTGAAAATATTGTCCTATTTTAGTTTCCCGTTTTAACATTTCTGAAATTGTGATGTGCTTTAAGATCAAAGTAAAAAATACATGTCAGCCACTAGAGGGATAAACTTTATGTAGTAAACATTATCTATGAAAATTTAAATTATTTTAAAATCACTAAGGTATGTGAATGTCATCTCAATTTTTGGTATTGGCATTTCCTCTCCTGGTTAAATTATCCAACATCAGGTAATTCATATACAGAAAGATAAAATAGCTCAACCTTAGACTAGGTAATAACTTGTTTAAAGTGTCAGAGGTTTGTGTGAACAAGATGCATCTTGTGGAGGATTCTTCATAGAGCTCCAGGTATCTATTTGAGAAAAGTTTCCAGCTAGCCTTCTTGGAAGCTATTTGATTTCTATTGACACATGAGTTGAATGGCAGTGAGGCACTTTAAAAAAGCAGACATGCCATATGTAACTCTGATATTCTTCACATAAATTGAAATTTAATATGTCCTGAATGTCTTAAGTTGTCTGTATCCTAAATTTTGAGCAGTGATCATGAATAAGTCAAAAGAAACTTTAGGCTTTGGATTGAAAAAGAGCTTAACTTGAATTCTATTTTTTTTACTTAACATTTAGTGGGTTCTGACTGTATTCCCAAAACTATTGTCAACATGTCACATTTATGAATAATTTTAGCTTTCACAACAACCCTATAAATTAGATACAATTTTTTGTCTTTATTCAACCATGAAAAAGCAGATGTACTACCATTAAGAAAACTGCTCACAGAACATAAGGACAGATATCAAAACCTAATCAGTCTGGTTCCAGAGTTCATATTCTTAACCATTATATTTGCCTCTCAATTGTGCTATTAAATTGTTTTTTCTTGACAAGCTTTCTTTGCTTGTTTTTGTTGTATCCACATGATTGTAAGAAAGTAAACAGTGCCACGGTCACATTGGTAAAGCACGGTGTTCAAACTGAAGAAGTAGTACATCTTTGGACAGGTTTCACTCCCAGAATACTGAACCCAAGGTCTTGACAGCCTCAACTGTTTCACCCAGCGGCATATGGTATGTGTTCACCTTTAATACTCATTTAGTTTGTCAATCTCTCTCTACCCAATAGAAGCTATCATAGAACTCTGTGAATCTAGCTGCCAGCTCAGAAATGCAATCACAGAGAGTGTGAAGAAATCAGTTATCTAAAATCTTTTGCAGAACTTCAGGGAAGAGTAAAATGCATTGGCCAAGTTTCCATTCCTTCTCACAGACCAAAACGATCAAGTATCTCTAGCAGCTTTCTGGAGCATCTCTTCACCAATATTGGCCAGTTGTTTGGTAGAACTGATTCTAGTAAAAGCATACGTCAAGTAAGCAGCTGTGTTTCCTCTGTCATTTGGCCTTTTTTCAAAGGAAAAAATGTAGTCATTCAATCGGTTATGGGAAAGATCAGCGTATTTGATACAGCCATAAGCAACAAATGTCTGAGCAGCCTTCGATTCCTCTGGGGCCAGGACCTTGTCTCTTTCTTTTTCCTTCAATTTGTCCATGGATCATTTTAGTCCTTCTTCCAGAAGGTCTATGAGGCACACTGTTTCACCTGAACGTGTTTCAAACTTCTTGTGCTCCCCCAGCACCATGCCAAATCTAGCATGTGACACTCGAATTACTTTAGAGTCATACCAGCTAATCATGAGTGGAAGCAAACACTGTCTGGAAGTGCAAAGATTGTCTGCTGTCCACCACATAGATAACCATGTTTGCTTTTTCTCAAATACTCTTTCTCTGAGAACAGCCAGGTCAGATGTATCATAGGTATAACCTCCATCTGATTTTATTTTTAAAATATCATCTCTAATTCTCCAAATTTTCACTTTCAATGGTTCACTATAAATCCTATGTATCAAACATACTTTCATAATTTCATATAAATTACATAGAATTACTCTGAACATCAGCTTTATTTGCAACATTCAATTTGTGCTCCATTTATGTCCATTTTACATCCTTAAGAACTCTCACCCCATTTTCTATGATTTAGCCTGTTGATGTCAAATATTTCATCAACTGATTTCAGAATGTAGAAAAAATCTGTGCATAGCTGTAATATATCCTATTTGGTAGGAGTATATAATTCTTATAATACATTGTTAGATTAGATTTGATATATTTTGTTGAGGATTTTTGCATTTATGTCTTAAAAGATATTGGTTGGTAGTTTTCCTTTTTTGGAATATCTCTGTCTGGTTTTGTTATTAGGGTAATGCTGGCCTCAATGCAATGAGTTAGGAAGTGTTACCTATACTATTTTCTGAAACAGATTGTAGAGAATTGGTATCATTTCTTCCTTAAATATTAGGCATGTATTGAAATATTAGGCAGAATTTACAAGTGAAACCATCTGGGCCTGGAGCTCTCTTTTTTTAGAGAACTACATATTATTGATTAGCCTTATTTAATATAGGAGGACAATTAAAATTGTCCTTAGAAGATACTCATCTAAGAACTGATACATTTCATTTAAGTTATGAAGCATAGAGTTGTTCATAATATTGCTTTATTATCCTTTTAAAGTCCTGAGGATCAGTAGTGATTGCTCCCTGCTCCCCTAGCTTTTTATTTTTTTGCATGGGCAGGCACTGGGAATTGAACCCGAGTCTCTGGCACAACAGGCAAGAATTCTGCCACTGAGCCACACCCCCCTTGGTTTTTGTATATTATTAATTTGCCTCTCTTCAAAAAATCAGTTTTTGGCTTTGTTAATTTCCCTGTTGTTTTCCTGTTTTCAATTTCACTGATTTCTGCTTTAATTTCTTTTACTCTGTCTGCCTCATCTTTATATCGCTCTTCTTTTTCTATATTCCTGAAGTGGAACTAGATGAATGATTTTAGACTTTTCTATTTATTCTAATGGACGCATTCAATGCTTTATATTTCCCTCTATGTATTGTTTTTGCTACATCACACAAATTTTTATTACTTTTATTTTCGTTTTAATTTAGTCCAACAGAATTTGAAATTTCTTTGTCCATGTGCTATTTACAAGTGTGTTGTTTAATCTCCAAATATTTGGGGATTTCCTACTTATCTTTCCGTTTTTGATTTCTAGTTTAATTCCATTGTGGTCTGAGAGAATGCTTTGTATAGTTTCCATTGTTCTAAATCTGTTATTGTGTAATGTATGGTCCAGGCTGGAGTCTATTGGTGAATGTTCCATGCAAAAGAGAAGAGTGTGTATTCTGCTTCTGCTGAATGAAGTAGTTTTTAAATATCGATTAGATTCAATTGAACTGATGGCGCTGTTCAGTTCAACTTTATCCTCTACTAAGCATCTGCCTGCTGGATGTGCCAATCACGGAGAGTGGTGCAGGTCTCCGACTATAATCTTGCATGTATCTATTTCTATTTGCAGTCCCATTCATTTTCTATCTCGTGCATTTTGATGTCTTGTTTTTAGGAAAGTACACATCAGGGTTTATTATGTTTTCTTAGAAAATTGACTCCTTTATCATTATGTAATACCCCTCTTTAACTGTGATAATCTGTCTTGCTCCGAAGTCTGCTTTGTTTGAAATTAATGTAGCTAGTCCTGCTTTTTTTTTTTTTTTTTGGTTATTTTTGGATACTGTATCTTTATACCATTACATTTCCTCTTTTTATAACCTTTTATTTCATATTTCCTTTTCACTATGCTTCTGTCTTTTAATTGGTGTATTTCAATTATTTTAATAGCATTAAAGTGTTTTTGAAATAATTGCATTAAAATTAACTATAATTATTTAATTACAGCTACGTTTGTAGCTGTTTTCTATTTGTTGCTTTTATCTGTTTTCCTTTTATTTATTTATTTATTTACTTGTTTATTTATTTATTTTACTTTTCTATGCTTTTTCTGCCTCCCTGGGTTTTAATTGAGCATTTTTATAATTCCACTTTCTCTCTTCTCTTAGCATATTCACTTAACTAATATAATTTATTTTACTGTCATTTGTTCTTTCCCTAACAACTTTTTCTTTTTTGTAGATCCAAGTGTTGGACCTATATCATTTTTCTTCTTTCTGAACAACTTTTTAAATCATTTCTTGCAATGTAGATCTTCAAGTTATTAATTTCCTCAGTTTGTTTGTCTGAGAAAATATTCATTTCTCTTTTACTTTTGAGGGCTAATTTCATCACTTATAGAACTCTAGTTGGTGGTAATTTCTTTCAATATTTTAAACATTGAACTCCATGTCCTTATTGCTTGTATAGTTTCTTATGAAAATTCCATGGTATTTCTTATCTTTGTTCTTCTATAGATCTGGTGCCCCCTCAAAGCTTCTTTCAGATATTTCTTTCTCTGATTTTTCTGCAGTTTGGATATGCTATGCCTAGGTGTCAACCATTTGATATTTATCTTGTTTGGTGTTCTCTGACCTTCTTAGATCTGGGACTTGAAGTTTTTCATTAATTGTGGAAAAATCTCTGTCATTATTACTTCAAATATATATTCTGTCTCTTAATTTCTTCTTCTGGTATTCCCATTACATGCATGTCACACCTTTTGGAACTGTCCCACAGTTCTTGGACATTCTCTTCCAGCTTTTTCATTCATTTTCTCTTTGCATTTCAGTTGGGAAATTTTTGTGTTATCTTCAAGCTCACTGATTCTTTTTCTGACTGTGTCCAGTCTCCTGATAAGTTGATTGTGGTGATTTGAAGCTCTACGTACCCAGAAAAGAAAATGTTCTTAAAATGAAACCATTCCTGAGGGTGAGAAGCCATGGTAAGTATGACCTCTTGATGAGGTTACTTCCCTTAAATTGTGGACCAGCACAATAAGAATGGATTTATTCCTATTATTGAAGTTCATTATGAGTAGAATGAAATTCAGACAGAGAGAGAAAGAGAGAGAGAGAGAGAATAAGAGAGAGAGAGTGAGAGAGAGAGAGAGAAAGCCACAGAACAAGAAGCTGAAGTTCAACAGAACTTTGAATGGAATGGAGAGGCCAGGAGGGGCCAACACAAGCCTTGTCATGGGACAGAGGAGCCAAGGAGTAAGGATTATAGGCAGCCAGCCAGAGAACAGCAGTCTTTGGCAAGAAAGCATTGCCATGATGATAACTTGGTTTGAACTTACTTTAGCCTCAAAACTGTGAGCAAATAAATTCCCATTGTTTAACCAGACCAATGTCATGGTATTTGCCTGAGCAGCTGAAGAAACTAAAACACCAGATGAAGATTATTTTCTGTTCACATTTTGAAGGCATATTTTCAGTATTTTCTGGCTTCCAGCATTTTTGTTGAAAAACAAAAAGCCTTTCTGATTTCAAACACTTACATGCAAGGTGATCAATCACCCTGATTTGCTTGGGCAATTCTGTTCTATATCGGTTGTCATAGGGACATTACTGATTATGTTCATTTCTCCTTTCAAATGTGGAAAAATATTTGAAAGCTATATAGACATTTTATCTATGTAGCACTGTCTTCTTCTTCAATATTGTAAAAATAAACAAAATATACTTATTTTTCTTCAAATATATTTGAAGAATATCAAATATATATCAAAGAAACTTTTTACATTTGTTAGAATATTTCAATATGCATGTATAAGTATATATGGGTGAATCTTTTCAATTAAAGGAAATACCTTTGGGAGTACATCAGACCTGTATTTCTGCACTCTTCCTTCTGTACATTTAATACTGATGTTCATTATTGGAATTCCTGGACTGACTATCTAATTTTTAAAATATAATTTCTCTGCAAACTTTTATCTTTCTTTTTTGCTTTATCTTCTAGAAGATACACACAGATTTACTTTCCAAACATTCTAGTTATATTTTAATTGTATTATATTGTTAATTTCAAAGATATCTTTCTTATTTCTGATGGTTCATGTTGTTCAGAATCATATTTTTGTCCCCTATATTTTCTGAACTGGACCTATCTAGGGTCCCCACTGGGCTCCAGTGTTCATCTTCCTGATAGCCTTCCCTATCTTTTCAAAGGGATGAGGAAATTTATCTGTTTGTTGAAGTTTAATGTGTATTTTCTTTTCATGTCTAGTGATTCTTGGCTTCCTGCTCACAAAAGGGTGAAGCAACACAAAAGTGTTTATTAGCCAAAGGAAGATGTTTGTTTACCCAGGACATTTTGGGATGATATTCTAAGCCATTTCAATAGGGCATTTATGTTGCTACTTTTTTGGGCATTTTTGGGGGCAGGGAGGCTGGTAATATTTGCTATAAAATTATCTCTAATATCCTACCAGGTGATTCTATTTGTATATCTTCTATAAGATTAATAATATAAAATGACTGAGAGGGCCCAATGCTCATTTTGCAAGTATTTCCTCAAGGTTTTCATTGTTGTTTTGGTAACTCCATTGTTCTTTAGGTTCCCAGCCCCATTAATAGGTTTACCCTATTAATTCTTTCACAAGGAGAGAGACAGTTACCTGGATTCACAGAATAAGAAATATAAGCTTCAAACAACTTCCCAAATATACTTTAATCCAATCTTTTCTTTTAAATAACCTTTTTTTCTTAGACTCTCTCCACCACACTTGTTGAACAACTGCTTAGTCTTCTAGAGGGTCTGCTGGTTCAAATTTTGGTTTCTTAGGTCTGAAAATCCTTTTAATACTTACCCTTCTGATTTATAGCCTCTTCTACTGCTTTTTTTTTCCCCTCATCTTCTACTCTTTTTCCCTTTTTTGAGTTAAACTTTATATTTAATGTCATTTTAGTATAGTTTCACGGGAAACAAAGGTAAAGATATATATTCAATCCGCCAGCTTTTTAGATTTGTTATTCACTTTTTAAGGCATATTATGAATGTTGCCAGTGTGCAGAAAAGCCAAACAATTTGTATAAATTGATCATGTTTGTCTGAACAAATTTGTTAATGTTGATAGTAATTCTGTTAACCTCCCTGTATGCCCTTTTTTGGTTCCTGTATTTTCCGTAAAGAGTGGTAATTTTGCTTCTTACTTTCTGATATGTCTGGGAACTCTGAAACAATGATGGATGGAAATAGTGATGGTGGGTCTCCTTGCATTTTTCCTGATTTCAAAAGGAATCATAGTTTAAGCAGAACACATTTGATGAAGATCTTGATAGATATTCTTTATCAGGTAAAGAAGTTTTTTTCTTGTATTTTGCTAAGGACTGTGATGAATGGATGTTGAAATGTATCAAATACCTTTTATCTAGTTCCTAGGATTATTTTCCTTTAATCTGTAAATGTGATAAATAAAATTTAAAAATTTTCTCTATTCAAATATCTTATTATTATTAAATGCTAAATAGCTATAAAGGAACACTTACTATATATAAATAATATACAAGAAAAATTGGACAATTGATATCTCTATACCTACTATTGAAAGGAAGAAAAAAGATGATGATAATTAATTTTAATTAACATGTATGCCCTTCTGGATCCAATCTTTTTTTCCTCTCTGTTCAAAGATTTTATTTTTCTAGATCTAGACAATATAGTTATATTTTAAGTAAGATAATGCTTCATTTTATATTTTGAACATTATACAAATATAATCATACTATATATATTTTTCCTCTTGTTTTATTTTTCCTCAATCTTGTGTTTCTGATAATCATACATACTTCACATGTACCTGTAGTTCATTAATTTCTACAATTGAGTATTTTCCCATTTTATTACTGTATCCATCTTGTTATTTGCATTTGGTTTATTTCTAACTATAGAGTGTCAAAGAGACAGAGACAGAGAGATAAAGACAGAGAAAAAAAAGACAGAGACAGAGACAAAGACAGAGAGATATAGAAAGAGAGATTACAACTCGAAAGTCTCTGAAAAATCTAGTAATGTTTTTATTGTTTTATAATAAAATACAGACATAATTTTAATAGCAGTTGTATGCATAATGCCTTTAGTGGTCTGATACGTAATAGACTTCATAAAAGTTTTAAATAAATTAAGACTTTTATTTTGGAACAAAAATACATTGTAGTTTTCTTGTGAGGAGGGGAGCAAAACCATCATGAATTACAAAGTATTTATTGGGGACCTTTATAGTATCTTGAAGTAAATTTAAATTCACATGAAATACTTCAAATGCTCTTTCAGGTAGAAGAAAATTTGTTTAAAGAAAAATAGGAATCAGTTAAAACTTAACTGAATGACATCAGTTTTGGAGCAAACAACTAATTTTATGAAGGACTTCTGTGGAAAAACAAAAACATTATTAATTACATTTTTAATATTTATTCTAGTACATAAGTCTTGGTAGATGCAATTTTTTTTTCTATTATGCACCTTAGAAAGCATACTGGAAACCCTGCATATGCATGTCTAATTCATGGAACATTTACTAAATGTCACTATTTTAGATACTTTTAAAAGCTATAGTTGTTGTATCTTTGCTTTAAGTGTATATTATTGATCCCATCTATGATTTTATATAGAATCAATTCTCAGGAATGCAAACTCCTGCAATTTTGTAATTGTCCTTATGGGAAAGCATCACCCCATTTGCAAGAACTGAATTATGATGCAATTTTGAGGAATGCAATGGAGTTATAAATTTAGATTGCATATAGATTGGAATTTGTGTTTACCTTTGATTTTCTGTAGTTAATTGTTTGGTGCGCCTTTGCTATGATGTGAATGAGGAAAATAGGTTTAAATACAAGTCGGTGAATAAATGGTTTGAAGTTGACCTCTAAGATCTTTGTAATAAAAGTGTTGGAGCTACTTTAATAGTCACAAGATATCATGCGCAATCAGTTGTATAATAAATCTATCTCATTGAAATACAGCAATTATATAATTTTATATGCAAATTAAGTTATAATCATAGATATATACTTTAGCTGCTTTTAAGTCTCCTTCTTAGAAAGTTAAATTTATTTAAAGCTGCTCTTATACTCATTTATGTTTACATGTTTGGACCCCAATCTTGACTATAAGAAAAAAAAATCATTTACATTTGTTCATTAGAATTTGATCTGGTTCAATAAATATGCTTATTAAAAATATAATATTTTCTTTTATGCTTTGTGAATAATGCATCCTGTGATTCATTTATCTTAAATCCATGTGAGGAATAGAACTTATAAACCATGGCATATGTCCCATATTAAAAGCAAGTTGATCTATAGTTGGAAAAAGAGATAATGATATAATACTTAAAAATCCATGCTGTTCTATAATGCATGGGAGGCCAACTTTAGTTTTCAGCATTAAGTGCAGAGATGCTGACACAGTGAAGGATTATACTGTTATATGGATCACAATGATTAAATGACATGCAAACTTCCTATCAGTGTAATATGCAGGATACTGGAACATATGGTTCTGTACCTTTTTTTCTCAGTAATTACATTTCCTGGCCAGAGGTTTTTGTTGATTCGTACAAAATCTCTTGATTAAAATCCTCAGCCATCTGCTGTAGGATGGCGATGTATGAAAATGTCAGTGAAAGAGCAGAGCTAAAAACTTATTTGTGGAAAGAATTTGAGGTTTGCATAGCCATGAGTAAGACAGTGTGTTCAGTTTCAATGTGATCAGAAGCTAATTTATGTTCAGAGAAAAAAGGGGGTGAAAACATGAGAAATATCTTCATCTGTTGTAGCAAAAAGAATGAAACATGCTTGTTCTTTATTGCTCATAGCTTACACAGCTTCATATTCTTTCTCACCCATGAGCACTAAATTGATTTGCATTTTAATATTTTGAAATGGCCTGACATATTCTGAAACATGGAACTAACAATTAGTTTTAAAATTTTAATAAAGTGTAAAGCTATGTATTATAATATTATTCAATATATACACTATATTTTAAAAATTCCTTTTAGGACATCCCTAATTCTTGGTAATGTAGATTTGACAGCACGATGTCATTGAAATTTTTCTTTCATTGATCATCAGTTCTGACTCATATTTCCTATCAAATTAGTTTTTATTTGCACCATATTTTTGTTTTGTTTTATTTGCATTACATAGCATCCCTTTCCATCTGTCTTTCTCCCTTACATTTTGTTCTAGTGTGCTAGCTGCTGGAATGCAGCACACCAGAAATGGATTGCCTTTTAATAAAAGGGGATTTATTTTGGCCTTCTCTCCAGGCCTCTGGGTTCCAACAACTTTCCCCGGGGTGATTCCTTTCTATATCTCCAAAGGCCTGGGCTGAGCTGCAAGTGCTGAGATGAGGTATGCTGAGCTGCTTGGGCTGTGCTACCTTGTGCTCTCTCATTTAAGCACCAGCCAATTAAGTCAAACAACATTCACTGCAGCAGGCACGCCTCCTAGCCAACTGCAGATGTAATTAGCAACAGATGGGGTTCACGTACCATTAGCTCATGTCCACAGCAACAAAACTAGGTGCCTTCACCTGGCCAATTTGACAACTTATTCTAACTGCCACACCTTTCAATATGATACACATTTGTGGCTTTTCCCCACTTCTCTAACTCATCCTTTTAAATTCCCTTGTTGACAGCACCTCTTACTGTCACTTACCAAATGTATAGATTTCCACAAATATTCTACTTTACATTCCCTCTCATTGGCATTTTCATTCATCCCTCTCATGATTTCAACTATTATAGTTATGCACCAAGACTCCCAGAATTATTTCTGAAATTTTACAATTTGATGGGCAGGAGTACGTTGGATCTCTCAATATAAATTTTTTAAACAGACTCTACAAAAGCAGATGCACCAGCCCTCTCCAAAAGATATTTTCCTTTTAACTATCAAAGAACTGTCTTCAAAAACTTTTCTTCCTGACTCTCCTTTTTGATAAAGATAAACAAAATTTTAGTCCCAGAAGAACTAATATTAAAATGATTCAAGTGTTGTTGCTATTAGTAGAATACATATATTTGTGTTAATAATAATATTAGTAGAAATTGCCAGGAATTCATACTCTGTATGTGGTGCAATTGACCCAAATTCCACTTGGTTTAGACATAAAAAAAATTAAGTGAAGACCTTGTTGAATACTGTTGCATCAGTATTCGAATTAAATTGGTTGAGCAAAAATAAATAAATAAATAAGTGGGTACAATACTCTTGCTAAAATGTCAGACTATAAAAGTAAAAACATTAAAAAGAAGAAAGAAAATTAATTGATTAGCACACAGTGAATTTGAATAACATGCACCAAACTCCCAAGTAACTCCATCCTTAACTACCCCCTACAAACCAAAAGAATAAAGGCTGAAAAATTAGATGAGTTTCCCACTCAGGGGTCTAATTGGAGATGCCCCCCTTTTCTCCATCATGTACTCACCATTTCCTAGAGAATAATTGAAATACTATATATAAGACTGGCCAGTAAGTTGCTGTTTGAATGTGGCTCTGATTTCGGTTTTCAATCTTTCTGTTATCGACAGGTTTGCAATTAAAACTGTCATTTTTCTCAAATCTTGCTCTTGTACTGTGTCCACAGCAAAGCCAAGGCAGCCTGAGTCCTGAGTTTTAGAGATGTGACTGGTCCCAAGTCTCTATACTTTGCCAACATCCTTCTGTATTCAGGGCATAAACACCATACTGCATGCTGGGCAGTGAAACAGGCAGAAGTATAACCACATTTTTTCTTTTGTCAGAAAGAATTGGATTTACAGAGAGATAGCATCAGGTTTCCACACTGACTGTAGATTCGAGGTTCGATCACCCACTTAAGATTATACACATTAAAGGAGATCCTATATTTTAATCTCTGTTGACAGTAGGGACATGAATCTCACCAAGCCATGGAGGAAAAGATATTTTCAGAATGTCTACATTCTTGTGGCCAATAAACAGAAATGATTCAAACATACAGCTGAAATGTTTCTAATTAAAAATATATATATATTTGGTGAAATCTTTTGCACATATGTGTTATCTCTTTTATAAAGATTTCCTCAGATATCCTGCCCTTTGCCAATATTGACTAGAAAAACGTTCACATAAGAAAAATGAAACCGTCAACAATAGTTGCTAAGAGTAACTGAGTGTCAGGAATTTTATACAACTTTGTCATATATATCAAATTTAATCATTGCATCAATGCTATGAAGAATATATTTCACGAGAAAACTGAAGCTTAGAGACATTAAATTCATTGTCCAGAATCACGGAGTAAGTGGTCCAACTGGGATTCAAATCCAAGGTACCTGTGATGAATATACATATATATTTGCAAACTCAAACATACACACATTAACATATATAATCACATACTTAAATTGTAAATATATATACACAAATTTTATTTAGGGAGCTAATAGCCTTAACATATAGAACTGTATCGATAAATATTAAAATGGCTGATATACAAACAACAATGCCAATAATAATAATTTTGATTAAGACAGATAAAAATCTTTATTATTCTCGTAGTTTCCTGTACCCCTTGTAATCCATTCCTTCTCATCTTATCTCCAAGCAGCTGCTGATCTATGTTCTTTGTCACTATAGATCAATTTGCATTTTCTAGAATGTTATATAAATGGAATCACAATGTTTACTCTTTTTTTACTTCTTTCTTTCAGCATATTTGTTTTGAGATTAATTCATTTTGTTCATGTATCAAAAATTCCACTGTGCTGCTGAGTGACAATTCCATTGTATGAATATACTACGTTGTTTACCCACTCAACTATTGATAGACATTTGGGTTGATTCCAGTTTGGGGTATTATAAATAAAATTGCTACGAACATTTATACTAATCTTTGCCTTTTCTTTTCTCATTATAAATATCTAGGTGTGGAATGATGGAATGTGATCTCCAACATGTTTTCCAAACAGACTACATCATTTTGTTTCTCTACAAGTGTTGCATGAAAGTAACAGTCACTTGTTCTTCAACAATATTTGTTATGCTTATTCATTCTTTATAATCTCTGCTATTGCCTTCTGAAGATTAGAATCATTGTGAGGATTAAATGAGGTGTTTTTAACATGCTTGGTGTATCTGGGTTCAATAAATAATGGTTATTGGACTTCCGGAGAAGATGGCGGCTTAGTAAGACGCGCGGGTCTTAGTTCCTCCTCCAGAAAAGCAACTGAAGAAACAGAAACAATACGAAACAGCTCCCGGAGTCACGACAGAGACCAAAAAGACAGCGTACCCCATTCTGGAACAGCTGAATGGGCAGGGAGAATCTGCTGCGGTGAGATACCCGAGGGGCGCGCGTTTTCCCGGCCGGGGCGGCTGGCGACTGGGGTCCCCTCCACGCACGTGGCTCCCCGGTCTGACTGGGAACGTTGGATAGCGGGGCCCTCCCGTCACGCTTGGCGTTTCGGGCCAGCTGGGCAATTAGGACCGGCACTCTCCCAAGCCGTGGCGGCCAGCGACCCCCGCCTCCACGCGCGGTTTCCCGGGCCGACTGCCGTGCAGACAGACGAGCGCCACGAGCGCCACCTACTGGGCAGGAAAAGAAAAACAGAGCCCAGAGATTTCACAGAAAAACCTTTCAACCAGCTGGGTCCCACACCCAGAGAAATCTGATCAAATGCCCAGACACCAGCAGAAAATAATGGGTGACGCTCGGAAAATTGAAGATATGGCCCAGTCAAAGGAACAAACCAATAGTTCAAATGAGATACAGGAGCTGAGACAACTAATGCTGAATATACGAACAGAAATGGAAAAACTCTTCAAAAACCAAATCAATAAATTGAGGGAGGACATGGAGAAGACATGGGCTGAACAAAAAGAAGAAATAGAAAATCTGAAAAAACAAATCACAGAACTTATGGGAGTGAAGGACAAAGAAGAAAAAATGGAAAAAACAATGGATACCTACAATGGTAGATCTAAAGAGACAGAAGCTACAATTAGTGAACTGGAGGATGGAACATCTGAATTCCAAAAAGAAACTGAAACTATAGGGAAAAGAATGGAAAAACTTGAGCAGGGGATCAGGGAACTGAATGACAATATGAAGCGCACAAATATACGTGTTGTGGGTGTCCCAGAAGGAGAAGAGAAGGGAAAAGGAGGAGAAAAACTAATGGAAGAAATTATCACTGAAAATTTCCCAACTCTTATGAAAGACCTAAATTTGCAGATCCAAGAAGTGCAGCGCACCCCAAAGAGAATAGACCCAAATAGGCGTTCTCCAAGACATTTACTAGTTAGAATGTCAGAGGTCAAAGAGAAAGAGAGGATCTTGAAAGCAGCAAGAGAAAAACAATCTGTCACATACAAGGGAAACCCAATAAGACTATGTGTAGATTTCTCAGCAGAAACCATGGAAGCTAGAAGACAGTGGGATGATATATTTAAATTACTAAAAGAGAAAAACTGCCAACCAAGATTCCTATATCCAGCAAAATTGTCCTTCAAAAATGAAGGAGAAATTAAAACATTTATAGACAAAAAGTCACTGAGAGATTTTGTGACCAAGAGACCAGCTCTGCAAGAAATACTAAAGGGAGCACTAGAGTCAGATACGAAAAGACAGAAGAGAGAGGTATGGAGTAAAGTGTAGAAAGAAGGAAAATCAGATATGATATATATAATACAAAAGCCAAAATGGTAGAGGAAAATATTATCCAAACAGTAATAATACTAAAAGTTAATGGACTGAATTTCCCAATCAAAAGACATAGAATGGCAGAATGGATTACGACCCAGCAATACCACTGCTAGGTATCTACTCAAAGGACTTAAGGGCAAAGACACAGATGGACATTTGCACACCAGTGTTTATAGCAGCTTTATCTACAATTGCAAAGAGATGGAAACAGCCAAAATGTTCATCAACAGACGAGTGGCTAAACAAACTGTGGCGTATACCTATGATGGAATATTATGCAGCTTTAAGACAGACTAAACTTATGAAGCATGTAGTAACATGGATGGACCTAGAGAACATTATGCTGAGTGAGTCTAGCCCAAAACTAAAGGACAAATACTGTAAGGTCCCAGTGATGTGAACCGACATTGGAGAATCAGCTTGGAATATATCATTGGTAACAGAGACCAGCAGGAGTTAGAAACAGGGTAAGATAATGGGTAATTGGAGCTGAAGGGATACAGACTGTGCAACAGGACTAGATACAAAAACTCAAAAATGGACAGCACAATAATACCTAAGTGTAATGTAACTAGGTTGGAACACTGAATGAAGCTGCACCTGAAATATGGTTTTTTGTTTGTTTGTTTGTTTGTTTGTGTGTTTGTATCTTTTGTTTTTGTTTTTTTCTTTTTCCTTTTTATATATATATATATTTTATTAGTATTATTATTTTATTTCTCTATGTTAACATTCTATATCTTTTTCTGCTGTTTGGCTAGTTCTTTTCCTAAATCGATGCAAATGTACTAAGAAATGATGATCATACATCTATGTGATGATACTAAGAATTACTGAGTGCATTTGTAGAATGGAATGATTTCTAAATGTTGTGTTAATTTCTTTTCTTTTTTTTGATTAATAAAAAAAATTAAGATAAAAAAAATAATGGTTATTGTGATCATTACCCTTTTTATTGTATACTTATCATTTAAAAAAATTTCATTGCCTAACAAAATCAATGAAAACAGACCCAGAGTTATAGATAACACATATCTAGGTAAGGATTTTAGTAAGTAAGGGCTAAAAACAAATAACTAATAAAAAAATACAAAATTCTAAAAGTTTGCTTTCAAACATACACTAACATGGGCTGAATTTGTTATCTCCAATAACACTAAATTTATGAAGAAAGTCTCATGATACATACAGTATTTTTTTTTTTTTTTTTTTAAAGAGAGGGAGGAAGGGAAGGAAAGACAGAGAGAAGGAAGGAAGGATGGAAGGGAGGAAGAAAGGGAAACATCTTTAAACATTTTCTTGTTTTATTGTATTTTGTTTGTTTGTTTGTTTTTTTACATGGGCTGGGGCCGGGAATCGAACCGAGGTCCTCCGGCATGGCAGGCAAGCACTTTGCCCGCTGAGCCACCGCGGCCCGCCCTGATACATACAGTATTTTAAAAGAAAAAAAATGAAATAGAAAGTCAATGCTTAATGAGCAAAAAGCAGGACATATAACAAATTTGTTTCTGAAAAAAATTTGAAATACCCCAAAACATGGATCTCAGAAAACTGATAGGATGAACACAAAAATTTCTAGAGAAATAACTGAAACAATTATTAAATCTGAAACAGTGTTTCTCAACAAGGGGTGATTTTGTCCCCAAGGGGACATTTAACAGTGCCTGAAGACTTTTTTTTAGTTTTCACTGCTGGGGCAGAGAATGTTACTGGCATGTAGTGAATAAAGACTAGAGATCTTTTAAGCATCCTACAATCCCAAATTAGCTCCCACAGCAAGGGGTTATCTCTTTCCAAACATCAATAGTGCTAAAGGGAAAACCCTGATCTAAATAAATGTTGTGATATCAGTTATGAGGTATTAGACATATATAAAAATAACTAAAGAGATATTATTTGAAGAAATTATTTGACATAATACAGATTTGGAACTTCATAGTTGAATTGGGGAAAGGAAGATTTGGGGTAAAGGTGTTTCATATCACATCTCAAATAACCTGGGATATTAGAGTTGCTAACTCGAGTTTAAAACCAAAAATTTGACTAAATATAAGCCTAATAATACATCTGAAAATAATTTAAAGTAACAATTACTCGAAATAAAATATCAGGCATCACAAATATTTCAAAAAAGTGGGGCAAAAATAAAAATTGGATATATAGAACCATAACAGAAAATAAAACAGAAAAATTAAAAATATTGTGCAAAAAGAAAGGAAGGGGCAAAATACATGTGCTTTAACGATAAATGTAGGTAAACATAAAATCGAATACATTTCATTCATGTTAAACAACATGAAAATCGCAAGAGCTTTAAATTTAAAGTAGGGTCAAAATAAAGCAAATCAAAACATAAAGAAACAGGGTTCAGATGTATATCAGCTGTATGTAAGAGAAGGATAAAGAGTACCAGCTACAAAAATAAGAGTGACGCTTTATATAGATAAAGCAAAAAATCTGTAATACAGATGAACCTATGATAATCACTTAGGTCAGAAAAAAAAAACATAGAAATCTACTGAACAGTTTTACTCTTTAAATCCTTATTCTAATATGCTAAATAGAGAGAAGGCTATTAGTAGTTATATTTTCACATAGATCTCTCTCTCGATTTTTTTTCAACATTTTCATTTCTCTACCAGGGAATTATCACTCATTTTCCATTTTCATGGGTCATTTTAAATGCCCTCCTGCTATTGGAAAGTAAATAAAGCCTCAATCAAAAAAACAAACAAACAGTACTTACACTGATTTCTGAATGGCATTGAAAAAAATTTAATAACAAATGGCTAAAATGAAAGATTTTATCGAACATCAAAATTAAGAATAAAAATAAACTTTTAAAATTAGTTTTGTATCAAAGGGAAAATGAAAAGAGAAATTGTATGATTATTTCTATTTTTTTATTTACAACTATAATATTAGCCAGTATGCATCACACTTTAAAATTCACTAAAATATAGTGAAAACTCGAGACAAAACCAAAATGCAGAAAAAATTGAAAATTGTAGATTGAATGAAAATGTTATCTTTAAATCATTATATTATTAAATCAAGGAATGTAAAGGTAAGTTAATAAATGTTTAACTCATAATTTTTTTACATCAGTGGTTAAATTAATTAGGGTTCTAAATAAGATTTTAAAACTTCACATAAAATAAAGAACACAACAGAAACTAAAAATCATACAACATAGATTACTATATTTGTGTTCTGAAAAAGTTTGAAATCAATGAATAAATGTAAAATCCACTGACCCAATTAAACTGTGGAAAGGCTAATTAAGTAAAAAATGAACAAATAGAAATAATCACACAATATAAAAAATCAGTTAGGCATAATGACAAAAATAGAGAATTTTTTTAAATAGAAAATGTTTTTAAACCATGAAATTAATTCATACCTAACTTCAGATGCAACAATTTTTAGGAAATAATAGATTTCCAAAACCAACCCTGAAAAAAAGGAAGAAAAATACGAATCCATGTATAATGATATAGTATGATTTTTTGTGTATGTTGTATGCTGGGGGTAACATTTCATTCTTTTTCCATGTGATTATCCTATTATTGCAGCATCATTAGTTGAATTTTATATGTATATTTTTTTATTTTTAAATCAGTATTATCAAAGCTCAATTTACCAAAGTATATTCCAGTTAAAGTTTACTAGGTTTTCAATAAAAATATTATTTTTTTTGTTTTGTTTTGTTTTGGGGGGGTGCATGGTCTGGGAAACGAACCCGGGCCTCCCCAAAATATTATTTTTATATTAGTCATATAATTTCTCATATTTTATGAATGTCATTTTGATAAACATTTTCTAAAAATTGTTTTTGCCTTTCATTAAGAATGCATATATTTCAATTACAATTGCCTAACTATTAATAAACTTTGATGGAGAAAATATTTTTTCCATAAGATTTCCATTAAGCAATTAATTTACTTAATTCTTATTTTTAATATTTCCATTTTCTCATTTTAAAACAGCAACTCTAATATTAGCCAGCATGCATCATATTTTTTAAAATTTATTCATGTCATTTTTTCATTTATCCATTTTAGTTCATGGTCAATATGTTTATCTATTTGGTTTTTCCAGATCAAAATTTATCACTGTCTTATTTCACCACATGCAGGTTTAGTAGTTGTTTTAATTTTGCATTTACTTATCTGTTTCATTGTTAATTGAAGGAGATATTTAGGAGTTTGTTGTATTTCCCAGGAAATTAATAAGAATACTGCCAAGGATTTGTCTATAGTATTGTTTTTACTCTATTCTTTAAAAATGCACGATGTTGGCAAAATTGAAGGAAAATTGCAATGTGAAAATTTATGCAAAGCATAGAGTCATGAGGGAATAACTGCTTCCACAATTCCCCTCATAACATACAGAATGGACAAAATACACATGTAGTAACTATTTTCAGATATTCTACAATAAGTGGCATAGGACTATAATCCTATAGGAAAGAAAAACAAGCAAAATATGCTCCATCTTCAACCTGATTCTCTTCCCTGGAATAATTTTTAGATACCTGTACAATAAGCACAAGGAGGAAAAGCCAAACAGCTCACGTCATTCGCAGGATGCTAAAAAGGAAGTTACTGGATTTCTGAGCAGCTGAAACAGCTATAGCAAGTGGAGCAAGGTACTTACTGTTCAGGAGGGAACTGAAAAAGGAAGGGTACAAGAAGTATGTCTGATTATTCCCCATGGTGCTGACTGAGAGCTGGACTGCAACTATGCAGGGCAAACACTGCAAGCCTTAAATGGAAATAGTTACCACAGGGTTGAGAGAAGAAATAGTTAGCAGAGATTGTATGGCCCTTGGGAACATTCAATTTAAAAACACAGCAGAGTGAAGCAATCTTCTAAATACCCAAGGCATTCATCCTAGGCATCAGAAAACTGTTGACTTAATAGAGACTCTAAGCCTACTCTTAAAAAAGCCTAAACTGAGCCTCAGCCAGACACAGGAGAATTAATTGTTGTCAGAACAAAATTCAACTCCCAGGTAACCCCCTATGATACATTATCCACAATTTTCATTCAAAAAGTCAAATAAAACTAGTCATATAAAGAATCAAGACAATATGGTCCATATTCAAAAAATATCAGTTAACAAAAATAAATTTCAAGATGACCCATTGCTGAAACTAGTAGACAAGGACTTAAATGCAGCTATGAAAAATACAATAAAAGACTTAATGGAAAGCATGCTTTTAAGAAGAAAGAAAACAGGGAAGTTCTGCAACAATAACAGCAGAAAGATCCTATAAAAATTGAAACTCCAGCATTGGAAAGAAAAATATCTGAAATTAAAAATTAGCTGGACAAGCTTATAGGAGTCCCAAAATGAGAGGAGGGGAAGTGAGGGAGGTGGGGAGATGAGGCAGAAAAATGCAGTGCATTTGAAGATAAAATTGTTCAAAAATGTCCCATATATATATATATATATATATATATATATATATATATATATATATATATATGTATATGTTGTTTATTTATGCATTTATTTATTTTTGCATGAGCAGGCACCAGGAAATGAACCTGGATCTCAGGCATGGCAGGCGGGAACTCTGTCTGCTGAGCCACCATGGCCCATCCCCCATATTTTTTGAAAAATATTCAGATACACTAAGTTAAGCAAACTCCAAAGAGAATTAAAAATAATAAAAATAATAAAAACACCCATGCGTATACCATAGTCAAAATCCTGCAAAAGAGAAGTAGATTTTAAAATATTAATGTCATCCAGACAGAAGTATTCTTTACTTAACAAATGTGCAATGATGGTTTGTATCTCATCAGAAAGAATGGCAATTGTAAGAAAAAGGAACAATTGATTTAAAGTACTAAGGTAAAATAAAAGCTGTTAACCTGGAATGCTATATCCAGTGAAAGATAGTCTTAAAAATGAGACTCAAATCAAATCATTTTAAGATAAATGAAAGCTGATAGAAAGTGTGGCCAGCAGACCTATAAGAAAAAATGCAAAAAAAATCTTCATACAGAAAGTAAATTATAAGATATTGTAAAATCAAACATGTAGGGCAGTGCCACAGTGGCTCAGCAGGTAGAATTCTTGCCTGACAAGCAGGACACTTGGTTTCGATTCCCAGAGCCTACCCATGCCAAAAAAATAAATAAATAAATAAAAAGTGTAAGACAGAATAAAGAGAATCAGAAAAGGTAAATCTATCAGTAATTATAATGTATTAGGTAGTTTTTCCTTCTTTTGGCATTATCAAAAGGTACATGACTATTTAAGTCAAAAATAATATTGCAAAATGGGATATATAAGTATATATATTTATGAGTGAAGTATGTGACAAGAAGAGTGGATAAAAGGCATAAAGATCGGAAAACAAGAAGTAATAAACACCTTTATTCACAGAAAATGTAATTGCGCATTTGAAAAATCCTAATGAATCCACAAAAAGTTTGAGTTGAATAACTAAATTTAGTGAGTGCATATAAACGGTTCACATAAAATAATAAATTATATATGTACATATATATATATATTTTTTGGGGGGGTGCATGCATGGTCCGGGAATTGAACGCAGGTCTCCTACATGGAAATTGAGTATTCTATCACTGAACCACCCTCCACCCTTACATTTTAATGTAGTAGAAATTAATAATTAGAAAATAAAAACAAAAATAATTTCAGTTACAGAACTTCAACATATGAAATATTTAGGAATAAACTATACAAAAGAGATGAAAAATCATTGCATTGGGAACTAATAAACATTGCTGGGAAAAATTTCAGATTTAAGCAAAAAGACTTAAAAAAACTTTAAAATAGGGAAACAAGTTGGACATCATGCCATAGTTAACTGAAAGATTTCTTATAATACTAAAGTAAAAAAAGAAAATGTGATATTAGCATGAGGATAGACATACACATCAATGGAACAGAATAGAGAGTGGAGAAATAGACATAGAAATGTAAGCTCAAGTAATTTTCAACAAAAATGCTTAGGTAATTCAATGGAGAAGGATAATTATTTCAACAAATGGTTCTGGATCTCCTTCACATCCATCTGAAAGACACACAGAGTAAAACTCAGCTCCATCCTCAAAGGTTATATAACCTTTAATTTAATCTAGATCATGGGCTAAAATATATATTATATTTATTTGGAAATAACAAATGTATTTTAAAAAATCAAGTGTTTGCAGTTGTGAAGAACTTGAAATTCTCACACAAGGCTGTGAGAGTATAAAATGATTCAACTACTAGGGGAAAAGAGTTTGGCAGTTTCTTAAATGTATAACCCTGCCAAACCACTCATAGATATTAACCCAAGAGAAGTGAAAACTTAGGGGCCTAAAAAGTTTATGTAAATATCTATAGCAGTTTTGTTCATAATAGCTCCAAACTGAAAACAACCCAAATGTCTGTCAAAAGGAAAATAAATAACTATATTTTGGAAATTTTATTAAATGAAATGTTAATTCTGAAATCAAAATGCAAAAAAAACCCCTCTGATATACATAGCAGCATGACACATCTTTAAGTGGAAATAGCTACACATAGAGTTCATATTGGATCATTCCATTAAAATAAAATTCTAAGATCAAGCCTGAGTGGGAGGACTGTTGACTGCAAGATGCATTATACAGAACTATCTGATGATATGGAAGTACCTTCTTTATAAGGACAATGATTACCCTGGTGTATATATTTGCCAAAACTCATTTAACTTCACATCTAACTTATGTGAGTTTTCATAATATAAGTACACTAAGTGAAGATTATATATGGGTATAAAATATTCAGAGTCAATTTTATGAGGTCAAAATGATGAGTTTAATTTGTCCAAAGAATAAGCAGATGGACATCTCTATCACTCAAAAGACTAGAGATGATTCTGCAAATTTCTGAATTTGAAATATTTTAGACCAATTTCATGTCATAGAGATGGAAGCTTCTATTTTGGGTCTTGCTCATGGATAGAATGAATTAAGATTTTTTTGGATGGAAAATTGCCAAGATTTTTAGTTATATAATCAATTTAATATATTTCACCTTAATACAGTATCTTAAATATTACAGAAATATTTAATATATTCAGTGAATATTTTCAGTGAAATGTTAATTAGCATTTAAAATATCTTTTAATATCACTAAAAATCTATAATTGGAAAAAAAGGCTAGGAAAATTATAAACATAAAAAGGTGAGATCACCTTTTCTTTCTAGACCATTTAAAACATATTAGAAAATGGCTATAATTAGAAAAACATGAATTAGCAGAAAACACACTAAGACAAATCATTAACAAAAAGTACCCTGGAACAAACGTAATTTAGATTTTTGCAAATTGCTCTAAATAATTTCAGATATTTATAAATTTATAATCTATAAAAATATTTACAAGTAAAATTATCCATATACACACTAAAATAAAATTGATGCTAATTCTTATTTAAATTTGGGATGGGCAAGGTTTTCAAATATGATTTCAAAGAAGAAAGTTTAAGTGAAAGACAGACCTATATGGCCTTATAAGTTAATCTTTAAATTAAAACATTTAACGAAGAATTATGGAAAATGTATATAACATATATAAATATGAAAACCTACTATTTTAGCTTAGAGTAATTTCTTAAAAATAAGAATATAGAGTGTAATAAAAATGGACAAAGAATGATAGAAGAACCACAAAAGATTGAATGTAAATGACCTGTGTGTATTTAAGAATTCTAAATTCATAGACATTCAAAGATACGCAATTTATAATCATTATATTTTCATAATTTATAAATTTGTCAATGATCGAACTAATTAAAAAAGATTATAGAGAAAAAAGTGATGTCCTCTATGTGTCTGTATTAAAATTAGTAATCTTTCTAATTCTGTAAACTATGACTGTGGAAACTGTTTCTTCCTTTTTAGATCCTAAAAGTGTGATCCTTCCCAAGCCGGCCACAGTGGCTCACTGGCTGAAATCTCACCTACCATTCCTGGGGATCTGGGTTCGATTCCTGATGCCCCTCTTCATTTCCTTAAAAGCTGCAAAAAACTAGCAAAAGCATCCTATATGGGACTACGCTTTAATGTAAGGAAAAGCTTATTGATATACTTTTTAATGGGAGTTCAAATAATAGTTTCTAAAATATTTCACTTGGAACAAATGTTATATATTTTAAAGAATAAGCAAATGGCAGGAGCTTTATGGAATAGCAAGATTTCTTATTTCTCAGAAAGTATGTATCTTTCCATTAAAGGAACAAATTCTCAGTCAACTACCTCATCCATGAATTCCATGGTTTGATACAACTAAATATTTTTAAAAGATTTTTGCTTTATTTTTTCACTTAGCTCATGAAATAAAAATGTCAAAAGTATTCAGATTGTGATTTTAAAAGCAAGCCTACAAATAAATCTATTAATATTAGCACATAGAAATGGATTAATAATTCACAAACAAAACTTAATGGAATTTCCCTTCAAATTCCTTATTACTGACCATCTTAAATAGAATGTATGCTCATTCTGACCAACCCTGGGCTACAGTTTCTTTGTACTTTTTATATAAGTAATAATAGTTTGGCAAGTAAATTGATATTGTAAACAAGTATGTGGAAGAAAATTTTTCACTGAAGGAAACAAACACTTTTCAATTAGATTAGAAGCAACCATTTGCATACCAATTATAATTAAAAATGAGCCTTATTTGTGAATTAAATAGAGTTTGGCAGGATTTCTACTTGGCAATATTAGTAACTTAGCTTTAATTGCAGGATGCCCTGGGAATGAGTGAAATGTTCTCTTTAAAAATAATCTGCATTTAGATTATTATGATGCTTCCTCTAATTGGGATGAATTAATGACTTTCATTATGTTTATATTCATGTTTTCTATGCGTTTTTTCTTTTCTTTTTCAGAGGCAAATCCCTGTCTACATACACTCCGAAATGAGCATTTTTCATTATGAGGCAGTGAGCTCACTGTTACCAGAAATGTGGAAAGTAAATGCTAAACAATTGAACAGGTAAGGAGGTAATATGCTGTGGGAAATTTTAATCCATATACTAACATTCTATTATTTTAGATTGCATAATTAAATAAAATTCAGGTTGCACAATTACCGAATTCAATGATACTATTTGAAAATTTATTTTAACCAATTATTTTGGTTTATTAGACACTACTCCCCTGAATATAAATAATATACCATGTCACACCTGTCCAAAAAAAAATCTCATAACAAATTCAGGCAAGCTTTTCTACCTTTTATTGCCTTCCTTAAATGAATGCAGCAAGTCATAATCCCCTTAGAGACTTCCAATAACAAAGAGATTTGTAGGTTTTAAAATGCTATAGTGGAAGAGTGATTATATTCACAAAGATGTACTCACTTCCTTTCAACTCTCTCACTTTGCATAACGTTGTTGCCTCTGGGTCAAGAATGAGAACTTGTGATTGAGAGTAAAAGTAACTTGGGAAATGTCCCTGTCAGTCACATCATTTTTGAATAATAATAATGGTAATAATGATAAATATATTTTAGAACATTTTTCTTTCTAAAAGTTCAACATACTTATGAAGGTCAAGAATGGAATTCTGCTCTTATTCATTTTATCTAATGCAAGAGTGGGGCAGTAAAGAGTGGAAAATATATGTATGTAAAAAGGCCACATATCATGATTGACAAGGGCTTGAAGAGCTGTGTGCCATTACTGGAATGGTACTCATCTGAAAAGGAAAAATCATAAAGGTCACCTGGAATTCATTTGCATGGAACACATAGTTTTTTGACACTAAGCAATACAACAAAGTATCCAAATAAATAGAAAGAAGGTGTAAAATTTATTCATCCAGGACAATATATTGTTAAGCATTTTAGAGTTAAACTTTTCCCAGAGGGAGGTAACTCCTAATATATTTATTTCAACATAGATTGAAATTCAAAGTAAAACCAGAGGTCCCTTGCTCTTTTTAAACAGATAAGGAAGATTGTTGAATATATGCATTCCTGTGAATGCCTCCATATTATCATTGATATCCCTATTATCAATTGGATAATCCTGTTCTTATTCTATATGTGTTTATCATAAAGATGAGTTCTTTATTAATAATATTTTAGAGTGGAAAGAGCTTTCCTGTTTATTGAAAAATAAATTAATAGTTCCAAGGGTTTTTAACTGCTCACCGTGTAAAATGAACACTAGCTAGAATTGCATTTGTTATGTCTGTTTTAAAAACAGTGTTGCTTCAGTTAAAAATGTAGAAAATTTTGTCAAAGGAATTTAGTATTAACAATCATCAATGTGATCATTAATCTGCTAATACTGACCTCTCTAATCTATTTGTATTTAATCTAATCAATCATTTTAAAGTGTGGATTGTTAAAATTAAGCATACAGCAAATTTATTTTATAATTTCAAAATGTAACTCATAGTTATTATGTATTTTTAAACAATGCATATCCCCATTTTTTCTTGATCTGATTTAGAAACTGTGATGATAAGCATCTACTTTTATGTTTTGAAAAGATTTATGTTCCAGTATATTTTCTTGTGGCTTCTTCCAAGTTCGCTAGAAAACAGCCTGGGGAAAGCCTTAAGTGGCAATACTTAATCAGGAGGAACAATCCCAGGGTAGTAGGAGTGAGGGACATATGTTGTTAGGTAGGCAGGGAGGAATGAGAAGCAAATATATGATGGTGTTTTTGTTTGTTGGTTGGTTTTTGCATGGGCAGGCACCAGTAATCGAACCCAGGTCTCCAGCATGACAGGCAAAAACTGCCTGCTGAGCCACCGTGGCCTGCCCTATGATGGTGCTTTAAAAGCAAATGACTTCTTTTTGAAGAATGGCAACTGGTCACTGGGTCTTGTTAAGTGACTCTGTGAAGTTACTGCAGAAACTGTGTCTTGCAATAGTCTCTCATAGGAGAGAGCTTGGAGAGAAAAGTTTTCTGTTGACAACTTGTTGCTAACTATCTCCTATTGGTTGGTGTTTGCCCTACAAAGAGTTAAATTCTCCACACTTTTGAGGAGTGCCTGATCCCTTTGCAACTTCTGGGGAATCTTTTGCTCCCCTGCCCTGAAACATGGTGCTATATATGAGTCCAGAAGTAATAGGAGAAGCCAAAGATTTTGAATATTGGTTTCAGGCAACAGAACCTTGAAAGTCTACACTGACCTGGTTCCAATAACAAGGGGAGCAGGTAGCCAAAGACCTGAGAGAAGATAAGGTTTACAAAATCTGATACATCACAGATGTGCCTGATGCAGTCTATTCTTCATGTTTTCCAGATCCAGTTGTGTCCTCCTACTATGTCTGGGTTCTGCACTGCAAAATGGACACTACTCTAGTAAAAATACTCCTTTCCCTATCATTGCACAAGATAAACAATACAGGGTCTATGTGGAGACTACTCTCAATCTCCTACAGCACTTAAGAATGAACATAATTTAAAAATAACAACAACACTAGATCCTTTACTGCTACAACTTCTTTCATGCTCATCTGTCTTAGATTTCCTTCCTCTTTGGCCCATGCTTGAACAGTTTAGAGTTGCTTGCCTAATAAAAAGTGATGTCAATCTCTATTGCTGAAATGCCTGGAAACTTACTGTTAGATGAAGTTACTGCAATTGCCCTTAACCTTGTGTTACTGTTCATGAAACCCAATCACATGGTTTCCAGTCACACTCCTGCCAACCCTTGTCTTTACAGTAATCAGGGTCAGTTTCCCAATCCAGTATAGCACTTGCATTTTCTTTTTACTGCTGGCTCACTGACATAGAGTCCCAGGTGGACAGGTGTTATTGAAGCTTCTAATTCAGCATCACCTTCAACGTGACCCCTGACAGAAGTTGTTTTCCCCTAAAAGCTAGAATAATATTCTCACAGAACCTAATGCAGAGGGCAAGAGAAATAAAAGTTCCAACAAGTCACTGGGTATGATAATCATATGAGCTCTCCTACTTAAATTTCTTGGTCCCATGCTCTCTTTATTCTAGATGTTGGCAACATGCTCTTATATAATGACTAAAGGTTCAATGCACATAGTGTTTCCTGGAAGGCAGCACTGTATACCCAAGGTGTTTTCCCTAAGTCTTATGTCTGCTTTCAAATTTTCTAGCAGTCTGTCTATTTTTCAATGATAAGACCAGTTATTTCCATGAATTTGAGAACATTGCTTCAACACTTTTATATAAGATCTTCCCATTTGTGTCAGTCAATATTGTTTTGATACCATAATCATAGATCAAGCACCCTGTAAGCTTTCAGATGGTGATATGTAGAGACACGAGTGTCAGAGAAACCATCCTTTTATCTGGAACATGTATTCATTCTGGTAACAATGAACAGCTGCATACTTGAAAGTGAAAGAATCTGATGTAATTGGTCTGCCTCCAGTTGACGGGCTTGATGAGGATTCCATTGTTTAGAACAATTCATAGCTCTCACCCTTGTAACTATATCCACTTGGCCATGGATCCACTACAAAAGAACTTAGTTGGCACAGGAAAGAAGCAAAATTTCCAATGACATCTGCCATCTTTTCCAACTGGTGGTTGAAAACATTCTCTGTGGTAGTTGCTATACCTTTAATTTTACTTAAGACATACAGATTCACATATGTTATGTCTACTTATACAGGTCTACCTATATAGTCTTTATCAGACCTGCTTAACACCTATCTTGCAGATTTTTTCTTGCCTAGCAAGTCTTGCCTAGCAGTTTCACCATCTGCCCCCATACACCTCTGGATACAAATTATGCATATGAATTCTAGACTACTCTTTTTCTATAGAAACATGAAACTAGTTTTATTGCAACTCTATCTACTGGGCAGATTTTATTCTACGGCTATTCTTCATAGCCACTGAGATGTGGCAAGAATGTGGCAACAGCCCCTTTCTAGATACTGCTGACATATTCCACAAATCCATCATGAAGTGGGGATTGGACAAAATTCTTTTCCTCTTTCTTCAGTTGCTCATAGTCATTGGGAGGCCTTTGGTGTGTATTCAAGAAAATGCAAAGCAAAGATGAGTGAAATTGATTTTGAGCCACTTGTTCATGTATTTCAGACATTCCTTCTGTGTCTACAAATACCAAGAGCAGTCCAGCCCCTATTGCTTTCAAACCAGTTTGCAATTCTATTCCAAAATACATCCTGTGAATCTGTTCTCTAGAATTATTTCTTGCACTGACTGTCTTAGACAAAGTAAATATAAAAATAAATAAACAAGCAAACAAAAACCTAGGGAGGCCCAGGTAGTAAAAGTAATGGTACTGAAAATGTTCTAAAATTATTGTGGTGATAAATGCACAATTATATAATGATACTACGAGCCACTGATTGTATATTTTGGATGGATTATATGGTGTGTGAATATATTTCAATAACATTACATTAAAAAAAAGAATTGTGAAATGAAATATGGAAAAAAGGGCTAGCAAACAAATACAAATTAATTTGTTACCAAGCTCCATTCCTTTCTAAAAAGACCCAGCAACTAGCCTTGGAGCATTCCATATGAGGGAAATATGGAGAAAGAATTTATTTACCAACAACTTCCCATTTGCTGTCCTTCAATCCTCAAACCTCATCCCAATGGAAATTAACCCCACCACACTTCAGTGAAGTCTCATTTCATTTATAAGGCAACTGCTGGAGAAATGAACAGGGCTACACAATGCTGGACACAGTCATGATGGCTCAGGTGAACAAGGGATGAACGGACAGGAACAAGGTGAAGCTGAAAGAATCTGAGGAATCATATAAAGTATATACTAAACACTTGACAACACTCAAAATGGCACAGTCTTAAAAAAGATAGAAGGGTTTTATTGCCCTACACAAGTAGAAGATAAATAGCTAAACGTATTAGTTCCACTAATAAGCATTGTATCCATCAATAAGTAATTGCCTCTCTGCTCCAATCCACTCTTCTTTGTCCTTCTATATGATCGGATGCTATACACTGTAAATATTTCCACTTTTACAGATAATGCAATAGATATGTCAATAGAAGTCTTGAAGAAATTTTGCAAGGCTATAGCAAGAAGAAGGATTTTTCTTTGTCATAGTGTATGTTTCTTCTTTAACATGGCTGCCAGTGGATGATGTGCTGGAGACCAGTGTGGCATACCTCAGTAGTTATAGACCAGATCTTCCCCAAGGAAATTTTTGGCTTACTTGGTGGGCCATTCCTTTGAACAAGCTCTAGCCATCCTGCACTATTGAGCAAGTTTTTTTCAGCATCTATTGAATTATTCCCATGAACTAATCATGGCCCACTCACTCTCCAGCAAGTTTCTCAAACACTTATGCATTGTTCCTCAGAACCAGCTCCAGCCCAACTGCCCCTTCTGTGAATTTCTCCACCACCCAGTGAGCCATTCTGTGAATCAGCCAGAGACTATTCACAGGCTCCAACAGAGAAAATTTCAACCTGGACCTCTGGCAAATTTCTTTGCCAGCAGCATTCTGTGCAGGCTTGTCCTCTCCTAAAAATTCTGAATCTGAGAATTGGGGGTCAAAAGAGGAGACATCTTCTAAGACCTTAATTCCATCATTTTTCACTCTACCTCAGCCCCAGAAGTAACAGCTGCTTTCTTTATCCATTATTTCTTTATTCCCTAAAATACTCCTCTACCACTTTGATCACCTTTCACTAATTAATAATTCTTCATACTAAATTTTCCAGGTTTCAAATTTCTAGTGTGGGTGACTGGCCCTTGACTGAAATAGATACCAACTTGCCACTCTTGGTTCTTTAAATGCCCTTTACATATAGTGGGCAAGGGCCAAGTTGCACTCCAGCTTGGGGTCACTTTGTAATGTGGCCCATATAATTACTATCTCTGGCAGCATTTGACTGTAAAATGAAGAGTTGTGATCTAATTTTGGAGAACTGCCTTTAGCACCATGCAGAAACTACACTGGGATTTCTTGGTCTGTGAAAACTCAAGCTCTGAGATTGGATAGATAGATAGATAGATAGATAGATAGATAGATAGATAGATAGATAGATAGATAGATAGATAGATAGATAGATAGATAGACAGACAGATAGAAGGATGGATGGATAGGTGATAGATCTTTTCATTTCAAATGACTATCATGTTAATTGAATCTGAAATGTAAACATTAGATTGTAAAGGCATAATTGTTTTAATGCCCTGGTGATTCGTTCACTTTGTGAGTCATCCTACCATTCCATCTTCCCCATGACTAGTCAATCTCCCATTGGAGAAAGCCCTTCCTTTACTACTAGCATTATATAAAAGTTTGCATTACAATATTTCTATTTTTCAGAGGAAGTAGCATTTTACAGAGGTGTGGGGGTTGTTCTAGTAAACATCCACCTTTGGAGAGAACTGTTTATGGCTGCAACATCTAAAACATTCTGCTACCATCTGTCCATACTGCACTTATTAGTTAAGACAGAATTTATATGAGAACAGAGTTTAGCAATGCAGGAATCAATGAAGTTCTCCCCATATTCTCATATTTTTTCATTCCAAATATATTGACATTTTCATGAAAACTTGTTCATCTCTGGACCAACAGAATCAACACTAAGTTACTGTATTACTAATATTATATTTTGCTCGGTATGTAGAAATGGAATTCTTGCAATATTGTGTTATAAGTACTGATTCTGCAAAATACAGTAATTTAGGTTTCATTTAATTTATAGGCACATAATATAATGTTGAAATTGCATTGTATAGAAATGCAGTTTGTTTAAACATAAAATGTCCTAGAAAAGAAAAATAAACTACATTAGGCACTAAATTTCTTCACCACAAAAATAATGTTATAATTAACCTTCAAATAATTTGAAAATAGCAACCATGGCTATCAAATATTTTGCAGTAATGTTACATGTAATTTCATTTATATAGGGTTTCTAACTAATTTGCCAACAAAAGAAATCACTTTAATTTCTAGAATAAATGACATGGAAATGAAATTAGATAGTATATAAGTAAAGTTGCATTTCTGGATGCAAACGTTAGTGCATTCAGTACCAAATTCACTAAGACATCAGTCCTTCTCAAATTATAGATGAATCAATTTGTTGCTATGCACATTAATCCTCAGAGAAAATAAAACTGTTTTCCATGGTCAAACATGAAGACTAACACCAATGCGATGATCTTAGAATGTCTTCTTTAAAAAAATTTAAGGTCTTTCAGTTCTCATATTCTAAACTTTGCAAGTATTCTAATGAGAGGCATCTTTAAATAATTATTTAACCTGAAAACACACTTGCAAAACCAACCATAAGAAAGAGCAGAATTCAAGGTCTAGAGGGGTGACTCATGACATAAAATGTTGCAAAGTTTATGATATGCCAAAGCATGAGATTTTTTTTTCATTTTTCTTTAAATGCTATGTAGCTTTCAAAACCAAGTAATACCAGCTTCAAAGGGAGTGGAAATCTTAAAAATTAGTAGCATATTATTAGTTTTTCCCCATAATCTTCTAGCATTGACTCTTTGTACAAGATCAAACCTTTGAAATAGTTTAAATAATTGCAGAGTTAATCAGTAGGATACATGACGCTATACAACCCTTTCAATCCTATTCATTTTCAATATGGCTTTGTTACTTATGAACCCTCTACTGAACTACCTTCTCTACTATTGATTCCTTTACATTTAAATTCATCCTCATTGGGTAACATACCATACTCCTTATCTCTAGCTTCTCTAAGTCTCTATTATTCATTATGAGACTCCGAGTCTACCTATGCCATAGTCATAATAGCGAAACCATACAGTATCTATCTTTTTTGTTTCTGAAAGTCCTCAAGAGTCATCCATGTTGTCATATGCTTTGGACCTTATTTTCTCTTACTGTTGCATAATATTTCACCATATGTATGTACCACATTTTGTTTATTTGGTGATCATTTGGATTGTTTCCATATTTTGGCACTTGTAAATAGTGCCACTGTGAACATTGGTGTGCAAATGACTGTTTATGTCACTATTTTCAGCTCTTCTGGGTATTTACCAAGTTTTGGTATGGCTGGGTTGTAGGGCAACTCAAATTTTAGTTTTCTGAGAAGCTACCAAACTGTTTTCCATAGCAACAGTACCATTATACATTTCCACCAGCAATGAATAAGATTTCCAATTTCTCCACATCCTCTCTAGCATTCTGTTTGTTTAATAGCAGCCATTCTTCTAGGTGTGAGGTGATATCTCATTGTAGTATTGATTTGCATTTCTCTTACAATTAATGAAGATGAGTATCTCTTCATGTGCTTTTTAGCCATTTGTGCCTGTACTTCTGAAAAGTGACTATCCATAGCCTTTGCTCATTTATAATTGGATTATTTGTTCTTTGTTGTTGAGTTGAATAATTTCTTCATGTACATAAGATATCAAACTTTTATCCAATATGCGGTTTCCAAATATTTTCCTCATTGAGTTGGCTGCCTCTTCACCCTTTGAGGCGCAAAAGATTAATTTTGAAGAGTTTCCATTTATCAATTTTTTTTCACTGCTTGTGGTTTAGATTGAAATTTAAGAAGCCACCTCTTATTACTAGATCTTAAAGGTGTTTCTCTATATTGTTTTCTAGGAGTCTTATGGCTCTGTCTTTTATATTTGGGCCTTCAATCCACTTTGAGTTAATTTTTTAGAGGGTGTAAGGTGGGGGTCCTTTTTCATTCTTTTGGCTATTGATATCCAGTTCTCCCATGCCCATTTATTGCAAAGACTGTTCTGTTCCAGTTTGGTGGGTTCGAGGGTCTTGTCAAAGATCAATTGACCATAGATTTGGTAGTCTAGTTCCACATTCTTGATTCGATTCCATTGATCAATATTTCTGTCTTTGCACCAGTACCATGCTGTTTTGCCCACTGTGACTTTATAATAAGCTTTAGTCAGGAAGTGTTAGTTCTCCCCCTTCACTCTTTTTTAAAGGATATTTTTAGCTATTCGAGGTATCTTTCCCCTTCAAATAAATTTTATAAGTAGCTTTTCTAAGTCATCAAAGGAGGGTGTTGGATTTTTTATTGTATTGCATTGAATCCAAGGATTAATTTGGATAAAATTGACATCTTAATGACATTCAACCTTCCTATCCATGAGCATGGAATATCTTTCCACCTATTTCGATCTTCTTTGATTTATTTTGGCAATATTGCATGCTATGGCCTATAGTTAACAGGACAACAGCAGCAGTACCACAGCAATACCAGGGTAAATAATTGGGGTGGAAGGACAAGTGATAAGGCAAGGTTTAGATTTGATATTTGGTGAGGTTGTGTTTATCAGTTCTTTGTCTCTTTGGACCAAGGAAAATTGTATAAAATTGAAAGTGCTGAAAACTGTGTAAAATTGAGAATGCTGATGATGGCACCACTAAGTGAGAACACTGCGAGAATGTGATATACCAGAACTGGAAATGCTTTTAAAAGGGGTAATTAAATAACTTACAAGTTTACAGTTCTAAAAAAGTGAAAGTGTCCAAATTAAGGCACCACTAAGAGGTTACCTTTACTCAAGAAAGGACAAGGGGTCAGGAACACCTCTGTCAGCTGGGTAGTCACTTGACTAGCATCTGCTGGTCCCTTGCTCCTGGGCTCCGTTGCTTTCAGCCTCTCTTCCGTGATGAGTTCTTCACTTTGCTTCTCTGGGACTGGCTTTAATCTATTGACTTCCCTTGGCTCTCTTCAGTTTCTGGCTTGCTTAACATCTCATGGTGATGTATACTGGACTCCAAGCATCTACATATGTCTGAGTTTCTGTTCTCTAAGGTAACTGTTCTCCAAGTTTCTACATCTGTTCTCTCTGTCAGCTCTGAGGTTCTGTCTTTTCTGACTTTCTTCAAAATGTTTCCTCTTTTAAAGGATTCCAGTTAACTAATAAACACCCGTTGGAATGGGTAGAATTATATTTTCATCTAATCAAAGGAGCACACCCCAAATTAAGCATGTCACCTCTTGATGGAGATAATCTAATCAAAAGTTTCCATCCTATGGTACTGAATCAGGATTAAAAGAAATGGTTGTTGCCACAAGATTGAATCAGGATTAAAACGTGGCTTTTCTGGGGTACACAATATTTTCAAATTGGTACAGTTACAATGGGCATAATCCAAATATCCTTAAAGATTGTGAGAAAGATCAAAGGAGAAGGAGAAGTTGCAACAGAACACTTAGGATTTAACAAATAGTATGAGTACTGAATCATTGTAGTGATATTTCCCTCTAGTCTCCAATATTTTGGAGCTTGAAGGAAAAACTTGAAACTGTGTAACTGTAACTCAATACCAGACTTTGAAATCTGTCCAATAACTACTTGTTACAATGTACTTTTTAATAGTATTGCTTATATATGCATAAGCAATATACAGATATATATATATGCATATTATATTTCACAGTAATAATGTTAAAAATAATTAGAGGACATAGCTTATACATGTCAAAAGAACTGTAAGTTTCTGCTCCTTTGTATCATTAAGAACCCAGAAAATATGTATGGAAATAATTTCCAAAGAGGATGGTATATACCTTTGCATCAGGCAGAGTTTTTCTACATATGCACACTTACCTGAGATGCATTAGCTCTCGTAGCAAGTCATGGCTCTAATAGTTTGCTGTATTGTTTAAAATATGAATTAAAAAATGAGACTGATATGCCAAAACTCATTGGCAAAAAATAGAGAAATAAATTGAGTTGTTGAAAAAAAAATTAGTAGCACAATGGGAAATAGGAGAAAGCAGAATTTAGAGACAATAGGAAGAGGGTAAGAATTTAATACAGCATATATTTAACTATTCCTTTTGAACTTATTAATGATGACTTTTCACTCTTTTACCCTTTTACATAACAAAAAAGAAAGCTTTGCACAATGAAAGATCTCTAATCAGAGCTGGACTTAAGTTTGGTGCACAATTAGTTCACAGGCATAGTGAACACTATCGGTGGTTTTCCTTGCATCCATTTGACATTTTTTCTTTATTAAAATGATTGTAGTTTTACTCAGACATCAACTCACACCCACCTGAGTCATAAGAATGTGACCCCAGTCCAAATTCCAGGAGTTAGACGGTGATTGTTATAAGCCAATCATGATAATCATTACTTCCTTATCAAAAAATAGCTTTAGTAATCGCATGTGGTCATGTGAAAGCCAATGAGATGTAGCAGAAAATTAGATAAGGGCTTAATAGAAATCTTTCCTCATGCCTAAGACAGAGTGATAGAAACTGGTGATTTCTATATTTTTTCTGTTAAAAGTTCACGACACAGGGATGTGGCATCAGAAAATGCCACAGCTACTTCCAGATTGAGGATTATGCTAATATATTTAGAATAGCTAGTCCTGCCTCACCTCTAACCAACCTTTGTATGCCTTTTTTTCTGAATAATAAACTTCCCCTTCTTTAACCAAGTTTGCATTGTGCTTTTCTCTTCTTTAGAGCTAAAAGTATCCTAATTTACTCAGATTACTTTAATAAGATTTATTCTTTTCTACCCGCCTAATGCTTTATTTGGTCCATTTAAAATGAAAACAATTCTTTAATAACTTGTATGTTATGGATACAAGTTATTCCATTTTGGAGTAAATTAAATTTAAAATATACAATTATTTAAAAATTATAAATATATATTTATATAGTCAGAACTATGACATATGTCATCATCTCTCATGATATGGGCATTCTATTAGACCACATAGAACCAAAAATTATTTAGACATGGTCTAAGAACCAAAAATTATTTAGACATGGTCTAAGTCCCCATGATGCCAAAATATTATAAAGTTATTTATTATAAAATTAAGTAAAATATGATGTGTTATAAGTAGACAGAGTTAATGTACGAAATACAGAATAAAATAGAGAAAGTCTTCACAGAGTATATAAAACTCATAAAAGGTTTTGATGAATTAGTGAGGCTTACATTAGAGAAAGGACAAAGAAAGAGCAATCGAAAGTGTTTAGACAAAATAAAATGAGTGCCTGGATTTAGGCAGGGCATTAGGTATTGAGAGTTGTGGATGGAGTTCTTGATTGATTAGTTGTGGAGAACAAGTGAAATAGAATATTTCAACAGAATTCCAAACCTGAACCACTACATGACAGACAGACCCACTAAATTGAATATGACAAATAAGAAAGAATGAGAATTGCATGTTGCTAGTGATAGTAAATGTGTTATTCACATGTCATCTGAGAGCCTCTGAAACATTCAGGTAGAGATGTCCAGTGGCAACTGAAGATCAGGGTTTGGAGCTAAATGTATATGCAGGAATCATTAATATATATATGGGTAAAAACTATGAGATTGGATGAGCTCTAAAGACTATATGACAAGTCTGAAAAGGGAAGAGTGAAAGATGAAACTCTCAGAACATTGATATTTGGTGATTGGTCAAAAGAGCAGATTAAACAAGGAGTCCTAAAAAGATATTGTCTGAAAGTTTATAGGGAAACCAAGAGGAAATTGGTGATTTCCTTTGGTTAATTTGCAGAATACCCAGGTGATTGATTTTTGGAGATTTTTTTTTTACAGTTTTCTGCTTGTTTGAGAAAGACTATTCACTAAGACTTCAAGGTTGTGGCCAGAAGTATCAACCCCAAATCCACAGATTTCCCCTCTTGCGGTCTGCCATTGGGTTTTGTTTATCAACTGAACCCCCTGGGTCTAGGATGGTTTTAAAATCTGACTCTGTTTTCATTTACGACTTTTGTCCTCAGTCCTCATGCATCTGGATCGACCTCCAACTCTTCTTTTTACAGTGTGCTTTTCAAGCAGTCCTCATGGAAATAATTATAGCATCTTTCTCTCACATGCAATTCTCTGCCTCAACAGAATCTGGGAAAATATTAGTCTCTAGAGCACAAACTGTCCTGTTATAGACTGTGTCTACATGCTATGAATTGGATCTGCAGTTATCTAAACCCTCAATTTTTCTTGGTGGGTTCCTTAAAGGTCTATCCCTAGGCTGTAACTGAATTGTTGATACCTACTGAAGCCCTTCCCTTTATTATGAGCTACTCACCCACTATTCTGCTTCTGAGATTGACATCACTGATCCATATACCTATAAGGCATTAATTTTAATTGCAAATCAATATTCCTTGTAAATTGCGATTTAGCCAATTTTCTTTTGAAAATGTGTTTGTATTTTAATCATGATCAAGCTACCAGAAAAGATTATTAAGTGGCTTATCAATATAAATTAATTTACTTAAAAATAATATTAAGGATTAATCTCTAGCATCGGGCTTTAAAGATCTATAAAATGCTAAAATGTAATTGCTGAGTTCATTTAAGAAGTCATTTGTGACGTCTTTAAATAATCCAAATATGAACAAAGTCAAAGATAGAATTTAGGTTACAACAAACAGTTAAGTACAAACTCATGAGTTTAGGTAATTGACTATGACAAGTTATTCCATGAGGAAGATTAACACTATTTTTAAAACCATATGTGAGTAATCATATTTAATCTTATGACAATGTAATATTGTCTCCATTTAGAAATAAGAAAATGGAGACAAAAAAGTTTACACACTTTACCAATTTTAAACGATAGTTTGTAGAACTTGGATTAAAGCCAGGCGTCAGACTTTAGAGCCTATATCCATAACCCAGATCAATTTTTTCTGAAAATGGATTATAGATTATAGGAAAATGATCTATTGAAAGTATTATGTCACCACTAATTTAAAGGCAGACGTTATGAATATATAAGCTATAGTAAAGTGCATCAGCTTCTTTAAAAGCAAACTACATGTCAAACTATATTTAAAAATAACCTTAACCTACAAACAACATGAGAATGCATTGTTTTTTTTTCTCGTGGAGTCAGTTATTTGTATTAAGACTCTACCAAGATAATTCCTCCATTAGATGGTGACAATGGGTGAAAGTAGAAAATATGCAGATGCAGAAGGCCACAGCAATTAGAGGTATATTGTAGGATAAACTGTGAAAAGATAAAATGCATTCAAAACAAGAAAGAAAAAATCATATAATGGAGGAAGAATCTTATTAACCTCATTCTGAGGAAAAGGATCTTAAAATATGAATGAGCATCCACCAATGAAATTAGTTCACTGCCGTTTTCTAAAACTGGGAGGCATATTTTAAGAATATCTCCTCTGAACTTGTACTTCAAACTGTACTTTTCTTGTACGTTTTAAAATAAAGACATTATTACCCAAAAGAGTATTAGCCATAGCTCACACAAAATATGTGTCAGTCTGCTGTTTCAATGGCACTATATGGTATTTTGCTGAAATGGTCACTTCCAATATCCTTTTAAATAATTTAATGTATAAATAGTGTAACTACAGCAGTTCTAGTTCATTGGCCTTTAGTGCTACTTAAATGGCTTGTATTTCCAGATCAGTGAGTAGAAATGCTAACACTGCTCTCCACGTGCCAAGCTGTCCATCAAGGGAAGAACAGTCTTTTTCCAAAGATATTTCACCTCAACCTCTCCTCTATTCCCAGGATTATCAAAAGAATAAAGGAGGTTCATAGTATCCTGACAAGGCAGCCATCATTATCCAGATACAGTAGACTGCTTTCACTTGAATAAGAGTAGGAGATTAAATTTTAAAGGACTTCTAAGGTTAAAAGCCTAATATCGCTAATACTATAATGTAGAAATACAAATTTGAAGAGTAAAATGAAGATATAATGAAGTTGAAAAATTAGTATCAAATCTCACTTTTCCTGATTTTGTTAATGAACACAATTTTTCAACATTAAATTCATATAAATGGACCATATATAAAGCCCATATTAAATCATTAAAACTTTGGAATGTAAAGTTCCTTTAGTATAAAATGCACAGATAAGTATACATCAAACTTTGCTTTACAAGGCCAGAGTTAAAGTCGTTGGATTGGGTTTAATTTACAAGAAAAGGATATGTTCTTTCTCTATTTAAACTGTTGGGCAGGAGATACACTTGATAGGATAAAAATTAGGCAGATATTTTGTTTGTGGAGGGACTTTGACAAATCTTGATTTTTCACCTAGACTCCTTCTGCTTGATAGGTAGTGTTCAGTAGGTTCAGTTCCACCATAATTGTTCTTAGTATGACTGTAGATAGAACCTATTACACCCTCTGACATGGTACCATTGACCAACCTTCACATATTTCAGTTCACTTAACTCACAAATTCAAACAGCTGTATTAAAACTCCAATGTGTTTTGGCACCCCCATGTGGGTAATAAAAATAAGTAGAAGAGGTAGATGAATATACTTATTCAAGTCTCTAATTTAGACAAATTAGTTTTTTAGATTGTGCCATTCTTTATAGCCCATGGTTTTATTGTTGTTATAATAAATACTAGAGGCTGGATATGTTGAAGTGATTAACAATATCCAAATCTTATTAGGGTACAAGAACAAAAATGTATTCTTCTCCACTATGTATGTCCATTACTAAATGACTGTAGGTTGTACTCCATACCTCATCATCCTTGGACAGACAGAAAAAGTAACTTCCATCTTGGAACTTGGAGATCACTGAGGTGAAGGGAACAATAGCTCTGAAGGGTCTGTGATAGCTTGAAACTGTTACATAACCCAGAAAAGCCATGCTCTTATAATCCAGTCTTGTGGGTGCAGACATATTGTGGGCAGGATATTTGATTGGGTTGTTTCCATGGAGATAGGACCCATCCAATTGTGGGTGGGATCTCATGATATGATATTTCCATGGAAATATGACCCCATCCATTCAAGGTGGGTCTTAATTAGTTTACTGGAGTCCTTAAAAGAACTGACATGGAGAAAAAACAGCTGACACAGACAGAAGATGCTTAGAAACAGATATTTAGAGATGTTTGGAGAGCTGACATAGAAAGCCACTGGAATCAGAAACTGAAAACAATGCAACCTGGGAACAACGGGCCAGAAGTGCCGGCCACAAGCCTTCCCAGTTGACAAAGAAACCCTGGATATGAAGAGCCATTCTTGCGTGAAGGTGCCTCTTCTTGGTGCCTTAATTTGGACATTTTCACAGCCTTAGTATTGTAACGTGTGCTTAATGAATGAGCTTTATAAAAGCCAATCCATTTCTGGTATATTGCATTCGCACAGCATTAACAAACTGAAACAGGGTCTCATACGGCAATAAAATGCTCCAGATTAAAAGAAACACACATAAAATCCACTCTTGTTTGTATGAAACAATTCCTATGTCACACCCAAATATAAGAGATTCAGGACATGCAATCATACTATGTTTGGTCATGATGGTGTAGATGTACCATGATTATATACATATGGCATTAAATTAAGAAAATAAAATTTATTTTGATATATGCTTTAAATTTTTATTTTAAATGAAAAATATATCAGTTAGCCCCACAATATTAAGAGAATAAACATATGTGTAATAAAAATTAATTTTGTTTCAAATTCTTTTGTATTTTATTTCTTACTCTCCTTGCTCTAGTAAAATCATCATCATCAAGGAGCAGTAGTGATTATGCAAATACCTAGAATATTCTCTATCTTCTATTTAGAAGGGCCATATTTAAACACATAGCTTAAAAATGATTATTTCCAAACTTGGGAACTTAATTTGGCTATAATTAAAAATTCAGGACCTCAATAATCTAAAACTTTTGATGTATCTCTACAAATATGTCAATATTATTTATTCAATCAAATAAAGCTTTAATGCCACACATTAAAAGCAGTCTAAATTGTTATTTGACAGAGTTGAATGTATAATCAATGTTATTGATTTGAGCTTTATATAGACACACCAAATACCAGTTTTAACCATTAAACTATCTAAAGCAGTTTTTATCAGAACATCTTGATTTCCTGCATTTTTGTCCTTGAGAGCAGCTGAAACTTGTTGGACTGTAAAAGCAAAATTACCTGGAGCAGAAGGTATTTTTAAACACATGTTTTCCCAAAGTAAGCAGCTGCTCACTGCATGAATTCTTTGAGCACTGCTGTATTCAGCAGTTAACTTTCTTTACTTGAAGGTTCCAGGGCAAAGAATATAACCTCAACACGTTGTTTTTCTATTGTTCTCTACTATGTTCTCAGTACTATCAAAGGGCTGAAATTTAACTGCTAAGAAATTGTATAAAACCCTTGGAGGAAGGGGAAGTTCCTTTTTTAGATGAAAACATGAATAACAAATTAATTAAGTCTTAGTTAAAACTACTTAGTACTCTTCTAGCATAAAAAAGTAAATCTACATTATATTTACAGAGAAAAGAAAATCCTACCCACTAAAGGAAAAGAAGATGTTTTTTTCCTTTGTTTTCTCATTTGTTTTTTGATATTAACTTGTATTTTCATTTTATCCAAAAAATGCACTGGCATTGTAATATTGAATACAATTTAAGTCAAAGTGAAGATAATATTTGTGTTTTTGTCATACAGTCTACCTTTGAACATGTTGATGTGTAACTACATCGATTAGCTAATTGTTCATAGTAAGTGTTAACAAACGTTAGCACTTTTCTTCTATATGCCAAGTCTGATAATTACACTAGGTAAAAAATTCGTTTTAGCATCCAGGATTTATCCATTTCTCATACAAACCTGTTTTGTCATTGTAGTGTGTTTGAGGTGTTCATAATTAAAATGATAATCTTAAGAAGTTGGAGTCAAGAAAGCCCTGTGATAGATTGGATATGAAAGTAGAATGTTTAGATCCACATAGAGAAACAAATAAATTGAGGTGTCTGTGAATCTAAGACTGGACTAAATTAAGAATGAACCCCTGGCCAAGTAAGAAAGTGGTTAAATGTGTATTTTCTCCATCTCTCACATCAAGTCATTGGGAGCATGATGAGTTCCTGCCAGTCAAGCAAGAGAGATGCTTCCAGGTGCACTGATTAGCACAAGCTACCCTGAGATGCTAAGCCTGCTTCTTGGTGCCTTCCCAGAAGACTCAGGATATACCCTGTGAGTAACAAGTAGCTAGAATAAATTTTAAAATAACTCATTCCCTGACTTCTGCTACTTTTGGTATGGAAGGTTTTACAAGCCTACAGAATTCCATCAATAAGAAATATCTAAATTTTCGAAGACAAGAAAGGATGAAAGCTGTACTCTATTTCTAATTTTCACCACTTAATTTCAATAAATAGCCTACCATTTTAATATGATGGACACCAAAATGTTTACGAAAGTAAGCTCTGCAAAGGCAGGGATTTGTGTGGGTTGTAGATTACCTATCTCCAGTGCTTAGAACAGTGGCTCAGACAAAGTAGTTTAGTAAATATTTGTCTAATGAGCATAATGGCCTCAGTTTAAGGAGGGAATTAGAAATGAAGGTGAATATTGACTGTTTTATGTGTTTCTAATGAGTTCAAACTTGGAGGCCATCTATTTAACAAAGTAATTCACAGTTGAGGATTTTGGAAATGCATTATTTTCACACAGGAGTAGTAGTGTGAGTACATACACATATGTGAACTGTAAGGATAATTTGAGCCTATAACCTTCCAAATACATAAAAACAGATTCTCATAAAATAGTTTACAATACTTTGATGCTTCAATTATATTATTCTTTTCGTATGATCTCAAACTCTAATTCTAGAATATTCGTCTCATCTTTTAAAAACTTATTTAGCTGCCATGCTTGCAACATCCTTCTCAGTTGCCTGTGGCTTTCACACTAATTAGAAATAAACTTTTACCAAACTTTTGATAATGACTATGAGAAAGTAAATATATATCAATACTGCTATGGTTAATTTTTAAACACCCAATAGTTTGCTTGGGATTCACTAAACCAAAATAGAGTGGTTACTCTATGTAGTAAGAAAAATGGTCCTCCAAAGTTGACAATGTCCCAATTCCTGGAACATGTGAATATTTTACCTTATATAGCAAATGGGTTTTGCATGTGTGATTCTGCCAGGTTAGATCCTCCAATTTTAAGACCCCATTACATTGGTTCCTCTTAATAATTGTAGGAGAATAACCCTGTCATGGTCAGGTTCATGTGTCAACTTGGCCAAGTGGTGGTACCTGTTTGCCTAGTTGGGCAAGTGCTGGCCTGTCTGTGGCGATGAGGACATTTTATAGAATTAAATGATGATCATGTCAGCTGCATCCACAGCTGATTCCATTTGTAATCAGCCAAAGGGAGTGTCTTGTGCAATGAATGACCTTTAATCTAATCAATGGAGGGCTTTTAATGAGGATTCAGAAGAGAGAGAGTCTCTCTTGCTGCTTCAGCTGGTGAGCCTCTCCTGTGGAGTTCGTCCAGACTCTCCATCAGAGTCATCAGCTTCACAGCCTGCCCTACAGATTTTGGACTTTACGTGAGACACTTTTTTGAATTTTATATTTACAAATATTTCCTGTTGGTTCTGTTTCTCTAGAGGACCCTAACTAATACAAGCCCTATCTTGCATTCTTTACTTAATCACCTCTGAAAGTTTCCCTTCACCATGTAAAGTAACATATCTATTCTGTGGATTAGGAGTTGAACATATTTGGAGGCCACTATTCTGCCTATCACAGTAATGTTCTACAGCATTTTATCTTTTTTTTTTCAGCCAGTGACTTCAGAAATTTTAGAGAGAGAAAACTAAGAGGTAAAATCATAAATCTGATTGCTGACAAAATGAGTGACATTGAATGGCAGAATATTAGCTATTCTTTCAGAGATCATTGAAATGCCTGTCTTTAAAAAAAACTCAAATGAACCAGCAACATGCAGAGACAAACAAATGGGACATAAGTGTATATGTAGAGGTGTTAAGACTTTTAGCTAACTTTAAAATCAATATGACATAGTTCAAACATATGTCCATTCAAAATGCAGGGGCCCCATATTAGTCTTTACACAAATACAGGTTTCAGAACAGAGTCTGCTAATTTACCAAAATTTTTAGCTGGTCAGATGATAACAGAAGGCATTGATAAATTTAGAAAGTGTCAAGAAAACAGTGATGCGAATGAGAAGTAGAATGAAATTATGATGGATGAAGCACAGTGAAAGTAACTAGGGATATTAAACCAGGAAATCAAAAGATTGATTAAAATAAAGTCATTATCATGATATATCATCATATACTACAGATAATATAAAATAAATTAGCATTTATTGAGAGGATATTTTCTTGCCATTGAATGTTCTAATCTGATTTTTTGCAATTTTGCTATGCTTTTATCATTGTGCATACTTACACTAAACTTCCATGCATAAAATATAAAAATGAATTTCTATAACTTAGGCACATGGTCAGAAAGTATTTTTGAGTGAACTAATGTATCTGACAGAATGTTGAATGATATCATCTGTAAAATTACAGCTCTAATTTATTATAAATTATAAATTATAAATTATTATTAATTATAAATTGGTATATAAAAAAACTGAACTTGTCAAAGGGCATCGACACTGCTTTAACTCAGTAACTTTCAGTTTGTCTAATGATTAGGATTGATAGATGAGGAAGTAAAAATACAGGACATCCAGTAAAATTGAATTAAAGATAATTAAATGGTAAGTTTAAGTATAAGAATGCCCTGTGAATTATTGTTGTTTATCTGAAATTCAAATATAACTGTGCCTCTTGCATTTATCTGTCAGTCTTAATCACAAAAATATAAATTTTAAAAAAGAACAACCCTTAGACTTGCCAGAAAACTATTCCAAAACTACAAGATAAACTTTAATGAAAAATAAAAACTTGTGAATCTTGTAAGCTTGATGATTGTTCATTGGTCATTAGTCTTTGCCTTCTGTTTTTAAGTGTATTTCAAATTTATTTTTTGCTCCTTGTCTTCACTCTGTATTTGTGGTGTGTGACTTTTTATGGAATGCTACATATTTAATACATTTTTAGTGAAAGGAAATTGAAGAGCTCTGAAAGATGTGAAACAAGATTATGTTTAAGCAAAACTAATCTTAAAAACAAATTAATCTGAAAGAAAACAATCTATTAAACAAATTTAAGAAATAATATTTATAATAATAGGTTTATATGCATAATGTGCATTTGAGTTTTCCTAACTTGAGTTCAAACAATATTCTCCTCTCATGCATGTTACAAGGGTCTGGGATAATACTTAGATGATATTGCTTGCTATTTTAGAATTTTAAAATAGTCATTTCATTAATCATCTTGCTTGAGTGGGAAAGAATGATGACAACAAAGAATAAGAGTCAAGAATTTAAGTATAACGCAAAATTTCATTGTGTACAACAAGGAAAATAAGAGTAAAGGAATGAAACTAATAAAATAGAGATTCATTAACTTATTTGTGACTAATGTTACTCTTATTTGGCTTGCCTGTAAATGTAAAGAGTTTTAAATTATACTGGAATTTGGGGATATGATGCATGTAGTTAATACCTTTGACATATGGAGAAGTGAAATGCATCTGTTCTAGTTTGCTAGCTGCAGGACTGCAATATACCAGAAACAGAATGGCTTTTAAAGAGGGAAATTTAATAAGTTGCTAGTTTAGAGTTCTAAGGCCAAGAAAATGTTCCAATTAAAGCAAGTCTACTATAGAAAATATCCAATCTAAAGCATCCATGGAAAGATACCTTGGTTCAAGAAGGCCTATGAAGTTCAAGGTTTTTCCTCTCAAGTGAGAAGGCACATGGTGAACATGGTCAGAGCTTCCCTCTCGGCTGGATTAGCACATGGCAAACACGGTGTCATCTGCTAGTTTTCTTTCCTGGTTTCTGATTTCATGAAGCTCCCTGGGAGGCGTTTTCCTTCTTCATCTCCAAAGGTGGCTGGCTCGTGCACTCTCTGCTTGGTGGTGCTGCAGCATTCTCTGCTCTCTCCAAATCTCCTTCATTCTCCAAAATGTTTCCTCTTGTATAGGATTCCAGCAAATGAATCAAGACCCACCCAAATGGGGACTTCCAGGCCAAGATGGCGGCTTAACAATGTGTGCATTTTAGTTCATCCTCCAGAACAACTGCTAAATAACCAGAAATGGTACAGAACAGCTCCTGGGGCCATGTCAGTGACCAAACACACAGTGTACCCCAGTCTGGACCAGCTGGATTGGCTGTGAGCACCCCCAGAACCATGAGTTCCCCAAGCCGTGGTGGCCAGCACATGTCTCCCACAGGCTGCTTCCAAGAGGGGAAAGGAAAGGGACTTTACAGCAGCAGGGGCTGAGTCCAACCAAATGCCAATTGTGGAATTAATTAACAAATTCTGACTACTAAAAATAGGCCCGCAGCTCAGGTGAACCTGGTCAAAGGGGAGGTCGCTCATTTTTGCCCCAGTGCCAAGGGGGCAGGACTGATGGAAAAAGAAAAACAAAGGGAAACAGGGTTTTCTGTGGCTGTGTTTCAACAAAGGATTGACTATCTTTGGATACAGGCAGGCCTTCTCAGGCTGTAACTGCCCCAGGCATAGGCAGAAACAAGCTCATTTGGGGGCTTGTCTGGAGCCTTTGGCTTCCCCAGGGGAGGGGTGAAGCCTAACTCAGCTGGAATCCCTCCATCAAGGAATTCAGACCTCAGGGCTCAGTAATTTGAAGCCATTAAAATCAGCCTACAAACCTCTCCTCTGTCTCCACCGTGCCCCCAGCAGGGAGAGTCTGCCAAAGTTAAAGGTACCACATTATCTCATGCTGGTGGGACCTGCAGGCAGGCAAGCACCACATACTGGACAGGATAAGAAAAACAGAGCCCAGAGACTTCATAGGAAAGTCTTTCAACCTGCTGGGTCCCACCCTCAGGGAAAACTGACACAGGTGACTCTTTCCTCCTGGTAGGAGGGCAGTTTGGTCTGGGAAAAATCCGGCTGGGGTCTATAATACCTATGTAGACCCTCCTAAGTGTGAGGGGGGAAAAGGCACCATACAAGCAGGGCAGGAAACAATAAAACAAGAACTGAAAAATTCTCCTCTGTTTAACAAAACCTAAGCTAGAGGTCTAGAAAAAGCTGAATTGAATGTCAAAGAACACTAGACAACAAATTCACCCAGTAAGAAAACCTTAGGTAAAAGAAGGGAAAGCAATCTACAGAATAAACTAATAAAGGTAATTAAATGTCTAGACGCCAGCAAAACATAACAAATCACACTAGGAAAATTGAAGATACGGCCCAGTCAAAGGAATAAACCAACAATTCTAATGAGATACAGGAGCTGAAACAATTAATTCAGAATATATGAACAGACAGGGAAAACCTCATCAAAAACCAAATGAATGAATTGAGGGAGATATAAAGAAGGCAAGGAATGAACAAAAAGAAGAAATCAAAATTCTGAAAAAGCAAATCACAGAACTTATGGGAATGAAAGCATGGTAGAAGAGATGAAAAAACCAATGGAAACCTACAATGGTAGATTTTGAGAGGCAGAAGATAGGATTAGTGAACTGGAAGACAGAACATCTGAACTCTGACAAGTAAAAGAAAATATAGGGAAAAAAATGGAAAAATACAAGCAGGGACTCAGGGAATTGAATGACAATATGAAGCACATGAATATATGTGTTATGGGTGTCCCAGAAGGAGAAGAGAAGGGAAAAGGAGGAGAAAAACTAATGGAAGAAATTATCACTGAAAATTTCCCAATTCTTATGAAAAACTTAAAATTATAGATCCAAGAAGTTCAGCATACCCCAAAAAGAATAGTTCCAAATAGACATACTCCAAGACATTTAATAATCAGACTGTCAAAGTACAAAGAGAAAGAGAGAATCTTGAAAGCAGCAAGAGAAAAGCAATCCATCACGTACAAGGGAAGCCCAATAAGACTATGCATAGATTGCTCAGCAGAAACCATGGAGGCAAGAAGACAGTGGGATGATATGTTTAAATTATTAAAAGAGAAAAACTGCCAACCAAGAATTCTATATCCAGCAAAATTGTCCTTCAAAAATGAGGGAGAAATTAAAACATTTCAGACAAAAAAACCACCAAGAGAATTTGTGACAAAGAGACCAGCTCTGCAAGAAATACTAAAGGGAGCACTAGAGACAGATACAAAAAGACAGAAGAGAGAGGTATAGAGAAAAGTGTAGAAAGGAAGATTGTGAGTAAAGGTAAAAAGAAGGAAAATTAGATATGACATATAAAATCCAGAAGGCAAAATAGTAGAAGAAAGTATTACCCATGCAGTAATAACACTAAATGTGAATGGATTAAACTCCCCAATCAAAAGACATAGACTGGCAGAATTGATTAAAAAACAGGAACCATCTATATGCTGTCTCTACTCAAAGGACATGACGTCAAGGACACAAATGGTCATTTGCACACCAATGTTTATAGCAGCATTATTTACAATTACCAAGAGGTGGAAACAGCTAAAATATCCATCAACAGACGGCTAGCTAAACACACTGTGGCATATACATACAATGGAATATTATGCAGCTGTAAGACAGAATGAAGTTATGAAGTACGTAACAACATGGATGGACCTTAAGAACATTAGGCTGAGTGAGATTAGTAAAAAACAAAAGAACAAATACTGTATGGTCCCACTGAAATTAACTGGCATTAGTGTATAAACTTGGAGTATTTCGTTGGTAACAGAGATCATCAGGAGCTAGAAATAGGGCAAGATATTGGGTAACTGGAGCTGAAGTGATACAGATTATGCAACAGGACTGAATATAAAAATTCAGAAATGGACAGCACAATACTACCTAACTGTAATACAATTTTGTTAAAACACTGAATGAAGCTGAATGTGAGAATGATAGAGGGGGAAGGTCTGGGGGCATAAATGAAATCACAAAGAAAGATAGATGATAAAGATTGAGATGTATAATCTAGGAATGCCGAGAGTGTATAATGATAGTGACTAAATGTACAAATTTTACAAATATTTTTGCATGAGGAAGAACAAAGGAATTTCATTACTGCAGGGTGCTGAAAATAGATGGCAATTAATATTTTAAAATTTCAACTTATGTGTGAGACTAAAGCAAAAATGTTTATTTGGTACAAAATTTATGTTTTGACTAGTGCATCTCCTAATATAACTTGTGTAAATAATTGATTGAACAACATAAGTACGTGGAACCTTGGGTAGGGCATGAGATTTTGTTGGTTTGTCCAGAGTGATGCCCTGATGAATTCCAGAGTGATTTGATCAGTGAGTGGAAAAGTATTTGCAAAGTTCCCTTCAGGGAATGGTGAGAACGGGGGAAAATTCAACCTCCCCAAGTTGAATTCTTGATATTCTCACAAGCAGTGTGGACAACCAAAGCTATAGGCTGAGCCCCCAGTCTTGGGGTTTGTTCATATGAAACTTAATCCCACAAAGGATAGGTAAGCCTACTTAAAATTAGGCCTAAGTGTCACCTCCAAGAGAACCTCTTTTGTTGCTCAGATGTGGCCTCTCTCTCCAGCCAACACAACAAGCAAACTCACAACCCTCCCCCTGTCGACATGGGACATGTTCCCATGGGACTTCCTGGCAACATGGGACAGAAATCCTAGAATGAGCTGTGACTCAGCATCAAGGGATTGAGAAAAACTCTAGAATGAGCTGAGACCCAGCATCAAGGGATTGAGAGAACCTTCTCGACCAAAAGGGGGAAGAGTGAAATGAGACAAAGTATCAATGGCTGAGAGACTACAAACAGAGTTGAGAGGTTATCCTGGAGGTTATTCTTACACATTAAGTAGATATCACCTTGTTATCCAAGATGCAATGGAGAGGCTGGAGGGAACTGCCTGAAAAAATAGAGCTGTGTTCCATTAGCCATGTTTCTTGCTGATGATTGTATAATGATATAGCTTTCACAATGTGACTGTGTGATCATGAAAACCTTGTGTCTGATACTCCTTTTATCTACCTTATCAACAGACCAGTAGAATATATGGAATAAAAATAAATAATAGAGGGAACAAATGTTAAAATAAATTTAGTTTGAAATGCTAGTGATCAAGGAAAGGGAGGGGTAAGGGGTATGGTATGTATAATTTTTTTCTGTTTTCATTTTATTTTTCTGTTGTCTTTTTACATCTTTTTCTGAATTGATGCAAATGTTCTAAGAAATGATCATGATAATGAATATGCAACTATGTGATGATGTTGTGAATTACTGATTATATATGCAGAACGGAATGAGCAAATGTTAAGAATGTTTGTGTCTCTTTCTTGTAATTTTTTTTAATTAATAAAAAATAAAAAAAAAGGACCCACCCAAATGGGTGGAGACACGCCTGTTTAACAACCACTCTTGATTAAATCACATCTCCTGGGAGATGGTCTAATTACAGTTTCAAACATACAACACTGAATAGGGATTAGAAGAAACGGCTGCCTTTACAAAATGGGATTCGGATTGAAACATGGCTTTTCTAGGGTACATACATCATTTCAAACCAGCACAGCATCTCAGAGTTTGTAAACATAAAAATCAGTTAAGTAAATGTATGAATACTAGCCAGAGACCCAACACAAGAAGAATCATTTAGAAATTTTGATGGTGTGCACAATATCGACTCTGAAAAGTTGTTTTGAAATCTTTTGGTGATTTAGTTACTTGAGAAGAATTATGAATGAAGCAATGATTCTAATCCAAAATCATGTGAAAGTACTGCTTTCCTGTCATTTGAATTTAAATGATAGCTTAACTGTACCTGCTCTGGGTTGCCTTATCTATGCTCACTTAGTTGGTTTAAATTTCATGTATTTTCATAATTTCCTTTATATACCTCTATTATAATGCATTTTGCAATGGGTTTTAATTTTACGTATTTGTCTCTTGTCTATGCCACAAGTTGGCTTTTATGTTATCACTATATTATGTTCCCAGATAAAGATCTTCTTTATACTATTCTTAAAATTAAGCCTAGTAGTAGATAATCAGCATTATCCAAATGAGTTTCTGCATTCTCAAAACGAGTTGTTTTTAAAAATTAAGTTAAATATATAATTGATGTTGTCATCAATGCTAACAGCTTAAAAAACAATCTTTAAAACAGTCCAGAAAAAAAAGATGACATTTCAAATTAGCAGCATGCAAATTCTAAAAAATATGGTATGCTTATGAATATATATTCCATGTCACTATGGTTAATTTTTAAGTAACATTAGCACAGTAAAATATATTTAACAACAAAAATGACATTGAAAATCAGTCAATAGGCAAGAATTTGGAAATAAGACTCTGGACTCATTTATAATAATAAAAGGTAACATTTATTGAGAATTTAATATATGCCAGACATTATTCTATATGTTTTATACATGTTATCTCATTTAATACTGAAAAATAAATAAATAAGTGCTATAATCATCATCACGTTAGAGGTGAGAAACTGAGGTTAAATAACCTTTTTAATATTATGCATGTAGTTATGGCGAAGCCACATTTCAAACCCAGGTACTATCACTAGGTAGACCCAATAATTTCTGATATCTATTATAGACCTGAGATTGTGTTTTCTATGTTTAGAATTATAAAATTTATTGTGAGAAAGATGCTCTTAGCAGTATTCTAAGTACAGCAATTCCTAAATAATTGCAGATGGTCTTACACCAGGGTAGTCAAAGAGGCAGCTTCCTAGCCATTCAGTGGTTTTAAATTCCTATTTTTAGCAACTATATCATTAGTACTATGCTGGAAATAAATGTAATTGCTGGCAGTGACAAACATTGACTTGGATAATACCCAGAGTTGTGATTTCTCCATGTCTTCTCAATGACAAAGTAATAAAATGAATAATAGATGCTTAAAACTAATAGCAATAGAGTCTCATCATTGCACATATACATGAATTAAACAATGGTTGCTTAACAAGAGGAGAGACATAGAAAGAAAATAGAAGAAGGATAATAATCAAGGGGAAAAAGTCCCTAGAGAAAGGATTAAAAATTAAATTGCAATTACTGATCAGCTCATTATGTGTCACAGAAGAAGGCTACCATGTTTGCCGCCACCAGTCTCAGTTTTCGTGTACTTCTCATAGTGAGAATATCCAGCTTCACGCCATGTGAATTTACTCCTGAAAAGTAATATATGATTTGTTTTCATACAGTATGTTTTTATAACTACTTTGTCTAGAGCATAAGTGAAAAAGAAAAAGAATTTGTTTGAAAGTGAAGAGAATTGATCATATTTTTGGAGAAATCATATGTTGAATTCCCACATGGTATCTAAAAATAATAACATAGTTGTTGAAGAAAAAGATGATACTAAATTTTAAAAGACCTGGAATTTAGGCAGGAAGACTACATTCAAATAGTATTTCTAAATAATTGCTCATTTCCAAATTCCTTTTGGAAAAACATCAAAATTCCCCTTCCTTACTTATTATATTCTGTAGAAATCAGTTTCCAAATATACACTTTTTGTCCTTGAGCAAAAAGGTACTTTACCAAGTTCAACTTACAAACCACGAACTGCACTAATATTTCATTATTTTTCCATGTGAGTATCACATTATTGCAGCATCATTTGTTGACTGTTTTTTTTTCTTCGTTTGTTTGTTTGTTTTGCTTGTTTGTTTTTGGGAAGTGTATGGGCCAGGAATTGAACCCAGGTCTCCCTCATGGCAGGCGAGAACTCTACCACTGAACTACCCTTGCACTGACTCCAGTCTCTTTATTAGCCAGGGACAGTTGTCAGAGATCAGATTTTTTTTTAACTGTAGGAAATATATGGTGAGTGATAAAAACTAAAACTTGCCTGCTCAGCACAAAAGTCTCGTCTTATGTATATTAACATTTGTGAAGAGTCCTTCCAATTTAGTTGCAAATTAACAAATTATTCTGCCATAGGTTCATGGATGTTGACAGAAGACAGAAGTTTCCTGAGTAAGAGACAAAGGACTTTCTCTCTCACAGGCCAGCAGGCAGTGTGAGCTCGGTTGTTACTCCTTACACATAAGCCAAAGGAGATTTAGGAAAGCTAAGTAATTTCCCCGAGGTCATACATCTAAAACTTTAAAAAAAAAGTATAGAGTAAGTTGCTATATGGTGCGTCTTGGAAACACAGGTTCAAACACAACAGAAACTTTGAGCAAATGACCACTTTATTACTTATAAGGCACAAAGGGTCCAAAAGAGCAGGGAAATACATCCCATCATAACAGGCACCCCAGGAAGGTCAACTGCTTGGGTCAGGTTTGGTGAATGGCAGCTTTGCACATCCACTCTGCATCGGAGAGTGCACATGCTTGTACTGAGAGGCCTGTAATGAAGGTGGGTATTTATACATTCCAGGGGAGAGGCCCTGACACTGGGATTTGTGCCCTGATAATTACCGGCAGCTGGAACTGCTTAAATTCCTGGTTTAAGATTTAAGATATGGTCAGACCATTCAATTAGACCTAACGTCTCCCCTGGGCTGCAGAGCTGAAACATATTGAAACATCTTCACACAGTAGGGAAGTAGGCAGTGTAGGCAAAGCCTGACAGACCACCCCTAGGCCAGCCTGTGGTTTTCCCAGCAAATACATATAATGCTATTGTTCCAACAAAACTACTATGACAGTCCCCTAGTTTACCAGAGATACAAAGCCTTTAAGAATAGATACTTGATTTTTACCCCACATTTTTTGCATGGTTTTTTTTGTTTTTTTTCTGAGTGAAACTATTCAGAGAGAAAGTTAATTGGAAAATACAAGCTCCTTCATTGAGAACTCACATAGGGGGATGGAAAATGTCTTAGATTACAGTGCCATTCCACAAGAATAGCCTCTCCACCATTTATTATCATTATGATTACGGAAAAGGCTTAACTTTTCTCAGCCTCCTTTTCTTTATCTGTATAATATGGATAATATTAATATTAGTTACCACAGGGTTTTAATTTACAAATTAAAGTAGTTTATGTAAAGTTATGAGCATATAATAAGCGTTCACTAAATTGGAGTGATCATTTTGATCATGTTCACATTCTGAGTAAATTACTTATTTCGGCTTCATAAAGTAAAGCTACTAGACATAAGGAGTCAGAAGTGCTTTAGTAAATGAGAAGACAGAATTAGGAAACATTTTTTTTCCAAATAGAAGAGAGACCTGCTCCATTAATTTTTTTACAGCATCATAAATCACATTTTAAAAATAAATAATTCAGGAGACCATACAGTTATTAACATGTTGGTTCATGTTCTAGTTCAAATACCTTATTTTATTTCAGCCAAATATTACAATATGTTGGCTGTTTTCAGCATTTTGTGTGACTTGTTAACTCATCTATATCAAATTATAATTTAACGTTCATCTTACAACTGCTTGCAAAAATTGAAGGGAGTGGAAAGTGTTCTAGGAACACATTTCTAGGCGTGTCTTAAAAATGCTCTCACTTTATTCTTTGCATGAAACTGGTTTTCCAATATGCCTGTATAAAAATATTTCCTCTGAATTTATACCTCTCACATTTCATGCTTTCACTCTATTTTGCATATTTTGGTAGTGTTTTTGTCTATTTGTTTAAATCACTAGCAAGTACATTTTGATAAAACATTCCTATTATCTTTTAAATTGAAAAAGGAGACTATATTTTAATTGTGTAGAACTTTAGCTACATTCTTAAATTACTATATATAGCTATAAATGTCACATAAAATAAATTTGATGTGCCATTATGATTGACTAGATAATCAAATACGTTTTCCTTTTTACCTACATAAGTAATAGAAATATTTTTAGACCAAGTATTGACATTACAGCCTGCAGGCCATATCTAGCCGCTGTCTGCTTTTTTAAAATAAAGTTTTACTGCAACACAGCCACACTCATTCATTTATGTATTGTCAGTATATACTTTTACACAAGATCAGAGTAATTTAGTTGTGACAGAGATTACATGACCTTTCAAAAGCTAAAACATTTACTTTTTGATATTTATAAAAATAGTTTGCCTATACCTATATAACATAAGTATATGTATATTATTTTTCAAAACACAAAAGGAATTTATGTTTACATCATCTTCTAAATTTGCAAACAGCATTGCTGTAGATAGAGCAAAACATGAACAATTTATCATCTTTCTCATAATCTTATCCATCATTCTCCCCTCCTCAAGGTAACTGCCTTAATTTTACCATTTATCTATTTAGACAGTTCCATTTATAATTGCATTTATTTTAAAATATTTGAAGTTGCATTGGCAAAAATGCAAAAACTGTGCACTAAATTAAACCTGAAGCCTCTCTTTAATACCGCTTGATCTGTACCTCTACCCATTCTGTACTTTCCGGTTCTTTATAGGTAATTGCCATTTTACTTTGATATGTCTTTCCAGACTGTTTGAATATATTTAAATACTCTTTTCTGCCCATAGAAATATGTAATTTTTTTCATGCCTGTGTCTGTATAAATTGTATCACATTTTACATACTTTTCTGCACCTGCCATTTTTCAATTAACTTCTCTTAGAGAATTATTGTTATTAGAATGTATATGTATTTGATATTTTCTAATCTTTTTCATGTATTTTATGTATCATAACTTTAGAAATTAATTCTGTTGGAAAACATTTATGCTTTTTCTAATTTCTTGCTAAGCCTACAGAAAGCTACTTCCTGGGTAAAAGGACTAATTTATTGCTTTAAATTGCATCCACCTGAGTGACAAAGTTGAACATTGTTTCAAATTGATAACAGTATCATTACTCTAAATATTATACTCATGTACATTTATATCTTTTGCCTATTTTCACTGGACTGTCTTTTTTCTTCTCTAAAAAAAAAATCAAAATCCAGGCACACAGAAACATAATATTTAAAATGTCCAGCAATAAATCAAAAATCTGTTAAGCATGCAATGAAGGAGAAAGAAAAGAAATGTAAGTCAGAAGAAAATAGACCTGGGAATAACAGAGATAATGAAACTATCAGATAATGACTTTAAAACTATTACTATAAGCATACTTAAGCACTGAAAAGAAATCATGAAGAAAGGAGAAAAATAGAAGCTATACAAAATGAACAAATGGAACTAAACAGAGATAAAAATATAAGATCTGAAATAAAATATGTATTAGCTTGAATTTATAGTGGGTTAGGCACTGTGGGAAAAATAGAGTGAATTAAAGACACAGAAATAAAATTGAAATTAACCACAGTGAAAAAAATGCTGAAAATGAATAGAGCCTCGGTGACCTGTAGGACAAAACTCACTGGTTTAGGTATGTAATTGGGGCTCCAAAAGAAAGGAAAAAGGCAGGACACTATATGAAAAACCATTAGCTGACTATATTCAAATCTTGATGAAACATACACATTTTTGAGCTACTGAGCTCAAAGAACAAGGCAGACCACCCAAAGGCCAAAGATATTTGAAATATTGAAAACCAATATAAAAAGAACCTAAATTCAGACAGAGAGAAAAGATACACTATGTCCAGAGAGAAAACACACGCACAAAGACTGCAAACAAGACAATGAATTAGCAACTTCGAATTGCTGTAAGAAAAGAAAAACTCACCTAGGAATTTATATCTAATGATATAATCTTTCATAATGAGGATGAAATAATGATCTTTAGGTTGAAGGAAAATGATACCAGAAGGGAACTCAGATTTACTCAAAGTAATAAAGACTCCATAATCATAAATATGTGGGTAAATATATAATTAATATAGTATATTTTGCATTTTTATATAAAGCGTAATTGCTTGTTTAATACAAACCAACAACATATTGTGGAATTTATAGCACATAAAAGTGAAAATTATGAGGACAGTTGTATACAAGAGGGAGAGAGAAATGGCAAGATATTCCTATATAGAGCCAACGTCATACTTTAGGGTGAAGATAAAATGATTTCCTCCTGAAATGGGGAATAAGGCAAGAAAATTCACTCTCCCTATTTTTATTCGACAATGTATTGGGTGTCCTAGCCAAAGTAATGAGACAATAAAAATAAATGAATGGCATGTAGACTGTAAAGGAACAAGCAACACTACCTTTATTTGCAAAATAGCATGTATATAAAAAATCTTAAGGCAGAGGTCTGCATATTTTTCTTAAAGGAACAATTATTAAATATTTTGGACTTGCAGGCCCTGTGACATCGATTGAGACTACTCACCTCTTCCACTATAGTGTGAAAAGAACATAGACTGTATGTAAATAAATGAGTGCCTATTTTCTGATAATTTCTAAAAAAAAAAAACAGGCAAATGGGTAACAGGCTATCGTTTATCAAAGCTTATACTAAAGAGTCAATAAAAAATAGGAAATATTTTGAGTTTAACGATGTTAAAACACACAAAAATCAATACACCAACAATTGCGTTTGTATACACTAGCAATGACCATTGGAAAATAAATACCATTAAATGGGCTTCCAAAACATCAAATTTTGAGAGATAAATTTAATAAAAGATGTGTAATGCATTTACAATAAAAGCTGCAAAATGCTACTGGGATTTTTTAATGCCTGATTAGAGAGAGAAGGATGCTATCATTGTTGGTGTTCATAGATCAATGTAATGGGAAGGAGAATCCATAAATATGTTCAATTCATTTTTAATGTATTTTAATGTGATATCTTCACACACCATACATTCCATCCGAAGTATAAATTTAATGGTTCACAATATCATCACATAGCTGTGTATTCATTACCATGATCATTTGTACACTTTCATTACTCCAAAGAAAGAAATAAAAAGATAAAAGGAAGACCCCATACATCCCATACCCCATAGCTCTCCCTCTTATTGATCACTAATATTGCAATCTACCCAATTTTAAGTCTCATGATAGAGGTTAGTCAACTAATGCAATTCAATATATATATTACAGTGGAACAAAACAAAACATCTAGTAAGTAGATCCACACAAACATAGGCAACTGACTTTTGCTTTTTTGCAATATAGTTATAAAATCGTTATCAAAGATCATGGCTACTGGGTTACAGTTCAACAACTTCACATATTTCCATCTGACTATTCTAAAGCACTGGACTCTAAAAACAAATACCTATGTAATGAGTCAGCAGTCAGAGTCATTTGTTAAATCCAAATTCGCAGTTATGCCTCCTCCCTCTCATTTGATCTTTCTCTCAATCTTCAGAGACATCTGGGCAATGATCATTTTAAATTCTTCATGCTGAAACAGGGTGTTGACCTTCAGGGTAGAGGAGTGAACTTTGTTATTGCTCTTGAAGAGACTGGTATCTCTTGGTTTCAGGACTTATCTGGCCTGTTGATTTCGCTCCACTGTTATGCAAGAACGTGCTTTTTATAGTTTTGATCTTTTTAAATATATTGAGACCTGCTTTGTGCCACCACATGTGGTCTGTCCTGGAGAATAATCCACAAGCACTCAAGAAAAATGTGTATACTGCTATTGTTGGTGCAATGTTCTTTAAATGTCTGTTAAGCCTAGTTCATTTATTGTATTATTCAAGACATATGTTTCCCACCATATATGAAATATCTGTATGTTAAAAATGTTTGTGTTTGTATGTTGTTTTAGCAATAAAAACATTGAAAGAAAAAAAAGAATGGAAATAATTCCCTACTGCCCCCACTATAGAGACCAAGGAGTAACTGGGAGAATGATGTAGTAGAGTTTCTATTTAGAAACCTACTATCATAAACCAATAAAATTTAAATATACCATATCCATTTCCAACCCTTCTTCTTGATATTTTTACAGTGGTGTTGACTGAAATGAGCTTAAGGAAAGGTAAAGCATTGCACACTGACTTAAGCATCTGTGGTAGTCAGATTCATTTGTCAACTCGGCCAGGTGAACATACCTAGTTCTGTTGCTGTGGACATGAGCCAATGGTACGTGAACCTCATCTGTTGCTGATTACATCTGCAGTCGGCTAGGAGGCGTGCCTGCTGCAATGAATGATATTTGACTTAATTGGCTGGTGCTTACATGAGCGAGCACACCGTAGCACAGCCCAAGCAGCTCAGCATACCTCATCTCAGCACTTGCAGCTTACCCCAGGCCTTTGGAGATGCAGAAAGGAATCACCCCGGGAAAAGTTGTTGGAATCCAAAGGCCTGAGAGAAGGCCAGCAGAGATTATCCCGAGCCTTCCCACGTAAGAAAGAACCTCAGATGAAGGTTAGCTGCCTTTCCTCTGAAGAACTAATGAAATAAATCCCCTTTTATTAAAAGCCAAGCTGTCTCTGGTGTGTTGCATCCCGGCAGCTAGCAAACTAGAACAGCATCCAACAAAAATATGCTTTTCATCACATCAACACTATTTTAATGTTTTAAATAATATTAATTAAAAATATTTTAAATAAATATACTTTTATTGTTAAAAAAATCTGTTTCCTTGTCGATCCTCTCTCTACACATACTATCCATTGATGAGAATGGTGTATTGATAACTCCAACTATTATCGTTGAAATGGCTACTTCTTTCTCCCTTCAATGATGTCAGTTTTTACCTTATGTATTTTTGGTCACTCTGCCTCAGTACATAGATACTTATGCTTTTTCTGTCTTTCTGCTGAATTGTCCCTTTTATTGATACAGAGTCCTTCTTTGTTTCTCTTAATGACTTTACAATTGGAGTCTAATTTGTCTGTTATTAGTCTAGTTATCTCACACTTTTCTGGTTGATATTTGCATGAAATATCTTTTTCTATCCTTTCTTTTCTAACCTGTTTTTGTCCTTGGGTCTTAAGCGAGTCTCTTGTAGATGCACATAGATGGATCCTGTTGTTTGCTTGTTTGTTTGTATGCTCTATGACAGGGGTCACACGTCATCATCTTTCCATGTGAGTATCCCTTATTGCAGCACCATTTGTTGAATTTTTGTTTGGTTGGTTTTTTGTGTTTTGTTTTTTGTTTTTTGCTTGTTTGTTTGGGAAGTGCATGGGCCAGGAATCGAACTGGATCCTGTTTTGTTTTTTATTCATTCTGCCAATATGTATCTTTCGATTGGGAAATTTAATCCATTAACATTCAATATTATTACTGTAAAGGCAGTAGCTTGTTCAACCACTTTGTCTTTTAGATTTTGTCTGTCATATTTTATCCTTATTTATTTATTTATCTTTTTTTTATGTTTTTAGTTACTCTTTCTGCTCATCTTCTACCCTGTTCTCCAAACCTCTTTCTCTTGTGTTTTTCTAGTGGTCCCTTTAGTGTTTCTCATAGTACAGGTCATTTTTTTCAGGATCTCTTTCAGCGTCTGTTTATCTGTAAATAATTTAAACTCTCCTTCATTTTTGAAGGACAGTTACAATGCATATAGAATTCTTGGTTGATAGTTTTTCTCTTTCAGTATTTTAAATGTTTCACACAACTACCTCCACGCCTCTGTGGCTTCCACTGAGAGATCTATGTTTAATATTATTGAGATTCCCTTGTATTTGATGAATCATTTTTCTTTGCTCCTTTCAGGAGTCTCTCTTTGTCTTTGATATTTGACAATCTGATTAGAAAGTGTCTTAGATTAGGTTTACTTGGATATATTCTGTTTGGGGTACATTGTACTTCTTCGATGTGTAATTTTATGTCTTCCCTGAGAGTTGAGAAATTTTCAGTGATTATTTCCTCTATTAATCTGTCTACTCCTGCCCTTTTTCCCCTTTCTTCTCCCTCTGGTTACCCATAGCATATATATTCATGCACTTCATGTTATCATTTAATTCCCTGAGACCCTGCTCATAATTTTCCATTTTTCCCTCTCTGTTCTCTTGTTTATAAGATTTTAGATGTCCCATCCTCTAGTTCACTAATCCTTTCTTCTGCCTCTTCAAATCTACTGTTGAATGTCTCCATTGTTCTTCATCTCTTCTATTGTGCTTTCATTCACCTAAGTTCTTCCTTTTATTTTTTCAACCTTGTGAGTTTTTCTGTATGGTCACCTAGTTTATTCTTTATATCCTTCATCTCTTTTGCCATATTTTCCTTCACCTCATTGATTTGATTTTTGATTTGATTTAGAATATTTGTTTAAACAAATTTAATTATTTGTTTCAACTCCTGTATCCATTCATATTCAACAATATAACTCCTCAGATTGTTCCTTTGGTAGGGCTACATCATTATGCTTCATGATATGAGCCGTGATTTTCTGCTGGTATCTAAGCATCTGATTTTCTTGCTTAGTTTATTCTGGAGAGTGTTTTCTCTCTTTTGCCTACAACTTTCTTGTTGATTGCTTTTTTTTTCTCTATCTGTTCATCTCCCTCACTGGCCATTTGTCAAATTGGTTCTACCCTTGGTCTTCAAAAAAAAAAAAAAACAGATGCTTCACAGTGGCCCACCGTAGGGATGGGGTAGGAACTGGGCATCACAGCAAGGTCTCTGTGAGCAAGATAATTCTGGTTAGTTCTAGTGGTGTTCTGTTTTTCTCCAGCTCCCCAGACCTGGGTTTGTTTTAAGGCACTGCTTTAATAGTTGAGTCATCTAAATTTCTTAACCTAAACAGGGGTGTATTCCTGTGCAGGGGTCTAGACCAGCTCCAATGGGTCTGAGATTTTTTTCTGGATATTCTCAGAAAAAGCCCTTCAATTCCCTTGTACTTTCCTTCTGACCAGCAAATGGTACTGCTTGATAACATAATCATCCACAATAGTTGTTTGCCTCGTAGCCCAGGCTACATCTGACCAACTGGGGCTGGAATGGGGTGTTTCCTGTGCCCTCCCCTTTGCTGGTCAAAATCTGGCTCAATGTGAGGCTATGTCCCCCAATTTATTTGTGGCAGAGGACTCCTGAAGCTGACTCAGTTTTCAACTGACCCCCAGGAAGTGCTCAGTTTGAGATGGGGAAAGGGCTTTTGAAACAAGAGCTGGAAATACAGATTCTGCCCACATTTTCTCAGACCCTTTTCCCTCACTGACCTCGGCCTTGCAATGTCTTCTCCTGCCCCCTTGGTCTCCAAATGGTGGACGTCTGTTTTACTGTTATAAGAGAATTTATTTTCTGTGTCCCCAATATGAGGGAAACTGGCTGTTCTGCTGCCCAGTGCTGTGTGTGAGGCCATGTGCAGGGGAAGGGAGAGGACCAGCCGTTCTGCTATGGAGGTTTCCTACCTGATATTTTTCTCTCTTAGTAGGGTCCTTCTCTTGTCTATATTTTTGTCCAGAGTCGTGAAATACACAGAATTATCCTTAAAATATGGTCTTCAACAAATAAATCAAGATCAAATGAAATCATTTTACATTCCCATTAACAATGTATGAACTACCTAGTCTCTCAATATACTCACCACAACTAAATGTTGTCATTATATTTTACTTTTGCCATCATGATAGATGTGTAGTGATATCTCAATAGTGTTTATTTGCATTCCTTTGACAAATACTGATATCAATATATTTTCATATGCTTATTTGCCATCTTTGCAAATCTTTTCAGTGAAATATCTGTTCACATCTTTTGCCTATATTCTAATTGGAGTTTTCTTTTAATTTTAAATATTGAGAGTTCTTTATATAGTCTAGATACTAGTTCTTTGTCTGATGTGTGGTTACAAGTATTTTTCCCTGTCTGTAATTTGTCTTTCTATCATCTCTCATGTGCTTTCACAGAGCAAATGTTTTCTATTTTAATTTGGTTCAATTTATAAGTATCTTCATTTATGAATCATGCTCCTGCACTTGAACTCAAATCTAACAATGCTGAGCCTCAACTTATAAATAATTAGGATATAAGCTGATCCTGAATATTTTATATTTTTTCTTAAGGTTTGATAGTTTCATATTTTACTTTTAAATAAATGATCTGGTTACAATTACTTTTGCATAAAATATGATATATAGGATGGATTTTTTTTTTTTTTTGCATACAGCTATCCAACAGCCCAGTAACATTTCTTTAAAAGACTATCCTTTCTCCATTGAATTGCTTTTACAATTTTGTCAAAAATCAATTGAATATGTTGGTTGGGTCTAATTCTGAGTTTACTGTTCTATGTATCTGTTCCAAAGATCTATGTGTCTATCCCTCCACCTATACAATGTCATGATTCTGATAACTAAGAATTTAGACTTAAAATTGGATATATTGATTCTTCTTTTTCACAAACATTACTTATTTTAATTCCTTTTTTGTTCCATGTAAGCTTAGAAAATTTTGTGTAACTCTACAAAAAAATCTTACTGGAATTTCATTAGGATTTGCATTAAACTTCTAAGTCATTTTGAAGAAAATTGTCATCGTTACTATGTGGAGTCTTCTATCCATGAACATGGTATGTATCTCCATTTATTTAGTTTTTGTTTAATTTCTTAATTTCCTTTACTATTTATGAGGTTACTTATTTTGTATTCCTTGCAATCATGTTATCTGCCAATAGGAACAGTTTCATATCTTCCCTTCTAACTGTATTTCTTTTGGTTACTTTCTTTACTTTTCCTATGTCAGTCCATTGGTCAGAATTTCCAGTATTATAGTGAACAAGAGGAGTGAGAGCAAACAACCTTGCATTGTTCTCATCTTAGAGGGAAAGCATTCAGTGCTTCACCACTAAGCATATTAAGTATGGTTTGGTTTTGCATTTTTTTGTTTTGTTTTGTTTTCTGTAGATGTTCTTTATGAAGGGGAGGAAATTCTCCACTACCTTACTGTACTGAGACATTAAAAAAAAAAGAGTGGGTATTGTGTAAATATTAAATGATTTTTCAATTCGATTATGTGATTTTTCTTCCTTAGACTGTTGACAATATGAATTACATTAAGCTGATTTTCAAAAGTTGATCCAGCCTTACATATGTGGAACAAATCCCAGTTGGTCATGGTTTATATTTTTTTACACAATTAGATTTAGTTTGCTACTAATTGGTCAGGAATTATAGTGCTAACTTAACGAAAGATATTGTTCTGTTTCTGGCACTGTCATCTTTGTCTACCTTGAGTATCAAGATAATCTTGGCCTCATAAAAGTCTAAACTGTCCTTTCGTTGTCTCTTGCACCATTTCCATGGTTTATAGTTTCACTTAGACCAAGAAGAGAAGGGAAAAATCTGACATCTGAAATTTTCATTTTAAACTACTTCAGCTGCATCTCTTCACCACTGCTGTTCGGCAGTTTTATTAAGCTATACCCTAGTGTGGATTTATACATTCCACCTTGCTTAGAACTCTGTGAGATTTTGAATCTCTGGGGTAATTTTTCTTCACCAAATTTGTTTCTGCCATGAATTTTTTTCAATCCCACTTTCTATTTTTTCTCACCTGCCGAGACTCTGAAAAGATGCATGTTAAAGCACATGATATTTTTCTGTATGCCACTGAAACTTTGTCTTGAAATTTTCCCCCTGTTCTTATGATTGGGTGATATCTAAGAATCTGACATCAAATTCACCGACAAATTTTTCGAAAGGGTCCAATCCCAGTGATTTCACTTTAAAATTTAAAATGATTGCATTTCATTTTTAGTATCAGTTTTGATTTAATTTGATGTTTTATTTTCCTAGTGATATTTCCCATTTTTTCATTGGTTGTGTCTATATTTTTAAAAGTTGTTTTAAAGTCTTTTTATTCTAGTACAAGCATTTGAGTCATCTCACAGGTCTATACTTATTGTCTGTTTTTTTTTTCATACATGTTGACTCTGATACTCTTTTTCACGTTTTCTCTTTTTTTTTAGTTTTTGCTGAAAATTGGAGATTATATATTGCAGAAGATTTGAATTATCCTGTGTTCTTTTTAAAGTTCTGAGTTCTGTTATAGAAGAAAGCTAAATAACAGGTATTTCTACTTTATCCTTCATAATTGGTGTGTTGTTGTTGTTGTGTCATTAGGATGTATGCATTTCAGTTTTGTATTTAGTCCTAGGAATTTATAAAATTTGGTCTTTCTACCATTTCAACTGAATTTCTGAGTGTTATTTGAGGTCTTTCTACTCAAAATGATTCAAAACACTAATATCTCCTAGCCCTGTGAGGCTTTTGTATCGCCATTCAGCTTTCAGCTCTTTTGAAGCTTCTCTCTATTGGGTCTTGGACTTTAGTCCTCACTGAATGACCAAAGTGAACCTCACATGCAGATTTCTGCTTCCACAAGTCACACAGCTCACTTCAGTCCAATATTTTCCCCTAAAAATTACAGTTATGAGTTGTCAGTCACTGCTTTGCTACCTCAACAAGATTAAAGACGTTTGCTTGTGTTAATTTTTTTGCATTTATGAGGCTAAGATCCTGAATTTCCCATCTGTCATGGATTGTTTGCCTGTGTTGTATATAATATTCAATGTCTGAAAAGTGACGCTGTTTTTACAGATATTTAGGAAAAGAGGGTAAGTATGAAGCCAGTTAGCCTGCCATTACCAAAATCATGAAATGTTGATGGACAATTCTGGATTAATGGATTTTTAACATTTATATTTAATGATTTTTTTCAAATTTTCAATAAAAATCTGGAATTATTTACATTGTTTTCCCCAAAACTAATAGAAGAATGCATAGAGCTATCTGCAACAATAAAATACAGGCTTATATTAAGGGAATACATGCTAAAAGAAGAGAAATAAAAATGATAAAATAAATTTCATAATATTGATCTGCAATATTCCAGATGGAAACCAGGTCTGGAATTTTCAAAATAATTGAACAAATTTCAGAAAAGAAGGGGAAAAAGATGAAATAATAGAAGAAAATTTCTCAAAGTCGAGAAAAGGCATTACTTATCAGGGAAGGAAGCTGCTGAGTGTCAAGAAGGATAAATGAAACATAAAAGTGAGGGCAAGAACTTTTTATATTTCTCTCACATTTTATATCCAGAGTCTAGAAATAAATATTTAATACTAATGTGCTCAAGAAGTTTTTCTAGCATTTTTAATGAGAGAAGATAAATTGCCACAAATATGTAAAATATAATATTTTTTATAATTCCAAGGAAAATGAGAACATTCTAAAAGCTTACAGGGAAAGAAATTATAATAGTAATGGAACTAGAGTGCATATAAGAAATCATTTGCATTTCTCTATACTAGTTGTGAAAAGTAGAAACTAATTTTTTTTTAATTCACTCATAAGAACATCAAAAACATGAAACACTAAAGGATAAATTGAACAAAATTCATGTAAATATTTTTGGCTGGTAACTATAAAACTGATGAAAGTAGTTAAAAAATATTTTTTTAAAGAAGAGATATGCTGTATACGTGATTCAAAAGACTCCGTGTTATTAGCTGTGAATTCTCCTCAAAATGATTCCGTATAATTTCAACCAATATACCTGAATGAGTTTTATGGAAATTGACAAGCTGATTCTAGCACTTATATGGAAAAATAAAAGGCTTAGAATTAAAAAAAAAATTATGTAAATGAAAATTGCTAGAGGTCTCACACTACCTTATTTCCAATGTTGTTATAAAGCTACAGCAATCAAGTAAGAGAAGTATAGGCCTAGGATAAACCTGGAGATGAATGGTATAGAATATGAGTTAACAGATACAAACATCTACAGTCAGGTGATTTTTAACAAAATTGATTTGCTATAAATGGAGATATGGATAATCTCTTTAAAAATCATGAAAAAAAAATGGGCAACTATTTTTTGAACCATATACAACACTAAAAAAAAACTTGAAATGGATTTAGATTTAAAAGTAAATGCAAAAAGTATAAAATATCGAGAAGAAAATATTGAAGATAATCATTGCGAAATTAGGTTGAGGGAAATTTCTTAAACAGGGCAAAAGTGCAACTAATAAAAAAATTGATGAATTGCACTTCATAAAAATTAAAAATCTCTACTGTGAGACACTGTTAAGAAAATAAAAAGACATGATATAAACCAGGAAGAAATATTTGCACAATATATAAATGCCAAAGAGCATGTATTCATAATATATAAGGAATTCTCATAACTCAATAATAAGACAAACAACCCAATTTTTAAAAAATGGACACAGTCTTTGAACAGAAACTTTAACAAAGAAAACTTTTTGATGCTCAAAATAATTTTTCATCAGGAAAATGCAAGCTCAAATTATGAGCTACCACTAGTATCTAGTAGAATAGCTAAAATTAAAAAAATATATATTAATATAATTTACTGGCAAATATTAGAGATGTTGTGGGTCACAGAACAATCATACATTAAATACAGGATTCCCATATATAACACCTTATTATTAACACATTTCATTGCTGTGGAATATTTGTCACAGTTGATGAAAGTACACTTTTTTTTTTATGCTGTATGGCGGGAATACATGTCATCATTTTCCCATGTGAGTATCCCGTTATTGCAGCACCATTTGTTGAATTTCTTTGTTTTCGGTTTGTTTTGTTTTGTTTTGCTTATTTGTTTTTTGGGGAAGTGCATGGACCAGGAATCAAACCGGGTCTCCTGCATGGCAGGCTAGAATTCTACCACTGAACTAGCCTTGCACCCCCAAAAGTACACTTTTATCGCTACAATATTAAAAAATTATTTTGGTGCATGTTTTGTAAGCAGCATGGTTTAACTATTGTTCAAGGTCTGTGCTGTGAAGTTGCAAGGATATTTTTAAATGTTTTTATTCTAGTTCCATATATGCAACCTAAAATCTCCCATTTTATCCAGATTCAAATATATAATTCAGTGTTGTTATGTCCACAATATTATCTGGAATTTTCATTTATTACTTGTTGGAAGGTAAAATAGTACATCCATTTTGGAAAGCAGTCTGGACATTCTCACAATTAAATTATCACAATAAACAATTTCAATTCTCACAACAAACAATTTAAGTTTCATTTCAATGTTTATATATGTTTATGTATGACCCAGAACTTCCACTCTTGGGTGTCTTCCCAGGAGAAATGGAATAATATGCTTATGATGAAAACTATATGCATATGTTTATAGCTGCATAATAATGGCCAATCATGTACAGTATACCACTTGATAGATGTCATGATACTATTTAGGATATATAAAGAAAACATTGAAAGTGACAAGCTGATGATGTTGGTGATGCACATTTTCCTAATATTTAAAAAAAATAATTCTTGACACTTAGAATGGCATGTGAAAAGTAAAATGCATTTGAATATTTCTTGAATTACTGCCCAGGATATTTTTGAACTTTGACCTTTTGAAGGTCCTTTGCAACACCTTTCTTTTCACACTTTAGTGGCAACTGTAGGAGAACAGTAGTTTTTTTTTGTAGTTTTGTTTTTTTACAATGGTGTTGATTCAACATTGATTTATGGTTATGATTGGTTTTATTGCCTCCACATTATCCTTATTGAAACTAAATTGTTTTAGGAAAAAATTGTTCTAAGAAATATGCATATGAAAATTGAATGATGCTACAATTATGCTAAAAAGAAAATCTTTGTTTTAAATGTTTATCATTGAACAATTAATAAAAATGAAGTATTCAACTGAAGAAGCTAGAATAGAACTAAAAACAAACTCTATGAAAGAAGGAAGAATGATTTATAGCAAAAGGAAGAACTTTATACATGTACTAATCTCTTCTATTTTTTTAATTTAGAGATAGCTTTAGCATCTCTGTTTCCTACACAATTTTCCCCTTCTCTTATTATAAAAATTAAGTAGCTCAAATCATTCATAGTGCTTCTTAATGATAAAAGTGCCTGCAGTTGGTATTATGTTTCATTTTAATTTTCTAATATTTGCATTTTTCCCTTTTTAATTTCATTACTTTCCAAGAACCTGGACAATTTTATTACTTTAAGCACTTTATCTGAATCAATTTTACCACTTTTCCTGTTTCTAACTAAATCATGATACCTGTTTTGGCTATTTTGTAATTCTTCTAGATTTTTTTTCTTGTATTTAATTCTGTTTAATGTCACCATACAGCTGCTTAAGAATATTCACTGACGTGGAAAGATGCCCGAGCCAAATTGTTATAATATTTTATTAAAAAGGACACATAATAAGACATTTCTGTATTATAATTAACCACATACACATGCAAACCTATATCTAACTTTGCTATGTTTATTTGTGTATAAATAAAATCAGCAAAGTTAAACAAATTTCTTCAGATGATCCCAAAATGCTGGAATTTTCAACTGTGAAATTAAATGTCACTTTTTTTGTCTTTGTTTCCCATATTATTTTTTCAGGATGAAGATATTAGTTATTATTTTTAATGGATAACTGGTTGTTTAAACAATAACTTGTTGATCAACAATGTAAAATGCTACCAGGGTTTGAGGTATGTTAAGAGTATAAACACTCCATTGGATTTAGCAATAAATTGCTTCACTGGCAAATTTACAAAAGCAGAGATTCTAAGGAGTATTGTAGGTTGAGGCCAAACTCCATTTGAATAAGAAACAAATAGACAAGAAAAAATGAGACAGGTAGTACAGAACACTCTTTCAAAAAGTGTGACAGTAAATCCAGGGCCTAGAATCAAGAGATGACCCTCAGCTGCAGCTATTGTTTTCTCAGAAGAAAGAGATTTGATTGTGTACTTATGCTATTTAAGCGAGTTGTGGAAGACATAGGTGTAGGAGGCTATATTTCAAAGAAATAAGATTTCTGTTGAAGAAAAGTAGTGAAATTAGCACATGAATAGAGAGAGGGTCTTTGAAAGGAAAAAGAATACCTCTTCGCAATTGGCAAGTATGAAGGCAATTGATGTGGAAATGCAGATGGAGGTGTAGACTTTGATATAAGAAACACCTTCAGAAATGGTATGCTATTTGGAAATATTTGTAGAACAAAAAAAAATTATTTTGGTGTATGCTTTATAAGTAGCAGCATGTTATTTTTGCGGCAATCACAGTTAATGACCCACAGGCTAACCTTGGCTCACAGGAATGTTTTGTTTACATCTCAAAGAAATTCAAGGATTTCAAATAAAAATACAGACTTCTATCTTTACTTGAAAGATTGAGAACATCCCTCTGGTGATTCTACAAAGTCTCACAATAAAAACAATTTTTGAAAATCACAGTCCTGGAGCAACTCAAGCTGCTTTAATGTGCTTTGGTCAGATTCATTTTGTGAAAAACTACTGCCTGCCTTTGCATGGGCTGCCTCATTCTCTGTCATACACCACCACCTTATACTTTTAAGATATTTATCTCCTATCCATGATGAATTTTGAAAACTTTGAATTATTAAAAAAAAAATTGGCCTTTAGTGGGACAAGGAAGTAATAGGACTTCTCTATTCTCATCTCCAGAAATCAATATCCAATGTGTGAGTTTGGACAGAGGGACAATTACCTACACATTTCTTTGATAATAGCCTACGTCTCAAAGCTATGAGAGTAAGCAATGGTTGAAATATCCTATAAAATTTGTGGGTGGGAAATACAAATAAATTTGTAAGGCGGAAGTGAGCATTAGCCAATAATATTGATTTGTGATACTGAAGTCTTCACAGTATGATATAAATGCAGGTTCCAAATTCTAGAATATCAGTGTGGGATTTATTTCCCATATAGTGGCATATTTCTTTTTCATTATATTTTCAAAAATATTCTAATGAGAAGTTATGTCAGGGATTGGTATGTCAAGCTGATGCCATTTTAATCTAGGTATCAATGAACTTCTCTGTTACCAATTTCACCATTCTGTCTGTTACATATTCTGGACACTGTATTTATTTCTCTTAGTGCAATATGTGACTAACGAAAAGATAGTGAGAGAAAGAGAGATCAGATCTTGGATTCCTGAAACTCTTAATCTAAGAATGCAATGCATGTATATCCCCAAATGATTGATGTAAAAACAAACGCTATTAATGAAAATAAAGCTTTTCCTGTTCATGCCTTATACCTCATGATGGGAAGAGAAACATAGACTGATGGGAAGCAATGAGGAAAGGAGGGGGCGGAGGCCCACAGAGTAGAGTAAGACCATGAGGACCTTTTCGAGAGAAGTGAAGAGATTATTTTGTGATGGCACATTCCTTACCTGTATAAGTCTATCCATTACCAGTGCCTAAGAACCAAGCCAGCTCTCATGGTGACTCTATTCTGAGAGCACATATACTACTGAATTGAGAAGTTGCATGATTGTCTTTTCTTGACTTCAGTTTCAAAGTAGACCATCCATCAGCAGGTGAATGTGCAGCAGGTGGATACCCAGTTATGCTCTAAGATTTGGCAGCATCCCCATGCCCATCCACTTACTCCAAGTGAAAACAGGAGATACCCCTTAGACATCTACCATTACACTGAAAATAGTACCTGCAATTCCTTACAGAAAATAAGTCTTCAAAATCTTTTGTATAGAAGGAAAAGACCACTAGAATCCTACCAATCAAGCCAAAGCTTGTGTCAGATGAAATGGCACTAGGTGGAGTTCTCTCCCTGAGCTGAAACAAGGATAAGCCATACTCTTGTGATCCAGGTTAACGAAATCAGCTCTAATCCTGAAAATTAGTTGGCAATAGAAGTATTTAAACAGAAGAGTAGCATGATCTTTCTTATATTTTGGAAATACCACTCTGACTGCAGTGTGGAAAGTGGACATAGTGAGATTAGGAGAACGTTAAATTATTAGAAAATCCTGGGGAAAATCCTTTTATAGAATTGACAATATATGAGCTTGAGCACGTTACCTTATTTCTTGAAATTTCATTTATTTATAAAAAGAAAATAATAACTGATGCAAAATCATGCTGTGAAAATTTCAAGTAAATACCTGATATTTTGCTGGCCACATAATATGAGTTTCTTCCATGAAGATTTTAATTGCCTAAGGATGTAGAGTGCAACTTATTTTTCCTTATCTTTGTCTTTTAAATATATAGTAGGCACTTAAGAAATACTTCTTAAATAAATGATGAATATCTATCTATGTAACATTTACTTATGTATAAGTGATACTCTGAGGAGTAGACCCAAGTTGCCATGGGTTTCTGAACTCTATCACCCATTTTTATGTTTTTATACTTAGTGGCTTTTTATTAGACTATATCATCTAAAATTCATACTTATGTGTGAAATTAATTATGAATATGAAGAAGATGGTAGACTTAAGGAATTCTGCTTGGATGTTTTGAAGTATGATGTCTACATGTCCATAGAGCTAAATGGGAAGATACATTTAAAAGAACACATTTATTCAGGAAAATATGCAAGTCCTAACTTTTACAAGGTACTGACAAGTCATAATTATCTAATTGTTATATTTAGCTTTAAATCAGTTTTCCCATAATACTTACTTGTTTTCCCTATTTTTACATAAATAATGACTTTAGTAAGATCTTGTAAGTTTCCTTGTTACAATACTCCATCTTTCAAGCTTGGGTGAAAATTTCCTGCTGAGAAAAAAGGGAACTGTTAAATTTAAACCTTTGAGAATATTATTTGTTATGGTCTATCATTTGTGTAGGTAATTTGTTTAAGAGAGTCTTCATTAAAGAGACCTTAAATGAGCTACTAATGCACCTACAAAGAAAAGTTAATGAATTACATTGGGACAATTCAATCCAAAATTCATTTTCACAGAGAGATAAGACAATAATCATAGCTTTAGAAATATTATTTCATTACCAACATTTCTGATATTTTTCTTTAAAAAAATTTAGCATGTATTGCATAAAAAAGTAATTACTATATTTGGAAAGTCATCAGAAGTCCAGGCTTTATGCTACCTCTTAAAGCAGTGAATTATATATTCAATTTAATAAGTGGATTTTTGCACTAGTGGTGGGAAAAAGTATTTTAATTGGTGCAAGCAAAATATTTTTTAAACACTTAACAAACCATAGGTATATTTTATGAAAAAAATCACTTAAAATATTCATTCTCTGGATACCATTTGTATGTTTTCTGTCTAACGAGAGGCAGCAAACACAGTAATTAAAAATACAATCAGACTGTCTGATACCACAATCTTTAGTAGCAACTAATCCAAAGCAACTAACTTAATGTCTGTGCCTCAATTTGCTTATCTCTAAAATGATAACAAAATACATACTTGTTTTGGTTTGCTCAAGCTACCAGCATGTAATATTCCAGAAATAGGTTGGCTTTTACAATGGGATTTATTAATTTATAATTTACAGTTCTTAGGCCATGAAAATGTCCACAGAAAGCCATCAACAAGGAAGATACCTGGACTCTGAAAAAAAGCTGCTGGCATCTGGGACACCTCTGTCACATGAGAAAGCACATGTCCTGTGTCTGCTGATTCCTTTCTCCCAAGTTTTGTTGCCTTCAGGTTCTGGCTTCAGTGGTTCGTTCTCTCAGCTCCTGGAGGTCTTTCTTGCTCTCTGGGTGTTTCTCTCTTCAAACTCTCTCTCTATTTTTTTTTAATCCTCTCATATAGAACTCCGTATAGGATTCAAACCCAACTTGAATTGGATAGATCACATCTCAGTTGAAACCACCTAATCAAAAGGTCCCACTCACAATAGGTCTGCCCCCATTAGAATGGATTAAAAGAACATGGCCTTTTCTGGGGTACATAACAGTTTCAAACCAGCCCAATATTTCATAAAATTCTTAGAAAGATTAAATAATTTCATGTATGTAAAATCCATAGAATAGTATCATATAAATAAACTTAATGAAAATAACCTATGATTATTACTAGTGGTTTCTATGAAAATTTAGTCAATGATATCATTGAGAGTTTCACAAATCCAGTCATAAAGCCAGGAAAAAAAAACATGAAGGAAATCATTAGTGTAATTTTAAGTGCTGAAAATTAAACATGCATCCGATAGCAGACAAATGCACATATTATTATCACAATAACTCATTAATGCTTCAATATTTTACCTAAGTCACTTTGAAAGGAAAGAATTTCACAAGTTTGATATCATAAAGCATTTGACTCCTGCAGCTTCAGATGATGATTTTCAACTCCAGCTGGGGTATAGCTATTAACTTATTTGGCATGAAGTCATTCCTGATGAAGATTTTAAATAGCAGATCAGTAGATATCTGCATACTTTTTACCAAACTTCACCCTTCCTCTTTACTTCAATGCACAATCAGGCAAAAACATTTATAACCATCAAAGTGAAATTGATAATTATACTAATTAAATATATTTAATGAAAGGTACTCACTGTCATTGATCTTGAATGGTACATGTTACTATTTTGAAGATGCCCTCCAAAGCTTTCAACCAAAGATCTCAGACAAATAATTTCATGCTGTCTTTCATGAACCAGAAGTCCAATCCAGAGTTGGGGCAATATCAGGTTTGGCTAACTCAGGAGCACAACGATGACATCAAGCATGCAGTTTCTTTCCCTCTTCTGTTCTATCATCATCAGTGTGACAGCCTTGTTCTCAATTAGGCTTCTTTAAGTAGTAGCTGAGGACGGGAAAAGATACAATAATTACCCAAGGCAGAATGACCTTGGCATTTAAGTCGAGTTCTGAAAAATGAGTAGATGTTTACCATAGAAGGAATGGGTCAGCATCCCGTGAGGGAGCAGTCTCTGTGAATGACCTAAAGGAGGAATAAGCTTACCTTTCTCCTTAAAAGTGAGGAAAATCTGCTTTGAAATACCATCAGACTTCCCAATACATCTTGTTGACCATAAGTAGACGTTCACCCTAACACATTCAGCCCTGAACCAATCACTGAAACAACCTAGTCAAAGTTCCCACTTTTGGAATGGGGACAATTCAAAATCAAGGATTTCACAATTAACTATGAAAAATATTTGACCACTAGATGGCAGGGACACAGAAGCTATTCATTGGGGCTGCCACAATACAGGTTTGCATGCTAGGAAAGATACCTAAGCAAGAAACCTTCTAGAGGATAGAGATTCTTGCACCACCAGAGTGCAAGAAAAAGCAAGAGAAGATAGGAGGGAGGAGGAGGGAGGTTGCAGAGACAGCAAAGTAGGGAACCCATGACCCAGAGAGCTCTGAGGAGTTCATGGGACGGGGCCTTATAAGGAAGGACCTTACCTAATCAACTAAGAACAAGAATCTCGGTGAAGTTTCCCAGAGTATGAAAATCAAGGTAACTCCAAATGACTAAAAGTTTCTTATTCAGACTAATCTTAAAACAATTAGACGTGTAAGAATTTAAATTTGTTGCTGACAGTTTATTCCAATGGACTCAGGCTGCTGTGAAAAAGAAAACAATACACAGCCCCACTACACACAGGCCATCTTTAGCTCATTACTATAAAATAACATCTTTGGTTTACAACCAACTAGGCTTTATTCATCCTATGAACAAAAGGATGAAGTCATCTTTTGTGAAAGGTGGAATGCATGAACAAAATGAGTGTCAGATTACTAAAAAGAAGAGGGCTATGGGTTAGACAATGGTAACTTCCTGACAATCAAGAACATCTTTCTCTTCAAAAAGCATAGACTGCATTTGTGTATAATCAACTGAATATTCAATTATGGATTCAATTTATGGATGAGTAATGGTAGATAATGTTAAAGCCACTGGTAACATAACAAATTCATTGTATTGAAGGAATTAATTAGATGAGTCAAATAAATGCCCTAATAATGTTTTTAATCCATTCTCTATCTTTTTGTTAAACAATTCAATATAAAATATTAAACATTTATTACACGAGCAGTCCTGAATTAGTGGTTAAACGTTCCATGGTAAACCAAACACCTAAGGTGGGCATGCAATCCTACCAATCTTAGAGCAATAGGTCAAACATTAAACAAATAAGCATGTGTTAAACAAACAAATGCACAAATAAAGAAATAGAGTGTATGGCAAATTATATGAAGGAAATTGCAAGATGCTATGAGAGAAAATAATGAGAGCCAAGCTACTTTTGATTTTGTGACCTTTGGGTCCTGAGGTGTCTCACTCAGGAAAGGGCACTTAAGTTAAGTTCTGAAAAATGAGTAGATGTTTACCATAGAAAGAATGGGTCAGCATCCCTGTGAGAGAGCAGTCTCTGTGAATGACCTAAAGGAGGAATGAGCTTTAATTATACAGAGCAAATAATTTTAAAAAGAAAACGTCAATCAATTTAATTATCAGAAATTATATAATTTACTAAAATTTTTGCCTAACATACTTTTAATTTTAAGTTTGGTCTATTTATTAAATCTTTTGTACATAAGACACAAGTCAGTTTTTCTCTAAGAAAAAGGTAATATTGTTCCTTTTAGCATAAAAAGCATCGAATACATGGAAAGTGAATTAGCAAACAGAAAATATTTGAAGTCTTGTGATTTTAGTAAACTTATGGCATTTCAACTATTAATATTTGAATGAAGCTTTCATATTCAGATTAATATAATTAAATTGTCATAAAATTATCAAATGAATGGGGTCTACAGAGACACTACTTTGAATATTATCATTCTTTGACAGTTCATAATGATGGCTGTGTTTAAGAGAAGACATGCATATACATGTATGCTTCCACTGTTTTGCCATTTTACAAAACACAAAATTGATATGGGATGGTTAATGCTATAGCCAATTTAACATTTTTCATTTGTAATAGAGCTGAGAAAAATCCCTGAGGATTCTTGATTGTTATCTCCATATTCTTGCAACTTAGCAATACTTTAAAAATAAAACATTTTAAAACGTACTATTTAAGAAATTTGAACTATAATGCATGAAAAAACACTCTTAATGTATCTGACTCGCAATGTTTGTCCTAAAAACAAATGAGGTAAAAGATCTTTCCCTTTCAGTTTTTAACACTGTCTGGCTAGAGCCTCAATGTATTTGAATTTTCTTTTTTCAGCTTGTTATTCTTGTATAACCCCATGAAAAACATTAATTACTACAAACCTTAGTTTAATCATCATCCTTCCAAAATGTACACTTTGGAAGAGTAGCAATCTTTGTTTTGTTTGTTATCCCTAGAAGACAATCCAGCATATAGCAGGGGCCCGATAAATATTTGTTAAATGAGATGAGATATTTATTCTTTCCCCTAAGTTTCTATGTATTCAAACACTCTTGAATAGTGCAATGGTAGGGGCTTACTAAATGACAGATATTATCAAATAACAATTTCAATTGCAAAATATGTAAGTTTTAGCCTTTAGAATTAAAATAATGTGTATTGTTATGAATAAATGTAGTATTTTAGTATATCAGAAAAGATATAATTGCGGTGTTTGTTTTATCATTTATTTATTCCAAAATAGTTTTCAAAAAGGAAAATAAAATAGAGAAAAAAATCATCCTTATATCCTACACATTATTAACATTACTGTTTTGCATATTCTTGATTTCATAATCAATATATTCAAAATAGTTACATTTAGTGGAAACCAAAAAGGCATTAAAAATTCAAATATAGTCATAAGTAATCTCATTGTCTATTGTAATTCAAATAAGGGGGAACGTTTTGAAGATTGAATCATGTACCCCATAAAAGGATGTTCAGTTCTCAACCCTGCCCCCTGGGTGTGAATATATTTGTAAATAGGACCTTTGAAGATATTATTAGTGAAAGTTTGCCCAAACTGAATGAAGATGGCCTTAATTATGACTGAAGTCCTTATGAGCAAAGCAAATTAAGTATGAATTCAGAAGCCACAGGGAGCAGTTAGAAGCTGCAGATGAATGGAATCTATAAGAGAAGGAGAACATGCCACCTTGTGTATTGCCATGTGACAAAAAAAAAAATGTCCAAAGATTGCTGACAACCATCCCAAAATGTCAATCTTAAAAGAGAAAGCATCAACTAGCTGATGCTAGTTTGGATTTCTCTTGCCTTGAAACAGTGAGCCCATAAATTCCCACTGTTTAAGCCACCCCATTGTATGTATTTCTTTCAGCAATCTGGAAACTAAAACAAGAAGTGACACTAGATTGATTCATTGGAGTCACCAGGGTGAAGAAAAACTAAACAATATCAAATGAGTTATTGATGGCAAGTGGGATGTTTATTTGGGATATAATAAAATACAATGTTAATAATTTCTCTCTTCCATTAATTTAGTGCTGCCGTGTAGAAAAGGAATTCCACCTATTTTGAGTGGACCCCAAAATACAAAACTAAAAGATTAGATAGAGGTGAAAGAAAAAACAATTCTGTCCAACATGAAAAGCAATAGTCTTAAAAACTGTTACAATTGAGATTGTCCCAAATGGAGTGTATTGGCTTAAAAAGTAATGAATTTAGTCACTGTTGTCATATATTCATCTGAGGTATGATAGTCTGCAATATTAATGAGATGTATACATTAGATATATCAGTCTGGCTAAATAACATGTACATTCAATTTCATTTAGATACTGTAATACATGGATGAATATTGACAGCTCCAAGTACAACTCTCTTCTGCTTGATGGGTCACTGATATTTGGAGATATCAATTTTGTCCATCACCTAATACCTTTCTTTCTTTCATCCTTCCTTTCTTCCTTCCCTCTTTTCTTCCCTCCTTCCTTTCCTTCTTCTGTTTTTTTTTCTTCTTTTCTTTTTCTCCTTCCTTCCTATTTTCTTTCTCTTTCTCTCTCTCCTCCTGTCCCTCCCTCCCTTTCCCCTCTCTCTTTCTTTCTCTCTCCTTCATTTGCTTTATTTTCCTCTTTTCCTTCCTGCCTTCACTCCTTCCTTTTTACCTTCCTTTCTCCCACCATCCCTTCATTCCTTCCTTTCTTTTCCTGCTTCTTTTTCTCTGTCTTTGAAAAAAATATCCTTTTTTTGTCTTATTGACTTCCTTCAAAATTATCACATATCCTTAAGTGCACTGACAGCCCTACAATTCCTTCATCTTTCTCTTCCCGGCTATTTACTGAAAAGGTTTATATTAACATGCATGTGGAAAATGGATGGGTATGGACTAAATACACATATATGGGCTCATGAGTAATTCATAAATCGAATGCAATCTGAATGTGTGAGTATCAAAATGTGATACTGAAAATAAAACATGTCAGCATGATAAATTTTGAATTTTGTACCACCAGTCTATAAAATTTATTATGATTCAAAACCAGAGGTAAATGAATTATTGTTGGGGAGAAACTAATAGAATTTTTATTTAATCAGGATGTATTTAAGAATTATAAGATACTCTTTTTACTAGAATTCAGGATAGTGGGTCCCTGTGGTAGGTGAGATTGAAGAGGGCAACTGAAAAGGCTAATAGAGGGGTTTCAGGTCAGTTATTATTCTCTGCTTTTAATTTGAGAGCTGGTTAATGTTAGGCTTAGAACAGAGTTCCCCACCTCCCCCCTCAGTTTCCTTGGCAGGTCCAGGAATCCAGATATGAGTTAAGTACCCATAGCGGCTAGTGCTGTACCCTGCAGATGGCGAACGAAGACATCCCACATAACTAGAAATGCAGTCATAATCTATTTCTGCTGACAGCATCCTTCCCTAGCAGAGCCTCACTCTGCCTGATACCTGCAGGTGCACTTCAAGGAAGAATAGTGAGCCAATGTCTCAACAATTTATCACTTCCTAAGTTAACAAGCCCCTTTGTTACTTCAGCCTTGCTAGCACGATTTTTTCTTTAAAAGGCAGCCCCCCTAAGAGGGGACCCGAAGCCACTTTGCTAAATCCTGCAGACCTCTGGGTCAGTGGCTTCCCTCTGCTTCTTCCTCCATAAATCTTTTTATTTACTTTGACTCGCTGTCTGTGTGAAATCCTCAACGACTTTGTGCCTAACAGTTAAATAGATGTGTTCAGATGGTGAGTAGTTATTGAGCTTTACACTTATGATAGGTGCAATTTTCTGAATGTGTATTTTACTTCAATGAATTTTTTAAAGATTATCCTGTGTTCATGCTTAGTTACAAATACAGTGTGTACTGACTTTATGTATTTTTTATATTGTTGCAGTGAAAAAGGATATTTATTAAATTGCAGTCCAAAATAAAAGGCAAAGGCTTTCATTCTGGTTATGATCAGTATTATAATCACTACAATCTAAGCATTTTCAAGTTGCTCTATTGTTTTTGAAGGTTTACCAGTTTATTCCTGGCCATAAATGATTAATCAATCTGTCATGACTTAAGAAGCTTATTAATAGAAGTTCCTATCATAAAGGAAAGGGTAAAATAGGATAAAATATTAAATCCAGGGCCTGGGTCCCCTTCTAAATGGGAATGAAACCAGGCATGTAACAGTCTGTGACCAAGACAAAGGTCAGGAAAGAAAACAACCTCCCTGCAGGGAAAATAATGCAATCATGGTATAAAATGGCACTGATGATATCTTAGTCTTAAGCGTTAATCTTAGGAAAACATCAGATCTTAAACCCCTTTAATGATAATGCTAGAAGGCTTCTACTATAGGGAATCTCTTTATTCTAAAATCACATACAAATTGTCTAATACTCTCTTCCCCTTTGTGGGGTGCCCCCTCCAGACCACCACCACCAGAGACTTTCTTCTATTTGTATAGCCTAGTAAATCTATGTCTGATTCTGTACCTGGTATGTTTTTGGTCTCACCGCAACACCAACTTGTCTGGGATCAAACAAGTAGTATTGCATTTGACATCCATATTTAACAGAATTTCAAATCCAGTAATATGATCCTCTTTTTTAGGGGGGAGTGATTAGGCTTGATATTGAGTTAGAAATTTGTAAGTGTTTTAAAAATAAAAAAAAACTGTATTGCACCTTTTTCTTTAGTAGTATGCCCCAACAGAAGAGAATGGTTACTTTCGAACTTAAGATTATTTCAGCTTTTCCCGGAAATTTATTAATTCAGAGAAAAAATTAGTTAACTCACTATTTATTCAATGTATTAGTTGATTGTTTTACTAAGTTAGTAATTTAAGTCAACATCCCTCTCACAGAGTGGGGAAAAGTTCAACCTCCTCTAGTTGAATTCTTGATATTCTCACAAGCAGTGTGGACAAACAAAGCTATAGGCTGAGCCCCCAGTCTTGGGGTTTGTTCACATGAAACTTAACCCCACAAAAGATAGGTCAAGTCTACTTAAAATTTAGGCCTGAGAGTCACCCCCAAGAGAGCCTCTTTTGTTGCTCAGATGTGGCCTCTCTCTCCAGCCAATATGATGAGCAGTCTCACCACCCTCCCCCTCTCTGCGTGGGACATGACTCCCAGGGGTGTGGACCTTACTGGCAACGTGGGACAAAGATCCTGGAATGAGCTGAGTCTCAGCATCAAAGGACTGAGAAAAACCCTAGAATGAGCTGAGAATTAACATCAAGAGACTGAGAGAACCTTCTCGACTAAAAGGGGAAAGAGTAAAATGAGGCAAAGTGTCAATGGCTGAGAGATTCCAAACAGAGTCAAGAGGTTATCCTGGAGGTTATTCTTACGCATTAAGTAGATATCACCTTGTTGTTCAAGATGTAGTGGAGAGGCTGGAGGGAATTGCCTGAAAATGTAGCGCTGTGTTCCAGTAGCCATGTTTGTTGATGATGCTTGAACAATGATATAGCTTTCACAATGAGACTCTGTGAATGTGAAAACCTTATGTCTGATGCTCCTTTTAGCTACTATATCAACAGAAGAGTAAAACATATGGAATAAAAATAAATAACAGGGGGAACAGATGTTAAAATAAATTCAGTTTGAAATAGTGGTAGGTGAAGGCAAAGGGTAAGGGGTATGGTATGTATAGTTTTTTTTTTCTCTCTCTATTATCGTTTTATTTCTTTTTCTGTTATCTTTTTATTTCTTTTTCTAAATCGATGCAAATGTACTAAGAAATGATGAATATGCAACTATGTGATGATATTAAGAATTACTGATTGTATATGTAGAATGGAATGATTTCTAAATGTTTTGTTAGTTAATTTTTTTTAATTAATAAAAAAAATCCCTCTCACATAGGTAAACATCACAAATATACTATTTGAAGCAATTTGATATTACTCTCATGAAGTTACAGCCTGTTAAGCATCAGCAAGTATTAAGAAAATATATGTGCTAGTTTTAAACTACAGCAAAATACACAGATTGACATGTGAAGGGCATGTAAAATAAGATATCTCACATTTCTCTTTTCCACCTTAATGCTTATATTCCCTGGAATAAATGACATAAACTTTGTCTATTTTTCTTATTTAAAAAATCTTACATAAGATGATTTTGCAGAATTATAATTGAACTTATTTCTGAACTCCTTGTTGCTAACATTATGTATACCAAACCCTAGGCTGGGTTCCAGGAATATAAAGATGAGTGAAGATTTTGTCCCATCTTCAATAATCAGCAAGACATAAAATAAATATGCCTGGACCTGAAGGACAGATCATTATCTGATGTACACATCAATGTATAATCTTGCGTAACCACCTAAATATTCATTTGTTTATAGTGTTCATGAATATTTACCATTCCTATCTCAAAGTGTCCCTCTAAGTTACCGGAATCTAAGGGTAGAATTTTCCCGTAAGATAGAACCCTACTGAATTAATCAACACAGTTTATTAGAACAAAAGCACTGAAAGTCTTGTGAGCACCCCAGAATACTTATTCTTCCACAGGGAAGTTTTCTTCTTCAAAACTACACCTTGAAGCAGCCCTAAAAAACCCTTAAAAAGAAACCCTGCAGATATCCTGGCAAAGTATACACATACACACACACACACACACACACACACACACACTATCACAACTCCAAACTGCCTAATGACTTATCCTATAAAAAAGTGATATAGTTATTTTTTCTCTTCCCTCAAGAGAGACTTAAATAGAATTTCATCATATTTTATGTGCCTGTTTATTTCAGTAGCCACAAGGATCACAAGAATCTTGGTCATTCCTCATCACCCAAACTCTCTTCTGCAACCATTTCCCAATTTGACACAAACTACAACAGTTTTCTAAGCTGCTCTCCAGTTTTTCCCTCCAAACTTCCTCACTGTGCTTTCTGGGACAAACATTCTGTCATCAGCAAAATCTCTTATTTCCTAATCGTCTGCTCATAAATTCACCTTCTTAATGTGACAGAACCTCCGTCCTCTCTAAGAGCAGACTCCTCAGTTCCATCAGTCACTCTTCAGTCCTCGTACACTATCGGCCATATGCTACAGGCTGTCAGGTGGCTTCCCAGCTTCTCACTTCCCTTGCAGATAACTGACCCATTCTCCTGCCTAAAATCCTGTAGCTTTTCTGCCTCACTGGAAACTTGGCTTTCCCATTCTCTCCCTGTAGGTGACGCTGTTGGTGTCCACATCGTGGCTGCCACCCGTGTTGGCTGCTAACTGCTGACATTTTCTCCAAAGAAATGCTTTTATCCAAATGAGAATCAACTCAACCGCTAACATACGTACACCCTGTCCACCCTCTCTCAGAACTGAAGGGCCACTGGACGACAGAAAAGAGGATATAAATTATGATCCCTATCCTCAAGATGGGATCAAATCTGTGATACTATTTCTTCTCTAAACTCCCCACGGGGCTAAGCTAAATAAGGCTGCATTTTATGTAGCTTCCTCAACTGCCCTAACCTGTTTCCTTTGCTCCTCTTGTGCTGAGACCATCCTTCAGTAAATGACTTTAACAAGAATCCCTGTCTAAGGACTGTTCCTATAAGAAAGCTAGCCTCTAATGTTGGTTTTCCTCAAGGCTCAGTCTTAAAGCCACTTCTCTTCTACATTTACTACCATTACTGCACAGGAGTCTCTTTAAGCAAATGATTCCTAATTATATATTCCTGCCTTTCCCATAAATTCCAGACTGCCTATTTTTCATCTCTGCTTAGATGTCTATAGACATCTCAAAATAAGTATGCTGAAAGGATTTATGTGTCCAAACCTGCTCTTTTTTTAACTTTTGTCAAAGGTCCATAATTCTGAGAATGACGCCACAAGTCTCCCTGTAGTTTCAGCCAAAAATTTGAAAATATCCCTGCTTGTTTTTTTCTCTCTCAGTCATTGAAAAAATTCTGGTCAAACTTTCAACAATTTAATTACTGCTACCCTCAGATAAGTTGCTATCATCTTTCACCCCTGAACTGGCTATCACAGACAGAATATTCTCTATGTAACAACAGAGAGATAGCCAGATCTTAAATGAAAGGCAGATCACACCATTATTTATGGTCAAAGCCTATCATGCCTTCCTTTTTCACACAGAATAAAATCAAAGTCCTCCCCATGATCTACAAGGCCCTCCATGATGAGCCTGTCACCAGCTTGTTGGCATTCTCTCTCTCTCTCCCTCTCTCTCTCTCTCTTTATCTCTCTATATATGTATCTTTTTTTATTCCTGGCGCACTGGTTTCTTGGCTTTACCCAAGCAGAATAAGCATGCTCCTTACTCAAGACTCTTGCAATTATTGTTCTCTCTTCCTTGAAATCTCTTCCTCTGGTGATGAGTGCCATAAGGGAAAGCAAAACCATATAAGGATAGGGAAGAGGTACAGTTGTTTTAAATGAGGTGGCCAGGAAGGGGATTTTAAAAGACAAACATTTATATAAAATACCTATACATACACACACACATATATACACACACACACATATATACTGTATATATACTCACATATTTATAAATATACACACATTTATATTTACATTTAAAAAAATCACCATGGAATTTGTTCAAGTTTTTCCATTTCCACATTTTAAACTCTTTTTTCTGAAAGGAAAAATTTTGACTCCCATTATTGTTTTTTGCTTTTTTTGGTGGTGGGGGGTGTATGGTCCAGGAATCAAACCTGGATCTCCCACATGGAAGGCGAGCATTCTACCACTGCACCACGCATGTACCAAACCATTCCATTATTTTTATACAAAACTTACTTGATCGATCCCCCATGTATAATACCCAGTCTCCTATATCTACGTCTTCTTTGACACATTTGTTTTCCCTGAAGGAACAGGGCTTGCTTCATAATTTGTGGTCCCATGCAAAATGAAAATGTAGGTCCCTAGTTCAAATAAATAAAATAAAGTGCTATTAAAGAAGATAACATATAAAACTTTTTCCTTGATTCTCTTTCAAATTGCCATGATGTCTTTTATTTGTGACTTAGTATTCTTCAAAGGAAATTAACATTAAAATTCTTAATTATTTGCAGGAGCTTAACCATTCATCTTTATGATGTGTGCTGGTGAGAATCTGTTATGTACCCAAGAAAAGCCTAGGTTCTTTTAATTCAATATGGAGGAAGACCTTTTGTTGAGTGGAACTTTTTGATTACGATGTTTCCATGGAATGTGACCCGGTCCATTCAAGGTGTGGATTAATCCACTTGCTGGATTCCTTTAAGAAGGAGGCATTTTAAAGAGAACCTGTTCTAGTTTGCTAGGTGCCAGAATGCAATATACCAGAAATGGAATGACTCTTAAAAGGGGAATTTAATGAGTTGCTAGTTTACAGTTCTAAGGCTGAGAAAATGTCCCAATTAACATATCTATAAAAATGTCCAATCACAGGCATCCACGGAAAGATACCTTGGTTCAAGAAGGTCGATGAAGTTCAGGGTTTCTCTCTCAAGTAAGAAGGCACATGGCAAACACGGTCAGGGTTCCTCTCTCATCTGGAAGGACACATGGCAAACATGGCATCATCTGCTAGCTTCTTCTCCTGGCTTCCTGTTTCTTGAAGCTCCCAAGGAGGCATTTTCCTTCTTCATCTCCAAAGCGCTGGTTGATAGACTCTCTGTTTCATGGTGCTGCAGCATTCTCTGCTCTCTTTGAATCTCCTTCATTTTTCAGAATGCTTTCTGTTTTATATGACTTCAGAAATGTATCAAGACCCACTCAAATGGGTGGGGACATGTCATCACCTAATACAGTTTAACAACCACTCTTAATTAAATCTGAGTGATTTAATCACTCCAGGAGATGATCTGATTACAGTTTCAAACATACAGTATTGGATAGGGATTATTCTGCCTTTATGAAATGGGATTTTGATTAAAACATGGCTTTTCTAGGGGGCATGCATCCTTTCAAACCAGCACATTCCACCCTTTGGACCATGTTTTACCCATAAACAAAATACATTCATTCCATAATAATATCAGAGGACCTTAAACTATTTCGGTAGCAATATACACAAAATACAAAGTTAGAAACTTACAAACTCCTATCAAAGTTAGTTACAGGCATGTTCTGTTCTAAGACAAAATTATCCTCTGTCTCTGGACCTATAAAAACTCAAAACAAGTTATTTGCTGCCAACATACAAAGGAGGAACAGTCATAGGATACATATACCTGTTTCCATAGGGAGGGAGGAACACAGGGGTCAAAGGACCCAAGCAGTTTTGAAAACCTGCAGGGCAAAGTCCATCAGATTTCAAAGTCTGAGCGTCATTTATCTTCAGGGTTTTAGAAAGCAACAGTCCCACCTTTTTCAAGGCCTTCGCAATGGCCCACCTCTCTCTGAAGGCAACCTTGGGGAACATTGGAGAGACTTTTTCTCAGCTCCACCTTCTCCAAATATTTTGGCTGCACCCAGACTCTCTGCTATCTTTGGGGCGCATGCTCAACACCTCCATGTGGTGGCAGCCAGGGTCTCCCCAAACCCCAGGGAATGTGCTTCACTCTCTCCAAGGCCTGAGGCGGCATGACTCTTCCACTGCGACCAGGCGGAAGGCCCATCCTCTGCCTTTGGGGCAAACTCACACTCTCCACGGGCTTGGGTGGGTCCACTCTCCTGGCCCAAGTCTTCTTGACTTCAGAACTCAGCCTCCATGGTTTTGCATCTGTGCCTTCTGCAATGAGTGATGCTCAATCTAATCACTGGATGCCTTTTAAGGAGGATTCAGAAGAGACAGGCTCTCTTCCTGCTTCTACCGGTAGGCTTCTCCTGTGGAGTTTTTCCAGACCCTCCATCGGAATCATCGGTTTCACAACCTGCCCTGTGGATTTTGGAACCTGCGTTCCCATGGTCACGTGAGACACTTTTATAAAATTTATATTTGCGAGTGTTCACTGTTGATTCTGTTTCTCTAGAGAACAATAACTAATACAGAGTCAATACAGACAGCTTACTGAATAAGAGAGCTCAGTAAGAAAACACCCCAGGAGAAGCCAGAAGGACCCACAGGAGCTGAGAGAGCCATTTTGAAACCAACCAGGAGAGAAGGGCCAGCAGAGATTGCCATGTGCCTTCCCATATGACAGAGAACAGAGGACATTGGGCTTTCTTCAGTGAAGGTATCCTCCTGTTGATTCCTTACTTTGGACATTTTTATAGCCTTAGAATTGTACATTTGTAACTTAATAAATCTCCTTTGAAAAATCCAACTCATTTCTGCTGGATTGCATTCTGGCCATTTAGCAAACTGAAACATGATGCCAGTTTTAAATGCAGTTGTTAATATGCTTCATTCTGATGAAATATCACAAAAGTTGCACAGGTTTTATTTTGTTGTTTGTCCCCACAGGTTGCTCCAGTAGGCCAGAAGAAACGAAAGCAAGCCAGACTCAGGAAAGTTGGAACAAATAAAAAAGTGTCCTTCCAGGCCTGGAAATTTTCCAAGGAAGTTCCTTCTAAGGTATCTGGAGACAAGGGACAAGCTCAGACCTTCACAAGCATCTGGGGACATGCATAGAACTGATAACTGATAGAGTCGGTCACTGTCCACTTCCCCATGCCAGCCTCTGGATCCATGAGTGCCACCTGAGCTTGGAGAGGGCTTGACAAACTTCAACCAGACATTTCCCTTTCCCATAGGCCTATTGCCCTAACCCAGAAGACAAGCATCATTTAAGGGTCTTTAAACCTCCCTCTAGGACATGCTAGGTACCTAGGTTGAGGGTAGACCAGAAGTTCCATGGTACCTCAGTAACTCTGCTGAGATATGCCTCAGGCTGACTCCTCACTGGACATGCTGGGCACTTCAAGTAGAGATGGTTTCCTCTAAGTCTTTCAAAGACATTCCATGGCACATGCTGTCAATGTCCATCCTCCCATCTCTAACACCTGGATCCCAGCTAGGTGGAAAGTGATTGCAGAATGTAGGCCTTCCTGTGCCAATAGGACATAGATTACTGGTCTGGATGGAAGGTAGCAGCCAACAATAGACTGCAGGGCAAGGGAGAAACCAAGTGGGGACCATGTGGTAGAGGGTAGGGAATGAGCCATCTCAAAAAAAGGCAAGTGGGGCAAGGGAAAATTATGTATGAACAGGGGCTCCAAGCCCCCAGTGCTTGCTCATTGTTCCTTAAAACTACAATTTCAAAAGCAATGGGTCCTTCCAAGTGTGTCATTTTGTGCAAATGCAGAGACTTCATGCTCAGAAGCAAGTCTGAAAGTGCTTTCAGTGTCCAAATCTGAAACAATTTGTTTCAGTAATAATAGTATTGTATAATAATATTAGTATAATAATACTAATAATATTAATAATAATAATAATATAATAAAATAAGTAATAATAATATTGGGTATGGAATTATAACACAAAGAAAATATAAATATTCATAAGTCCATACTGTCATATAAACAAATAGAAACAAAGGAAAAGTCTCTTCTATAGAAGAATTATAAATAATAGGTGCAGATATATCCCCACCTCCAAATAATACTTAATTGTAAGATTTAGTGACAATTTCAAAAGAAAGAAAACAGAAAGAGAAAAACAGTAATTTTACAGAGGAGAAACTTAGAAAAAGCTACTATAAACAAGGGATCAAATTTAATATTACTATTATTAAGTAGGAGAAAAGATAGGCAAGTATACCTTACAGGCCAAATATGGGAAAAAAGCCAGTCACTTTCAGCATGCAAAAAGTATCAACCTGCAAAAGTAGTGTATAAAATTCCCTGCATTGAATGAGAATGCTCACCCTTATGGTATCCTATAAAGCTTCTGTGAGATTCTTCAGATGTAATTAAGATTCATAATGAGTTGAATTTAATATAGGGAGATTATCTGGATGGACAAGACATAGTCATATCAACTCTTTAAAGCTGAAAGTTTTCTGTGGCTGGACACAGAAGAAGTCAAAGAGAGCGTTCTGGCTTTTCTAGAAGAAAGTAAACATTCATGGTGTGAACCGTCTATGGGGATTGCAGAGGGAAGACCTGTGGAACACCCCTTAGAGCTGAGACTGGTCTCTGAGCAACAGCTAGCAGGAAAAGGCTAACCACAGTCTTACAACTGCACTTAAATGAATTCTGGCAACAACCAGTGAGCCTGAAAAACTACTCAGTCCCAGGATATTTCAAGGTCCTTTAGATAGTCAGGTGCAGCGAGGATGGGTGACACCAGAGATGTGTGGAGGGAAGTTTATCAGTCTCCTCACACCAAGAAAGGAATGGTACACCTCACTGGATAACTTAGGGGAAAGACATTATGAGCTTAGGCTCAACCAAGCAGATTAAGGAGCAGGAGTTGCACAGTGGACCTGGGGACTGTGCCTTTTTGGTATTATGGAAGTGGGACTCTAGCGGTTGGTCAAGCAGCAGTGGAGACTGGGGAGTTTGTAATTGACTTTTGCAGAGGTGTGACCTGGGTAGCATGCCGGGAAAAGAGGGAGCAGCAATTTATCTTTTATAAGCGGGTGTCACAGGTGGTTACAATAGTATTTAAGATGCTGAGGCATTGTGACAATGAAAAGCCTTTATGGTATTACTTACCTTAGAAATGTTGGGGCATCGTGATGTTCTCAAAAAAGGCCCTGCACTGTTTTAATTCATTACACCAGATAAGAACTGTATGGCTGGCTGATATTTTAGTTTCAGCCCCATCGTGAGACACTGAGAATCTAGCCAAGTCATGCTCAAACTCCTGGCATTCAGAGAATGTGAGAAAATGTATTTGTGTTAAGATAAGATAAATGTATGGCAACTTTTACACAAAAATAGAAAACTAATACATTGTTCAACCCTCAGTCAACTTAGTGTAACCTACAAATCCTATGTAAGCCTGGAAGCGTGCTGCACAACACTTCGCATGTGCAGAATTTTCTGAATATTTTCCTATTAAATAAATTTATAATTCTTATATATGTTAGAGTTTCTTAATTAATTACATTACAACCTTATTTTGAAAAGCATGCATATAGCAAAAGAAAATAATCATAAGGCAAGAATAAAATGAAGCTTTTATAATATGACAAAGAATAACTTTCTCATATTTCAAGCCCATATTATATACACAACTGACAGTAAAGTAGCAAGATATTGATGCTTGGAATCACCACCTTTGTTTAAAATAGCTGTTATGTCCCAACAACTCAGTTATAAAGAATCATATAAATATGAGAAATGGGGACAAGTAGCAGGATGGTGATAGCTTGTTTAAAATAGCTATGAGATTTCAACAATTCAGCTAGAAAAGAAAATAATCTTATAAATATTGAAGGGGAGAATACAAATGGTCATTTTCTATAGAAAACGATTGTTTACCTGCAAACTGCAGGAAAGTCACAAGAAAAATGTTAGGATTAATAGAAACAAGTTATTATATTTTTTATTAAAAAACCCTTAAATATAGAATAAATTATTTTCCTATTTGTAATACTTGGCAAGTTAGAAAATATAATGGAAATAAATTCTATTTACAATAGCAATAAAAATATATAATGCCCAGGGAAAAAACCTTAACAGTACAGGATTTCTTGAATAACGTGACTGCTATGCAGAAATAAAAAGGCACACATGAGAGTGAGAATGCACTGTATTCCTACATTTCTGTCCTTGTTTAGTTCTTCCTTTTATTATCACGTTTTTTAGACTCACCTATGGAGTATTATCATTGTTGGGATCCGTATAGCTTCTCAGTTATTCAGTCATGTCTGTTCCTTTTCTCCCCATCTACTATACCTGATTCTCCTCCCATTATAATAAATCACGATTTTTTAGTTAAATTTGTGTATTTTTATCTATGTGTGTTCTTAGAAAATGTGTATTTCTATTTTATCAGCATGTACTTAATTCTGTTTGTTTTAATAACATCCATTTTTTCTCTTTGTTTTTTTTTTGTTTCTGGTTTTAAACCTGTTTTTATTGATATGTGTGCATCTAATCCATTGCGTCTACAGTATTTTACCTATCCATATTGTCCCCAAATCCCTGCATAATAGTCAGTGACTACATTTGTACGAAACCCATTTGGACTTTATAGGATTTTAATTGGTGTATATACCCAATATGAGTATTGCTATATTACACATTTTATATATGTATATATATATAGCTAATATAATATTATCTGACCCCAAATTTGCCATGCTATATCATACATTATATATATAGTTAATATAATATAGTTCGACCCAAAATTTGCCAGTATAATAATTATTAATATACATCATTTTAGTTAATTTGCATATCTCTGAATATCAATTCTTTTGCACAAATATATTCTTGTTATCATTTAGGATTTTCCTTCTATAAATTACATTCTTATTCATTTGCCTATTTTACTCATGAGTTTTCTTCGTCTTCTTGTTTATATACAGGGGCTCTTTGGATATTAATCTTTTGTCAGTTTTAGCATTGAAAAATCTTAAATTTATTATCTTTCTATCAAATATGTCTGTGATAAAGTTCATTGAGTAGAAATTCTTAATTTTATTATAATTGTATTCATTAATATTTTATTAAATATGCTTTGTCTTTGAATTCTTATTTAAGAAATCCTAACCCATTATAAAATATTCTTTATAACTTTATAGTCAAACTTTTCTTATTTAAGTCAAATATTTTCTACACTTATATGTGGTGATAAGGAAAGATTTCATTTCATTTTATTTTCATATAATGAAATTTAGTAACAGCATCTACCAACTTATCCTTTCCCTTTTGTATTAGTTGGCATTCTCTACAGAAATAGGATCAATTATATATGAGATTTATTAAAGAAATCAGAATCTGTAGGGCAGCCCAGCAGGCTGGAAACTCAGCAAGATTTTATGTTGCAGTCTTGAAGGAGACAGTCTTCACCTATTAGAGTCCTCAGTTTTAGCCCTTCAGGCCTTCACCTGATTGGATGAGAAGCCCACACATACTGTAAAGGTAATATTCCTTACGTAAAATCAGTTGATGCCAGATTTTAATCACAACTACAAAATACCTTCACAGCACACTTAGATTAGTGTTTGACTAAATAAATTGGTACTGTAATCTAGCCATGTTGACTATAAGGCTATCTATCACATCACTGATTTTGTGCTTCCATTTTCATTTTACGTTAAGCTTCTATCTGTAATGGATGACTCTGGATTCTATTTTACTCCACTGGTAGCTCTACCAAGGCCACATTTATTTAATTTATATTGTCTAATTATATGGCTTAATAATGATAGGGCAACCTGTCCCTCTTTACTCTTCTTATATTTTTCCTTTATTTTTCCACGTAAATTTTTATTTGAAACAAGGAGTGATAACAATACTATCTTATACAAGTTACAGTGCTGTAAATCATTTATTGCACAGATAGCAAGAAGAATGAAACCTTTTTTTAAACTCCTTTTAAAACTGCGTGGTTGGACTTACAGCATCCCACCCTTTGATGGAGTCAAGATTAGATTTCACGCAATAAAATAGGCTGTCCTATTTGATATCAAAGTTGTAATACAGAGTTTCACTTTTTGAACTTTAGCTACTGACAGCTTTCAAACCCTACTATTTCCTATTTCTTTTCTCCTCCATATTTGGGCCAACCTAAGAAAGTCCACCTACTTCCCTGGAACCAGGGAGAATGTCAAATCACATAAGCCCCAGGTATGCAAAGGTATCTTCACCCCAGGTGTACTAAATATATAACCCCAAGCTAGTTCTCACCTCCTCAGTTTGGTAGCTTCTATTTGTGAACACTCCAAATTCAAGCACAGATGAGAGGAAAGAAAATGTTTTACTCAACTAATATAGTACTACTGCAGCATTGGGGCTTTCTGGATGACAGATGGACAATGATTAGTTCTCTGTCTCATGGAACCCTTTATGAGCTGCTCAAAAGTACTACAAGCATGGAATTCCATTAACAGATGTGACATTCTACTGGTCCTATATAACTGTTCACAGTTTCTGCCTCCAACAGTACACACTGTTCTTGCAGGAAGTCATTCAATAACATCTTTTTCAAGGCGAATATGATGACTCACTCCCACATTTGACCCCAAAAATCTGCTCTCCTACCCTCCCCCCAGAAAACTTGAAAACTTTCATTGCACTCCTCTTGCCACAACATGCCTTCAATCAATTCCTAGTTAAAGAGCTCAAACTAACCCTGAAAACATATATGTATATGTTTGTGTATACACGTGCATACAAATATCCAACACATCTTTATACATATTTGCACATATATATACACATGCATGCACATATATGTATGTATACATTTACATGATAGATTGATAAAAAGAAAGCAAGAACAAAAGAAAGAAAAGATAGAAAGAAACAGATGCTCATTAATGCTTCTAGTACTGGGGAAACCAGGATTTGCTCTAAACCCCAACCTGGGTATCCCATCTGCTTTTTTTTTGCACGAGCAGGCACTGAGAATCAAACCCCTCATCTGCTTTTAAAGATGTACATATGAAGTAGAAAAGTTAGTTTTTAATTGAATTCTTTCTATAACATTTCAATTTCTATCTTTGGAAACACAAAAAATTGATGAGTTTTGATTTGACAATGTTTTAGACACATTCTACCCAAACTTGTATTCCATTTTATAAGTATACTATAATTTGATTAAACAGGTGCCTGTTGATGTGTCATTTCCAGATTTTAGCTATTGCAAATAAAGTTAATATGAGCATCTGTGTATAGGTCTTTGGGTGCATGTTTTCTTTTCTCTTAGGCAAATACTTGGGAGTGGATTGGATACACAATATATATATGTGTCTGATTACCTTTTAATGAAAATGTCAAATTGTTTTAGAAAGTATTTGTAACCATTTTACATTCCATTAACAGTGTTTGGCAGTTTCAGTTTTTCCATAGCCTCTCCATCAATTTGTATAGTTAGTCTCACTAATTGTTGACAACACAATGGAGGAATAGAAGTACCTCATTGTGTTTTCCATTTGATTTTCCCTGATAATCACCAATGCTAAACTTTTTTCACATGCCTATGTTCTACTCATATATCTCCTTTTTTGAAATGTGTATTCGAATTGTTACTCATTTTATTGGGTTTTTGAGTAGTACTAGCTACTCATATGTTCTGTATGAAATTATTTTGTTATATGTATTTTCTCCTGATTTTGATTTTCTCTTTATTTACTTAACGGTATCTTTCAAAGAACAAAAAAAAATTAATTTTGGTGAAATCAATTTTCTAATTTTTTTATGGCTTATGTATTTGTGTGTGTGTGTGGTATAAAGAAATCATTGTCTACCCTGAAGTGACAAATGTTTTTACTTATATTTTCTCCTAGAAGTTTTATGCTTTTAGATACTACATTTAGTCATATGATCCATTGTAAGTTAATTCTTATGGGAGGTATGGATGGATGCTTTTTTTTTTAATATTTCCATACAAATGTCCATTTGATCCAAAGTCATTTGTTGAAAGATTTTCCTTTCTCCATGGAATTACTTTGTCATCTCTGTTGAGCAGCAATTAACCATATTTTGGGTGGATGTTTCCAGGACTATCTTTCTATTCTGTTCTGTTGAATTATATGTATGTATTTCCATCAATACCAAATAGTCTTAATTATTGTAGCTTTGTACTTAGTCTTAGAATCATGTAAACAATTTTTTTCAACTTTTCATTATTAGAATTGTTTTTGCTGGCCTAGATCCTTTACATTTCCATATAAATTTTAGAATAAACATCTCCATTTCTACAAATAAAAAGTCAGTAGGGATTTTGATTGCAATTATATTGAATATATGAATCAATTTGGGGAAAATTATCTTTCATCATTAAGTTTTTATTTATTTTTGGTCAATGTCTTTTATCAGTTTGCGGACTTTTCCTACTATGTATAATAGTTGATAATTTTCATCATTAATGGATTTTTGATTTTGTTAAATCTTTTTGAGAATTTTTAAAAATTATCTGTGATTGTTATTTTTAGCCTATTAATATGGTGAATTACACATTTTGATGTATAATGTTAAACCAATCTTACAACATAGGAGTAAGCCCTGTTTCATCATGATCTATTATCACCTTTATGTTTTGTTGGATTTAATTTTGTAATTTTAGTGTGCATATTTGTGCCTATGTTTGTGAGTCATATTGGTTTACAATTTTATATAACCTTGTAATATCTTTTTCTGCATTTGTTGTTGCATAATGCTGGTCATGGCAAATTACTTGGTCAATAATCTCTCCTCCCCTATTTTTTTAAAAAGAAACTTTATGTACAATTTTATTTTTTTCTGGAATGTTTAATAGTATTCACTAGTGACACTATCTCGGCCTGAAGTTTCTTTTCTTTTTTTTTTTTCATTGGCAGGCACCAGGAATCGGACCCAGGTCTCGGCATGGCAGGTGAAACTGCCACTGAGCCACCACTGCCCACCTCTGAAGTTTACTTTTGGGGAAAGTTTTGTTAACTAACATAATTTCTACCCTAGAGAAGCGACTACTAAGATTTGCTTTTTCTTCTTGTGCTAATTTTGGCAGTACCTTTTTAAAAAATTTGTCCATTTCATCTAAATTGTCAAATTTTTTGGCCAGGAAATTTATTTAGAGCAGTGTCTTATCTGTTTGATGACTATGATTTTTGGTGATTACCTTTGTCATTCCTGATCATGATGATTTGTGTTCTTTCTCTTCTTTTCTTGATCAGACTAGTTAGTTTTGCAGTTTTGTTGATCTTTGCTGATTTTCTTTATTATGTGCTATCTAGTCCATTGAGTTCTGCTCTCATTGAGTTCGGCTCTTATCTTCATAGTTTCCTTCTATCTACACACTGTGAGTTTGACTTTCTCTTCTATTTCTAGCTTTTTAAAGTGATACCCTAGAGCACTGACTTTAAAGCATTACTTTTTCCTGATAGTGTCATTTAAATCACTTTCATTCTCGCACTGTTCCACATTTGTCTTATTATTTTTCTGTCTTTCAGTTTAAAATATTTTATTATTTCTCTAGTTAATTTATCTTTGACTCATGAATTATTTACAAGTATGTCCTTTATTCTTCATATAGTTGGTGCTTTATCGTAGACACCAGTTTCATTTCATATTTTTTTCTAATTAAATCCTTGTTGTCAAGAGAACATAACCTGTGATTTTGACCATTTTAAATTCATTAAGAATTGTTATGTGGTCCAACACAGACAGTTATATTGGATACTATAGTCTAAACTCTCTAATTAAAAACAAAAATTGGCTAATTGGCAAGAAAAGCTATAATCTACAGTATGCTCCCTGCAGGAGATATGCTTTAAATATAAAGAAGCAGTTAAGTTGAGTTGGAAGTGGATAAGGCAAGAAATTCCATGCACACTAGAGCATAATAAGGCTGGGGTGGCAAACCTAATATCATTTAAAAATAAGCATTAAGAGGAAGATCATCAGAGAAATAAAGATGCTTATTCCATAACAATAAATGCTAAAATTCCATGCCAATGTAACAATTATTCCAAATATTGAATAATACAAATTTAAATATAGATGCATATTTATATTTAAATGTGTAAACATAAATGATATATTATAATAGAACCTGAAAATAAATGAAGTGATTGTTCACATAAAATTGAGAAAAATAAAATGAAATTAATAATAAATAAAAATAAATAATTTCACAATTTAGTAAAAGATTTCAACAACCTTCTCTCAGCAATCTGTGAAAAAACTAGGATGTAAACTTTTTTTTTTCTTAAGTACTTGGGGCATTCACCAGTGCAACCATTGCAAAATTGTGGAGGGAATCCTAGAGGGAATCCTAGAGAGCCAAATAAATGGATCTCCTAATTGCACATATAAAGCCATATATACTTCAGCCTAAGCCTTTAGCCATTCATACATGGGATAGACATAGAGCAGCATAACAAAGGCTTAGAGGACTGAAATGAGATCTGAGCTAAGTCAAGTCTCAAAAAGTTCCTAAATCACCCATACAAGGGAAAGTTCCAAACCATCATAGCAAATAATGAAAATTGACAGATTACATGTTGGAGAATAATAGCTTAAGTAACCACAGGTTTCTTATCAAAACCCAAGGATACCAAAGTCAGTGTACAAAAATTCTTTAAGTGATGAAAGAATGAACTGTCAACCCAGATTTCTATACTTTGAAAAAAGATCCTTTAGGGATGAAGGTGAAATGCACATTTTCATATTAAGGAAGACTTAAGAAAATATATGAGGATAGAGGATAAGGACCTGATGCTTAATTTGCACAGAATTTCTATGTAGGTTGATTGTAAAGGTGTGGAAATGGATGGTGGTGACAGTAGCACATGATTATGAGTGTAATTAGCTCACTGAACTATGTATTAATGTGGTTCAAAGGGGAAGTTTTGGGTCATGTATGCTACCAGAATGAAAGTGATAAGATAAACGTGTGACTGCTTAACACGATGAACCCTATTGTGAATGTTGGCCTGGGGCTAATAATACAAGTATAAGAATGTTTTTCCTGAATTATGACAAATGTATGACACTAATACAGAGTGTTAATAATAGGGTTGTATATGGGGGGAACACACCTAATGTAAACTATGGACTATAATTAATAGTACTATTTTAATTTTTTATCAGTTGTAACAAAGGTACCACAATAATGAAAAGCTTCAAAATAGGGAAGTATATGGAAACAATATTTTTCACATGATTTTTCTGTAAATCTGCTTCTCTAATTAAAAGCAATATTACCAACAAAGAAAAAAGAAAACAGCAAAAAATATGAAAGGAGGGAAAAGATATCACATTTTGAGGCCTTAACCCTGATACCCAAACCAGACAAGGCTATTTCAAGAAAAGAAAGTGACAAATGAATACCTTGCATTAATTTAGGCGCACAAAAAAAATCATTAGCAAAATATTAGTTAATCAAATCTAACATAATGTAATATAAAGAACGGAATACTGTTATTCCCTAATTTATTATTTTTTAAGAGTTACCTATAGACTGACTTGTATTATAATAGATGAAGATTTAGCTCTCTTTATCTCCTCTTCTTCCCCTTCACTGTTCCCCCAAATAGTTATATTAAAACTTTTATTAATAAAAGAAAATATTTTAGAATGTTATCTCTAGCCACAATTTTTTTCCTCATAATTTTATTTAGGGTGAACTCAAATTACATGAAAACTAAGAATAAAAATAAAAAGCATTGAGGGTACAAGGGTAGTTCAGTGGTAGAATTCTCCCCTGCCATGCAGGAGACCTGGGCTCAATTCCCGGCCCATGCACTTTCCAAACAAACAAGCAAACAAACAAATGAAAAACCAAACTAAATGAAAATTCAACAAACAATGCTGCAAAAAGGGGATACTCACATGGAAAAAGAATGAAATGTGACCTCTGCCATACAGCATACAAAGAATGAATAAATAAATAAATAAAATAAAAGGCATCAATTTTCTTCTCCAATTGTTGCTGTAGGTGATAGACAAGCAGCTTTGATAACCTTAACCTAGTGGGTCCAGAGAAATTTTTAATGTTGTTCTCCATATGGTAATATTTTGGGAAAAATATTTTAATTTTTTTTTTTTTGCATTTGCTAAGTGAACTTAATCATTATCTGTATTTGCAGTGTTTGCCAATGGAATGGAATCAGTTTGTGTTTCCTAGTTGCTAAAAGAAATACCATAAAAATGAGTTGGCGTAACAACAGGAATTTATTGACTCCTGGTTTCAGAGACTAGGAAGACTGCTACATTTGGATGTCAATATCTTCTTGCTGACCAGCAATCTTGGGTTCCATGGCTTTTCCATCACATGGCAATGCAGATGGTGTTTTTTTCTCCTTTTTCCTCCAGATTCTGTTGACTTCCACTTTCTGGCTGGTTCCTGTGGTCTGTCCCTCCATGACCTTCCCTACAGGACTCCAGTAATAGGGTAAAGACCCATTCTCATTCATTTGGGCCACACCTTAACTGATGTAACCTCATCCAAAGTTCCTATTTATATTGTTTTCACACCCATGGGAATTGATTAAGAACATGAGCATGTTTTTCTGGGGTATATAACACTAGGACACCACAGAATCTTAGGGAAATTACTTCAAATCCCAGATAATTGGTGGAAATTTATATTGCAAATATGTGTAAGTGCCTTCATACCTTTATTTTCACCAGTGGAATACAAGGACCATTCTTCTTTTTGTTTACACTCTCAGGCAGACCCTTGTACAATTGCTGGAGCAGGAATGATCTGATAATATGCTTTAACAAATAGAAAGGACTAAACCTAACATCTCACCATCCCACCCTAAGAAGAAGAAGTACTCTTCTATAGCTAGGAGATCCATGTTGCTCTCTGAGTAAAGCGTGGTCAAGGCTTCTAGGTAAAGATTACTAGAAACTTAGGTTAAGGAACAACTGCATAGCAACCTTAAAGATAGAGATCTCCAGATATATATAAAGCCCTATCTCTCCCATGAGCAATTTATTTACATTTCATGGTAGCAAAATAGACTGTCCCTCTTCTTCCAAAAGCTCATTTGTTTCCAGTCCTGAGCAAGAGTCTCTTCTTCCTTCTCCAGTGGTGAGAAGCTGCATCTATGCCAACCATCTTATATGAGCTTTGAAATGGATAATTCTGAAGTTCCTCCCTCGTGGTTCTTATCTCATTGTACCTGTTCACATGAGTGCATCTTGTTCTCCTTGTTTTGTTCTGTGGGGAATGTGAGCAAACAACATAGCTACTCTGGGAGTGAATAAATGGTCTGGTCCTGATGCCATATGTTCCTGTTAGTGGTTATTTGTGTGTATATATGTGTGTGTACATTCATTCAAAGTCTGGTATGGGTTACAGTTCCATGATTTTTCATTTTTTTTTCTAGCTGCTCCAAGACAGTGGAGACCAACAAAAAATCAATATAATGATTCAGCCTTCATACTCAATTGTCAAATCCTATCTTCTCTGTTCTACTGCTCCTTCTCTTTAAATAACACATATACATAAAAACAATAATTTCAAAGTATATCGTAACAATTAGTTGTAGAACAGATTTCAGAGTTTGGCATGGGCTACAATTCCAAAATTTTAGATTTTTATTTTTAGCTGCTCTAAGTTACTAGAGACTAAAAGAAATATCAGTATAATGACTCAGCACTCATATTCATTTGTCAAATCTGACCTTCTTTTATAGCTCCACCAACACTTTTCATCTTTCTCCCACTCTTTAGGGTAGAATGGACTATGTCCATTTTAACTTTTTCATATTGGAAGGGACTGTTGATAATATGGGCTAGGGAAATGGAACTAGTTGATATTCTAAAAGGACTGGCCCCTCTAAATTTCAGACTTATCTGGTCCAGGGACCCATCTGCAGGCTGTAGGTTTCTGGAAAGTTACCCTAGTGCATGGAACATTTGTAGAATCTTATATAATGCCCTAGGTATACTTTATAATTGGTAGGAATGGTTTTAGTTGGGGTTTGGCATATTATGATAGGTAGCAATGTCTAACTGAAACTTGCATAAGAATTACCTCCAGAGTAGCCTCTCAACTCTGTTTGAACTTTCTCAACCACTGATACCTTATTTGTTACACTTTTTTTCCCCATTTTGGTCAAGATGGCATTGTTGATCCCATGGTGCCAGGGCCAGGCCCATCCCTGGGAATCATCTCCCATGCCGCCAGGGAGAATTTCATCCCTAGAAGTCAGGTCCCACATGGGGGGAGGGCAATAGTTTCACTTGCAGAGTTAGGCTTAGAGAGAGAGAAAGGCCACATCTGAGCAACAAAAGAGGTCCTCTGGAGGTGAACCTTTGGCATACCTATAAGTAAGCTAAGTTTCTCTACTACATACATAAGCTTCTCAAGAGCAAGCTTCAAGATAAAGGGCTTGGCCTATTGACCCGGGTGTCCCTAATGTTTGGCATAGTACCTGGGGTTTCCCTGGATAGTTTTGTAATTTTTCTCCCATCCCTCAAGGGACTTTGTCAATACTTTTTTGATTATCTGCTTAATATACTCCAGAATGTATCCAGACATTACAATAAACTATACAGGATTAAAAATTCTCATTCTTATTCTGGGCTTCCTGTGTTTGGATTGCTTAAATGATGAATCCAGACAGGTTGAGTTAGATTATGTGCTACAGAAAATCTAGGTTCTGGACATAAAACAACTTTGGTCTCAAAAAAATCTTCCATTGGTCTCAAAGAGTAGGTAAAGTTCTAAAATACAGGCAAAGTCTTCCTTACCCCTGTATTCTGAATTACCTTAATCCCAACTTGATTGGCTTCATTCTTATCTCTGAATACCAGGTTATCCACATATAAAACAGCCCCTCAAAATCCAGACTCAACAATATCACTCCAGACTAAAAGTAGCTGCTATAAAGAGGTAACTATCAAGGTCCCAGTTTTCTTATAAGTATTTTCTATTTCTGGTTTATTTGGCCTCGCCAAATGTCCTCAAGTTTCAATCACATTGTTGCATATGGCAACATTTTATACTGGAAGTAAGATATTAGCTTGGTAACAGTTAATACTCTCCACAATTCTATTATTTTTTACAAATGTACACTTCCCCTTCCTCCTTCCTTCATCTCCCTCTCCCCTTACCTTCTTATCTACTTTCAACCTTTGTGGATTTTGCTATTTCTATTTCCCTCTTATAATGATATCATATTTTTCTGTCTTTATGTATCTTTCTTATTTCACCAAGCACAGTGTTTCTTCCACTCTTCTGAGTTGTGGCATGTCTCATAATTTCATTCTTTTTTATGGTTAAATGATATTACATTGAGTATATGTACTACATTTTGTTTATTCCTTTGTTTATCAATGGACTCTTGGGTTGTTTCCACCTTTTGGCTATTATGAAAATGCTACTATAAGTATTGGTGTAGAAATATATATTTGAGACCCTGTTTTCTCTTTAGATGTATACCTAGAAGTCGAAATGTCAACCCATATGGTAATTTTGTATTTAACTTTTGAGAACCCTTACTGCTTTCTACAGTGGCTGCAACATTTTACAGTTCCATCAACAATGCACTAGTGTTCCAATTTCTTCTCGTCCTCTCCAACACTTGTCATTTTATGTTTAAAAAAATAGCCGTCCTTGCGGATATGTGGTACCTCATGATTTTTTAATATTAGAGAAGTTATAGGTTTATAGAAAAATTTTTCAGAAAGTTTAGATTTCCTATGTACTCTCCCTCATATGTACATTTTATATTAGGGTGGTATACCTTTCTTAAAATTGATGAAACAATATTATTATAACCATAAAACTATCTATAGTCCATAGGTTAGGGTTCACTTTTGTATTCTATGTTTTGTTTTGTTTTAAATTTTTATTCTGGTAACATGTATGCAACCAAAAATTTCTCATTTTATCCAATTTCAGATGTGGAATTCAGAGGTTTTAATTACATTCATGATGTTGTTCTTCCCAACTGTTTTTAAAATTGATAAAATCAAATTTGCTTACTGTTTCTTTTGTGACTTGTGCTTTGATGTTAAATCTAAGAAGCCATTGTCCAAACCCATGAGATATTATTAATAAAATTGGTGAGGGCCAGTGATGTACTTTTGTCCTTTAATCATTTGCCTCTGATATGCTCAAATAGGGGCTAGAGAAGGCACTCAAGCTTTTAGGATGCCAACCAGAGCAAGATCAAGCTTGGGAAAGGTGGCATGGAATTGGTTTTCAAACCTTTCTTTAGTATTGGATTTGGGGTAATCAATACATAGTGTTGTCCAGATTACCAAGGTAAGAAGAATGTGGGGTTTTGCAGTTGACGTCTGGGCTATTAAAAGTGTAATACATTTGTCTGGTCTTCCTGCTCATATATCCCTGGATATGTCACAATTCTTTTCTTAGAGAAACCACTTGACATCTCTTGATATAAATGAATGTATACATGAAAGACTGCCTTATGCTAAAGGTCAGCCCAAGTAATTAGCCTTGTAAGTAAGGAGAATTTATTGCAAATTTTAACATTGTAGAAACGGCAGTTGCTCATGCCACATTTTCAACAATTTCAAAGTTAAGAGAATTAAAACACTAGCAGCATTAAATGTATATGAAAATAGAAAAAAAATAATGACATTTTCTATTAAAATACATTAAGTGTATTTACATTAAATCCAATTTTCTTTCTAAAGTTCCAGAAAGTTTCAGTGAGTATTTCAATGTTTAAAAGGTTATAAATTTTTACAGGATTTTAATCTGCTAAACTTATAATGGGACCCATTTTGTGGGTTATAAATCAATATTTTGTAGACATCAACTCATAAAGCCTTTAGAATATTTGAGGTGGAAGCATCTGTCTTTTCTCTCTTCCTGCCACCCAAGTATATAAGACATTATCCACATTTATAATTCTTCTGAAAAAGAGATTCTTGAATCAAATGTTGAATTTGGAATTATGAAAATAACTAGGGGAATTTTAATGGCCAGATGAAGGTTTATTTCTAGTTTTTTAATTGGGGTAACTAATTCTATACATTAAAATAAGGGCGCTCCAAAACAGCATGTTGAAACAAATATGTTTTTAAAGAAGGAAAAAAAATTGTGTATGTATTGTTTAGAATTTTTGGTTTCCTTTGTAGCAGGAAGAGTGGACCTTTTTTTCTTTTTTACACGTTCCTAGGATCTTTTAATAAATATAGTCATAAGCAATTTTTTTATGAAATCTTCATTTTTCTGCACTGTAATTTTTTGAATTTTCCTATAATTTGCTCCATTAAGGAAATGACCATTTAACAGAACATTAATAACAAAGAATTTCACATCATTCTTTTCATTGACTTGCAAATGTAATCATTCATGTTCTCTTTTGAATGTAAAGGAATATAATGGATTATGTTACAGATTGCAATTCTCTTCAGGTAATTGTGAGAAGAGCTATTTCTTTTTCTAATTCATCTCTGGAAGATTACTATTGAAAAATATAATACTTCAAATGCAAAGCTAATCCTATCCTTCAACTAAAAACAAAGACTCCATCTTTCTAGCTGAGATGTAAGTAATAGAATTAAAGTTAATAAAAAAGTTCATATCAGAAGGAAAAAATCTGAATCCAGGATTCACACTACAAATAACTGAATAAGGTAAGGCAGAGATACAGTACAATAGTTCAACACATAAAATACAATTATTCATAGGTTTAAATGGAAGATTTAGACATATTATCTTATGAATTCATAGTTTTCTTACAGCACTACTTAGGCAAAATATGTCAAAACTGTATGTATGTGTGTGTGTGTGTGTGTGTGTGTGTGTGTGTGTGTATGTATTTGGGTCAGTAAATAAAAGTAAAACTGGAGATGACCAAAACATACTAATTAACTATGGACCAATTTATATCCTTTTCCTTCATGTAACAGAGAATCAGAAAAGGGGAGGTAAAAGGATAAAAATCAAATGTGTGGAAATGTCTGGGAAGTTATTTTATTATTAGTTTTTAGATAAAATCCAAATGCTATTGATCAGTCGATAAGAGTATGCATATCGACTTATCGACTCTGGTATGCTTACCAGAAATAAACATGCTCAGCTGGAGAAAAGAAACTGTGAAATGTATCATTTCAAAGGTCTTTCTAACCTCAGATTTATTTCAAAATTTATTTCAATAAAAATTTAGTAATTTATTTCTTCCTCTTGAGGCACTGCATTGAGAGGTTTCAAATTCAATATAAATACATGATGATAAAAGAAATTTGAAAAAGAATATCAGGACATTTATGTTTTGCTTTGTTTTATGAATTTCACTTGTCGTTTGTTCAGTTTGCCCTCTCCACAAACTTTCATATTGTCTTGTATTTCAATTTATGAGAAAGAAGAATTTGGAATATGGTTACAGAAAGACTTAAATTTCTAATCTGATTACAACTAATCTTTGGAAAAGTCACCTGAAAAAATCTGAAAAATAATCATCATATAGCTATGTAGAGTCAGTCATGTAATAGCTACATGGCTACAATTTTGCAGTGGAAAAGTACCATCTTGTAATGTGCTCTGGTATTTACTTTCTTCTTCTTTGTGGTTTGTTTTCTAGTTCAGAATCATTAAGTAATAAAATTATGGTTTGTTACATTTAGCATTGTAGGAGATAATATTACTTTTAGTAATTCAAATAGTATTTTTAACAAAATATCCTGGTTAAGATTGAAAGTTTTGAACTAGGCACCCAGAGTTTCTGATGCTAAATTTGCCTTTTCAAAAGGTTAGGAACATTTAGAAGTTTCAGTACTTCATCGGGACATAAAGATACCATAAATCTCTCCTAAAGTGTGCTTTAGTAATGTGGGAAGTTAAAAGCGTATATTTTCAAGGTCTGGCCATTACCCTCTAGATGAAATTTATATTCTGGTGAGAGCTGAGCTAGTATGTTGCTTGATTCTTCGCACTGTGCTAAAAGTAGAGAAAATATTAAGAAATAAAGAAAAACTAAGACTTCATTATGTGGAAGTTACAGATCAACGAGGTAGTGATGAGGGACTCTCACATAAGGAGTCTGGCTCCTGACCACACATGGCCGCTCAGGATTGCAGAGCACAGATGTGGCTGCAAAACTCCAAGAAATGTTCATAATATGTACATGAGCTAGGAACTGCGTGACCTCAGAGGAAATAGCTCATCTTGGCCAAATCCACAGGATTCCAAAATGCCAAACCATTATGTATAACAAGAAATTTAACTCTCGAGATGAATATAACATTTATTTCCTTAATTCAGGACAAATTCTCCTTTATATTTCCTCATGAAAAATACAAAGAGGCTAAAGTTGAGTAATCATAATTAGGGTCCTGGAGTGATTTTAGACATAAGGGGGCTCTTACAACCAGAGATGTTCCCATCTATAATCAGGGCTGCCCGAATGGACAAGGCTAAATACACAAAATGCTTTTACTGAGTTTTTCTTTTCTAAAAATTTTCTGCTTTCTATTCTTTTTCTGATCACACAGTCTTCCTTCAGATGGGCTAAGTTATAATAAATTGAGACAAACAATTTGATGAATTAAAATATTACATAGAATCTCAATGAATACAAGGAGGCAATAGTTGATTAAAGTAGTACTGGAAATGGGTGAAGTTGGCTGCAGGTCTATATTTCCGCCACTTCACAAATTCCACTGCCTTACGTCCAGCCCAGTCATTCTGCTCAGCACTGTTGGATAAAGATGAAGCAGCATCCTATGCTAGTCAGTGATAGAATCTGATTTGCCCAGAGACCAAAGTCAAAAGTTTATTTATACCAAAAAAATAGGAGACTATTATTATATTCCTACATCAGTTTGGATGGGCTAATTTATGTTCTAGTGAAAACAACTCTCAATTCTCAGTGATATAAAATTAAAGAGGCTTGTTTCTCACTCATGTTCATGTCTCTCGCAGTTTGTCTTGCTCAGGACTTATCCAGTCTCTGAGTATTGCCAAAAACTTTTAAGGGGATAAAGACAGCATAAGGAAAAATGTGTAGGCTCTAGAAATTTCCAGAAGTGAAGCAAATTAATTCTGCTTATATGCCATTGGCCAAAAGGCAAACAGCTAAGGCTGACCTCAAGGCTTCACATAAGCATAATCCCACCAGAGTGAAGTGAGCTGTATGTATAACACACTCCCTAATACTAGCAATTCCACAAACCTGAGAACTAGCCAAAGAAACTACATTTACTACCATATTCTGATGTAGCTTAGGTAAAATACAACACTTACTATGTTTATTCTCAAATTTACAATGCGAGTAAGTTGGCTGAGTGGTCATTTGGAAACATTTCCCAATAGCAGGCTTTATTTTTCTCTCAATGTTGGTCCTTCAAGGTAGTAGTAGAACGGGCACTGGTCCAGCAGTGTTAGAAAGATTTGTTTGTTCATCCTGAAAAGACTTAATTATTTTATTATTTACTTTTGTTTTCATATTTTCCTTAAATATCAAATCTATTTATTCTTCCACTGGTTCTGGAGAATAAACTACTCAATTCAACCACAGAAGCATTTTAGAGATGATTGAAAGGCTTGCTCTCCAGAGAGAACTGGGTAAGCTGGAAAGCATGATGTTCAAATATTCTATGTTAAGATAGTATGCTTTGCTCTTCCATAATCTATAATCATTAGTAATGAGAATTGACTATTAGCTATTGATAATACCTGGTGAATTTGTCAATGTCCTTATATTTCTAAGACCTAAAATCTAAAAATAGACATTAGATTATAGATTTTGCTATATACAATGACTGTAAAAGCTGAAGTACACATCTCAATAAAAATTCTTATCTCTTTATATAGTCTTTTGATTTAAAAAATAGTTTAGTGGGGGGTGCAAGGGTAGTTCAGCAGTAAAATTCTCGCTGGCCGTGAAGGATACCCAGATTCAGTTCCCAGCCCAGGTACTTCCCAGAACAAACAAAGCAAAACAAACAAACAAAAGTTCATCAAATGATGCTGCAATAACGGGATTCTCACATGGAAAAAGAATGAAATATGACCCTACCATGTAACATTCAAAAACAAATGGTTTAGTCAAAACTATTTTTCCTGTATATGAATTTTCAAAATGTGACACAAGGAGGCACCTCAAACATTTCTTTTGGCTGGATCACACCAAGGAAGGATCGAGAAAAGTGAATGTGTCCCCAGGTTCCAGGTCCCTTACACAGTTTTAAGTACAAAAGCTGCACTTGTGTTTATTTACAGTTTTAGGCTTTTATTCAAAGAAATCTTTCATGGCTAAAGCAACAACACAATGACCAAATCAAAACCAAAACAAAGACAAAAACTATGACTGCCACTCACCTATATGATATGCGAACCCCCAGAAAGGCCCTCAAGCATGGTGACTACTGCTGTGATCTTTGAAGTCAGACTGCTCAGATTCGAATTGAGATTTACATGATGATTTCTGGTACAAAGTATAAACAAGCCTCTTGCTAATTATTTATTTTGCAGTTATCCATTGTTTTTTACAGAAAACTGGTAAATAAAGTGCATTTTCAAGTTCATTTCTACAAAACAAAAAAGAATACACAGAAATGTTTTTTGATAAAAAGTTAATTATCCCCTATGGGAAATTTTATTTAAAAAATGGAATTCCAAATTATGAGCCAAAAGGTAACAAATTAGCAAGAAAAAACTTTTGATATGAGACTTGTCAAAAATACAAAGAAGTTTTAATGTCAGAAAAAGATTACCCTGAGAATGTCCAAGTCTTATACATAGAAACATACGATGGCCTGCCTAAGACTGAACCAATGCGACAGAGAACACAACCTGAACTACCAATTGCTAAATTTAATCCAAATATATCAATATTTACTTGAAAAATAAATTATATAAATACTCCAATTAAAAAAACAGGCTTGTCAGATTGGATAAAAAGGCAAGACCACCATATATTGTCTACAACTTACCCACTTTAAATGTAAGGACACTGAAAACTGCAGTCATAGCCTTTCACAATCCTCCCTCAGTAATCAATAGAATCAATGAAAGCAGTAGAGAATTATAAGATCCAATAAAAACTATCAACTAATATGACCAAATTTACTTCTGTACAATTCTCTACCCAAAAACAAAGAAATATATAATAGATGGTAAACATAATTTACCAATGAATGAAAGATAGGAACTCTCAACATTTGCTACCAACATTAAAATCATAATGAGGTTGTATTACCCTTGCGTAGTCCTATATCTGTTAAACAAATTGAATTAATAATTGAACATATATGCAAAAAAGAAAACTCTAAGCCCATGTCACTCAGTGGAGATTTCTACCAATCATTTGTGGAAGAAACAATGTCAATTCTATTCAAAATTTTTCACAAAATAAAAGAACAGGAAAAACTTTTTAATTCAATGCAGTCACAATTGGAATTCTAGCAACCCTCCTTGCAGAAATGGAAAAGGCGATCGTTAAATCTATTCGGAAACATAACGGGCCTCACATAACCAAAGTTATCTTGAAAAGGAAGACCAAAGTTGGAAGACTCAGGCTTCCCAGTTTGGATAATTATTGCAAAATTCAAACACAATATCAGATATTGATTGTTTATTCAGTCTGTCTCCAAATTTTAATTGGGATGTTTAGACCATTTATATTAATGGAATTATTAACATGGTAAGATTTAAATATATTATCTTGTTATTTGTTATATTGTTCCAGTGGTTCTTTGCTTCTCAATTTTCTATTCCCTCCCTAAGGCCTACCACTTTTCTCAATTAAGACCTTATACTATTTTTTATAATTTATTAATTTCTGGCTCAAGCTTTCCTTTCCTGGTAGGATTTAAAATTCAGTTTACCTAATCAGAAAGTTCATTTACTCGCTCCTCAAGATAAAGCAGCTGTCTTTCCTAAAATGATTTAAGCTTAGTCCTCCTTCTTTGAAATCACTGAGGTGGGGGAGGTGCAGACCATAGGGATATCATTTGGTAAATTTAACTTATTAGGTTTGTTTGTATGAAAGGATGTGTTTATGTAAATTTTAAAATCTAACTCTATAAATTACCTTGGCTCCCTAGCCAAGGACAGAGGAATTTTTGAGACAAAAATGAGGTAAATTTTTGCTTACACCCTTATCTTTTGTGGATATAATCCAAGGTCAGTATTTCATTTTCATAATACATTTTTTCTTTATTGGAAAAGTAGTGGATATACAGAATGACCATGCATGAAATGTAGGATTCCCATAAACTACCCCCCTGCCAACTCCTTACAGTGGTATGGAACACTTATTACAATTGATGATAGCACATTTTTATCACTGTACTATAAAAGTGCATAGTTTAACTTACGATTCAGCATGGAGCGTAATTTCCATGGATTTTTTAATGCTTATTTTTTAATATATATACAATCTAACATTTCCTCCTTATCATATTCACGAATATATTTCAGTGTTGTTATTTGCATTCACAGCATTGCACTATCAACATCACCATCCATACCAAAGCATTTCCATCATTCCAAATGGGAATTCCATCCCTATCCCCACACGATCCCCTCGTAACTTATTTTCTAGAATATGACTCTATAAGTATGTCTATTTGAATTGTTTCAAGTTAGTAAGACCCTATAATATTTGTCCTTTTGTGTCAGTCAACATGATGTCTTCAAGGTTCATCTCTGTTCTTCTATATATCAGAACTTCATTCCTTTTTGTGACTGGATAGTATTTCATTGTGTTTATATACCACATTTTACTTATCCGTTCATCAGTTGATGGGAAACTGGGTTGTGCCCAAGTTTTGGAGGTTCTGTACAATGTGCTTTGAGCACTGTTGTGTATGTATCTGTTCACAATCCGTTCTTGATCTACAAAATATTTTTACCTATATAATCACACTATGCAAAGGTTTTGCTTGAGAAATTCTTCATCTTTTCAGTGACTTATGGACTACCTAACTCAAAATTTGATTTTATATACAGCTCTATTGTTGGCCAAAAATTAAGGAATTTGAAAATAAAGCTGATTACTTGATTTCTGCAGGACATTTAACAAAAGCTCTTTCCTGTCAATTAAAATGGTGAAATGTGGATTAGATAATAATTTTGGGACCTTTTTTGGATGTCAACAAAACAAACATAAAGAATGTTGGTGAAAGGACAAATGTCCTTATATTGGTCAGATTTTTTTTTCTGTAAACCAGAGCATCAAAGTTCAGCTATCTGAAGGATTCTAGGGTTTATAAACAAGACGTGACTTTCCTTTTACTTGAATCTTCTTTAACTTCTTTTAACAATATTTTTGCAAACCTCAGATTATAAGTTTCCCATTTCTTATGTTAAATTAATGCCTATTTGTGTTTTATTCTTTTTAGATGTTATTGCAAATAAAAGTGTTTTCTTAATTTCATTTTCAGATCGTTTGGTCATTGTATGTAGAAATAGAGTTGATTTGGGCATCTCATAGCCTGAAACCTTGTTGAAATCATGTATTCATTCTCATAGATTTTCAGTAGACTCCTTAGGCTTTTGTATATATACATAATGCCATCTACGAATAAAATAATTTTACGTCTTTCTGTCCAATATTTCATTTCATATCCTTGCCTAGTAGTCCAGGGTAGGACTTTCTGTACAGTGTTGAATAGAAGTCTATAAGAGTGGACATCTTTGTTTCATTCTTAATCTTAGTCAAAACTCTTTCAGTCCTTCACCATCAAGTGATTTGAGCAATGGATTTTTCATTAATCCCATTTTTTGCATAAAGGGGGTGTTGCCATTTATTTCTATTTCTAGCTTTTAAAGGTGTGGTTATCATGAAGTATTTTGGATTTTGTCAGTTATTTTGTACATCTATTGAGATGAACCAGTGTGTGTTAGGGTTCTCTAGAGAAACAGAACCAACACGAAAGATCTGTAAATATGAGATTTATAAAGGTGTCTCACACAACCATGGGACTGAAAGAGTCCAAAATCCACAGGGCAGGCTGTGAAGTTGATGGCTCCAATCAAGGGTCTGTATGAACTGCACAGGAGAGACTCACTTGTTGGAGAAGTAGTGAGTCTCTCTTCTGCCTTAAAAGCCTCCACCTGATTGGATTATCTGGCTAGAGGAGACACGCCTTAGTTGATTGCAGATGTAATCAGTCAGAGATGCAATCAACTAACTGACTGATGATTGAATACACCAGCCTCCTGGTTTATCAACCAACTATGAAATATCCTTGCAGCAATGGTCAGGTCAGTGCTTGCCTGACCCAACAACTGGGCCTCATCATTTGGCCAAGTTGACACCAGAACCTAACCATCACACTGTATTATTTGACTTTTTTTCTATTGATATGTTTTTTTCTATTGATAGATTTTTTTTTCTATTGATAATCAAATTAATTGATTTTCAGATGTTAAATCAGCATTGCATTTCTGGAATAAACCCATTGCCATTTTGCATAATCCTCTGAACATGCTACTAGATTCAGTTTGCTAATATTTTGTTAAATTTTTGGGTTCATATTCATAAGAGATATTAGTCTTGTAAATTTATTTTCTTGTGATGAATTTGTTTGTTTCTTCTATCAAGTAGTGCTGAGCTTATAGAGTAAGTTAGGAACTCTCTTCCCTCTTTTAGTTTGTTTTAGAGCCTGTGAAGAATTGGTGTTAATTCTTTAACTATTTGGTAGAATTCACTTGTGAAGTCATCTGAGCCTGGTCCTTCTTTTGTGGATAGGCTTTTAAAAATTGTTATTACTAATCAGTCTCTTTAATTATTATATATCTATTCAAGTTTTTTTTTATTTCTTCTTGAGTCAGTTTTGATAGTTTATGTGTTTCTAGGAAATTTTCCATGTCATGCAGATTATCTAATTTCATGGCATCCAACTGTTCATATTATTAGTTTATAATCCATTTTATTTCTGTAAGTAGTAATGTTCTATTCTTCATTTCTAATTTCAGTTGTGTTCTTTTTTTTTCCCTTATCATTTATTTAGAATTGTCAAATTTGCTGATCTTTACAAGTAACTAATTTTTGGTCTCATTGATTTTCCTTTTTGTTTCTTCTATGAACTGTTTCATTAAAATCTAACACAGTGTTTATTATTTCCTTCACATTTTTTTCTTTTGCCTGGGCGGGCACAGGGAATTGAACCCAGGTCTCTGGCATGGCAGGCAAGAATTCTGCCACTGAGCCGCCATCGCACTGCCCCAATTCATTTTACTATAGCTTAATTTTTCTCCTCTTTTTCAGTGTCAAACACGGAAGATTAGATTATTGATATGACATCTTTCTTAATACAGGTATTAACAATTGTAAATATCCCTCTGAGTCCTGTTTTCCCTGCTTCTCATAAAATTTTGGTTTGCAATATCTTCATTTTTATTTGGCTCAAATAATTTTCTTACTTTTTTATGATTTATTCATTGATCCTTTGGGTATTTAGGAGTGTCCTGTTTAATTTCCATATATATATGAATTTCAAAAATTGAATTCTTTTATTGATTTCTAATTTCATTCCATTATAACCAGAGAACATGTTTTTTATGTTTTCAATTCTTTTAAATTGATGGAGCTCTGCTTAATAGCCCAGCATAAGGCTCTTCTGCATAATATTCCATGTGTACTTGGAAAAAAAAATGTTTATTTGACAGTTGTTTGGTGCAATATTCTACAGATGTAGAATTTTGCATATTTTGCTTATAGTGCTTGTTCAAGCCTTCTATTTCCTTAATGATCTTCCATTTTTAGTTATTTTATCCATTATTGTAAATGAGATATTGAAGTATCAATGGTTACTGTTGATTTTTTATTTTTCTCCCTTCAATTCCATCAGTTCCTGTTTGATGTAATATAAGGTTCAGTTGCTCAGTGCATATATGTTTATAATTATCATAGCTTACTGATGGAATCACTTTTTTATCTTTACAAAATGGTTCTCTTTATCTTAACAATTTTTTTATCTTAAAGTCTAATTTGTCTAGTACTAATAAAACTACTCCAGCTTTTTGGTGTTTGTTACTTACATGATGGTTCTTTTTTCATCCTTTTCCCTTCAACTATTTTTTATCTTTGATTTTAGCAACAGCTTTTTTTTTCTCCCGCTTCCTCAGTGTCATTGCTGAAGAAGGGATTCCTGCCCTACCTTGTAAGAGATGGCTGCACAAACTTCAGATAAGATTAGGCCACATATGTTGGGGAGATGAGATTGGGCCACATAGATGCTTTAGTTGGGAGGAGAGTGAATAAGCAGGGATTGAGAAATGGAATGACCTCACAAAAACTTGGAGCACATTTTAGTTGTGTCATGTGGATCCAGATGTAAATTCCTTGTACATTCATAGACATAGTGGTAATTAATATGACTCCATAAGTTCTGTCATGGTTAGGGACATGTGTCAACTCGGCCAAGTTGTGGTAGCTGTTTATCTGATTGGGCAAGTACTGGCCTGTCTATTGCAATGAGGACATTTCATAGGATTAGGTCATGATCACGTCCGCTGCATCCACAGCTGATTCCATTTGTAATCAGCCAAAGGGGAGTGTCTTCTACAATTAGTGATGCTAAATCTAATCACGGGAAGCCTTTTAGGGAGGACTCAGAGGAGACAGGTCCCATTCCTGCTTCGGCTGGTGAGCCTCTCCTGTGGAGTTCATCCAGACCCTCCATCAGAGTCGTCGGCTTCACAGCCTGCCCTGTGGATTTGGACTCTGCGTTCCTGTGGTCACGTGAGACACTTTTATAAATTTTATATTTGCAAGTGTTCCCTGTTGATTCTGTTTCTCTAGGGAACCCTAACTAATACAGTTCCTTTCCATCTAGGAAATAAAGCAGTCTTTTATTGATGTCTCTTCCAGGATACTACATCTTCATGTTGAAAGTCACATAGAGTTTGCTATAGAGGAATCTGGGAAAAAAGAGGGATTGTGGTGTTTTTCTAATGGCCTGGATCTAATGGTCATGAAGGTTAAGGGATGAGCCCTAAGCCAAGGTAAGAAGAGGGATTCAGATAATGTAACTAATTTAAGTTTTAGGATATCATTTGTCCTTGCTGCCTTTCCTGACTATTGATGAAGGTAGAGACATAGAAAACTTTGGTTGATGGATAAGACCTTGCAGATTTCCTTTATTAGTGTTACAGGAAAGTGGTTACTTCTATTGCTTGAGACTACTGGGAATTTTCCAGGTGGGGAAATTAAAGACTAATAGATTTTTAGCTACTGAAAGTATGGTAGCCTTGATACAAGGAAAAGCCTCTATCCATTCAGAAAATAAACATATGATAAGCACATATTCATATGACATAGAAAATGCATATATGATAAGCATATATTTACATCCCATAGAAGTGGGTAGCTATATAAAGTCCATTTGAAGATGTTCAAGGAGTCCTTGTCAATTGAGGAATTTGATCTTGAATTTCTCAATTTCCCACCTTTACAGTTTTACCAGGTTATGTAATTGACAAGTAGAACATGATTTATATGTCTGTCTTGCTTTTCATTTAAAACCCTTATAGTTGAAGATAAGGTTTGACATCCAGCTTATTGCAAGCACTTTTAAGGAAGCATCAGAGTAAAACAATGTAACTGACAAGGAAATATGATTGCTTTTTGTGGCATGTGACATCTTTTTAAGAATAAAATAACTAATTACCAATAACACTCTACTACTGTCTAATAGAAGGCAGATCAGCATCAGAACATGTCATGGACAGTGAGGACATTGAAAAATCTCTAAGAATTCTTTAATTTCTGAAATATTTATGAATAATATTTTACCCATACAGATTTAACTACAGAAGGATAGAACATTCCTTATGAATTGACAACACGATCTTACAGTTCATAACATATCAAATAAGCCTATTTCTAATACTTCTCTTTTATAAGAAAAAATACCTAAATCTCCAAAATCCCCCAAACAATTGGAGATCAAGGAGATATCACTTAGGGTTTGATTTGGGAAGAACAAAATGTCAAAAAGTTAAATAAGGTTTTAGGTTACTGTGAAACAATTCTTGGCTCTCTAACTAAAGTGACATTTTATAAAGACAATACCTAGTTCTTTTAAAAGTGAAAATACTTGCTCTCTTAAATAATAAAGGATAACCAGATCAATATAAAGCATAGGAAATTATTCTGATAAAACAGAATCTTTACCTGTTATGACAGATTACTCAAATGATAAAAGAAAAAAATTTTACAGCCTGTTCCTTAAAGCAGACAAATATCTAAGAAAATTTTGCCATTTTAATAGAGAGAAAACAAATTCTAATTTTGCGAGATTGTTAAATATAAAAACTCTGAGCATTCTTACAAATAAACCTACTAAATCTTACCTTGGCCCAAGAAATAAAATTTATTTTCTGCAATTATTCTCTTTTTTTTTTCCTTAATAAAAACTTATCCTGCATAACTTGCATACATGATTTAGTATAAGTGCAAGGTTTTAAGTGATCAAAAGATATTGGAATCTGTCTTTAAGCTGCCATACCACAAAACACAATTACTATTAAAATAGTCTTTGACATAATAACTAAATTTAGTTAAATGCAAGTGTATATGTTTTGCATCATAAACATCTAATAGATATAATGCTAGCTCATTTGGACAGTAAACCTGTATAAATTGAGGAAAAATATCTTCAAATAAGCGAAAATACATGCTATGGGAGAGAAAAATATAGAATTATTAAACGTTACTACCAAGAAACCTCCCGATACTGTGTCATATATTAGGGACTCCCAAGTTTCTCTCTCTCTCTCTCTCTCTCTCTCTCTCTCTCCCCCTCCCTCCCCCTCCCCGCCTCTCTGCAACTGACATCATTACTCTCCCCACTACATGGTACAACACGTTTAGGGGTGAACATCTCCGTGGCAATATGGGGCAAAGTTCCCAGGGATGAGTCTACCCCTGGCACCATGGGATCAATAATGCCTTCCTAACAAAAAGAGGGTAAAGAAGTGTAACAAAGTATTAGTGGCTGAGAGTTCAAATACAGTTAAGAGGCTACTCTGGAGGTTATTCTTACGTAAGCTTCAGTTAGCATTGCTACCTTTCATAGTTTACCAAACTCCAACCAAAACCATTCTTGCCAACTTTAAAGAACACCTAGGGCTTTGTATGAAAATCTACAAAGTTCTATGCACTATGGTTAGTTTACAGAAGGCTGCAATCTCTAGATGGGTTCCTAGGCCAGAAAAATCCTGAAATGCAGAGAGGGCATCTTCTCCAGAGCACCAACTAGTTCCATTCCCCTAGCCCATATTATCAACAGCCCCTTCCAACATGAAAATGTTAGAATAAGCATAGCCCAAATAAACCCAGAATTGGAGAAAGATCAAATAACCCCAGAGTTGGAGAAGTTATAAAGAGAGGGTAGGCTATAACAAAGGAGTATAATTACTGAATCATTATATTGATACTTCTTTTAGATTCCAGTGTCTTGTAGCTGCTAGTTGTAGAAACCTAAAATTGTGGAATTGCAACTCAAACTAAACTCTGAAATCTGTTCTACAAAATGACTATGGTGTGGATTGAAATGTACTGTTTTTTTTCTGCATGTTATTTTTCATAAGAAAGAAAAAAAGTTGATTGTGATGATAAATGTATAGTTATATAATGACACTGTGAAGCATTGATTGCACACTTTGAATGATTACATGGTATGTGAATACATAATATATATCTAAAAAATTGCACTAAAAATAAAATAAAATGCATACTTACGTTGTATTTAAAACTAATAATACTGGAGACACAGCTGTTTAAATTTGTTATATGAAGTACTAAAAGTTCAGTTTTCTTAATTTGGGAAACTTTAAGAAAATTTAATTTATATAAATGCTTATTCAGCTTTAGGTCAATTTGAAATAGCTCCTATGAGTACTTTTTTTTTTTTTTTTTTTTAAAGAGAGAGGGAGGAAGGGAAGGAAAGACAGAGAAGGAAGGAAGGATGGAAGGAAGGGAAACATCTTTAAACATTTTCTTGTTTTTATTATATTTTGTTTGTTTGTTTGTTTTTTACATGGGCTGGGGCCGGGAATCGAACCGGGGTCCTCCGGCATGGCAGGCAAGCACTCTTGCCCGCTGAGCCACCGCGGCCCGCCCCTCCTATGAGTACTTTTATAAGTTAATTTATTAATACCATCTGGAGGTAAAAAGACACTGTACCACTTACAAATATATTTGGAATACATAAGCCAAAAATGCAATGGAAGGATTTTGATATTTAGTCCTGCTTTTGATTATTCAGTGAAGTTTCCTAGTTTGAAGATCACTTGACGGATATATATATATATTTAAATTCTACTTTCAAATCATGTCTTATCAATAGGAAAAAATGTGAAACATGTTCCTGAACTTTTCTTCCTTACACAAGCATATCGAATTGTTCAAAGATGGAGTAGTAAGGCAGAAGATTCAACTGAGAATAAATAAACAAAAGAAAGAGAACACTTATTTTATAAAAGGAAAACTATGTAACTTTATCTGTAAATTTTGACACCAGCTTCAGGGAGTGACCCTATGATTTTATTTATATATTTTTTCAGCACAGAATTGGTTTCGTATTATATGATATATTTTTTATAAATTCTTATAAAATCCATTTACATTCCCATACATTTTAATAGGAAAGCTAGGATTTTATAGAAAATACATTTAAAAAATAATCATGAGGCTGGTGCAATGGCGGCTCAGTGGCAGAATTCTTGCCTGCCATGCCGAAGACCCAGGTTTGATTCCCGATGCCGACCCATGCTAAATAATAATAATAATAATGAATATGGGAAAATACATTTTCAAGATAATCAAATCAGGATTAAAAAAGACACCTGAATATGTTTTTCATGTGTTTTTTAGTACTCAGTTGTTAAAATATTTTACTACTATTATTAAACTCTTCACTACTGATCTCTGGCCCATCTAATACATCTCCTAGTTATACTGAGGAGGAAATAAATGATCCTTTTACCCATATTATTTACCTCCTGGTAGTCCAATGGAGTTCCTAGTAGCAGGAACAGCTTGATGATTTTGTAAGGAGCAATTCAAAAGTTGTAGATGATCCTATTTAATGAAAGAATGAGAAATCCTGTTTATGCTGTTAACATTTCTTCTATACCTCTTGGCAAAATGCTTGGCTATAAGGATGGAGGTGGTAGTTGTGGCCACCCCGGGACCATTCTCACTAGAGGCATCAGTAATGGGACAACTTACTCACTTCATTTCCCATTTAAAATTTTTTGAAATGTTAAAAAAAAAAAATCTTCTGGAAGAAAAAGATGACTGTTAGGTGGTAAAATAGGTAAGAGTGCTTTATATTTTTCTTAGTAAAATTCTTTACATTTAAATTCTACAACATATTCTCTTCTACGTGCAATATTATGTGATCTTTTGTTTATTTCTTTATATCTCTATGGCTTCAATTCTGAATTTCTTGAGAATAAAGAATAAACCATTTCCTCTTTATAGTTACAATATTTAGGACAGTGACTGGTACATAATATACATTAATAAGTACTTTTCTTAGGAGGAATTTTAATTACAGAAAAATAAGAAATGTGAATATGAGATCAATTAATAATGGTATTAAAATAATCTGATATTTTTTCTTATGAAATATTTTCTTTTGCATAAAAAAATAGTTTAAATATTAATGTTAATCATGAAGGATGCATTTTAGAACCTTTAAAATGAATAAAATTTATTTCTTATGACATTTGCAAATTATGTTTTTAAATTTTATAATTTCACAATTTTATGGCTTAAAAATAACAAGTTGCTGAATATTTTCACATTTACTTTGGTCTATTGCTCTTTTTAAACATATGAAAGTATTCCACCTTTAAACTAGCTAAGTGAGGATGTGAATTTTCAAAAGGTCTTTATTAGTATTAGCAAATTAGCAATATCTAGAAAAAGCTATGTGAGTATTATGCCCTTATTGCTCAAAATCTCATTGATAACAGAAAAGACATACACATTAACATGGAATGAATTGCCATAAAGCATGTCAGAAAAGTGGCAAGGAACTCTCTGTCATCTTATCAAATTACTATACATTTTTTGCCAATCCTACAAAATTGTCACCATCATGTAATATAATATACATTGTCAAATCACTTAAGTAAATCATTTTTGGCACCCATTATATGTTCAGATGTGAGTGTCTATTCCAATCCAATGAAAATTAATTAATATTAAAGGAGAGAGAATAACCATGGTATTAACAGTTTATCTAATTTAAGGAACTGTAACCAAGAAATTAGGATTTAAGGGATAATTTTGATTACTGAATCATTATATAGATATTCCTTTTTGCTTTCTGGTGCATTGGAATAGACAGAGGGAAATTCCTGAAAGCTCTAAATTGCAACCCAGCTAGCTACTTGATCTCTGATAATGATTGTATAACCCTTATCTTCTGCCCCTGTGATTGTAAAAACTTTATAACTAACTTTTATTTATACCCATTTATCAAGTTTTTCAACCTTAGCATCTTATCACTAAAGACAGCCCTTAATGTTTATTAATGAAGGGTCTTGGGTCAGCCCAGAACTAACCCACTCTAAAGTTATCTTGATAACTGAGACTAGATCTAACAAAAGTGGGCCCACCTGACATGCATAATAGCTTAGATTTTAACCTACAAGTCACCTATACCTCATTATAATACTAAAAATCATTCCCATCATATTAAGGCCACCATTTTCTTGCATACATGATTAAGCCTGTAATCAATCTGCACATGCTCAAAAATTAGATAAAAAATTGGATCACCTCTAATTACATCATCTGGAGCCTGAACTCTTAGGTAAAGAATTCTAAGTCTCAGTAAAGTAGCAAACTGGATTTTAATGCTTATCTAAACAGAAGAGATAAGGCTATGCGGCTTATATGAAACAAGGAAGAAGGAGGAAAATTAGCTTCATAAATTCATGACCTTCAAGACTATTTCTACAATAAAAATGTTAACTAGATAAAGATTTAATGCCACCTGCACAGTGAGAAAATATGGAATACTTTCCATGAGAGAATTCACCATGTTCATAGCTTACAGTCAAGACTTAATCTCTCTGTAGGAGTGCGGCCCTTGAGTTGCTGGGAACTGCTTTTTCTGGCATATAGAGAAACAAAAGATTTACTATAAAGAATTTGTTCATACAAGCATGAGAGTTAGCATATTCAAATTACACAGGGGAGGCTGCAAGCTGGAAACTACAATAAAGGTGATGTTGAGGTCCTTAGTCCCAGTTCCCCAGGGAAAACTGACTGGCTGGAAATTCAGGCAAAAACCAGTGCTGAAGTTAAGGCAGTGATTCATCTTCTAAACTATGATACTTCAGTACTGGCTTTTAAGTTCAAACAATTGGATGAAGGACCTCCCCACATTAGTGAGGCCAATGTCTTTTCTCAATTGTAGATGCAATCAACTGATTGTAGATGCAAATACCATCTTCATGATACTCTCAGCGTACCAAGCAGGCCAATACTTGAGCAAATATCTGGACACCAGGACCTAGTCAACATTATGTGTCTTACAGTGTCCCTGAAGTCACATGAGAATTACACTTCCCTCATCTATTAACAGTAGGTTAGATATTCAATCTTTGGTGAAATGTTAAGAAAATGATTGTGTGTCATTTTCTAGCAGAACTTTATAAATTATCATGTAACTCTACCATTGCTTTCACTCTGTATTGAGACAGGCACTTTGTAAATGAAAATTTCATTCTGGATCTAAGAATAGTGAATTTGACTGACAGTTCTGTTTAAAAAAAGCAAAAATAACTTTTATTTTACTGATATTTTGGGGCTTGGTACTGTTGCATAATTCAATGAAAGTTGCCTCAAAAAAACTTCCATCATGAAAAATTACAAGAAAGGAGAAAAAATAAGAAATAAAAAAATGAGATATAAAATGGGAGAATGTGTTTAAGTATTCACAAAATAGATACAGAAAATTTTAAAATTAAACTTCATAAAAGTAATTGTTTTAAGTTAAGAAAATACAGGTCCTATTACAAGTGACACACTTAAAATGTAATTAATAATCTATAAACATTATTGCAAATAAGTTAAAATCTTAAATATAAAAGACTACTTTTCAAGATAGAAAAGTAAACATAGGAAAATATTTTTAAGAGCATAGGATTAGAAGAGGATTTTTGAAGAGTAAGTATCTGTTCTTAGATCATTAAATGCTGCTGAGTTTGGCCAATTCTGCGGCTAAAACCTAACTGTGTTTTGCTTGTCAATCTTTTTATACTTCTCTTTATAACTCTTTATGGAAGTATCTGCAATCATATTTAATGAATGTTAGCATTCAGTGAGATTTAAAGTAATTCTTTTTTGCGTGTGTCTTTACTACGTGAGGTTACTTTGATTTTTAAATGAGCTTGTGTCATTTTTATATAAATTCTTATAATTTTAATATGTCACTCATAGTCCAATCTGAAGAGTGTTTTGTTCTAATAAAAGTTTGAAATGTCCTTACTCAAAGTCCATAATCAGAAAGGTCATGCAAAATTAGCAACTTCATTTGAAACTGCAAGATGTAAACAATTACTCACAAGAAGGCTAATTTTACCATATTTGAGCCAAGTTGAGATTAATCGCTTCCTTTAAAGTGTCATGTAGATTGTTGTTTGTCAGCTGATTGTGCATTTGAACAGTTTAATCACTTCTTGTTCTTTTCTGAAGGAAGGAAGAGTTGGAAATGAGCTTTTAAGAAGTCTAAAGTTAAAGATATTAAGCTTTGTCTTCAACATTAGAATATTTCTTCATTAAGCCATCATCCAGAGAACATGGAGTATAGGATACTGGATTTAATATGACAAAATAAAATAATAAACTAGTATTGGTATCTATAGGGCAAATATTAATACCAGAATCATAATGACTTTATTGTCAAATTTGTGTTTGGTGTGTAACAGTTGGTCATTTGTTCATTTTTGAAAGGGTAAACATAAAATGTAAACTAAATTATTTCATCAGGCTTCAATTTTTTCCACTTTATATCAGATTACTTTTTACTAAGTAAATTCAACATTTCTCTAAAATGTATCTCTAGTGCTTGATAAACAAAATGAAACCAAGGAACTTCAAACTATGACTCTGTGTGATATCTTCAGTTGTTCTTTTATGCAATATTATAATTAAACATGAAGATATTAAGCCATTTCTGTTGTATTGAAAGCAAACTGAATTGCAGAAACTTTCTGAAAAAAAGAACACGTACATAGAATGAAGAAGTTGAAACATGCAATCACTTCCAACATTTTAGTTTTAGGTCAAATCTTTTTTTAATTTTTTGACCTTTGATTATACTCCAGGGGTCTTCTAAATTATTTAGTTGAGCACTTAGCTAATCTATTTTACATCTTTTTTATTTTCAACTCTTTAAAAATGTATGCTGTATTGCACAGGTTTTCTTATATAGTATTCTGATCTCAATTTGTGTTAATTTTCATTGTAATTTTATCTTTTTTTTTTTTTTTTTTTTTTAAGGAAAGACAGAGAGAAGGAAGGAAGGATAGAAGGAAGGAAGGAAGGAAGAAAGGGAAACATTTTTAAACATTTTCTTGTTTTTTTATTGTATTCTGTTTCTCCGTTTTTGTTACATGGGCTGGGGCCGGGAATCGAACCGAGGTCCTCCGGCATAGCAGGCAAGCACTCTGCCCGCTGAGCCACCGTGGCCCGCCCTGTAATTTTATCTTTAACCCACTATTTATTTAGGAGTGTGGTAGTTAGATTAGTACCACAGTACAGCAGTATAATTAGTTGTCATATTTATTCTTTGTTTTTTCTTTTTTTATTTTGAGGTCCTATGATTTCATTATGTTCATTAGCTATGGATTTGTTTTTATTTAACTTGTTCTGGACTCACTATACCATTTCAAAGTGAAATGTTGTTCTTAATCATGAAGAAAGTTTCCCCCCATTGTGACTGAATAAGTATTTTCCCATTTTCTCTATATTTTCATTTTATAAGTTATATATAAGGCGTATGGAAAACCATCTTATTTTGCCTTTCCAAACTCTAAAATTCTATTTCATCTTCTATTTCACTAATGGTTTCTCATATATATCTTCAGAAGTCCTCAAAGCAAATAGAAATTTTATTATTTATCTTTAGAACATATTTTCTTGAATAGTATGCTTTATTGTATTACATTTGGAGCATCTATCCATGTGATAACTATTTTTCTTTGACTTTTACTATAATTAATTGTCATAATTCTTTGAATAAAAAGTGCCACTTCTGTATTATTCACTTTATGTACCACTACCATTAAATGGTCACACTTTAGACTTATAAAGTAACAGATTATTTAAACTAATATATTAGAAAGATAGCGTAAATAGATGTTCAAATGTTTCTAAAATGTCTTCGGAGTTTACCTCTCCTGAAATCCTTTTAACTGTTTCATATTACACATAATTTTCTATTCTCTGACATCAAAAGAGATGATGATGCAGTATTTCTTTTTTTTTATTAATTAACGGAAAAAAAGAAATTAACCCAACATTTAGAAATCATTCTACATATGCAATCAGTAATTCTTAACATCATCACATAGATGCATGATCATCGTTTCTTAGTACATTTGCATCGGTTTAGAAGAACTAGCAACACCACAGAAAAAGATATAGAATGTTAATATAGAGAAAAAAAATAAAAGTAATAATAATAGTAAAAAAAAAAACAACAACAACAAACCTATAGCTCAGATGCAGCTTCATTCAGTGTTTTAACATGATTACTTTACAATTAGGTACTATCGTGCTGTCCATTTTTGAGTTTTTGTATCTAGTCCTATTGCACAGTCTGTATCCCTTCAGCTCCAATTACCCATTATCTTACCCTGTTTCTAACTCCTGCTGGACTCTGTTACCAATGACATATTCCAAGTTTATTCTCGAATGTCGGTTCACATCAGTGGGACCATACAGTATTTGTCCTTTAGTTTTTGGCTAGACTCACTCAGCATAATGTTCTCTAGGTCCATCCATGTTATTACATGCTTCATAAGTTTATCCTGTCTTAAGAGAACATTCCACTTTGGCTTCTAGTGTTTTCTTCCAAACACTCACTTTCACCAGAATGTGTTTAAAACAAAAAAGAGATTTTGAACTACAACCTGAGTATACATTTCCTCTTTAATGATTCTTGAATGGGTTATTGATTAAAATACTTAACTTTTGGTTATCCAGTCATGCCATCAAAAATAACATTATTACTGCTGTTGGGCCAGCAGTAATTTTGTGGAGGTATTATTAGTTGCACTGGGATTCTAGAGACTCCTGGTAACTTTTGAAAGTGTTCATTTCAGGACTTTTGAAATGATTTAATCACATTTGTTTTCTATAATAAACGGTAGTTTGTGATGTTTCATTATTATTTTAATATATGCTATTTAGAACTTTTATCTCTTTTTATGCCTAAACACACTCTCTCTATTTCTCTCTTTTGAGCTGTCTTTCTCAGATAATTTTATCAGGCATTTATCAGGCTTTGTAAAATGAAATTCAATGTTTTGAAATATAGGTTAAATTTAGGAAGAATTTATCTAAATTGGGATTAAGATGTCCCTGAAAATAGCAATAACAATCTCCAACGTTTTCTAGATCTAGAATATTTTGGCAACAATTAACTTTTAAATACTTTTATGACTGTGATGTTTTTATTCAAAATCACTTAATTATCAAATCAAAAGTGGTTATACCTGGTATAATGAGGAAATCCTCATTCTTGTATTTAACTGTTTTCCTTTTTGCCTAAGAATGCATGTTTGAGGCATAATCTAGTACTCCAGCAAATTTTCTTTTATTATTCAGTTTTACAATATATATATATATTTTCTCAAGAATCCTTTTATGCATTTGAAAATCATGTACAAAGTAATAATTTATATTTAACTACTTAAGCTTTTTCTATTTCCTCATATCAATTTTTAATTACAATACCAACACTGTTTATAAAAAATAAGAGCCATAGGAACATATAAGTACCTCCATCCTCAATTCTGCTCTTTAATGCTCAACTTCGGTAAGCTTGTGGGGGTAGTCTTCCAGAAGCTTTGCCGTGTCTAACAAGCTGTAGATTCATATACACTTTATTATATCCTATTATGAAAAAATATATATACTGTGTATACAGCATATGCATAATATATATTTTTACAAAATAAGTCATCCTGAACAAATTGCTTTAAAATTTGATTTTTGCCATATCTAAATTATAATTGGAATTTATAATACATAAATTAAGTGGACTCATTATGACTTTCTAATTGTCAAATACTGCTGTATTGTTAGTGGTGCCACAGCTATCCCAATGATCACCTGGATGGTCAAACCTACTCTTCCGTTGTCCTGTTGCTTAGCCCTTATCAATTAAAATAGACATATCTGTATACTTAGTCCTGGGCCGTTGTAGGACAGATACTACAGAATAAATCCCTAAGTACAGCATGGTTTGGTCTATCTGGGGATGTCTACATCTTTATTTTATATAGATACTGTGCAATTAGCAACCAAAAATTTTCCTGCAGCAAACTGTATTCACGATAATTGAGACGCAGATCATTCATTGATGATCCACATTTTGAGGAGTGTTTCAAATTTGGCCCAGGCTGATCAGAGAAATCATGTCATTAATGTTTAATTAGTTTCTCTAATTTCTACTACGCTTACATGTTTTTTTAATGTTTATGTACTTTTAAATGTTCTTTTGTGAGTTGTTTGTTCAATCACTGTGTCTCTTTTGATAGAGTTTTATCGACTTTTATAAATCTAACAAAATTTCTTTAGATGCATATATGAATAAAATTGTAGATGATAAACAGTTTTGTGATATCAAATATATCACTTTAACACTCAACATTGTATTCTGTTTTTTTTTTTTCACATTGTGTTTTACGAAATATGTCTGAAAGCACATGGGTAAATACTATTTCTTTGTAGAATATATCTATATATCTTCCTTACATGTGAGCAGCATTTCTTTTCATGCTTAAACTCTTTAACTATTATCTGCCATGTACCTCATTGTAAGATTACTGCTATATTTTTCTTGGAATTTAGTAACATATTTTTGTTTCTGCACTTGGAAGTTTTATCAGGTCAGGAAACTATGCTTTTATTATACCACAGATTATTTTTTCTGCTTTATTTTCTTCTGATTTCTTCTTAGAGCTTCATTAATTTGCAGTGTTTTTGCTTGTTTTATTGTTTGTTTATTTCTTTTTTGCCTGCAATCTCCTGAACTCCTCATTTGCTTTGGAAATCCACCAGATTTTCATTCCTGGCATACATTCTATTTGCCTTGGTCCATCCAAATTTATTTTCACCTCGAATTTTCACCTTTTTTAAAAACTGAAATAAAATTCACATAACATCAAATTGACCATTTTAAAGTGAAAAAATTCAGTGCCATTTAGTTCATTTACAATATTGTACAACCACCATCTCTACTTTCATCATCCCAAAATAAACCCTGACACCCATTAATCAATTTCTTCCAATTTCTGCCTTCCCCAGTTTTTGTTAACCACTTTTCTATTTTCTCTACATAAGGGTTCACATAATCTGGATATTTCAGGCAAATGGAATCATATAATATACTACCTTTTGTGTACAGCTCCTTTCACTTAGCATAATTTTTTTCCAGATTCATCCATGTTGTAGCCCATGTCATCACTTCTTTCCTTTTTATGGCTAAATAATATTTTATTATATTGATATGCAACAATGGGTTTATCCATTCAATTACTGATGTACTGGGTTATTTCCACCTTTTGGCTATTGTGGATAGTGATGTCATGAGCATCTATGTACAAGTTTTTCTTTGAATACTTGTTTTCAATTCTTTTGGGCATATACCCAAGAATATTGTTGGTCATATGGTATATTTAACTGATAGAGGAACCACCAAGGTTTTTTCCATACTGGCTGCATCATTTCTCATTCTCAGCAGCAACATAGAAGGGTTCCAATTTCTCTACATCTTCACCAGCACTTGTTATTCTTTATTTTTTAATTATAACCATCTTAGTGGGCATTTTACCTCAATTTTTAATTTATCATCTCCTTGTTATTTTATAGAATTCATCTTTCTTGTATGTATTTGAGGCCACAAAGTAGATACTGTATAAAACCACTTTTCTAATCACAGCTCTATTCAAAATGTTTTCTTCTTCTTAGGATTATTTAGAATCCTCTTTAAAGTTATTCTGTATCCACAGACACTTAGAATTTTTTCCCAATCTCTCATATATTGCCACGTGCAACATCTGGCAGAAAAAAATCCAAATTCACAAACTGCTGTTGGATTTTTTTCTTTGAGCTATAGTTAGTTCTAGAGTTAGCTGATTGCCCATAAAGGAATTAGACTGAGGAAACTTGGAAGAGAATCTATGCTGTGGGCTGTCCCAACAAGGGGCAATTCATAACCAAGCAATTTAGTCAGTGTAATGAAGCTGACATTCCAAGATTTATCTTCCTTTAACAATATATTTTTCCTCTAATCAGCACTCTGACTGTATAATCAGCTCTCTAAGTATATAGAATGATGGTGTTAACTGCTGAATCCCTCCTTAACGATGTGGGGCTCAGTGTCAAGGACAACCCAGGTCCTTTTCACTAGCAAGTTGCAACCCATCTGACCTTGGCTCCACCCTTATTTTTATTCCTTGCACTGTCAATTTAAGGAGGGTAACAGAAGTAATATAGGCCCTCTTCTTGAAAACTCAGAAAGCTACTACCATCTCAGAAAGGGGGTTATGCTCATTACTAGCGTGTTGGTTCATTCTGAAACTAGCTGTGCTGTACTTAAGATATGTTCTTTAAGATTCTGACATTTTGTAAATACTGGTGTTAATACAGTTTTCTTATATTGTTTTACATTCCTTGTCATGTCCTACATTTAGTGATTGCTCCCTAGACATCAGACTGCTTTTGGCACCAGACAGTTCAGCTGGTTTCTTCAGATGCTTGAAGAGCTGGATATCTTCTTCTCTTATCTATTCATATGAATATACATTATTTAAAAATGAATGTTGGTTTAGATTCTAATAATTAATATCTTTCCATATGATTTCCTAACAGGTCAAACTATAAGCATGTGCAAGTCAGTCATTTTTCTGAACTATCCCAATGAGCAAGGCACACTATCTATCATACATATAGCATTGTTTAAGCACATGACATTTTTAAATATAGTTTAGGGATGAAAATTGAGTGAATATAATGTATGTGCAATATTTAGCAGATTACGTGAATTTTAAAACAATTAGTCCATCGTAGTGCTAATTCTAGTAATCACAGCAGTGCTATAAAATTAATTGTCAGTGGCTAATAATAACCTATAATCCAGAGTTTAAATTTCACACATTAACCAACCTAATATTTTAGCAATAAAGAATAAACGCAGTACAAAATCACATACACACACATAAGTGTGTGTATGTGTGTGTGCGCGCTCATATGAAAGCGTATGAGTGCATGCCAGGGTAGGGGTAGAAGAATGGAGTTTTGTTGAATCACTAACTTCTTTTCCCAAAGGTATATACAGATAGATAGCTCTGAGCTGAGAAAGTTTTTAAAAAGCTGGAGGTAAGGAAACCACGAGTGTTTGCAGAGTCACAGGTTTACACAATGTGTGGAATTGATCTTTGGGGAACAGCTGCTAGAAAAGCGATGGGAGTGGTGGGACTCCATCACTGCAATGGGGACAAGAACACCAGCTTGGAGTTATGTGGTACCAAAATGGATAAGATTTGCCACTTCATACGGCTGCAAAACTGGGGAATTCTAAGAATCTTAAACTACAATTTCCTCACTTCTGAATTAGGGATAAAAATTCTTGCTTTATAAAAGTGAAAAAATCAAATTAATAAATGAAACATATATAGGAATACCCATATTTTTAATAATCAATAAACATTAACTCTATTTTCAGAATCAAAATAGGTAAAATGACCCATGATCTTAGTATATGGTTACTGTTTTTTTATTGAGTTAATTAATGTATCAGGTATTTTTTTATTTGTGTTAATTGTTGTATCTAGTATTTTAAGACCAATGGCATTTATTTATAGTTAAAGGTCAACTCCCAATATACTGTCTTTCCATTTTTGTTATGATAATCAATATTTTTGGTTGTCTGTTTGTTCAAATCTTAAGGCAACTATTTCATTAGCATAAGAATTGAGTAACAAATCTGACCGAAAGAAACTTGGATAACAATATAAAATCCTGATTTTTAATCCTTCCAATTATGTCAAAAGAACAAGACACATAAAATAAAAACAACTTCACTTATAGTAAAACACACACATTATTGGCTAATATACTTCAAGGAAAGAGAATGTAGAATTTTAGTACAGTTACATAGTATTACAATCTTCTGTATATAACATTGTTCTTAATTTTCATACTTTGGCCTGCAAACACTGAACAGAGAAAATGCTTACATATATGGTGAAAAATAAAAATAAACAATAACTTTAAGAATAAGTGATACCATTTGTATAGGTTATATTTTAAACCTCAAATAACCTCAGAGAGCAGAGATATGTAAATTTCTAAGATTCTTAAAGTCAAATCTCACTCAAAGGCATAATTTTAAAACAAAAATAGAGTGCTGTGAAGGTAGTTTCTACAACTTCGCCAACTCTCTAGAAGGATGTATTGCTCACCAGCCCAGTTCTTCAGATTCTATGTCCAGGGCAGTTGATTGCATGTTCAACTATCAAAACGCTATCCAGTGCAGTTATTCAAAAACTGTTGAATGTTGAATCAATGCTGTCATCTCTCCACCAAGCATTGATACCTGTGCTCTTGATAAAAATTTAAAAAAACTATATTAATAAACTAAATTATTTAAAAAGAAAGCTATGAAATATCTATTGATGTCATTTATTGTTCAAAGTATAAACTTTTTTCATTATCTTGATATTATTTCTAAGTTCGTAGGACCCAGAAATGTAATACATCATGTAATGAGTTAACGACATAAGAGAACATGGATATTTTTAGTTTACATTTTGCTTTCATGCTGAGATTTTAATCAGTGCACATTATTGAGATAACCAGTATCCAGATTAATTATTCAGAATAACATAATTCTGTTGTTTTTAAAATAAACCAACCCATCTATGCAAATTTAAATATCTTGAGAATAGATCTATGTTCTGTTGCTTTGAGAGAAGTAAAAGAGGTGGGCAAATCCCTCACCTTCAGTAATTAATGATCTTCTGGGGAAGTTTATGTTATATATATATACAAACCACTGAAGCTGGCACAAAACATTCACAAGGGACTCCAAGTGTTAGTATTGAAGAAATAGTGGTTTTTGGTATTATGAACTGGAGACACTGAATTTCAACAAAATTTTGAAACTTTAATTTCAATGATAGAAATATACCTACTGTAAGTTATTATATATAAAACATATTGCACTATTTTAACTTTTTTATTGTGAAATATATATAGAAAAAAAGAAACAGTAAAAATTTCAAAGTACATTCCAACAAGCAGCTATAAAATGAATTTTATAGTTTGGCATGGGAACCATTCCAGTTTCAGGTTTTTCCATCAAGCTGCTCCAAAACTCTGGAGGCTAAAATAAATATCACTAGAGATTCAACAGTCGTACTTATTTGCTAAAACATTATCTTCCCAGTTATAACTCCTCCTTCTCCTTTGATCGTTCTCCCAGTCTATAAGGATCTTTGGCTATGCCCCTTTAACTTGTTCATGTTGTAAAGGGGTGTTGAGAATATAGATAGAGGATGGAATTAGTTGATATTCTTGAGAGGCATGCCTCTTTGGGTTTCAAGGCTTATCTAGCCCAGGAATCCTGGAGGTAACGGGTTTCAGGAAAGTAAACTTAGTGCATGAAAATTTTATAGTCTGAAAGCCCTAGGTGTTCTTTTGCATTAATAGGTATGATGTTGCTAGGGGGGTGGCAAACTGTGTCAATTAGCAATAACTAGTGGAAGCTTGCATAGGAGTAGCCCCCAGAATAGTCTCTCAACTCTATCTGAACTCTCTTAGCCACTAATATCTTGTTTTGTTATCTTTCTTTCCCCATTTTGGTCAGGAAGACATTGTAGAATCCATGGTGCTAGGGCCAGTCTCATCCCTGGAGTCATGTTCCATGTTGTCAGGGAGACTTTCACCCCTGAATGTTGTGTCCCCTGTAGTGGGGAGGTTAATGTTTTTCCTTGCAGAGTTGGGCTTAGAGAGAGAGAGAGGCCACATCTGAGCAACTAAAGAGGTTTCCTGAAAGCAGCTCTTAGACCTAATTTATCTTAGACATAAAGCTATTCTTAGCTTCTCCACTACAGGAATAAGTTTCATAAGAGAAAGCCTCAAAACCAAGGGCTTGGCTTATTTTTTTGCAGGGGGGCGGAGTCCTTAATGTTTGAGAAATGACCAGGGGTTTTCCCAGATGGGAATGTTTACCAGTTCAATATTTTTTTCTCCAGTCTCTCAAGGGACTCTACTAATTCTTTTTAATTATCAGCCCACCATAGTGTGGGATGTCTCCAGATATTATGTTAAGCTATACACAATTATAAATGTTACAGAAAATTTAGGTTCTAGACACCATAAATCTCTCTGCCTTTGGTCTCATGCAGTAGGTGAAGCTCTAAGTATATACATCTTTTGCACTGATTTAGGATTTCTCTAAGTCAGAACTCGATTAATTTCATTTTTATCTCTAATTGAAGCCTGATTTCTTATTTGGTTACATTAACTACTATTGTAAGTAGCAAGGCTGACTTTCAGAGCTGTAGAGCTTTGGCTCTGAATCTGAGGTATCACAGTGGTACTTAGTTCCAGGGAAATACATATAGATCTGTATCTCAGAATCTAATATTGCACTTAACTTTGTATTATATATGGCTGCTTTAAGAGCTTGCAATCTAGGTTCCAACTTTCTTATGAATAATTTCTAAATGAGACCATAGCATATCTATTCTTCGATTTCTGGCTTATTTTGCACAACATGTTGCCCCCAAGATTCACTCAATTCGTTACATGCCTTACATCATCATTCCTTTTTTAAAAAATATTTTTATTAATAAAACAACATAAAAACATGCAAACATTTTTAACTTACAAACATTCCATACATGGATGATATGACTCACAATATCATCACATAGTTGTGTATTCATCACCATGATAATTTTTTGAACATTTGCATCACTCCAGAAAATGAAATAAAAGAGAAAAATCATCATTCCTTTTTTAACTGCTCAGTATTCCCTCAGATATCTATCACAGTTCACCGTTTGGCTCCACAATCATTGTATCCTTAGGCCCCCTTCATCATTGGACATCATGGATAATGTTCAAAATAAACAAACCATGTCTTACAGTATATTGTTTTATTTGTTAACAGTAGTTACCTTTGTTATAGTTGAGGAAAGATTATTATAATAGTAGTATTATCTATTGTCCATAGTTTACATTAGGTGTGCAATTATTGTAATTACTAAAAAGTGCTATCATTGATTGTAACAAATTTTCTAAGCAATGTAAGGTATTGGTGGTGGGGTGTATATGTGAGTCCTGTATTTTATGTGTGACTATTCTTTACATCTACATCTTCTCTAGTAAATTAAAAAAAAAACTATTATAGAAGTTATTTATATATTTTCTACATCATCAATAATTTTATCACATTATTATGCTCAATTCTGAAGGAAAGTTTACGTTTCAAATATATAGGCAAACTAGGATACATAGTTTTCCTGTAACTTTGAAGAATATAGACTTCTTATATTATACTAAACTTTGATATAATTACTGTTAAAATAGGGTTGTGATCTTATAACACGTGATGTTCAGTGCTTCCATCAGTATGCAAATGTATTTTTGTAAGTATTAACATGAATGCAAATCATTTAAAAACGCATCCTAAATATCCTTAATGTAGTCATGTGACTATGTCTGGAATCAAAATTTGAACATAAATGTCAGGAGAGGAAATTGCCTTGTTGTCACTCCAGAGAAGAAAATCTAAATTGTTCTGATTATATGAATAAGTATTTGGCAACATATAGATGAGAGATTAAAAATCTGCATTAGATATAAATATTCCTAAAATCGACACCACACTATGCTACCAAAATGAAGACACACCAGATGGAAAATAAAAAAAGAAAATGAATGAAAATACCAAGTGCTGGAAGGTTTGTTATCTGTGTTTACACTTTTTTTTTTTTTTTGCATGGGCAAGTACTGGGAATCGAATCTGGGTCTCTGGTATGGCAGGCAAGAACTCTGCCTGCTGAGCCACGGAGGTCCACCCTGTGTTTACACTTTCAATTCTTGTTAAGTGCTCACTATCTCCTATAACACATACATTGTGGTAAACAGATGCAAAAATTGACTATAATTATTCCTCTCCTTTATTCTATGCCCCTTGAAATATGAGTGTGCAGCACCCCCCTTTATGAGGTAGAGTCTACATCCTAATCTTTGAATCTGGATTAGATTTATGGTTTATGTTGGATAACAGAATGTGGCAAATCTTGTGCTGTTTCTGAGTTTAGCTTTATGCATTTGCTTCTAGATTCCTCTCACAACCTAGATAGACCCAAGCGAGCATGCTTATAGGGGGAGAGCTCATGTGGAGCAGAGCCCATTTGTCCCATCTGAGGAAGCCATACAATTGAAAGACCTCAACCAATATCATAAAGTTATATTATATACAATATTAAATGCTATATAAATTACATAATATACAAATACATATTATATATTTATGTAATATATGCTATAATAATCTAGATGTGAAAATGTGTTGTAATTTTGGAGTAAGATGAACCAAATCCACATTTAATTAGTGCATTTTGTATTCTCATTTCCTACCGAATTCTGTCAAAAATTGGCTCAAAGAGAGTAATCATAGAAGCCACAAGCAATGCTAAAGATGAATCAATTAACACCTACAGCAAATCTGATTCTCCTCTTCTCTTCTTAGGGCCTATTCATGATAAAGACATTGCAATTTATGAACATATATAAAAGCATTTATGTTTTTACATTTAAAAGCACTTCTATTAATGTAGTTTTCTTTTTTAAAAAACCTGCAATTGCAGAGATATCTGAATTTGTCTAATTCCATTTGAGTGATGCATACTCTTATCTTTTACTAAAGTATGTAATCTTTGGTCTGCACTACAACTCATCTCTTTCCATAAGAGGGACTCTATTTTGGATAGGAATGGGAGTCAAAGGGAACAGCATTTAATTTTGAGCCAAAATTATAATGCTTTGCATTGTAATTTAATCCAAATTAGTAGGTAATGGCTTTTCGTTAGTATATGGTTTGTTAAAGCTGCCAGAATGCAATATACCTGAAATGGAATGCTTTTTACAAAGGGGATTTTTTATGTTACAAGTTTACTGTTCTAAGGCCACAAAAATGTCCAAACTAAGGCATTCAGAGAAAGATACCTTGACTTAAGAAAGGCAGATGAGTCCAGAACACCTCTGTTAGCTGGAAAGGCACGTGGCTGGTGTCTGCTGGTCCTTTGGCTTCTGGCATTTTCTTTCTGCATCTCCAAAGTTCTCTCTGTGTCAGCTCTGAAGTTATTACAAATAGTGTTTCTCTCTTAAGGACTCCAGTAAGCCACCTACCTTGAAGGGGTGCAGACATATCTCCATGGAAACCACCTAATCAAAACATCCCACCCACAACTGGGAGATCACATTTCTATGGGAAGAAGTTAATCAAAAAGAACCCACACTGCAATATTGAATCAGGATTAAAGACCATGACTTTTCTGGGGTACACAACAGTTTCAAACTGGTATAGTTAGCAAATTAACAGTTTCTGTTAATGGGGAGTCTTTTAAGGCCTATCTGTTTGTCGCCCTTGAATTTCTCATGCTTGGCAATTTAAGGCAGTTTTAACTACAAAACAGCCTTTTTGGTTTTTTTTTTAAGCCAAAGCCACCTTTTTTAGACTCCTTCCTGCAAGCTAAGAGAAGCTTTGTTGGGCCCCCATTTAGACTTGACTTTTCTTTTTATTAGAGAAGCTGTGGGTTTCCAGAACCATCGTGTATAGAATACAGGGTTCCCATTTACCACCCTATTATTAGAACTTGCACTGGTGTGGTACATTTGCTATAATTCGTGTAAAGCACATTCTTATAATCATATTATCAACTCTAGTCCATGATTTAATTTAGGATTCATTGTTTGTTCTATTATTCAATGGATTTTTAGATTTATTTTTTTATTCGAGTTCCATATATACCAACATTTTTTAATGTATAAAATTATATTTTAAGATCATTTGTAAACAATCTAAGATAATTTACTATTCAAGTAAATTATCTTTTCTCATATATTTTGTTTCTAGACATTCCTTAGATTATTGAATGTTAGAACAGGAATATATTATTTGATCTTATCTGTTAAATTTAGCAGACATGTGAAAGCCCTGTGCTAAGAATAAGAGAGAAGGTCTTATTGGGTTTCAGGTCACAAAATGACTTAGGCATGGCCCTTATCTTAAAATGAGTTAACAAAACTCCTTTCTTTTACAAAAACAACCATAGAGCAATTTTACTGCCTAGAAAAACAAACATTTCTAGGTTTTCCTCTGTGTGTTTTTAAGCGTTGTTTCAATATATTTAAATATACTCAACAGGGCATGTAACGTCTTGCAGAGTGAGGTCCTGTTTATTTCTTCATATTATGTCAGCTCGCCTTGCTCCTGATACCCCACACTCAACGATATTCTCACAGGTCCTTGAATATACCACACTCCGTTCTCCTCTAGAGCTTTAGCATAGGGGGTACCCTCTACTTCAAATTATCTTTCCCTAAAATTAACATTACTACTTTCTAAACAGTCTTCATTTCTAGATTAAATGGCAGTTCTTCAGAAAAAGCTATTTCTGACCTTGGAATCACTCATCTTGTCATTTAATTTTCCTGTGTTGCATTAGCTATGTGCATTTACAGGTTTATTTTCATGATTTTTTTTAAACTCTCTTTCCTACACTATACTTTAAGATTTACAGGAGCAAATCTATACTCATTTTGTTCACTGATGAATTCTTAATGTGTTGTACTGTGGCTGTCAAGAAAAGAAATCAACATTTGATGCATAAATGACTGTATGAATGAGTACATTGTTTAGTGAAGAAGGGTGAGAGTATCTAAAACAGACTTCCAGGATTATCATTTTGCTTACTTACCAGTTTTGTTCATTTCTAGATCTCCTCTAGAAGAGTTTCTGCTGATCAAATATAGGTGCTCAAAAATATTTGTGGAAAAAACGTTTTGTTTTGTTCTGTTCTGTTTTCTATTCTTGCAGTGGATATAAGGGTGAAAAAGAGCTCAGTGGTTCCTATTGCCCAGTTTCTTCTTAACTTGAGATTTTCTTATGTTAATCTCATATGTTATGTTAATCTCATAAATTTGAGATTATGCAGAATGAGAAATAATTTACATTTTCCAGAGCAATGCAAATTTAAAGTCAAACACCACTGAGTGGCACATTCTACATTTTATAATGTGTTTTAAAGAGTCCTTTAATATAAATAAATTGTGCAATACTGTTTTTGTAATTTGGGTTGTGCAAATGCTTATGGAAAGAGATGAGTTGTAATGCAGACCAAAGATTACTTACTTTAGTGAAAGATAAGAGTATGCATCACTCAAATGGAATAAGACAAATTTAGATATCTCTGCAATTGCAAGTTTTTTAAAAAAGAAAACTACATCAATAGAAGTGCTTTTAAATGTAAAAACATAAATATTTTATATATGTTCATAATTGCAATGTGGCTCTTTGAAATAATGGACAAAATTTAAGGAGTTTCTGGTAGAATATTTTGGGTAGAAAACTAGGCAGAAAACCTCCCATGTCATTTGAAAATATGGTTACTGACTTAATGGGAAGACATACACTCTAAGAAAATAGTCTGTTGAAGAATTATGTTTCTCTGTTTCTGAAAAAAATACACCAATCACTGTTAAAGCTTTCTAAGTACTCCTGATTGGTGATTGGGGTTGTTAAAAATTAAAGTTGAAGCCAAATATTAGTCTGTGTATACTTTATTTAAGCTAAGTCTTTTAGCTAGAATTTGTGCAAACAGTTCAAAGGAAAGAAGCATAATATTTTGGGGGAGAAAAATATATACATTTTTTTATGCGTGAGTCTAAGTTCCCATTAAACAACACACATTTGTAACAATTTTAATAGATTTCAAATAAAATACCTGTTTTATTGAAACCATTTCCTAAACGTCATGACTTGATTGTGTGGCCTTTTATGTGTTCCCATGCCACCTTATCCGTACCTCATCCTTACCTATATCACATATTTTATCTTATTTTTACTCTATTTCTTCAACTATTTTTTCCTATGCCATCATTTCAGTATATCTCAAGCACCACTTTATTCCCAGGCACATAGTCAGCAATCAATAAACACTTGTCAACTGAATAAATGAGCGAGCTTTCTGTTTTAAATGTTAGACTATCCTACCAAATTATTCATTAAATTTTTGAGTAACTCATGAGTTTGGGGATATCACTACATGAATAACTTGCTATTCCCTTTGACATATCTGAATCCCTTTTTTATTAGCCTGACAAACTTTATTCATCATTAAAGAATCCTCCAGTAAACCTTTCCCAATACAGCAGTACACCAGGATGTATTCCTTCCCTCTTCTATTTCCCTAAAGCAGTAGTCCAAAACATAATCTTTGAACACTGGGGATGCACCACAGCATCTAGAAACTATGCTAACAATTTTTACACCATAGGTATTTACAGCTATACCTGCCTATAATGTACATTGTTGAATGGTATTTTTGTGAATTTTAAGTTTGCTGTCTTAACATAATGGGAGAAGTTCAAGAATTATGTTTTTTAACTTTAGATACAATGCCTATAACCCTTTATTTACATATGTGAAAATTCAGCATGGTACATACGGAAACTTCCATATGATTTTTCCCCTAGTGGGTGCATTTGTATTCAAATCAATAAAATTTTAATCTTATTTACAACCCACCTTTCCAAAATAAACTGTTTCAAGCTTAAATTAAATGCTAAATGTGCAATCAGGATACTATAAGAAGTAGGATTTGTAGTCATGAAATTATAGCTATAACAGATATGTAGAGTATAGTCTGAAATTTTAAAATGGAAGCAAATATGAACCTGAGTAGCCTTGTGGAGTGATAAAATGGCTTTAATGGATTTAATTAACTTACCCTATATAAGAAATAAAATTAAGGAATCGTTCTCTGAACTGAGCTATTAGTTCAGCTTTAACTGCAGCCTTTATGGCCAGAAACTCTTAAGAGCAGATGGTAAATTTATCATCTTTTTGCCCCTTAGGAGAAAAAAGAAGGAGAAAATAAAGTGCAGGAATGTTATGTGTTTCATGAATAAACTGAGAATGCAAGTGTTTGGAACCATTTCTAAATGGTGTATGAAAGTTACCATCATATATTCTAAAATTGTATAAGCAACATATAATTTTTAGCTAGCGTAAACTTTTGACAAATGAAAGAATGGAATTAACTACAACATTTATACTGGAATAAATGAAAGAAACAAAAGACTGTGCCTCTTTATTTTTTCATTAATTTTAAATACATGATGTGGATTTATATATAAGCATCATGCATTTAATCATTAAGCATTTTTTCTGAACTGTTATTTCACTGCATCCAAAATGAGAATAAATATATTTTTGAATATGTAATATATCCCAAGAAATTTTCTAAAAGCCATTTATATGTGTTTATAGCAGACATAATTTCATTCTTACAAATATCTAAAATTCATGTGTAAATTATATAACGATCTCCACATAATAGAAATTATAAATATCTAAATATATAGAGAGAGAGATTCATAGATACATAGATATATAATTTGCTCTGCAAAACTCTCAAGTCAATTATATTCTATAATTATTCCCATTTTTGAGATAGATGAAGTTAATCACAGAGAAGTTGAGGAACTTAAACAAATCCACATAGTTTTAAGGAATAGAACCAGGACTCAAATATTGCCCCTCAGCAATTGTAATTCATTACCTTGTTTTTACACATGCTACATAAACTGCCTCTTTAAATCATTGTCTCTTTTTATTGTTTTGATTTTATTTCCTATATTGTACAGTAAGGTTGTATAAGAACAAAAAAAGGACAAGTGATGGAATTTATAATATTACCTTGTATATTTGTGTTTATTTCAAAAGCACAGAAAAAGATAATTTCATCTTACGGATATTGTTAGATAATCCCAAAGCAGATTATGTATTTGTTATTTAATGAATAGAATAAATTCTTGCTTGGGATTACTGATTGTCACCAGTAAATATTTTCTAGCAGCAATTGTTATTTCACGTTCACTAGGAATTACCTGTTAAGACTTATGCCAAAAGTAAAATACACCAAAAGCATGCTTAAATGTAACTCTGAAAACAATGAAGGTGCTTTGATTGTAACATTAAAGAAAACAAATTAATATTCTATTTGATAGTCTTGCATCTTTTATAACTTCAAACTCTATATTTGGTTGGCTTCAGAGCCAATATTAGTATTGATATAAGAACCAATATTACTCTTATTATAATAATATTATTACAATAATATAGTAATAACTGACATTAATTTATAATGTTAATAATAACATTAATATTAATAATAATAGTAATAACTAACTTTAATTTAGTATTGCAATGTGTTAGGCATTATAAAATTTGTTTTTATTGAATTAGACCATAAACAACAAAATAAAATTTAAAATATGCAATTTTAGGCGATTTAGTGCTGGTAGAATAAAAACAGAAACATAGTATTACATCTGTTGCCTAAAATTCAGTACACTAATATAATGCACTAAACCAGTGGGTTATTTTAAAGTTTGAATAGACTCTGGTGATTCTGTAAATTGTACAAGTTATAAAGGAAAAAACTCTGCATCTTAGGTGGGAAAGTCTATCTTTTCATATTTACAAATGTTTGTACTAACTACCATTTGGTGGGTATCTATTGTTTGCCAGAATTACATCTTCCACCAATCCTCCTAGGTAGATGGGTTTAGGTTACAAAGGAGAGGTTGAGTGCAGAGAAAGTAAATAGTGCATTTCAGAATTGGGATGCAAGTTTAGTTCTATTGACTTGAAATATCAAACATTTTTTCCAACAGTTTAAATTGAATCCCATAGAACTTAGCAATATCTGAAAATATTTGTAACCAATTTTAACATTTTAGATAAGAAGAAACCCAAAGGGAGTTTTATTGTCTTTAAACATGCATTGAAAATCTACCATTTGGAAATATGTGTAGATACAAAATTGGGAGAAAGAGTGTGTATACAAATTTAACATTATACTATTCACCATGCTGGAAGCTCTGTTGACGCTGTTTCTTTCAATATAGTCTTTTTTCTTCCAGCGTTATGTCCACTTATATGATGCTAAACATGATTATATAATCTTTTCATTTTCAATTTATTATTTTTTTATTATGAGGAGAGACAAGGGCTAAACCATTATCAATACATTTCCAAGTAAACCAAATACAATTATTTCCATTTCTGAAAAGCAAGGAATGATCATAGCAATATAGTGTAACTATTAAATCTTCATATCCTCATGACTGTTTTTGATGCAGTCTTCTGGAATGTTCTTGAATCCAATCTTTTCATATAAAATCTATTATGTTCAGAGTAATCTCTAAACACCCCATTATTCTATTATTCAATTTTTATCCTTATTATAAATAGTGGTTTCCAGAGTGAAAATAAAATACAGATTTAAAGGATGAGAAGAAAGATCTTTCAAACGTTTACAGCATACCCCTGGGAAAACTTCAGGAGATTAACTAGACACAATCCCTCATAGCAAAGTATATATAATTGGGGAGATAGTAAGAAGGAAACCGAAAATATGAATAAGATCAGGGAGACCACGCAAGAAGAGCACCTCTTGTCACCAGGCTGAGCAACAAAATTTTCTCACAAGAGGTACAGAGGAATTCCCCAATTTTATGGGAGGTATTTGCAGGTTAAATTCAGCTACATTCTATACTAAGCAACTATTGCAGCTTAAACATCAGGCGTTTGATTAATCTCATAAAACAATGTAGGTGGTCTAAGGCAAGTGATCCAGAGGTGGGTGCAACTGCTCAAGAAAATAAGAAAGGACTCAAACTCCTTTTCAGCTCCATTTCTACTTTCTAAGGCTCAAGCTTTCATTCTCATGATAAAAATGATCTTTCTATCCCAAGCATCACTCTAGACTACAAAAAGAAGCAGCAGAAAGGGCCAAATGGTGAACAAGTTTTCTAAAAAGATCCATACAGTTAATCCCTATTTATATTTCACTTGCCAGAATATGGACACATGGCCACTTGCAGCCACAAGGGAGAGTAGATAAGTACGTTTATTTAATTGGGTACACTGTCACCCCAAATTGTGGTTCTGTTAGGAAGATGGGGGAATAAAAGGATCCAGGGTAAGAGACTAGCAGCATTTGCCCCATAAGAAGAAATATGCCAGAAAGTGGGAAATGGTGAGCAAAACACATAGGTATTCAAAAATATGGTGAATTGAAACATTTGTGGTACCATTTATGGAGCTTGATGCACTCAAGCAAATTTGTGGGGGAGTGATTGTGGATGACATGAGGAAAGGAAGAAATACATCACATCTGAACACACTTGAATTCATGCTGAACACTTCAGGTTTTATCCTAACATTTTGTAAGTCAAGGAGCAAAGAGTGGAGTAGATTATTGGAAGAAAGAGATTGTTGTTGGAACATTAAACAGAAGAGAATAGATTAAAAATCATAATGGAAATTTATAATAAAATAATTCTTATGAATATGGATTTTTTCAACATTCTTAGTAAGACTGAGTGAAGGAGGACAGAAGGTAAGCAGAGAGATTTTTCCATCATTAGTGGATTTAAGGGCTGTAGCAAAGTGAAGTGATTAAAGCAGGCAGAAGTATTGTTAACAGGGTTGTAGTTATCAGCCTTGAGATGAAGCCTGCATAGTGAAGGATAAAGGAGGTATTTGGAGCAGGATTTAGTGGTAGTAAAATAATAATACAGTTCATATTTCTAAGGATAAGCATGACAGCAAATATGCTGATCAGAAATAATTATGTTTTCACAATTTTCAAAAAGGAGTTTTAAAAATTTAAACTTAGATATGTTCTCACTTTGATGCTTCAAAAATATTTAATAAATTAAAACCAGAAAAGCTTTTTGGTGTCACACATCATATATTTTGTATTAAAAAATTATGACCAATAGAGTTATGGAATTGATTATGTTCTGACTCCAAGGGACATTCTAAGACCTGACTTCTTGAAAATTCCCATCATATCAGTTTTCTTTGAAAAAAGAAAGGGATCAGATGACTATATAAAACATATATGTAAATTATGAATGATAATATAAAAATGAGCACCCATGAACAGCTACCCATTTTACTATAATATAGAATATTATACATAATGATGCCTCTACATTTGTACATTTTTCTTATCTTGCAACCTTTTTTGTTCCAGATGGGATAATTTTGTGTTTGTTAATCCCTATGCTTTACAAATATAAGAATCCTCAGTAGTTGTATTATGTACTTTGTGTATTTAGGATTATAAAAATTTTATTCTATATGTTGCATTCACCCACTTTTTTAATCATCCAACATTGTGTTTTTGAAATCTAATCATTTAGTTATGTTGCTGAAACATAACTTTTTACATATGTATCATAATTTATTAATCTTTGATACAAAAATGTTATTGTTTATTTTTCTTCAATATTTGCTATTGCAAACAATACTGATGAGAACATTCTTGTATATGATTTTTATGTACTTGAGCAAGATTAAAATTTGAGGTGCAGTAGACTTCATAAACCATTATAATAACTTCAAATTTTACTCTGAGAAAGATGAGAAGCTGTCATAGGTTTTGAGAAGACTCTCATCTTCATCATTTTCACATACTAACTCTAGTTGCCATGCCAATGAATTTACTGAAGGGGAACAAATGTAGAAGTTTGCATTAATCCAGAAAGAATCCAAACTAAGTTAAGAGTAACAGAGAAGGTGTGGAGAAAGTGGCTATTCTGGAAATACCATTTGAAGATTAAGTCGATGATGTATTAGTGAAGATAAAGCCCTGATTAGAGTGGATTTGAAGAAATAGGAGGTGCAGAATCTGAAAATAGCAGACAAAGATAACTCTTTCAGGGAGTTTTGCCATGAGTGGGAAGAAGAAAATCTGATGACACCTGAAAGGAAAAATTGTTCAAGAGAAGACTTTTTTATAAGGTAAGAAAATGACAAAGGTCCAAGAAAGAGGTGAAAGTGATGATCCATGATAGAAAAGGGAGAATTGTGGAGCAAAATCCTTGAAGAAATTAAAAGCATGGGACATGATGAAAATGTGGAGAATTGGCTTTTGCTATGAGATTTGGTAGCTAATTGATATTAGAAAGAGAGAAAACAGGGTATAAGGGCAGCACTGCTGGTAGGAACTTGTGGGAATATCTTTCCTTACAAGGTTGCTTTTCTCACTGAATAAGAAAAAAGTCATAAGCCAGCGCCAGCTTCAAAGGGGGGGGGGGGTGTTTGCAAGTTGGAGGAGAGGGAATGAAAAGCCATCTGGGAGAGTGAAAGAGTAAATGTCTTTAGGTGTTGGAATATGTCTGCTGCATAAAATGAAGGGTCCGTGTGAGGTTGACCATGAATTTCAGTTTATTTATTTTATTCAGTCACATCAGTTGCACAGTTGCCAGCATAAAAGAAGCGAATACTCAGATTTCACAAGGGGAGTGTTATTACTGAAGGTATAGAGGAAAATGGCAGTGTGTTAATGGAGTTAAAAATGTAAACATGAGGAAGATAATTATTGCCCAAACAACTTGATTTGGAATGGGAAGTGAAAGCATAAAGGGGATGAAAGAGTGGTCAAAGCTTAGAGGATTGATTTATTTTAGGTTTTGGATAAGTGGAGTTCATTGCTGGATATATACTTACAGTGTGTTGAAATTGTTGTTATTTGTGATAATATGGCCCAGGGTAATGCACTGTGAGTGACAGAGTAAGGAAACATTCAGAATAGCATTACCAGTAGAGAAAATTCCATGAAATGAAAAACTAGAATTTTTGAAATACCGTTACATAATTTCAGTGGTTATTGAATCATCAACAATTAATTCAGAAGTTGGCAATAAGACATAGCTAAAATATTGAAGGAATGAGGGATGGTAAAAAGCACCAGAGTGAATACAGGTTTATACCAAGTAGTGCTTATCTGTGTTAAATGTCATGAAATGCTAAAATGAATGTTTTGGGTGACTGAGATTTTATATTTCAGTATATGCCATTTGTATATAACATTTATTAATTTCTACTGCTATTATTATTATACCATATTTCACTTTCTTTGAGTTAATTCAGTTTTCATAATAATATTATTTCACTAATTTTTAGATATCTTTTATAAAACTTAAGATATATTTGCTTTTATGTGCTACTTTTTTAATGTTTTAAAATCCATCATGATTTCTTCTTTTATTAATGAGCTATTGGAAGCGTGTTTTAAATCTCTCAATACATTTGAACTTATATTTTTCCTTTAGTTTTACTGATTTTTAACTTAATTGCACTGTGGTCAAAGATTCTAGTGTAACTGAAACAGCTCCTTTAACATTTGGTGTTAGCTTTTGGCCCAGTATGTGGTCAAATTTGCAATAAAGGGAGGAAATCTCTGCTTTCTCTCTGTCTCTTGAAAGTTTGTAACCTTGATATTACAAGTAAAATCTATGTGATTCATGTGAAGCTGATTTTGTAACTTGATCTTTTATTGATTTTGTGAGCAGTATTGTCTTTCAAACCCACAAATCACAATAACCAGGAACTTTGTGCCAAGGAAAAAAAGAGAAATTGAAAATATGATGAGGATTTGATGCCAGGAAAGCTGCCTAAATTTACTGGTACCAAATGCAAACTTTGAAATAGATTATGGGTATAAATTTAATCAATGTGAGAAGGAAAAAAAAGATTTTTATCAAACTATGGAAACTGGTTACTTGTATACAATGGGAGTGGTAGGTAAAAGGAAAATTAGTAAAACATTTCTGTTCTCTTTTGTACTAGAAGTCCTGATCAAAGGCATAACATTAAAAAAAGGAGGAAATGGTAACTACAAAACTGCTTTTTTTCTGTCACTGGAAGGCCTTTATATGCTTCTGTGGTTATTTGGAGAGATGTCACTTCGCACAATTCTGTTAAGAATATCGGTTATCAAAATTGTCAACACAAGTAGCTGGGGGCCTACATGGCCTCTATATCCCAAAGGTATTCTGCTACAGAGTTGGGATACTTTACAAAGAAATACCAGCAGAAGCTTGGGGAGTCATTACGGATGTAGATGTTTAGAATTAACAATCATGTGAGCACATTGCTATCTCTGCATACGACTAGATTATTTGGGTCGATGACCAATTATGACGTGGCTACAAACTTTTGTGAACAGACTCTTCCAGATAGTATGACACTAATCAACTACAGTAGACTAAGAGAATGACCATCAGACTTAATTTGAAAAGGTTAATTGCCCCACCTTCCCTAAACTAAGCTTCCTTTAAAGCTGAAAAATGTTACTTGTGCTAGAGAGTCTTAACTGCTTTTTTGGTGACCAGAGGAAGACACCTCCTTTAATATTATTGGCAGATGTGATAATAGAAAGTAATTGGGGCAGAGGTCGAGGAACTGAGAAACAGAAAGCTGGAGCCTCCTGTGGAGGTGCAGAGCCCGTAGGAGTACATGGATGGGAGCCAGGGAACAGGAAATGAGCCAGGCTGTGTTCCTTGAATGTGCTACCCTCACCAGTGCAGCCTCATGACCACAACTCACTCCACACCGTATGTAACTGAACCCCCTCACCTTCTCCCATTCCCCATGCTCCAGGCACCCCAGCCCCACCAGCTCCCTGTGGGCATATCCACCCCACACTCCCACCCCAAGTACAGCCCACCCACCTCTCCCTCCAGGACCTTTCTGGAGAACTACCTCCCCCTCCCTGCAATCATAAAGGCTACAGTTGCTAACCTCCAAACCCAGGATACCCCTGCCCCCTGCCCATAGTGTCACACAGCCTCACCCAGCCACACCTGCTGAATTTTGCACATCAGTTTACAGCACTCCTGGGCCTCACAGGCCCCCAGTCATGTCCTTCAGCTCTGGGGAATTCAGTTTGCAGTTCGCCTAGACCCATGAATGCTCACAGCCCTCCAAGCACAACATTCAGCTCTGGAAACATCCGTTTACTGAAATCTTAGAATCACACATGCTCACAGCCCTCAGTCACACTTCCCAGATCTAAGAAAGTGTTGACCTGCGCAGCCAGGTCACATCTGCCCCCAACAAATGAAGGCATAACACTGACCTGCTGCCACAGCTCTAAGGATGTGCCCAAAGGGCCCTGAACCCTGAACCAGTACACACCAGGGTTATGACCCCCAGACCAGTTCACCCACACATACATCCTCCTTGGTCACTGGGTGCCCACATTCACAAGCACCAGCTTAACATCCTCAATCTGCACCAATCCCTGCTCGGAAATGAATCACCACACTCTTGTGTCCCACCCCATACCCTGCTACCTGTTGCACATCCATCCCACCAACACCAGGCCTTGGACTACTGAAAGAAATCAATTTCCAAAGTAAATCAATCAAGATATTTACATGTGACTAAAACAACAGAAGATCACTAAGCATATTGTTATTGGACAAAGGCCATGGGTTCTTCTGCTTGATGCACTACTCAATAACCAGTTCCTGAGACAACAGGATTTCAGAGAGAGAAAGAGTTTATTATTACATGTGTAGCAGGATAGCAGGCAGCCTAATGGCCCAAAACCTGTCTCCCTGAGTTTAGGGGGTTCAAGGTTTTTAAGGATTTTAGCTAAGGGAGATGAGTTCATTTTGGATAGTTAAGTTAAAAGTAGAGAAGGAGACAAGTGTTATCATTGTCATTTCAATAGGAGAACATAAGTTGAAAGGAGAGGAGGCAGAGCTATAATTTATCATTTCAATAGGAGAACATAAATTGAAAGGAGGAGAGGCAGAACTATCACTTATTTCAATAGGATAACATAAGTTGAAAGGCGGGTAGACAGAGCTATCACTTCAGCACTAAAGGTGTAAGCCAAAAGGAAGAAGTAGCTAATGGATGTCTTCATTAGCATTAGGGTCTTTGCCCTACAAGAGAATGATCGGCTCTTATAGTCACAAAGGCACAGGATAAAGACTTTCTACACTCATTTCAGATCCCAAGAAAGCTGGACAACAATTCAGAGATCTCAGATATTTCCCTGTCTACTCCAACATTCCAGAAAGGAAAAAGAATTTTTTTATAATGATATGCTAATCAAAATCATCCCTTAGATCCTGATTTCTCAGTTACAATATACAGTGCAGACAGATATAACCCTGCACAATGACCAAATTAAAACCCCAGAGAAGACACAGACATTGGGACAACTAATCAAAGAGGTTCATATAACTCTACTTAATAAAATAAGGGGGATGACAAATGGCATAAAGGAGATCAAGAAGACAGTAGAAAAGCACAAAGAGGAATTTAAAAGAATGAGTAGAAAAATAACAGATGTCACAGAGATTAAAGACTCTGTTGACCAAATTAAAAACACACTATAGGCACAAACACAAGATTAGAAGAGACAGAAGTAAGAGTAAGCAATATACAGGACAAGATAACTGACTTTGAAGATCAAAACAGCAAATGGCAAAAAAAGATGGAAAAATTTGTGTTGGATCTCAGGGAATTGATAGATAAAACAAAGCCCACAAAAATAAGAATCATTGGTCTCCCAGAAAGAGAAGAGAGGAATAAAGCATTAGGAAGAGTAGTTGAGGATATAATGGGGGAAAACTTCCCAATGCTTATGAAAGACATAAATCTAAAAGTCAAAGAAGCCTAATAAACTCCAAACAGAAAAAAGTCCAAATAGACCTTCCCCAAGACACATACTAATCAGTCTGCCAAATGTTGAAGTGAAACAGAAAATTCTGAAAGCAGCAAAAGAAAAGCAATCTACTCCATACAAATGAAACCATATAAGACTGAGTTCAAATTACTCAACTAGCATTGTGGAGGCAAGAAGGCAGTGGTTTGATACATTTAAGATCCTGAAAGAGAAACAATTCCAGACAAGAATTCTGTACCCAGCCAAATTGTCCTTCAAAACTGAGGGAGAGATTAAAATTTTCACAGAGAAACAAATCCTGAAGCAATTTGTCAATAAGAGATTGGCCTTAGAAGAAATACTAAAAGGAGCTCTGCCAGCTGAAAAAAAAAAAAAAAAAAAAAAAAAAGACAGGAGAGGGAGATCTGGAGGAGGGCACAGAATTGAAGAGTACCATGAGGGTAATTTAAAAGATACAAAGAGAAAGAAGGAAAATAATTTATAGATCTGTTAAATAAAATAAAAAAGATTTGATGGTGGATTCTAGAAACACATTTTCAGTAATAACTTTGAATGTTAACAGACTAAACTTACCAATTAAAAATACAGGTTGGCAGAATGATTTAAGAAATACAATGCAACTATATGCTACTCAGAAAAGACTCATCCTAGACACAAGGATAAAAATAGATTGAAAGTTAAACGATGGAAAAAGATTTTCCACTCAAGTTGTAACCAAAAGAAAGCAGGGGTAGCTAAACTAATATTGGACAAAATATACTTTAAATGTTAATACATCATAAGAGACAAAGAAGGACACAACATACTAACTAAAGGGCCAATTCACCAAAAGATAAATCACAAATATTTATTCTCCCAATCTAGGAGCCCCAAGGTAAAAGAGACAGACATTGACAAAACTGAAGGGAGTGATAGATGTTACAACAATAATAGTAGGAGACTTCAATACACCACTCTTCTCTATAGATTGAACAACCAGACAGAAGATCAACAAGGAAATAGAGAAGTTAAATAACTTGATAAATGAATTAGACCTACATATATAGGCCATTGCACCTCAAAACACAAGTATACACATTAGTCTCTTGTGTTCATGGAACATTCTCCAGGACAGATTATATGCTGGGGCACAAAACATTGAAATTATAAATTTAAAAGCATTGAAACTATTCCAAGCACTTTCTCTGATCACAATAGGAGGAAACTGGATCTCAATAACCATCAAAGAATGAAAACATTCACAAATATATGGAGATAAAACAGCACACTCTTAAACAACCAGTGGGTTCAAAGAAGAAATTTCTAGGGAAATCAGTAGTTATCTGGAGATGAAGGAAAATGAAAATACAATTTGTCAGTACTTATGGGACGTGGCAAAAACTGTGCTGAGAAGGAAATTGATTGCCTTAAATGCCTATATTAAAAAACAAGAAAGAGGAAAAATTGAGGACTGAAAAAACATGAAAGAGTAAAAATTGAGGACTTAACAGAACACCTGAAGAAACTTGAGAAAGAACAGCAAACTAACCCCAGAGCAAACAGAAGAAGAGAAATAACAAAGATTAAAGCAGAGATAAATGAATGGGAGAACAAAAGAACAATAGAAAGAATCAACAAAACCAAAAGTTGGTTCTTTGAGAAAATCAATAAAATTGATGGCCACTAGCAAGACTCGACAACGAAAAAAGAGAGAGGATGCAAATAAACAAAATCAGAAGTGAGAAGGGGTGCATTACTACAGACCATGAAGAAATAAAAGAAATCATAATAGGATACTATATGCCAAAAAACTAGACAACTTTGATGAAATGGGCAAATTCTTGGAAACACACAAACAAGCGACACTAATTCAGGAAGAAATGGAAGATCTCAACAAACCAATCAGAAGTTAAGATATTCAATCATTATCAAAAATCTTCCTACAAAGAAAAGCCCAGGGCCAGATAGCTTCACAGGGGAATTTTATCAAACATTCCAAAAAGAACTAACACCAATCTTGCTCAAACTTTTCAAAAAAATTAAGTAAAAGGAATTCCACCCAAATCATTTTATGAAGCTAATATCATTTTAATACCAAAACCATATAAGATACAATGAAAACTACAGTCTAACCTCCCTAATGAACATAGATGCAAAAGTTCTCAACAAAATATTAGCAAATTGAATTCAACAACACATTAAAATAATTACACACCATCATCAAGTGGGGTCTATACAAGGAATGCAAGGATGCTTCAAAACAAGAAAGTAAATTAATGTAATACAGCACATTAACAAATTGAAAGGGAAAAATCTCATGCTCATCTTGATGGATGGTGAAAAAGCATCGACAAAATTCAACATCCTTTTCTGATAAAAACACTCCCAAAGATAAGAAATAAAGGTAGCTACTTCAATATGATAAAGGGAACATATGAAAACTTATAGCCAACATTGTACTCAATGGAAAGAGACTGAAAGCTTTCCCCCTAAGATCAGGAATGAGACAAGGATGTCCACTATCACCACTCTTATTCAACATTGTGCTAGAAGTTCTAGCTAGAGCAATCAAGCAGGACAAAGAAATAAAAAGCATCCAAATCGGAAAGGAAGAAGTAAAACTCTCATTATTTGCAGATGACATGATACTATACTTGGACAATCCTGAGAAATTTACAGCAAAGTTACTTGAGCTAATCAACACATTCAGCAATGTGATAGGATATAAAATTAATGTGGAAAAATCAGTAACATTTCTATACACAAGCAATTAGTTAGCTGAGGAGTCAGTTAAGGAAAAAGTTCATTCAAAATAGCAACTAAAAGAATCAAATACTTAGGGATGAACTTTAGGGACATAAAGGACTTGTACACAGAAAACTATATAACATTGCTAAAAAAAATCAGAGGAGATCTAAATAGGTGGAAAGACACATGCTGCTCATGGATAGGAGGGATAAATTCTCCCCAAATTGATCTGCAGATTCAACACAGTTCCAATCAAAATTCCAACAACCTACTTTGAAGACTTGGAGAAGCTGGTTACCAAATTCACCTGGAAGGAAAAGAGACCCTGAATAGCTAAAAGTATCCTATAAAAATAAGAATGAAGTGGGAGGATTAATACTCTCTGACTTTAAAACCTATTATAAAGCCACAATAGTCAAAATAGCATGGTACTGGTACAAAGATTAAAGCATTGACCAACGGAATCAAATAAAGAGTGCAGAAATAGACCACCAAATCTATGGTCAATTGATTTTTGACAAGGTCCCCAAATACTCTGAACTGGGACAAATTAGCCCTTTCAATAATTAGGCATGGAAGAACTTGATATCAATAGCCAAAAGAATGAAAAAGGACACCTATCTTACACCCTATGCAAAAATACAAGAACTAGCACCATAAAGCACCTAGGAGAAAATGTAGAGAAACATCTTTAAAACTTAGTAATAGGAGGCACCTTCCTAAACTTTACACCCAAAGCACAAGCTACAAAAGAAAAAAAAAAAATAGATAAATGGGAACTCTTCAAAATCAAATGCTTCTGCACCTTCAAAAGACTGTCAAGAAGAAGAAGATGCAGCCAACTCAATAGGAGAAAATACTTGGAAATCATATCTCTGACAAAGGTTTAATTTCCTGTATATAGAAAGAAATCATACAACTCAACAACAAAAGATCAAAAAACCCTATTATAAAATGAACTAAAGATATGAACAGACATTTTTCTGAAGGGCAAATACAGATGGCTCTAAAGCACATGAAGAGATGCTCATTTTTATTGGCTATAAGGGACATGCAGATCAAGACCACAATGAGATACCACCTCACACCGAAGAATGGCTGCTATTAAACGAACGGGAAACTAAATGTTAGAGAGGATGTGGAGAAACTAGGACTCTTATGCACTGCTAGTGGGAATGTATAATGGTGCAGCCACTATGGAAGACTGTTTGGTGGTTCCTTAGGAAACTAAATATCAAGTTGACCTATGACCCAGCAATAGTACTACTTGGTATATACCCAGAAGAGCTAAAAGCAATAACATGAACAGACATTTGCATACCAGTGTTCATAGCATCATTATTCACAATCGTCAAAAGATGGACACAAACCAAATGCCCAACAGTTGAGTGGATCAACAAAATGTGGTATGTACATATGATGGAATATTATGCAGCAGTATGGCAAAATGATGTCCTGAAGCACACAAGATGGATGAGCCTTGAAGACATAATGCTGAGTGAAATAAGCCAGACACAAAAGAATAGATACTGTATGATTTCACTTTTACGACCAGCACAAAGGTATAATCGGAGGCTTATAATACAGAATATAAGGGACTTAGAGACACATAGCAGCTAGAGATGGGTGAACAATTAGCTAATGAGGTTGATCTCCAATGTAAAGGAATAGACAAAAGTGAAGGTGGCTCTCTAGTGAGTCTAATAAGTAATACTATATATTGAAGATAAACAAGATTGAAAGGGGTTGTATAGATCTATGTGTCCCACTGACTCACACTAGAAATATGAACTTGTTTCTGCAAGAATTACTTCAAAGATATGATTCCTGTACAAAGAGTTTTTAAATCCAGGGTGCAAGGGGAAAACTCCTATTGCATCCTATGGGCTATGTTTGAAACGAAACCATCAGCACTACCACAGCAAGAGCAGAGATAAAAAATAGGGGGAGGGACAAGAGTTAAGAGGAGGTTTAGATTTCCTATTTGGTGAGGACGTGTTAATTGGTTTTCTTTCTCTTGGGAACAACGAAATTATCTAACATTGAGAAGGTTGATGGACTCATGATGTCTGATAAGTGCAGGTGGCTGAAGGATGCACTGACTGAGAAGTAGATTGGTGAACAACAGTGTATACTTATAAACAAAGGTTGTTTATGAAGTCGTGAGGCATGCAATGATGTGAATGAACATGTGGGACATTTAGTGAGGCAAATTAAGCCCAAAACAAAAGAACAATGATATGGTCACCTTTAGAAAATCCCTATGAGAAAACAGGGGCCAAGACTGTAAACTTTTAGAGGAGACACATTAAGTCTGGAGTGCTGGTTATTATTAACGAGATAATCAAAAAGTATTGGCAAAGTCCTTTGAGGGATGGGAGAAAGAATATGGAACTATTAAACCTTGCCATCAAGCAATCCCCTGATATGTGTCAAACTTTAGGGACACCCCAGTCATTAGGCCATGCCATCAATCATGAGGCATACTCTTGTGAATCTTATGTTGGTAGAGGAGAAGCTTAGACTACCTATAGGCATGCCTAAGAGTTATTTCTGGAGGATCTCTTTTGTTGCTCAGATGTGACCTCACTGTCTCTTAGCTCAACTCTGCAAGTGAAATCATTACCCTCCCCCCTACATGGGACATAACATCCAGGGGTGAACATCTCCCTGGCAATGTGGGAAATGATTTCCAGTGATGAATCTGGCCCTGGCACCATAGGATCAACAATTCCATCTTGACCAAAGTGGGGGGTGAGGGGTGGATACGCATAACTAATAAAGTATCATTGTCAGAGAGAGTTCAAATAGAGTCAAGAGGCTACTCTGGAGGTTGCTCTTATATAAGCTTCAGTTAGACCTTCCTACCTATCATAACTTGCCAACCCCCAACCAGGACCATTCCAGCCAGTCCTAAAGAACACCTAGGGCAATATAGAAGATTCCACAAATGTTCCTACACTGTAGCAACTTTCCAGAAACCTACAATCTCCAAATGGGTCCCTGGTCCAGAAAAGTCCTGAAACCTAGAGGGTCCAGCCTCTCCAGAACATCAGATAGTTTCATCTCCTTACCCACATTATTGACAGACCTTTCCAATATGAGAAATTTAGAATGACCATAGCCTAAACATCCCTAATAAGAGGAATGGAAAGATCACAGGTGATGGTGGAGTTATGCAACGAAGATAGAATTTAACCAGTGAATATGAATGCTGAATCATTAAACTGATATCTCTTTTAGTCTCCACTATTTTAGAACAGCTAGAAATAAAACCCTAAAATTGTGAAATTGTAACCCCTGTCAAACTCTGAAATCTGTTCTACAACTAATTGTGGTGCTGTACTTTGAAGTTTATTGCTTTTTTTGTATATATAGTATTTTTCACAATTAAAAGAAGGAAAAAAGTTGACTTGATGATAAAAAATATTTAAGCCTTCTAACTTCCTCTATTCTGGAACAGCAAGAAGGAAAAATCTGAGAGGACCGCATGTGAGCCCATGACAAACTCTGGAGTCTGTCCTGTAACTACTTGTTGAAGAGTGCTTTGAAAACTATTGCTTTTTTATTTTTTTGCTTTGTATATATGTTATACTATACAATAAAAAAAATTTTTTTTAATTATATAAAAAAAGAAAGGAAGCAATGGGTGCATAAGGAAGAGCTTTTTTTTGCTTGTGTACCTTATGGAACCTTGCTCTTGGAAAGCCAAAATAATAATAATAATAATAATAATAACAGTAATAAAACAACATACAAGAGGAAGTGACTGTCCTCTCAGTCACTTACTATGCATTAGACTGAATGATGGAAAAAAAAATGTCCATGCTATACAAAAGACAGGAGTCAGAAAAGGAAGGAATGAAAAGAAGGGGAGAGACATAATGAGCATAATCTGGCATAATTTGTTCAGATGTGTGCTCAGTTGCTTTTTTTTTTAGACAGAGAGAAGGAAGGAAGGATAGAAGGAAGGAAGGAAGGAAGAAAGGGAAACATTTTTAAACATTTTCTTGTTTTATTGTATTCTGTTTCTCCGTTTTTGTTACATGGGCTGGGGCCGGGAATCGAACCGAGGTCCTCCGGCATAGCAGGCAAGCACTTTGCCCGCTGAGCCACCGCGGCCCGCCCTCAGTTGCTTTTTGATTTAACATGGGGAAAATGGAAATTATTGAAGTTCGAAGTAGAGTAGGTATTTTATAAGGATGGGGGAGCAAAACTACTCCTACTACCAGATTTAAATGCGCTGTGGCAAATTTCCTCTATGTACCCAAGCATGGAGGAATTCAAATCTAATTGTAATGACTGTGATTTAGGACAAATGATTAAAAGTGGAGCTGCATTTGCTCCTTTAGCTAAGCAATATAATCTGAAACAAGCAAGCCACAACAAGTAATAACTGAGAGGTTGAGGTTGAGATATATTTACCCAACTCTCAGTATCTGTGTGTTTGTGTGTGTGTGTGTGTGTGTGTGTATGTTTGTGTGATGAGGATAGGGTGGCCTTAGACAATGCACAAGAATGAAGTGGTCTGGGGGTGCTGGGCAAAATTTCTTAGGATTGTTAAATATAGGAGCTAAATGTATAGCAATCTCTAAGTGAGAGTGGGATGGTGGCTAAAGGGCTCTAAAGTCAAATTGAGTGGGTGTGGAAATGCCATCATGGAAGAAATTTTGGTAGAAATCAAGTTAGAAATTGAAAAGTGTGACCAGAAATATTATTCCAGTGGCTGCAATGCTTGTGTCTGAGTGCATAATTTAGATAGATATTATGTGTGAATGGGGCATCATGTCACCTTTACTCTTTTCATTAGGAATCTTAGCGATAAACTCCCTTCCATCAGTTTCAACTAGCCATGCTAAAATAGGAAAGTTAGAATTGCCTGATACCTCCTTGTTCATAAACATTAATGCAAGTCAAAATTCCAAGAGGGGAACAAGACAGCTTTGCTCTAATTAAGAAAATAGTTGAGCCAAGATATTGAATTATAATGAATTACCTTTTAAAATGTCCTATTGCATTCTAGATGTTTTCTGGAATTTGACAGTAGACTATCCAGGATTAAACAACTTGGTTCTTCCAATTGTTTCAGTTGTACCTAATACAATCAAGTCTTCCAGGATGGAGCACAAGCCATGGTGAACTGGAGGACAGTGGTGAAGGCTCTTCCACTTGGTCTTTATGATCTACTGACTCAGTGATATCGGAAATATCAGTACCTATACAGACTAGAATCCTTGGCAGAATAAGAATAGGCCTTCTCAGTAGAAACCTTTTTTTCATTCTGGACTGGAAATCTACCTGAGACGACTGCATATTATGGCTTATTTACTAGATATGGTCAAAACAACCCCTCACACCTAAGAGATATCATTATTTTGAGACTAGGAACTCTGATCCTGTTTTGGGTGGTGTCAGAAAGACATTCAAATAGGAAGAGAGCACCTTAGCAATGTTCACTCGCAAAGTGGAGGTGATATGTTCAGGAGCACCATCCAAGGAAGATATTCAGGAGCAATTACTTGTCTGCCCATAGCATAAACAATGAAGTCCTCAAAGGCATCTCTGCCCTGATAGTTGTGTGTTCTAAACCTCATGGATCTCTCCCAGCAAAGGCACAGCTGGCTATTCAGTTTACTGAACATTTGTGGATTGAAGGCTACATTGCTATTTGGAAACCAGCAGCAATATTCTCTGCAGATAGTTAAGCCTTGATGAAGAAGAAAGGGAAGAGATGAGATCTATTTAGAAGTGAAAATGGAGCTTCCACAATCATAGATGTGTTTTGGTATTTACATCCTTGATCTTTAGCCAACAGCCTTGGTATATGGTTCTGACAAATGGGCCCCATATGACTGAACAATAACGATCAGCCTTACACTGATTACTCAGCTATGGTAAAGGACACTCAGTTATGGAGACCTTTTTGGGAATTTAGACAAAGAGTTCATGTGAGTTATGCAAATATTCACCAAACCAAAAAGATGAAAAAGATGAAGAAGAGGAAGACAAAGACAATGATGAAGAAGAAGGGGGAGAACAAGGAGGAGGAAAAAATAAAGGAGGAGGAGAGGGAAAAGGAAAAGAAGGAAAAAGAGAAGAAGAAATAGTAGTAGTATAAAGGGAATGAGCAGGAGCAGAGGAAGAGAAAGAGGTGGAGGTGGCAGATGAGGAGGATGAGGAGTACGGAAGGAGGAGGAGGAGGAAGAAACCAGTTTAAATGAGGATTATAATCTTAAAACAGATTTTTTTCCACAGTCTGTTTTCTGACTTCATGAAGTAAGCAGGCATCAGGCGTTCACACTGTGCATCAAGAGCTATGAAGCACATTCCCTTTGTACCTGTGCTGATTCCCATGAAAGTGCAAATTCTGGAGTAGATGTAGTGAATGAATTTCTTATGATCTCTACCAATATCCTTACAAGGTATTTCATTTTCCTAGGCTGTTTCAGCAAACACCACACAATGAGCTGGCTTAAATAATAGAAATTTAATGGTCCATGGTTGTGAGGTGAGGGAAAAAGTTCAAATCAGGGCATCATTAAGACAACACTCTCTCCTCAAAGATCGTGATGATCTGGGGCTGGTTGCTGAAAATCCTTGGTATTGGGCTTGTCACATGGCAATGAAAATGACAGCATCTCCTGGTCCCTCCACTCTCTTCCAGGTTCCACTGATATTCAGCTTCTGGCTCCTCCTTTTGTGGTTTTCCCTCTTTATGTCTGAGTTTAATTCTGCCTATAAAGAACACTAGTAATGAAATTAAGACCCATCCTGATTGAGATAACTCACTCCTTGACTGATACAACCTAATCAAAAGTCCTACTTCCAATGGACTCACAGCTACAGGAATAGATTAAGTTTAAGAATATGTTTTTCTGGGGTACCTGCAGCTCCACACAACCACAGGAGGCTACAAATGTAGTTTGATAGTTTTACTAATCTAGTTTCATTTATCCTATAACAGAGGTAACCTACAATTAAAAATATGGAAAAGTGAATCCTCTGTCAATTATGGCAACATTCTTATATATTTTTTCTGATAAATTATGCATTTCACTGTCACCAATGTACAGAAATTGCCACGAAAAAATAGTATTACCTAGTCATGCCATGTTCCTTAACAGACCTGAGAGAAGTGGTCTCATTTAAAACCTGAACAAGACAATTAAAACTTATTACTCAGAAACAGGAGTTAAAAGCTTTTAAGGTTAAACAAATACATCCTTAAATTGGAAATGAGAGGAATTAAGGTGGAAAATTCGCTGGGAAGAATTTTATGATTGATAGTAGAAATTAGAGTGTGGAAGAGAATACAATTACACAACCCATAAAACCTTTGCACCTCAAACAGTTTTTCTTTCATTTTGCCTGAACTAGTGGTCTTAGGTTAGGGTTTAAAATTACAGTTAACCAAGGAAAGTGGTGTGTCAGATCCACCGCTCCACAGGTGAAACATAATTAATGTAATATAATTGAAGAAAGAGACATTTAGCTCTATTTTAAAGGTGATAAGGGGTTTTGTTTGTTTGTTCCAAGACACAGATTATTTGCATTAAAAGTGATTTTTGTCTTTCTAGAAGTAGGAAAAATATCCTGTCCACAGAGAATATTAAGATAAACTTTTTTTTTTTTTTTTACATGGGCAGGCACCGGGATCAAACCCGGGTCCTCTGGCATGGCAGGCAAGCAAAAATAAACATTTTAAGATGTAATTCAAAGGATTAAATCATTCAAATGAAATAAACTCCCTGAATCATTCGACAAAGCACCATGTGACCAATGGATATTGGGTTATCATAGAAGAAAATGTGTGGTAGTAAAGGAGGGAAAAAATGCAAGTGAATAATAATTTAGTATAAGAATTACTAATTTTTTAGTAAAACTAGCTCTAAAACTGCCATATTTTCAGATGTATCCCCAATGATGACTAATATTTTTCTTTAATAATTACGGTAGCTGTTACCATTCCCTTTTAATTTTACCAAGTGTTCTAGTTTGCTAGCTGCCGGAATGCAACACACCAGAGACAGATTGGCTTCTAATAAAAGGGGATTTATTTTGCTGGTTCTTCAGAGGAAAGGCAGCTAACTTTCCACTGAGGCTCTTTCTTACGTGGAAGGCACAGGATGGTCTCTGCTGGTTTTCTCTCCAGGCCCCTGGGTTCCAACAACTTTCCCCGGGGTGACTTCTTTCTGCATCTCCAAAGGCCTGGGCTGAGCTGCAAGTGCTGAGATGAGGAATGCCGAGCTGCTTGGCTGTGCTACGTTGCAATCTCTCATTTAAGCACCAGCCAATTAAGTCAAACATCACTCATTGCAGCAGACACGCCTCCTAGCTGACTGCAGATGTAATTGGCAACAGATGAGGTTCACGTATCGCTGGCTTATGTCTGCAACAACAAGACTAGGTATGCTCACCTGGCCTAGTTGACAACTGAATCTAACTAACACACCAAGTTAATGATTTCAGAAATTACATGCAAATCCATTCACTGTGCTGTTTCATAAAGGAAGGGAAAAACTTACTCCTATTTCTTTCAAAATATTTGATAGAATACGTTTCCCTAAGAAGTGTAATACTGGACTGATATTTAAACAACTACATCCTATTCAGTGACCATTAGTCTGTGGTATGACATTATGTGTTATATAATTTATTTGAAGCACTTTAAATAAATATTGTTCAAGAATTTTAGAAATTTGCAATTTAAATGGAAAAATAAAATTTTAAGCCAGAATCTTGGATATGATAGACAATTGTCCTACAGTAACAACTAGAAAATATATTTAATTATATAAAATTAAAAATATAATTTCTATGGAATTAGGAGAGAGAGTAAATGTATTCTTATGATTCTCAAAATGCTTGGATTCTGGAGCTTTACTGATTTGATTCTGAAATGCACCCAATGTGAAAATGCAGTTCAAACTCCTCTCATCTGAAATATTCACATCAAAGAGTTTCAGTGCCTTGGTGGCTAACCAAAGATGATTTAAATTTAATTGAATATGCTGCACTGACTCAGCTTAACCTGACTCCTGATGGTATCTGAGTGATGAGCCCAATTCTCTCAAAGTACTATAGAGGAAAGAGTCTACACTCTGAAAAAACAATAAAAGAAAGAAAAAAAAATATTGCGTTTTTCACCTTCATTATATCTTCATGTGCAATGTATGCATTAAAGTAAATTATGAGGCAGATGAAGGAGCAGAAAAATGTGGCACATGATTGAAGGGAACAAAGCAGTAAATAGAAGCAGAATCACTTATGACCAAAGTAATGGATCTAGCTGAAAGGACTAGGAAATACCTTTCTTTCCCCCACATTTCCACTATTTAATTAGGACAAAGACACCTTTATAAATACCTCTCTTCTTCTGTATCCATTAAGACAATTATTTTAAGTGGAAATCACAGATCCGGGGATTCCCATGAAGATAAAATCTTTCCTAGTTAGGCCATTACAGAACATCTCTGGAGCAAGGGAGGTCAGGAAGTTATCAGAAAAGTATGGATAGTTAATGAAATATGTTTTAAATAATTAGAGACAGCACAAAAAGGCATATATCTGGAAGGAGCTTAGTGAGCTGATTTTCTTCCAGGTACACCAGTCGGAGAAAAGCGAGTCCATTAATAACCTTTGGTTTATAAACTCAGTATTGCTGTGATTTATATGCAGCCATTTCAGGCTCCTGAAGCCATACAAGTATGCTTCGGAAGTTTTCAGACTCTGTTATAGCTCATTTTTCAGAATTGCAAGCCCTTCAAATATGAGAAGGTCTTTTTAGGGATTGTGTGAATGCTATCGTTCTGCAGCATTAGTGGCTCCATTTTGCTCAGGCCATAGAAATCTGTTTCCATCAATCCAGCCAAGCTCTTGTACTCTAGGTTAACGTGCTCCAGGTTGGGCGGGATGCCGTCTGGGCCGAGGTCTGCCACTGTAATGTGCAATATACCTCTGTGGACATCGAGCAAATTCAGTAGCAATATGCTAAAGAATTTACAAGAAAAAATGTATATAAAGGAAAAATTGGAGAACTAACTAGGAGAGCTGGAAATTCTAAGAAAATCACAAAAGGAAATTCTAGTCCTGAAAATCATAATACCTGAAAAAATTCACTAAACAAAACAATGTTCTCACATTTTAATTGGCCTATGTCTGAGTAAATACAAATACAAACCAGTCATTAAATCTTTATTTGAAAATGTAAAAGTTTCTACTTTCAAATACCATATAAGCAAAATTAAGGAATTATATTTTAAATTATTTCCTTATAAACTTATTCTCACATCATATCATAAATATAGAGCCACAGGTTAAATCAAAATACTTTAGCCTGGTTGGTTAAAACAAAAAAATCAAGCAAACAAAAAAAAGCCTCTATAATTTGACCAATAACAAATAGCTCCTTGGTTCATTTTCTCGGTGAAAATGAGCTCACCTGCTACTCAAGATGTTTGCAGTAGTACTGGTCTTTGGGCTTTTATATATGAAGCCCCTATGCAATACCTCACTAGTTCTTACTGGGATTGCTGATCTTTCTTCATGACCATACTTAGATACATTTCCACTTAGCTAGTTTCCCTGAATCCCAAGTCTGTGGCTTTCCTTCATGCATCACTGACATAACAAATAAACTTAGCATTGCAATTATAAATATATAGTAATTGCATCTGTACTAATCTTTCTCCCTTAGAAGACTGGAAGCACTTTGGAAGAAAAGACCATTTGATTTGGGATCTGTAGCACCTATAACATGCCAGGTTAATATTTGCTATATGTTAAATAATAGTTGAACAACTTTCAACTAGGGTGCCATTAAACAGCAAAGATAAAACAAATCAGCATGAATAGTTACTTTTAACGTATTAGAGATATTCTCTTTTAAATTACAATAGGTGAGATCTGGGTTCAATTCCCAGTGCCTGCCCATGCCAAAAACAAACAAACAAACAACAAAAATAAACTCTCTCTCTCTATCTAGGTAGATAGATATAAAATAGGTTAAAACAATGCTTTCATTTTATATTTCTATAATTTGGATGACTTTCTATTTGTATAAATATATCTTCTCTAATTCCAGATAAATAAGGTGTTAAATGGCTTTCTTAATTGCCATCAGGGTATACTGAAAGTAATTTCTTTACAGACTGTGCCAGTTTGAATCTGTTGTGTACCCCAGAAAAACCATGTCCTTTAATCCTCATTCAATATTGCTGGATCTTTTTAATTGTGTCCGTGGGGATGTGACCCACACAGTTGTGGGTAGTAACCTTTGATTAGATGGTTTCTATGGAGATGTGTCTCTATGCACTCAAGGTGGGGTTGCTTACTGGAACCCTTTAAGAGGGAAAGATTTTGGAAAAATCTTTAGAGCCACCAGAACTGACAGAGCCAAATGAATAGACAGAGTCCCAGGGAAGCTGTTGAAGATGGTCGGAAAGAAAGCTAGCAGACTTCGCCATGTGCCTTTCCAGCTGAGAGAGAAATTGTAAACATCATCAACCATCTTGAACCAAGGTGTCTTTAACAGGATGCCTTAATTTGGCCATTCTCATAAGCTAGCCTTAATTTGGATGCTTTCACAGCCTTAGAACTGCAAACTTGCAACTTAATAAATTGCCCTTTTCAAAAGCCTTTCTGTTTCTGGTTTATTGCGCTCTGACAGCATGTAAGAAACTAAATTTTAAATTCTTACTGGAAACAAGTGGAGCACTGGTGCCACAATGGTATTGCACTTAACCCCAAAGTATTATGGGTTTAATTGTGTCCTCTAAAAACATATTTTGAGGTCCTCATCCCTGGTACCTGTGTATGTGCCATATTCAGAAGTTGGGTATTTGCAAGTGTTATCAAGTTATGAGGAAGCTATGCTGGAGCAGAGTGAGCCCTGATCTAATATGGCTGGTGACTTTATAAGCAGAAAAGAGAAACAGAGGGAAGATAGAGGCAGAAGCTGGAGTTATGCTGCCACAAGCCAAGGAACAAACACCTCGGGGACCTCTTCCATTCTTGGAAAAGGCAAGGAATGATTTCTCCCTAGATCCTACTAAGGAAACATGCCCCTCCCAACAGCTTAATTTCAAACTTCTCTCTGCCATACCGATGGGAGAATAAATTTCTGTTGTTCTAAGCCTTCTAAGTTTATGGTATTTTTGAACAGCAATCCTAGGAAACTAATATACAAAACAAATGTCACATATATTAGGATTTTATTATGGCAGCATCCCACTTTGATGCTAACAATTTCTTTCTTAGTTAGCTACTACCACTCTATTGCTGCAGAATAAGCAACCCTCAGATATCAAAAGCCTATAATTAGAAATTTAGAAATGCTTTTTCCACAGGCCTGGAACAGCTGAAACTCAGTTTGGCAGCAATTTTGATTTTGGCTGGGCTCACTCACATGTCCGGGTGTGGGGGGGGGGGGGTGGTCAGCAGGTTGCCTTGTGATTAGGAAAGCCACAGCTGGAGTGATTACGGTAGTTGATTTTGTTCCATATGTCTTTGGCAAGCTATTCCAACTATTGGGAGAGGTGAATAAGAATGAGCACACATCTGTTGCAAGCTTTGGCTTGAATCATATTTTCTAATATCCCATTGGCCAACACAAGACATGTGGCTGATCTCAACTCAAGCTCATGAAGAGTAGCAGAACCCTGGAAAGTTATGTGTCAGCAGGTGTAGATACAGAGAAGGACAAACAATTGGGGTCATTCCAAATAATCTATCACAGAAAGATTTATTGGAATGCCATTGTTATGCTGTGTCAACTAAAAATGTAATAAGTTCAATGCAGATAAAATTAAAACAGCATATGCTCAAAGGTATGATAATAGTAAATATTGAAATCTGTCCCAGAAATAGCATATTAAGCATCAACTTCTTCATAGTTTACCTTTCTAAGTAATTGATGTGCACCCTTAATTTATTTTTAGGATTAATTTTTTGACAGAGAAATTCCAATAAATGTTATATTTCTAAATATCCCTATAAAATACAGAGTATAAGTTTTCAGTAATAACAAGTACAAGGCACCATGAAAGCATGTTGTATTGTACATAGCATGAATATATGAGTCAGAAAATATGATTCCTGTTTTTGACACCACAACTTCCTAAATATATTGGCAATATACATGGAACTTTCTGAAACTCTGTCAACAATTTAAAATGTAAAAATAGTAATATTTTTAATATCTAGTTTGCTGGAATAGGCAAATGTCAAATAGGACAATAACGGCAAAACTGTTTTGAAATTTAAGAAATATGAATAATAATCACAAAGTATTTTTCATTTCAGTGATTATTTATACAAGTTTGGCATATGTTTTAAAACATGTTTCTATAGATAATGTAATAATCTTTTATTTATTTGTTGTTGCCATTATTTTTTTTCTTTGAAAAGCTTCCATATAAGCATCACAATTTATGACCCTGAACTTACACTTATCCGCATGAGGATCTCACTGAACTACAGCCTACTAATGACTGATGTACACTTATATTTCTGTGAGCTGTCCTGAGTATATAAATATGACATCTTGTGACTATATGGCATAAGTAAAAATAAGAGCATATACTTCATGCAAAGCACAAGTTTTTATACAGGAGAAAACAAAAATAAGTCCCGTCTTGATTCTGTTGACCACCTACTTGTAATTATTTAATGCAATTGAGAAAATTCTTAATTATTTCCAAGCTAGCCAATATCCAAAGAAATGATTCTTGGGAAGTTTTATTTAAATCTTAAAATACTTCTGGGGGAAATGGATAATAGAAATAAGAAAATAATACCACAAAGTAATAGAAAGTGAAGCTTTTTCAACATATTTAAAGAAATATGATCTCACAAATATTTGACACACTGTTTTCATATGGCATATTTGTTGGCCAATATACCAAATAAAATAAGCATAATTAACAGTATAAAACAGTATGTAATGTGTTAATAATTATTAACTAATAATATTATTAAATATAGGGCAGTGTGTTGGTGGCTCAGTGACAAAATTCTTGGCTGCGATGCTGGAGACCCGGGTTCAATTCTCAGAGCCTGCCTAGGCAGAAAAAAAAGAATAAATATAAAGGGTTATTATTTCCTAAAATGCCATACAATCATATAATTAAACACACCTTTATTTGTAAAAGCAGCTCTTATATAAAATAACTAAGAAAAACCTCAAGACAGAAGGTGTGACCTGTATGAAAAATAATCCAGAACTTTCTTTAGAAATATTAAGTAAGACTTTAATGGAAACACACATTAAATACTAGGATATAGACATCCTATTTCTTGCCAAATAGTTTGCATATTTAATGAAAATCTTCATTTTAATAGCAGTAAATTATTTTTAATTTAATTAAAATAAAAATTGGCTAAAACTAAACCAAAATTTTAACGAAGTAAAGAAAAAGGATGGATGATCCTGGCCAGATGTTAAAACATTTCGTAGAAGCTAGTAATTTATTTCAGCATCTATTAGTGAGTGATTAAGTAATTCAAAGCCACCTCTCTGCTACAGACAATGAGAAAATCTAGATAATGGCAACAAGACAGAAGTTTTTCGGGACCAGCATCCAGAGGAGAATGGGGACCCAGGAAGGATGGGGACCCAGGAAGGATGGGGACCCAGGAATGATGGGGACCCAGGAAGATGTGCGAGCACTAAGAGCTGCCTTTCTCTGGGGCTCTACTAATTCCTGGGTGAATAACTGAGTCTGTGAGAGTTCAAGCAGTGCCTAAGGAACAGGCTTCAGATGCAGACCTGCGAAAGGGTGGAATACTCATTTGTGTTTTGTTTCTGAAGGTCTTCACTCTAGAAATAAAAGCAAAACAAAGGTAAAATGGTTCACCAGTGACTGCAGTCCAGAGTCAAATCATATTAAATCCTTAAATGTGTGGAAATTACCCTGGATTGCTAGTGATGCCAGGGAAATAAATGCAAACCATCTCTGAAGGAAGTTAAGATGGTCCTAGAGAGCAAAGCACTTCTAAAAATAATTTTATGATATAAAATTGGTTATGTTCTTAAAAAGATAATTTGGGGATAGTGGAAAAAATGACAATATGAATGTAACTGAAAAAAATAAAAAGACAATAGAAAAAGACCATTACAAACTATTGAAGCTACAAAACAGGCTGTGAAATACATGATATAACTTTGAGAATTAAGATCTATGGAAGAAATATCCCAAATGAGTTTGGTTTATTTCATGGGAATGAGAGACTGTGACAGGAGCTTGGAACTAAACAAATTTGATCTTCAGTTAAACTCATAGAACAAAATAAATTCTGGGTAGTTCTAACATGTAAATATCAGAAAACGTTGAACAACTAGAATAATGTATAATATAATTCTACCTGAGATAGGGCAGTATCATGTTTTGCTTTGTGTTTTTTTGACTATAGAACTTAATTGAGAAAATGGTTTTCTTAATGAAATATTTGAAGCAATTGTACATTATCCAGCTTTTTTTTTCCCTAGTTGTGACAAATATGCTTGACAGCTTTATCTGAAGTTACCTTATTCACTCTATTTTAATTAAGATTAGAAAACAATTCAGCGATAGGAAAATGCATTTATTCCTTTCACAAATATTTATTATGCACCACTTTTGTACCAAGCACTGTGACATCTGCGGGGGATACCTCAGCATACAAAACAGAAAAATCCTTGATTCTATATATTTCATAATGACATGAAGAAAGTATATATTGAAGAAGAAATTGCAGGGAAATTCCTGGGTGATTTGAGAGCACTGTTATCATTAGATGATTATTAGGGCATAATCATGACCAAGTACACTGGAAGATGAGTAGTGGTAGGATGCATTTATAAAGCAGATTTTCCCCCCTCTGAATATGTAGAAACAAGCATAGTTAGTGCGTGTAGATGGAAGTGAAAATGAGAATTTCTCCCACTACTACCTGTTGCTCATCTCTCAGTTATTTATACAATCTGCAGTAATGGTGAAGAGCAGCAGTGTGGAACACCCAGAGTGCCTGATGATCATAAAGTCATGAATGCTTGCAAACAATTTATATGGTATATATATATATATATATATTTAGTAGCTTCACCCTCTGAGTAATATTGTGCTTCAGTGCACATTAAAATTAGTTTACATTCCCTGTGTACACACTATCTTGAAGTATGCAGTATGGTTAGCAGGAATCCTTGCAATAGCTCACACAGAGCAGACAATCTGCATGTAGTTAATGCACAACTGGCAGTACATTAATCTGTTGATGTGACTGCACGGCAAGCCCTGGTATTCTTTCTTCTATTATGGCCTACATTTTATCCTCCCTTAACCATCTTTAAAAGAACTTAAAGCAACTTCTATCTGAAAGCATATCGTAAAATGGTATATTTATTGCTCTAACAGAGATAAAACTATCTAGGGAAAGCTACCAGTCACTGGTGATGAACAGATTACAGAATTAGGTAATTGAGTTTTCTCTAAATGTTCTAGATGCTGAGTAAAAAAGAAAGCAACTTAAGGTAAGAATTGGTTAACACATTGCACTGTGTTTATTTCTGAACTTAGAAATAGTGACCAATCATTTTGAAAATTTTGAAATCCTAAATGGTTAAAGTGAAGGCAAAACAAAACAAAAATATTTTTCCTTCAAGTCCTAAACAACTGTTTTCTTTTATGATAAAAAATCAATCATTGTTAACATTGTGGTTTTAACCCTGTTTTCATTTTGTTTTTTCTTATATATCTTATTTTTTAATTATGTGATTTTAATGTTATTCACCAATATAATTAAAAATTTTTATTTAATTATGATCTCACCATTGAATATTAACCTAGTTTGCAAAATTTCTATGACACAAGGAAATATTAATTTGGGGTTATCCATTGGGCAAATTGCTTGGATTTAAATTTGATTTCTATATTTTGTTTACTATTATTCATAAAGGACTTGTTTTCCCAGCTTGGTTTTTCTAGATAAAACCAAGTTAATAAAGTGATCTCCATTCTTAATCAAAGATCATTTTACTCTTTGATTGCTTTTATTTAATATTTTTCTCATTTTGGATTAGGGAAATTTTTAGAGGGATGTTAATAAGGTGATAAAGTGCTAAATTTATCTTGTCTATTTCTTTTTAAATATTGTTTATCTATTTGAAATAGATATTAACAGTACCTTAAAAATGGATCATTATTTTCCTTCTATACTGGAACTTCAAAAAAAATTAAAATACATTTGCATATAATTAACAATAGTTCTTTGCAATCAACTGATATGCACAAATAACTTTGCCCTTTCATATACTTAATTCACAAACCTATTCATTCATTTATCAATTCATTCATTTTGTAAAAATTTATTGTGGAATTATCATGTTTCAAGGTAATATTCTATATGATAAGACTATTAAAGAAAAAATTTAAAAAGTAAGAATCTCTGACCTGATGTTGCTTGTTTTCAGTTAGGAGGTAGGAGTGGGGTGTGACACGGGAAAGAATGACATAAACAAATAATTATATAGTACCTTCTATGATAATATGTGCTGTGTAAAAAATAAAATAAATAGAAAGTGCCAGGGTGGTCTGTAGTCCATTATTTTAAGTAGAGTGGGCAGAGAAGGAGATAGTTTCATACAGACCTAAAGGAGATGGTAGAATGAACCAGGAAATAACTGGGGAAAGAGACTTCGAACAGTGAAAGCACAAAGGGAAAAACCATGCACCTGTTGTGTTCTACAGCAGCAAAGAAGCCAGAAAAAGAGAGACGTGGAAGGTGAAATCAGAAAAGTAATTAAAATGGGAGGCATATGCATTATGGCCCTTTAGTAACTTTATGGACTCAAAAACATTGACCAGGTTTTGATTATAAAAGGACGTGATTTGATTTGTAATTTAGAAGGATCACTTTGAAAGAGACTGTAGGGAGGCAAAGGCAGAAGCAAGGAAACCATTCTGAAATGGTAATAATGAGACCATGGAAGCTTTGTTAAGAGGTAGAGGCAGAGATGTCCAGAAGTATTAGAGTTCAGATGTATTTTGCAAATAAAACTGACAGAATTTGCCAGTAAATTGTATAAAGTGCAGAAGAAAAAAAAAGATAAATAATGCAAGTCAAAGATAACTCTGAGGTTTTGAGCATGTGCAATTGGATAGTATACAGTTTATATTTATTATAATGGAAAAAAATGAGGAAGGAACAAGTTTCTCAGGGATGAGGATCAAGACTTCAGTTTGGGGTAGGTCACGTTTAAGAACATTCTAACCCAGTTGGAGATGAGTTGCAGGCAGTTGGATACACTAGGCTTGAGGCAGGAAAGAAATCAGAGCTGGATATACATAGGTATGGTTATTACTATGTAAAGAGTATTCAAGTATGATGACATCATCACAGATATGAATGTAGGTAGATAAAAGAAATGGATGTATAAAGTTTGATAGTTGGAGAAAAAGTAAGAAAGGAGACTAAGAAGGAAAACCTAATGAAAGAGGGAGAAGAGTGAATCTTAGACACCAAGGAAAGGAAGTGTTGCAAGGAGCTAAGATGAATCAATTGTGGCAATTACAGCTGATGGAGCAAGTAAAGTTGAGACTGTATTTAGTAACATGGAAATCTTTTGTGACTGTGCTGGTTTGAAAGGATGTATGGACCTTAGAAAAGCCATGTTTTAATCAAAATCCCATTTTGTAAAGGCACAATAATCCCTAGTCAATACTGTACGTAATTAGATCATCTCCCTGGAGATATAAGCAAATCAAGAGTGGTTGTTAAACCGGATTAGGTGATGACATGTCTTCACCCGTTTGGGTGGGTCTTGGTTAGCTTCTGAAGTCCTATAAAAGAGGAAACATTTTGGAGAAAGGATATTCAGAGGGAGCAAAGCAGAATGACATAGCCACGAGAAACAGAGTCCGCCAGCCAGTGATCTTTGGAGATGAAGAAGGAAAATGCCTCTTGGGGAGCTTCATGAAACAGGAAGCCAGGAGAGAAGCTAGCAGATGATGCCGTGTTTGCCATGTGCCCTTCCAGATGAGAGAGGAATCCTGACCGTGTTCACCAGGTGCCTTTCCAGAATGAGAGAGAAACCCTGCCTGTGTTCGCCATGTGCTTTCTCACTTGAGAGAGAGACCCTGACCTTCATTGGTCTTCTTGAACCAAGGTATCTTTCCCTGGATGCCTTTGATGGGACATTTTTATAGACTTGCTTTAACTGGGCTATTTTCTCAGCCTTAGAACTGTAAACTAGTAACTTATTAAATTCCCCTTTTTAAAAGCCATTTCGTTTCCAGTATATTACATTCTGGCAGCTAGCAAACTAGAACAGTGA